>NC_141697.1:1083657763-1084406121 GCF_964263255.1 Lissotriton vulgaris
CTGCCCTCTCTCTCCCTCCTGCCCTCCCACTCCCTCCTGCCCTCCCACTCCCTCCTGCCCTCCCACTCCCTCCTGCCCTCCCACTCCCTCCTGCCTCACTCTCCATCCTGCCCTCACTCTCCTGCCTGCCCTCTCCCTCCTGCCCACCTTTCCTCCTGCCTGCCCTCTCCCTCCTGCCCACCCTTTACTCCTGCCCTCTCTCTCCCTCCTGCCCTCTCTCTCCCTCCTGCCCTCTCTCCATCGCTCTCTCCATCTCTCTCCATCGCTCTATCCCTCCTGCCCTCCCTCTCAATCTCTCTCCCTTCTGCCCTCCTGCTCCCTCCTGCCCTCCCGCTCCCTCCTGCCCTCTCTCTCCCTCCTGCCCACCCTCTCCCTCCTGCCCACCCTCTCCCTCCTGCCCACCCTCTCCCTCCTGCCCACCCTCTACCTCCTGCCCTCCCTCTCCTTCCTGCCCTCCCTCTCTCTTCTGCCCTCCATCTCCCTTCTGCCCTCCCTCTCCCTTCTGCCCTCCTCTCCCTTCTGCCCTTTCCTCCTGCCCACCCTTTCCTCCTGGCCACCCTTTCCTCCTGCCCTCCCTCTCCATCTCTCTCTCCCGCCTGCCCTCTCTGTGCTTGCTTCCCCGCCCCCTGGCTGTGCTTGCTTCCCCGCCCCCTGGCTGTGCTTGCTCCCCCGCCCCCTGGCTGTGCTTGCTCCCCCGTGTGTGTGTGGCTCTGGTATGTGTGTGTGTGTGGCTCTGGGTATGTGTGTGTGTGTGGCTCTGGGTATGTGTGTGTGTGTGGCTCTAGGTGTGTGTGTGTGTGTGGCTCTGGGTGTGTGTGTGTAAATGCAATAGGTCATGCATTTGCGAGCGATTAACCTATTGGCATTGCAAATGACAATGCCATTTATTTAACGAGTAAGCTATTGGCGGTGTAAATGACAGTGACGTTTATTGAAGATTAAAAAAATAAAAAAAATGTCATGATCAATGCCAATAGCTCTACCTTTAATAATGCCGAGACCATTGCATTGTAAATGCTTGTTTCCTGTTGCATGGCAGGGTGCCCGGGACGGGGTCCGGAGGTCCCAGGGAGGCTTCTCATACGCCCCCGGGCTTGGGAGTGCTGGCTGGGTCCAGGGGCCTGGCCTGGCACTGGGTCGATTGCTCTGCCCTGGGCCCTGTCCCCCAGTCTGCCGCACTGCCAAGGGCCCAGGATGTTCTGTTGTGCCGGGGGAGCCTCCCCTTGCTTGGCTGTGTTCAGGAGCTCCGGCCGAGTCCCCTGAGGGCCCGGGGAGGGCGGCCACCCCACCCTGGGCTCTGTCCTTGGTCCTGCTGTGTGGCAGGGTGCCCAGGATGGAGTCGGGAGGTCCCGGGGAAGCTTCCCATGCGCCTCCAGGCTTGGTAGCCGCGGCTGGGTCCAGGGGCCCGTCCGGGCCCCAGGTTGGGTGCTCTGGCCCTGGGCCCTGTCCCCCAGCCTGCTGCACTGCCAAGGGCCCAGGATGGTGTTCCGTTGTGACTGGGGAGCCTCGCCTTGCTTGGCTGTGTCCAGGAGCTCTGGCCGAGGCCCCTGAGGGCCCGGGGAGGGCGGCTGCCCCACCATGGGCTCTGTCCTTGGTCCTGCTGCGTGGCAGGGTGCCCGGGACGGGGTCCGGAGGTCCTGCGGAGGCTTTCCATGCGCCTCAGGGCTTGGGTGCCCCGGCTGGGTCCAGGGGCCCGGCTGGGACCCGGGTCCGGTGCTACGGCCCTGGGCCCTGTCCCCCAGCCAGCCGCACTGCCAAAGGCCCAGGATGGGGTTCTTTTGTCCCGGGGGAGCCTCCCCTTACCTGGCTGGGCTGAGGAGCTCCGGCCGGGGCCCATGAGGGCTGGGGGAGGGTGGCCTCCGGACCCCGGACTCTGTCCTTGGTCCTGCTGCGTGGCAGGGTGCCAGGGATGGGATCTGGAGGTCCCAGGGAAGCTTTCCAAGTACCTCCGGGCTTGGGAGCCCAGGCTGGGTACAGGGGTCCGTCCCGGCCCCGGGTCAGGTGCTCCGGCCCTGGGCCCTGTCCCCCAGCCTGTCACACTGCCAAGGGCCCAGGACAGGGTTCCGTTGTCCCCGGGGACCCTCCCCTTGCTTGGCTGGGCTCAGGAGCTCCTGTCGGCGCCCCTGAGGGCCCCGGGGAGGGCGGCCTCCCCACCCCGGGCTCTGTCCTTGGTCCTGCTGCCAGGCAGGGTGCCCGGGACGGGTCCGGATTTCCTGGGGAAGCTTCCCATGCGCCTCCGGGCTTGGGAGCCCCGGCTGGGTCCAGGGGCCTGTCTGGGCCCCGGGTCGGGTGCTCCGGCCCTGGGCCCTGTCCCCCAGCCTGCCGCACTGCAAGGGCCCTGGATGGGGTTCCGTTGTGCCTGGGGAGCCTCCCATTGCTTGGCTGTGTACAGGAGCTCTGGCTGGGGCCCCAGCGGGCCCGGGGACGGCAGTCTTCCCATCCCGGGATCTGTCCTTGGTCCTGCTGCTGCTTATTTGACATCAAACCAACTCCACTTGCATTAAAGAGGAATACAGCACGTCCCCCTGCCCTAAGCTCTATAGTTGCTTCCAACGTCCTCAATCAAACTCCCAAGCATATGGTTCTCCACGCTGGAGCACAGTCCCACACCCTAATGCCATATCCCGCCCTATCAGGGTTTTAAACCTTCTATCTGACTTAGATTTAGGGGACCTCCTACGCTCTTATGAGCTACCCTACCCACCTCAGAGCACGAGAATTCAAGTCAGCCCCAGTCTGACTCCCAAATACAATCTATTTCGATCAACACACACAGAGACACCAGACTCAACTCCAGAGGCATTGTAGAAAAGAACCTCACTAGAATCCCCATCACAGCCAAATCCACCTCAAAATCAAGTCACCCGAGGCTACGCATTATCCTCCTTAACTACAGGTCCGCCTCCAGACATGCAGCCGATATAGCTGACCTACTTATCACGAATGAACCAGACAACTTGGTTAAATGAAACATCTACTCTAAGTATGGGCAAATTTTGCGGATTTGCGGTCCGCAAATTCATGCACGAAATTGCAAAAAAATCTACGAGTTCGCGAAAAAAATAGCGAACACGCGGATTTGCAGTTTTGCACAAATAGACTGTACTTTGTGTACTTCTACTGGCTAATGAGTAAGTGCTACCTCGTTGGGTAAATGTATAGTGCTTTTCCTACACTACAGCTGCGTAAAGTGCCAGAAGAGTTGTCTCCAGTGACCATGTGTGTGTTACTATGCCATCGCGACGAAGGGCGCAGGGGTCCCTGGAGTGAGCTGTCCATTATAGTGGGTATATGGCGGGAAGACGGTGCACACAGCTAGTGTGTGGGCAGGGCCAAACGGGCGGGCTTCTATGCGAGTTCACATGCCTCTTGTGTGTACAAAAGGTCAGAGACCGATCAGTGCAGCAGATGAGGAGAAAGAAGCTCCTGGTCACAGGAACTGCACGGGGATTGCGCTGGTGAAAGTCAAGGATGCAGAGGCCTCGATCCAGCATCCCAACTAATTTTCGACGGTAGATATGGGGAGAATGCACACCTGCCCTGCCTCGACAAAGCTCATGATTGTTTTTTGGCTGATGAATGTGTTACTGAATTTGAGCTTCAACTCGGGCACCTGCTTTATTTATATCTGTAAGTGCTTCCTGTTGAGGTTTAATTTTTTTGACAGGAGCATTGTTCCAGAATGAACCGTGCCCTTCATATTTATCCAAGAAGACGCCACCAGTTTGTGTAATACCTCTACTCAACACTGCCCAAAATCTGCCCGCAAGCGGATTTGCAAATTTTTCGGCAATTTCGTGAGATTCGCGGATCGCGAAATTGCCGAAAATCCGCAAAATCCGGGAGCCGAACGGCTGTATCAACATAACCTAGATTGGGTGGAACTCATGCATATTGAAAGGTTGCAAAGCATTCTAACAATAGAAACCAAGAGAAGAGGATTTCGCCAGATCAGTATCTGTTCTATGTAAATGAGGGCACATAGTTTGAGTGTACAGTGAAGGCTTTTCACAAAACTGCAGCCAAGTCACAAGCAGAAACCGAAAACAAGGATCTTTGCAGAGATGGAGACTGCATGACAGAAATTCCAGTGCATTGTCTCTTACAATCCTGCGAAGCCTAGTGTGATTAAGCTCCTTACTCATCACCTTTTATGGAACAGCTAGTAAAAAGATGTGGCTACATGTGCTGATCAGAAATAGTGCTCCCAAGAATTTCATCAATAACTAGTATGACAATTCTATAAATTCTCCGACTACCAATAGGTAAAACCCAAAATGGTTACAGCAATCAATATGAACACCTAACATCAAACCTACCAGAATTCTTTTGGGGAAAATTTACCATGATTTTCCATCTCGGTTGCATCACTTGTGTGGCACAGCCCCAATGCAAAAACAGTTTGGGGTTTTACTAAACTATGCAAAACTGCTGTGTATGTTTTCCAAAGTAAATGAACACAGCACATTGTGCTGCCTTGCATTATCTTGCAATGGGAAGTAGTTCCATTGGTAGAGCAGGGGCACATGGACTTTATTTAGGTGTTTACTGCCACCCCTAGCCTAAACCCTGTGTTCCCTGGCACTGTAACCGAGGCCCCTGTGCTACAGGCAGACTGGTGATGGCTTGCATTAAGCATTCCCCCAAAGTGCTTTTTAAACAGTGTACAGGGAAAGAAAGGCTGGTGCTTGAAGGTTTCAATCATTTGAGAATGCATGTGAATTCATTCTGTATGAGCAGAAGCAAAGAAGATATGTCGTGGAGAGTTCATGCACCTTAGTAATTACACTACATTTGGATGCTCACTTTAGAAAATAAGCTAGCGGCTCCGATTGCAGGTTCTGCATCTCACCTCTGAATATTCAGGTACAGTTATAGCCTGCATTATTTACTTTAAATGTACCTTAATTGAGAGTGATGCTTTTCAGCCAATTTCAGACATCACCTAGCAGCTCCGGGCAATTAACAGGCCATCTTGTGTGAAGCACCCTGATTTTCCTCACAGAACACACAAGTCTACCTTCCACATTGGACCCTGCCTGGTGCTTTTTGTCAAGAGATCTGCTTAGACTTAGCTCCTGCTCCCTCAGTCCAAAGTAGAAATCTGCTTTGTTTTCTGTCAGTCATTTGCCTCCCCCTTTTTCCCATTTTCAGGTTCAAGCCTGTGAGACCATGTACATGCATAAAGTTTGCAAGACACTCATGTATTCAGAAAGGGATTGTAACCTGCCTGTTGGTTTACCCATTTGCCTCCGATCTGCCAATCCCTATCTGCCGACTCTAATCCACCACACCCCCATTCAAAGAATGTGCCCCACTCCAATTTGCCCCACTCTTATCCTGCCCACTCTAATTTAAAACAATCTGCCTCCCTCTAATTTGCCCCACTCTAAACTGCCAGTTTAGCCCACCCTACTCAGTCCAGTCTATTCAGCCAACCACAATTCAATACACGCCACTCCAGTCCAATCCACCCCATCCTACTGGAATCCACCCCATCAAGGCCGTAATAATCCACCATCCTCCACTTTAATTCACTGCACTCCAAACCACCCTACTCTAATGCAATCCACCCACCCAAATGCAATCCATTCCACCTCCTTTTAATCCACCCCACTCTAATGCAATCCAGTCCACCCACTCCACTCAATCCAACCTACTCTACTCAAATCAAATCCCCCAATCTACTCCAATTGAATCCACCCCACTACCTCAATACACTCCAACCCACTCCACTCTATTCCACACCACTCCACTCCATGCCGCTCCACAGCATTCCACTCTACGACTCTGCACTCTATGACACTTATTCAATCACTGAACTCTACTCAACTCTGTGACACTCTACTGCCCCTACTTCACTTGAGGACGCTCCACATCACCAACTTTTAGCCATGCTGAATAGCAGCCACACTAGTTTACAACATGGAAAAACACATTACCAAAGCCGATAGCTTTACTGTAGGCGAGATCAACTGGCTTCGCCAACGATTGGAAACTCCTGTCAGAGCCCCATTAAAATATAGCCAAAACAGCTATTAAAGACTAGTGGGGCACAGATTACCCTGGCAGACCTGAACACAAGGACAGCCCATGTAAAGGATATAGTGGGGCTCTGGGTGACCTGACCTGACAGAAGAAGAAAGGGGACATTATATATGAAGAACTGTGAAACCTCAGCAACATAAAAATCTGCTGTAATAGTTTGGCTCACTGTCTTAAGCCAGCTCAGTTGAGCAATGCACAGTGTTATTGTACACCAAGGAAACACGTCTGGCACTGGCAAATAAGGATTATGATTCTTGCCATATTGAGAAAATACATGACAGGGAAACATGGTGCCCACGCCTAGTTTATTACTACTGGCCCCGACAGTTGTAAACATGGAATACAGTACCTCTTTTTTGTCAGCACACAATGTTGGAAAATATTAACCCTGTTGTTGGATGTGGGCTTCACATGTAACTCTGTTGGTTTGCTCGTCCACTCTTTAGCATGTCCTGAAAGTTGGAATGTGCAATTAAGTATACTGTCTAAAAAGCAATCCTCACATTGTAGGAAATTACATTTGTTTGTGTTGAATTTTCATATTAATGATGCAGTTAATATGGAAAGTCAGTGATGTCAATTATTGTGATATCCCAAAATTTTGGTCACATGGCATCACCTCCTGGAAAGATTCAGGGTCAAAGCCATATGGTGTCACTTCCTGTGATGTCTTTAAGGTCAAGGGGGAGTGATGTCACTTCCGCTACCCCTGGAATTTTGGTGAATCAATGTCCTTCCAGGGGAGTTTCCCATGGATATACTCATGGATATTGCTAGTTAACCCAGGAAGACGTCCCAAGTGGGGTGTAGCAGGGGGAAATATCTTTATTTCACCCCATTATTTTCTCTTCCATGTGTGCCGCATTCTGCAACACACATAGAAAGAGGAATATGCCTCTAGGGATTGTTCTCTGCTGAAAGGTATCTCTTCCTGCACAAAAAAAATAATGCAAATACTGCCTGTAACATGTTGTTGGCTCTAGGCAATATTGCAGTGCATCAGGGCGTGAAGAGAGATGAAGAGCACCATATCTTACTAGATATGCTGCTTTTCAGCTCCCTCCCATTCACCCAACACATCACAGCAACTTGTATTGCTGCACTGCACTGTTACATGAAGAGAACAAAGCTTTTGGCCTGCTCAATGCCCCACAATTATAAGTCATATTGGCATGCCCTGGTCGTAACTATGCTTTCCCAACACGGACTAGAGATCTAGCTTGCTGAACTCTGAAGAATAATTGCTTGCTGAGAAGAATTGAGATACTCAACATGTGCACAGAGTGATTCAGACGACCTGTTTCGAACCTCACAGCAGGACTTTTGTGATGTCTTTGACAAGGTGAAAGGAAGCACGTTGCCCTCACATAATAATTTTATTTGCAGTATTGATTTCCAGCCGAGCTCCTCAATCCCGTGAAGACATTAGCATGTCATGACAGAGAAAGACAAAACAAGCTTTTCAAGACTTGGATCAAGAAAAATAACACTCGCTGGACCGGCATGGCTCTGAACATGCAGGCTCAGGCATCGTTCAGAAGATCATTGGAGCACCAGTTTTTGAAGTTGGTAATGATGGTTCGTCCTGCAGAGCGTCCACTGACGTTTGGGATTTGAATCTCTGTACCTGTCAATATTTTCCTTGATGAGTAGCAATATTGTAGATAAGCATCCCATAGTAGATGGACATCCGATGGAAAGTCTGCACCTTTGACAAACTTTGAGAAACAGCACTCTCATTACTGTTGACCTTCTATGGGTCTGCTCCTATACCTACCACTGGGAAGACATATTCAGAGGATTACAGTTTGAACCTGATTAATTTGCATTTGTCCCTGTTGAGGCTGAGAAGGTGTTTTGAGGCAGGGCGCTTTCTAATTTCAGGGAATGCTTTATTTTCTTGGTGGCATTTGATAGTTTGTCAGTCACATTGAGGAATTAACTTCATACATTTTCGAAGTGTGTGCTTCCTGTTGTGGTGTGGAGAAGATGTCAGAGTAGAGGCTGCAGCCAGGGACACCAAGGACTTAAATTAACTAAGAACGAAACAAAGCAACGTGATCCTGAAGCCAACCTGAAGCCAACCGCCAGTGAAAAAAACCCAACCTACCCTCCTGGTAGGTCGCTCCCCCTCCGCACAGCTCCGCCTGTGTGCCCCTGCCCCAGCTGCCGCTGCTGAGGACACGCTCGGAAGTCTGCTCACCTTCCACTCTCTGCATTTCCCCGTTGTGTCCTGACTTCACTTTGCCGTCCGTTCTGCCAGCTGCCCCCTATCTCCATGTTCTTTTGCCTTCTCTGTGTACTTCTGACTATCTCTGTGTCCTCTTGCCTTCTGTGCCACTCATTTTTCCCCCTCGTTTTGTGCTCTGTCTTTTGCCTTCTCTGCCACTGTTGTCCCCCTCCTTTTGTGCCCTGTTTCTGCTTTCTGTGCCACTGTTGTCCCCCTCATTTGTGCCCCTTTTTTGCTTTCTGTGCCACTGTTGTCCCCCTCGTTGTGTGCCCCATTTTTTGCTTCTGTGCCACTGTTTCTCCCCCTTGTTTTGTGCCCCGTTTTGCTTTCTGTGCCACTGTTGTCCCCCTCGTTTTGTGCCCTGTATCTACTTTCTGTGCCACTGTTGTCCCCCTCATTTTGTGCCCCGTTGTTGCTTTTTGTGCCACTGTCTTCTGCCTCACTTTGATTGCCCCATTTTTTTGTGTCTGTGCCACTCATTTCCCCTGCTGCTGTCTCCTCTGCGGCCCCACCCCCCTGACTGTCCACTGCCCATTTGCTGCTCCTGCCTCCCGGCTGCTCCTCCCTCCCACATCCCCATATATTCCGGCTGTTGCGCGGCCACGCAGCAGACGCAAGCAGCGGGTACGCTGCTGGTGCGCTGAAGGCACGCCTAAGGCAAGCCCGTCTGCACCAGGACCATGCCCAGCGCCAGGAGCCCTGGCCTCCGCACACACCACAACGCCTGTCTCCGCTACGACTCCAGCACTCCCCACGCACTCAACACCCGACGGTCTAGCACCTACTGCAAGGCCATCCCGAAACACACCCAAGGACCCTTCTCCTGCCAGAACTGCAGCTTCACCAGCACCCGGCCCGCCAACCCGGCCAACATGGAAACCAACTTCCTTAGATATATCCTGCTCAACACCCGCTCCGCCCGCAAACACGCCGTTGAACTCTGGGACCTACTCGACACCAACGCCCCAGATGTCGCCTTCCTAACAGAGACCTGACTGACCCCCTCCTTGGCACCTGACATCGCCATAGCCATCCCGGAAGGCTACAAGATCACCCGCAAAGACCGCACCAACGGATTAGGAGGAGGAATTACCGTCATCCACAGAAACACTGTCCATATCTTTATACACGCCGACGACACCCTCAGCACTGCTGAACACCTGCACTTCCAGATCCACACTGACCCCAACACCACCCTCAGAGGCACCCTCATCTACAGACCGCCTGGACCCCGACCGCAGTTCAGCGACTCCATCACCGACCTCGTCAGTACACACGCCCTCGCCTCCACGGAATACATCCTCCTTGGGGACCTGAACTTCCACCTCAAGAACAACAATGACGCCAACTCCTTCACCCTGATCGACAACCTCAGACTCAGACAACTTGTCACAGCACCCACACACCCCGCTGGCCACACGCTTGACCCCATCTTCTCAGCGAGCACCCATGTCTTCTTCGGCCGCACCACCGAACACCACTGGATAGACCAACGCTGCATCCACTTCACCTTCTGGAAACCCACCACACACCACCGCACCCAGCAGAAGCCTCGCCGCAGCTGGGGCAAGATCACCGAGGACCAGCTAACTGCCACCCTCGCCCAGGGCCCACCCCCAGACCCAACCAACCCCGACGAGGCACCCCGCAACGTCTGACAACGGATCAACGACTGTGCCAACACCCTCGCCCCGCTCAAGAAGCCCCCCAACACCACACCAGAAAGATAGCCAGCTGGTTCACCGAATACCTCCAGGCCTCCAAGCAAACCTGCCGAAACTAGGAAAAAACTGGACCCGTGAAAGAACACCGGAAAGTTACACAGCCCACAGGAACGCCATCCGCCGACACCACCAACTCATCAGATCCGCCAAAAGAACCACCTTCAGAGAACGCCTAGACAACAACACACACTACAGCAAAGAGCTCTTCAGCATCGTGAAGGAACTCTCCAACCCCAGCTTCAACACCAACGACATCCCACTGTCACAAGGCCTATGCGACCAACTGGCCACCTTCTTCCATTGCAAGATCACAGTCATCCACGACAGCTTCAACGCCGTCACCACCCCGGCAACAACTGACACCCCCGCTCCCACAATCACCACCTGCACCAACCGCCTGCTCGCCTGGACCAACATCAACGAAAATGACACCAACAAGATCATGAACTCCGTCCACTCCGGATCCCCGGAAGACGTCTACCCACACCACATCTTCAACAAAGCTAGCAGCACCATCACACCGCACCTCCATAAAACCATCAACATCTCCTTCAAGACAGCAACCTTCCCGGAGAGCTTGAAGCACGCAGAGTTCAATGCATTACTAAAAAAAACCAAGGCGGACCCCAAGGACCTCAAGAACTTCCACCTCATCTCCCTGCTCCCCTTCCAGGCGAAGGTCATCGAAAACGCCATCAACAATCAACTGACCAGCTTCCTCGAAGAGAACAACATCCTGGACCCATCCCAGTCCGGGTTCCGCAGCAACCACAGCACCAAAACTGCCCTCATCACTGCCACCGATGACATCAGGATCATGCACGTTAACAGAGAAACCGCGGCTCTCATCCTCCTGGACCTGTCAGCCGCTTTCGACACAGTCTGCCACCACACAAGAGCATGCCTCCACGACGCCGGAATCCAAGAGAAGGCCCTGGACTAGAACCACCTCCTTCCTCTCCTGGAGAACCCAGATTGACCGCCTCCCCCTTCCGCTTCGAAGCCACCGAGATCTTCTGCGGCGTACCCCAAGGCTCATCATCCAGCCCAATGCTGTTCATCGTCTACATGGTACCACTCGCCCACGTCGCCCGACAGCACAACCTAAACATCATTAACTATGCTGACGACACCCAGCTGATGCTCTCGCTCACCAAGTACCCCACACTGCCAAAACCAACCTCCAAGAAGGAATGAAGGCCGTCGCCGACTGGATGAGGAACAGCCGACTGAAGCTGAACTCGGACAAGACAGAGCTCCTCATCCTCGGCTCTACCCCCTTGGCCTGGGACAACTCCCGGTGGCACTAGGAGCACCCCCTACACTCACCAATAATGCACAAAACCTAGGGGTTATTCTTGACTCCACATCTCCATGACAAAGCAGGTCAATGCCGTCTCCTGATCCTGTTTCAACACCCTTCGCATGTTTGCAGGATCCTCAAGTGGATCACCACTGAAACTATCAGGGCGGTCACCCATGCCCTTGTCAGCAGTAGACTGGACTACGGCAACACATTCTGCCATAGGTGGATGGGGAGGCTGTTCCAGGTCTGGGCGACGAGGTGGGAGAATTAACCGCCACCAAAGGACGCTCTTCGGAAGCGGGGGACAGTGGCGAGGTCGAGGTCGGCGGAGCGGAGCTGGCGGGTGGGGATGCAGAAGCTGAGTTGTTTGTTGAGGTACGTTGGTCCTGTGTTGTGGAGTGCCTTTTGTGCGTGGGTGAGGAGCTTGAAGGTTATCCTCTTGTTGACCGGGAGCCAGTGCAGGTCTCTCAGGTGGAGTGTGATGTGGCTGCAGCGAGGGATGTCGAGGATCATGCAGAGGCGTCCTGGAGTCATTGGAGCCGTATCAGGAGTTTGGCCAGGGCTCCTGCGTAGAGGGCATTTCCGTAGTCCAACCTGCTGCTGACGATGGCCTGAGTGACCGTTCTTCTCGTTTCAGTCGGGATCCACTTGTAGATCCTGCGGAGCATGCAGAGGGTGTTGAAGCAGGAGGAGGAGATGGTATTGACCTGTTTAGTCATGGAGAGGGTGGAGTCGAGGTTGACCCCTAGGTTGCGTGCATGGTCAGTGGGTGTTGGAGCGGTTCCCAGTGCGGTCAGCCACCAGGAGTCACCCCAGGCCGAAGGGGTGGATCCGAGGATGAGGACCTCCGTCTTGTATGAGTTCAGCTTCAGTTGGCTGTTCCTCATCCATTCAGCGATGGCCTTCATTCTGTCGGGAAAGGTTGGTTTTGGCGGTGTGGTGGGCCTTGGTGAAGGGGAGGATCAGATGGGTGTCATCGGCGTAGGAGATGATGTTGAGGACGTGCCGACGTGCGACTTGGGCGAGCGGTGCCATGTAGATGTTAAACAGAGTTGGGCTGAGGGATGAGCCCTGGGGTACGCAGCAGATGATCTCGGTGGCTTTGGTCGGAAGGGGGAAGGCGGACGCTCTGTGTTCTGCCAGAGAGGAGGGGGGTGGTCCAGTCCAGGGCCTTCTCCTGGATCCAGGCATTGTGGAGGCGTGTTCATAGTGCATGGAGGCAGACCATGTCGAAGGCGGCTGACAGGTTCAGGAGGATGAGGGCCACTGTTTCTCCATTGTCCAGCAGGGACTTGATGTCATAGTTGGCGGCGATGAGGGTAGTGTCAGTGCTATGGTTGCTGCGGAACCCGGAGTGGGAAGGGTCCAGGATGTTGTTCTCCTTGAGTTAGTGGTAGTGAAAGTCTTCTCGATGACCTTTGCCGGGAAAGGGAGCAGAGAGATGGGCCGGAAGTTCTTGAGGTCCTTGGGGTTCGCCTTGGGGTTCTTGAGTAAGGCGTTGATCTCGGCGTACTTCCAGCTCTCCAGGAAGGTTGCTGTTTCGAAGGAGGTGTTAATGACTTTCCGGAGATGGGGTGCAATGGATGTGCTGGCTTTGTTGAAGATGTGGTGTGCCCATGGGTCTGACGGAGATCTGGAGTGGATGGTATTCATGATCTTGATGGTGTCATCATTATTAATGTTGGTCCAGGAGAGCAGGCGGTTGGTGCGAATGGTGGTCGTGGGGGAGGAGGTCTCAGTGGTTGTCAGGGCAGTCGTGGCGTTGAAGCTGTCGTGGATGTCGGCAATCTTGCGGTGGAAGAAGGTGGCCAGCGAGTCGCACAGGTCTTATGAGGGTGGGACGTCATTGGTGTTGGAGCTGGGGTTGGAGAGTTCCTTCACGATGTTGAAGAGCTCTTTGCTGTTGTGCGCGTTGTTGTCTAGGCGGTTGTTGAAGGAGGCTCTTTTGGCGGATCTGATGAGGTGATGGTGTCTGCGAGTGGCGTTCTTGTGGGCTGCGTGGCTGTCCGGTGTTCGTTCACGGAGCCAGATCTTCTCCAGCTTTTGGTAGGTTTGCTTGGAGGCCCAGAGGTCTTTAGTGAACCAGCTGGCTTTCTTGTTGGTGTGACTGTTGAAAGGTTTCTTGATCGGGGCGAGGGCGTTGGCACAGTCGTTGATCCACTGTCTGAGGTTGCGGGCGGCGGTGTCGGAGACGGTGGGGTCGGCGGGTGGCTCTGGGCAAGGATAGTGGTTAGCTGGTCTTCGGTGACTTTGCTCCAGCAGCGGTGAGGTGTCTGTTGGGTGCGGTGGTGCGTGATGGGTTTCTTGAAGGTGAAGTAGATGCAGCGATGGTCGGTCCAGTGGAGTTCAGTGGTGTGGTTGAAGGAGATGTGGGGGCTTGAGGAGAAGATGGGGTCAAGTGTGTGACTGGCAGAGTGGGTGGGTATTGTGATGAGTTGTCTGAGTCCAAGGTTGGCTAGGTTGTCGATCAGGGTGGTGGAGTTGTTGTCGTTGTTGTTCTTGAGGTGGAAGTTCAGGTCCCCGAGGAGGATGTAGTCTGTGGAGGCGAGGGCATGTGTGCTGACCAAGTCGGCGATGGAGTCGCTGAACTGTAGTTGGAGTCCGAGGGGTCTGTAGATGAGGGTTCCTCTGAGGGTGGTATTGGGGTTGGTGTGGATCTGGAAGTGCAGGTGTTCGGCAGTGTTGAGGGTGTCGTCGGTGTTGGTCACGACTCTGAGAGTGTTCCTGTGGACGATGGCGATTCCTCTTCCTGCTCCGTTGGTGTGGTCCCTGCAGGTGATCTTGTAGATTTCTGGGACGGCTATGGCTATGTCGGATGCCGAGGCAGGGTTCAGCCAGGTCTCCATCAGGAAGGTGACGTCTGGGGAGGTTAAGTCGAGTAGGTCCCAGAGTTCAACGGTGTGGTTGCGGGCGGAGCGGGTGTTGAGTAAGATGCATCTGTGGTGGTTGGATTCTTTCCTGGTCGGCAGCATGGTGGGGCGGATGCTTGTGAAGCTGCAGTTTCGGCAGGTGAAGGCTCAGTGGGTGCGCTTCGGGGTGGCCAGGAAGCAGGTCTGTGATCATCCGGTGTTGAGTGCATGGAGGGTTCTGGCATCGTAGCCGTGTCGGGCATTGTGACATTCGCGGGGTACAGGGGTTCTGGTGCTGGGCACGGTCCAGACGCAGACGGGCCTGCCTTAGGTGCACCTTCGGCACACCAGTGGCGCGGCCTCTATATGAGGGGATGTGGGAGGGAGGAGCAGCTGGGAGGTGGGGCGGCGAATGGGATTGCAGGGGGGTGGGGCTGCAGGGATGCAGCAGTGGGAAAAATGGACTGGACCGCTGGAGAACTGGGCACAGGAAAAAAAAACAAGTTTAGGCAAGAAAAAAAAAGTACAGGCACAGAGGAATAAAAACAAGAGTGGGCAAGAAGCAAGTACAGGCACATGGGAATAAAAACTAGGGGTGGGTGTAATTTGCGTAATTGCGTTACGCGAATCTCCGCAAAACGGTAAAAAATATCTGCGAACACGCAGAAATGCCGCAAACACGCTGAATTGCTTGTTCGCGATGCTTTCTTCTTGTTCACAATCGCTGTTTGCGTGCTCGGGGGAAATATCTCGTGAACACGCATTTTGAGAACACGAACAAGCAAAAAATTTCGCGAAGTCGCTGATTGCAGAGTTTTGGCCAATTTTGCGTTCTCTGTGGAATGCAAAATTACCCAAATTCCGCAGATTCTGCGAGCGGAACGGAATTTACTGCCCAGGCCCAATAAAAACAAGTCAGGGCAAGAAAGCAAGTATAGGCACAGGGGAATAAAAACAAGTCTGGGCAAGAAAGCAAGTACAGGCCGAGGGGAATAAAAACAAGTCTGGGCAAGAAAGCAAGTACAGACACAGGGGAATAAAAACAAGTCTGGGCAAGAAAACAAGTTAGGCACGGGAAAAAAACAAGTCTGGGCAAGAAAGCAAGTACAGGCACAGGGGAAAAAAACCAAGTATGGGCGAGAAAGCAAGCTAGGCACAGGAGAAAAATACAAGATTAGGCAAAAACAATGCAGGCAGAGCTGTGCAGCAGTGTGTGGAGTGAACTGCCTGCGATGCTTTAAGATGAAAAAAAAAGGATAATTTTACAAATATTTTTTAGGAGCAAGCTGTGGTCCCATGTACCACCGCCTGCTCCTAAACTTTTTTTGTCAGCTTTCACAAAGGGGGAGGGCTCCTTTGAAGATCCATTCCTGTCTGCGAATGGTTAGCACCAATTAAGTTTAGGTGGTATATTATTAAAATTTTTTGCCCAGTATTTGGTTGCAAAACATTAATAAATAACTTCAGGAATCAGTATTTGGAAGAGACTCCTTCCAAATAACTTTTCTGTGTTTTGTCTGGAACCCAGATTGTGATTGATTAACGCGTTACTGAACTGCAATTTAAGTTTTGTGGATTTAGAAAAGCTATTTTGTGGCTGTAAAGGCTCAAAGTTGATGTGGTAGACCATAAACTCGCTTTTTACATCAGGGCCCTGGAGTGCTGGACTCAATGGGGCTTATTTATGAGAACCCTGAGTCAGAGGCGCAACTAGAGCCAAATTTTGGGGGGGGGGGCTAAGAAAACATTTCGGGGGGGGGCAGAACCTTTAATCAGTAGACAGAGTGGAGCTGCAGGGGCTCTTAGAAGGGGTGAATCAACTGCAAGGTCTGATTAACATTCAAATGGTCTTTTAAAGACCTGTGAAACGTTTGCGTGCTTCTCTGTGTGTGCCCGGGATCTGTCTCATCCCGGGCTGCCACACACGACGGGGGGGCTGAAGCCCGGTGAGTCCAATGGGTGTTGCGCGCCTGCCCTGAATCACTTTTGCACCACATAAAATGGTGCAAGCATGACACAGGGCTCTCATAAAGATTTATGAAGCCACGCAAAGCTACCCTGCATGGCTTTGAGTGGTCTCATACATCAGGAGTAAGGCGACCCTGTGCAAATTGCTGCAGAGGCTTACTCTGCACCCAGGAGGTGTTCCATGAGCATTGTGGTGAGTTTTCCCACGCAACACCCATGGAATTTAATGCTGCCCCCGATTTACAAAGTAATGCGAACCCTGGCGAAGCATCAAATCCATATGCCTTCCGACATGAGGAGTAATGAGGAGAAATATGGTTACTTCTCCCAATTCTTTCCTCTTTCCATATATGCTGCATCCTGCAGCATACATAGGAAGAGGAAAACGCCACATAGGATTGTTTCTGTACAGAAAGGTGTCCTTTCCTGCACAAAAAACTATCCTGCCTGCAACTGAAGCACTCTTGCACCATTGTGCAAGTATGCCTACGTGGGCACTAGGATGCCGAAACGGCACCATTGTAGGCACAGCGAACAGGAAAGCACTGTATTCCTTGTATATTGTGCATTCCTGCCCTTTCACTGACGTAAGACAGCTCAGCAAGGCGCCTTGCAGTGATGCCTTATGTAACAATGCCATAAAAGGGGCCCCAAATGTCTGAGCACAGGATTCCCCCAAGTTTATCTTCCTTAAATAAAAGGAATGTCTAGAAAGATAACCTCTCATAACTGTAGTGGGGCTGATCTGGAAATACCAACCATATATGTATAGTGCAGAGCACAATCCATTTTCAGTAGGTCTGGGAGAAATGTTAACTACCCCAGTGGAATTCGAGTAATTTTGGGTTACTCTTTTGGCACACAATTACTGAGATTTAAGCTCTTATGCCCCTTCGCGTAATTCTGAGTAATTTGGCACTTAATTCCTACTGCAGGAGCACAGTAACAACAAACTTAGCGAGCTCAAGCAGCTGCTGGATGCTGCTCACTTTGTTCAGTTGCATTTATCACTATTTCCTTAGCACCAAATGGATCCCCTGGTCCATTTTGGACACACAACTGCATTTTGTGCCATGAAAATAACGCTGAAGGCTGTACAGTGCTCCTTGTATTATTCAGAGTAACCTCATGTAATTTTACTGTAATATCTTGTACTTCTGCTATAGCAAACTACGCAAGTTACACCCACCCCCAATTTTTAGACTAAATAAGAAATACAGATTAGCCCTGGGGGAAAGGTGTTTATATTACATTCACACTGGCTTAAAAATTGAAAAGTGCACCTACGTGGCCACAACAAGTTTCAGAACAAGTTTCACATGTATAGGTAAAATCACCATGATCTATCTAATATTGTTAGTGTCATCAAATATTAGGGTGAGCAGTAGACATTAGTTATTTCATTTAGAAATGGATTTTTAATCCTAATTTTCTAAACAACTTCAGATCTCAGTGAAAAGCTGAGTGCAGTCATAATAGTATTCAGAGAAGAATCTTCCTATAATGTACATCATGTTCTACCCGCTCCACATACATTCTCTATATTGAAACTAAAAGGTTTTATTTTACAAAACGAGCCCGAGCTTTATGTAATTTTCCATTTTTTCCTCACATGTAATTCTTTTTTCCATCAGTATTTTATAATATCCTCCTTTGTAGTCTTCCTACGCTGCAATCATGTTTTCATCATAATTCAGTCTTGTTGCTATGTAACGATGTTGTTCTGCACCCGTACTTTCTTTGTTTTACCCTTGTGGCCTTTTCATTCTAACTCAGAGGCATCTTTTGAAAAAGGCCGCTCATCAAAGATGACAGAAAGATATCATTTTGTAAGATAATTCACGATGACTTAAAAATACATTGCATTTAAATCACATCTTTTAGCATTAGATTTGTTTTGTTTGGTGGTGCGCCCAAACCTTATTTCGTTTGGGGCCATATGTTATGCCTCAAATGCACAGCTGAACGTATTTTCAATTTATGCTCTCCATACAATCTCATGCGTTGCGACAAATTTCAATTTATGCTGTACGGCTATATACTCGGAGAGAAAATTGCATAGTTGCATTTGGCACTAGCTAAGTGGTGTGTTGTTCTCTAAACCACCACGCCACAGCATTACTTCTTCAGTGAGCCTTCATGAATTGCAAGAGAAAGCAATAGCTTAACAGAGTAATACAAAAAGGTAATCAGTCTATATCCTTAGAGTTATACTTTTGTATGTATGTTTAGGTATTTACGTTTTTTGCTAATTAACAAATATTTCCTGAAAGGCCGGTTGGCTGTAAGAGTCTTGGATTTCCTGAAGCATTTCAGGAAACAAATATGAATTCCTCTTGGCATCTATGCTATCGTACTTGTATAAAATGAACAATTTTACATGATGGGCGTCATCAGTTGTGCCAAAGGCAGCATTATAAATATATATATATATATATATATATATATATATATATATATATATATATACACACATATATATATAGCTCCTCCACAAAAGTTTTGGCAAGGGAGCACCACTACCTCTCGGGTCGGGATCCGTCTCAGGTGTGCCAAACACCTACTTTATTCCACACGAAACAAGCACCACTTCAAGCAGCTTCATACGGACCACACCAGTAACACTTGTGACACTGAGGGCGGACAACAGTCCATACACTTTTTAAAGAGGTGGAAACTGGGAGTCACTCCGATGGTAGTGAAACTCATATACGGCGCACAGTGACCGAGGTATGGAACTCTTTCCTTTATGGCACATTGCACCGGCACTGAGCGAAGCAATTTGATGTTTTGCCAAGATCGGCATGAACTTTGAAAAGTAAACGAAGAGGCAGTATTGAAGCATTATGGGTATGTAGTCCCTGTATCCTCATGAAAGTGGACTTTAACGTTAAAGCCTGATTAAGGAAACATAGAATTGTGACTCCATTTGGGGGAAATTTGGAAAACTGAGTGAGAACATGGTACTACCTTTTTTGCGAAACGGAAGATAGTGAACAAGGATTAAGAACTACACGAACAATAAAGACCTGACTGCCTCTTTAAAAAGTGTATGGACTGTTGTCCGCCCTCAGTGTCTTTTAACTTACGTTACACATATAAAAAACTAAACGAACCCACCGCAGCGAACCAACTATTGGCATATGATTGAAACGCGTAATGCCTGTTTCCTCACCGATTAAAGAAATTTAACAAGTATTACTGGTGTGGTCCGTATGAAGCTGCTTGAAGTGGTGCTTGTTTCGTGTGGAATATATATATATATATATATATATATATATATATATATATATATATATATATATATATATATATATATATATACCCTTCCCACATAGGGTGACCAGCAAAACACACAAGATGATGGACGGAATGTTGCACAATGGCAAAACATTCACCCCCAGTCACAGATCTGGGTTTAATTCATCGTTATTTTTCTCACCAAGCCACCCCAGTTCAGACATGGCCATATGCAAATCATTCTTGACCCTGTGCATCATGGGAACAGTCATCATCGGGTTAACCCTGACTCCTAAAGGTCAGGGTGTGCTCAAACATATTCCAGAGAGCACTTGAAAAAGAAGACCAGGGGGCATAAACTTTAAAAATCCTCCAACTTACTCCAAGATATTCCTTTATTGGTAGAGTAGTCGGGGATGTGAACAATTTAAAATATGTATGTAGGGTGTTGAGTATATAATGGTCCTATGACTCTAGAATGACAGGTTTCAGCCCTACTCTAAGGCCCAGATGGGTCTGGGGTTTCATTAGGGTGATTAGTCTCACCTCCCTGGTAAGTCAGCTCAACGAGCTAACTAGTTCATACAGCATAGATGCAAGTAACTAACTGTATCTGGGGGCAAAGGATATACTTGTAATTAAAAAGGCCTTATTAATGACAGTATTTGCAATATAATTACTTACATTTTGAATGGCCAATGCATTGTATCGAATCCTAATGTGAGATTCTATATGGTGGCATGCAACACCCAGTGTGTGCTGGCATTGTGGTAAAATAGTGGTTTTTTTTTGTTAACCACTCAATAAATATTCAGAGTGTGCCTGAGATTGAACTCTTTACATCACTCTCCTGTGTTAATACATACGAGAGGTGTTCACCAACTTAGCGAAAACCCGTGGCGTATCACTCAAATATCATATCAGCTCAAACTTAATAACTATGCCAGTGTATGCCTATTGAGGGGAAACTGTCCATTATCAGTTGGAGAACTGTAGTAGCCCCATGTGTGAGGCATCTCAATTTAAATAGCGTTAAGTAATCATGCAATAGACACACTCATAAATTTTGTATATTCTCACTCACCCATTGGTATTGGACTTTTTGTGTCTCAGGAGAGCTTGGAGGCGAGGGTCCCCTGCGGTTTTTTTAACCAAAGGAAAAAATTAAAGGTCACAGAATAATAAGGAAAGAAAAGGCCTGTAGTGCCTATTATGACACACCTCATATCTTCAATCACATGTGCACCCTTGCAGGGACTTTACTTCATTAAGGGTCCTACCCTTCCGGTAAACCTCTAATCCTGACCCAGCCTGTGGTGAGAAAAAACCAAATCAGACCTGCTCAAATCTTTGGTAGTTCTCTATATATAACTGAACTATGGTATCCCCACCCTTTTGACGCTGTTTAAGCATTGCAGCATCACCTCTCGGTTAAGAGGCATGTGGGTTGCTCCAAAATACCAACCACAAGAGGAGCGGAGCAACATAATATGATCTCCTACATATGATAAACCTAGTTCTTCTGAGACCTAATAATCTTATACAAAAACGATTCTCCTCCTGTCTGAGCTGTGAGCAGTCCCGATATCCCCATATGGCTGCACCATAACTAGCAAACACTTGTGTGTATAAACCTCCAACAGGGGCATTATAGATTTGCTCCCCACCCTTGCTGCCAGCCTTAATTATACCCCAACTGATTGATTACAATGCAGACAGCAATTTGCAAGACATGGTTGCCAACAATTTATAAAAGGATATACCTAGGTATGCAAAATTCACAAACTTTGTTTTTTCTAAACTAATTTATTGGTATTTGCATTTAAGGTTACAGTATACATTACAGGATTCTTGTTATTTGACCAGTCCCTTCCCTTTGTATTATTATCTTGGCCTCCATTTAGTGCATTCATTGATATTGTCAATTGCTGTTTCATATTCATTTTGAAAGTTCCTTGCAAAACATAACATTTGTAACTTTCCACCCACCCCATCTGTGTGGTAGTCTTGTAAGTCTGTGATCGTGTGATGGGGCAAGTAAACACCAGCTTAATTATGTTGCCTTCTAACCGAGTTCCATTTTGTCTGATACCACTAAACCTTGACCCTTGTTTTCTTGACTTTTCATCTTTCCCTGTATCTGAGGGATGTGGATCTTTTAAATCCAAAATCATAGATACCCATGCTTGTACATCATCTTTGAGGTTTTCATCCTTTCTAACTTGTTTCATCCAGATTAGCTCTGCTGTCTCCCATTCGCTCATTTCTCTCACCTATCTATTTATGAGCGGTGTTCCGGACTCAACCAAGAGATTATCTTTTTGCTAATACCAGCCCAAGGAGAACACATTTCTGCTACTTTTTTTACCTTTAGGAGTGGGTAGTAGGCCCAGCAGCATGGCTCCTATTTTCTTGGGAATTATGCATTTCATGGCTATAAGTAGCCTTTCTAGTACACCCTCCCAGTATTGTGTTAGTATTCGACATGCCCACATCATATGTATAAAGTGAACTTCTGATTCGCCACACCTGAGACATGTGTCTGAGCGTCCTGGGTATATTTTACGTAATGTCTGCGGTGTTAAATATACTTGGTGCACTACATTGTATTGTATTAATTTAAGTTGTTCGTTATAGCTCACCTCACTTACCCCTTCATGTATCTTCGATCATTCCCGAAATGATAGCAGTTCGTCCAGTACTGACTCCCATCTTGTCTGTACCAGAAGGACTCTGGCAGGGAACTCATCAAGAAGCGCTCTGTGAATGTGTGAAATTAGTAGTTAGATGACCCTGCTATTTTTCGGGAGCTCGAAATCGAATTGGCCTCTTGGTCTGGTTCTCTGGTTTTTTGTGGAGACTTTAATATCGACATAGGGTTGTCTTCTGGGAACCATCTATCTCAAAACTATAAAGGGCGTAAACCAAAGGTATACAGAGCACTAGATCAGATGATGAAAAGTCACAACTTGGTTGACGTCTGGGGTCTACTCCGGGGGCCAAATGTGGATGGCTATACATATTTCTCTTTCCCCCACAATAAATATGTTAGAATCGATTATATTATGTCAAGTATAAACCAGAAGGATATTATAGAAATAATTAAATCCCCGAAAACCTTATCTGACCACAATGCACTGACCTTTACTTTTGATACGGTTAATTTAGTTAAACCAATAACACAGTGGACTTTTGATAGGAGGTTATTGGTTAATCAGGAATACATAACGTATATTAAATCATGGACCCAGTCTTTTTTTGAGTGTAACCAGTTTAGTGCACCCCGTATTATAGTGTGGGATTGTTTTAAAGCAGCATTGCGAGGAGAGACTATTTCATTTGTTGCTAATAAACGAATGATGCAGGAGCTGACCAATCTTGAGGCCCTTCATGCCTCCCAGCTAAATCTGTCTCGAAGAGGGCAAGTTGATCCTACCCTAGATCCTGGGAAAATCTTAAATAAAATAATGATCTTAAAAAATGAGATTAATAGTACACTAATTCAAAAAGCTGCGGAAACTTATCAGGCCAATAAGGATAGACTATATGAATCTGGGGAAAATGTGGGGAAGCAGTTAGCATTACGTACTCGACAAAAACAATCACTGAGTAGTATTAAAAAGATAGAATTTGAGGGCAATGAGTATACTACTCCCAAAGACATTGTTAAAACATTTCAAAAGTATTATCAAAAACTCTATAGTAGTGACATTTCACACCCTAACAACGAAATTACAACATTTCTAAATAACTGGCTCCCAGACCAGACTTTTCATAAAAGTATCGATGAAGAAAATAAGATCTACTTGGATAGAGAGATTACGATCACTGAGGTGGAGATAGCACTAGCCGAGTTGGCCAATGGTAAGGCGGCAGGACCGGATAAAATTCCATTAGATTTATATAAAATCCTTGGTAAGCAGATAACTCCTTTTCTGTTTGATTTGTTTCTTGGAGTTCAATATCACACAATTCCCCCTGAGTCATGGAAACAAACAAATATAATAATTTTCCATAAGAAGGGTAAACCACCCCACCTGCCTTCCTCATATAGGCCTATATCCCTGATTAACTCCGACTCAAAGCTATATGCTAAAATATTTGCAAATCGACTGAGCGGGGTCATCGAACGGCTTGTATCCCCGTGGCAACACGGCTTTATACCCGGCAAAGGCACTACAGACCATACTCGTAGAGCCATAACCCTACTTGACATCATGGGCGCCACGGGGGGCGAGATGTCGATGATCTTCCTCGATGCCGAAAAGGCATTCGATCGAGTATCATGGCAGTTTCTCTGGAACATCTTGGAAAGCAAAAATTTTGGAAATAATTTTATTAACGCCATCAAAGCCATTTACACCAACCCCACGGCTAAAATCTGTATAGCAGGAAATGAGTCGGAGGTCATTACGGTCCAGAGAGGTACAAGGCAGGGTTGCCCATGCTCCCCGGTCTTATTTGCACTTTATATAGATCCCCTTATTCAAAAATTGTTAATTTCACCATCTATACAACCAGTATTTACAGGGTCCTTTTCCACCAAAGTTATGGCATATGCGGACGACATTGCCGTAATAACCACTAAGCCGTCTGAAGCAGTCTATGAAATTGAGACAATTACCCAAGCTTTTGGGAAGTACTCAGGATATTCTATGAATAGAGATAAAACCATGGTATTAGCCACTATTAATACCCATTACGAAAGCACACTTAGGGTTAAACAGGCCACCTATCTAGGAGTAGTTCTCTCGGCAGAGATAAGTAAGATCAGCGAGATTAATTATTCTCCCCTCATTAATAAAATTAAAAGTGATCTAAGAAGGGTAGACAGTCTACACCTCTCTATTATAGGTAGGGCCAACTACGTTAAAATGAACATTTTTCCACGTGTTTTATATTTTTTCAGAGCAATCCCTCTATTACCTGGGGAACACTTTATAAAGACTATAGACTCCCTCATAGCAAAGTTTATGTGGAGTTACGGAAAAATAAGGCGGGCCCTTCCCCTGCTAACACTCCCTCAAAGTAGAGGCGGCTTAGCCTTACCAAATCTAAGATTATATTTTTGGGCATCATTATTGCAACATATGGATCCTCTTCTGACTGCTAAACCAGGAGGTCCAACCGTTATAACTCCATATATACCATCTATATATGAGCTTAGTTTAGGCAAAAAGCATAAGGGACTACTTTTAAGGCAGGTTGAAGCATCATATTATAAAAAAATTAAATTAAAGACTGTTCTAGATGCTCGTTCAGTCTGGAAAGCCATCTGCAAACATCTAGGCATTCCTATATATACGAAATATACACCTTTATGGCAATGCAAAATTTTTCCTAATATCCCAAACGACAGTAGATACCAGAGGTGGGAGCTCCTAGGTATTAAAACAATCGGAGATTTTTTTGGTAATAATCTCCCACTTTCTTTTGAGCTCTTTCAAGTAAGATATAAAGTCCCCGCTAGCGATTTTTTAAAATTTTATCAAATATCAGCTAGTATTTTTAATACTAAACCAAAAATCCTACTAGATAATATTCCACTATTTGATATTATAGGGAAAAAATCTACAAGAATTGGGGTCCTATATCAGTTACTTTTGGCCAATACCCCTGATGATCTAGAGCGCACGGAACAATCTTGGGCCTTAAAATTAGCTAACCCAAATGTAGATTTAGATCTCTCATTAGCCCTCTCAGCAAGATATTTTATAGCCTCTAACTTAAAGGCTCAATATTATAGAATCATTTATAATTTATACTATCCGCCAGCTAAATTGTTTGTATGGGGGCTTAGGATTGATGATAATTGTCCCAGATGCAAACAACCACTTGCAAATCTCCTGCACATGTTTGCTGAATGCCCTACCTTGGCAACAATCAAAACTATGATTTTGGAATATTGGACCCAAATTTTTGGGCACCGAATATATGATTCTATAACATTGCTCTTGTTGGGTCATGATGACTCTTTGAAACACAATAGAGAAGAACAGGCGGTGCTTTTTCTGGGATACGCCGTGCTACGGATAATTCTAGCAGCTAGGTGGAAAGATACAGAGCCTCCCACTTTTAATATGTGGCTTAGCCGTTTCATAGCTATCTATAAACAAGAAATTTCAATATATGCCACAAGAGGCAGGAAAATGAGAGCAATAGGAAAACAGATATGGGAACCTATTACTAGGTGGTATAATGAAGAAAGGGGAAACTAGATACAGGGCCTTTGATTGATTCTGATTTTGTTACTATGTTCTCTTTGTTTTTTTTCTTCTTTTTCTCTTTCTTTTCTGTTTTTCTTTTTTTCTTTATCGTTATATTTTTCCTTGAGGTAGAAGTCTGCTTTACTTATATCTGTGTATTTATTTTGTAATCCATGTTTACCGTATCAACCTATATTGTATATGCTGTATACTTATGTTTCATGATTTGAATTTGCCAATAAATAAATATAAAAAGCAAAAAAGAAATTAGTAGTTATCCTCCCGACATGGATAACAATGCTGCTAGTGCCAAGTACTTTGGGGCTCCTCAGGGAATTAGCACCAAAGATCTCGGACAACGGGCGATATCTTCTCATATTGGAGAAAGTGTCCGTCCCCCAGGTCAAAGGCGATCGCAGCTTCCTCACGCGATATAAACTGCCCATGACTATAAAGATCCCCCATTGTAAGGCATCCTCCATCCTTCCATTTTTTGACTGACATAGATTCCGCTATTTTTTTAAGGGTTTGGGGTTTTATGACCCATAACGGCATGTCCGTGATATAGGGTGAGTTCTGAACCACCCTCCAGACCTTGTCCTCCCACACCTCTGCCATGTGTCTTATTATATATGGGTATTCTTTGGGGATCCTGGCTCCCAACATGAACAGCTCAGGGAGGGGGTTTCTACCATACATTCTAGCCAGTAGTCCTTTTTTCCCAGCTTCATTTTTCTCCAACTAGTGGACCGCATGTTGCAGGTGTGAGGCCATGTAATGAAGTTCCAAGTGAGGCATCTCTAATCCTCCATCTCCAATTTCTTTTACAGGGTTCCTAATCGTATGAGCTTACGTTTGTTGCCCCACAGAAACTCCACCATCAAACTGCCTAAGGTTATGAAATACCTCTTAGGTACTTCATTAAAGGAGTGCTGAAGGGCATACAAGCACCAGGGTAGCACAATCATTTTTATAATTGCCAACCTCCCCATCAGGGACAGACGCAAAGATTCTCAGAACATTGTGGAGGTGCGGATACCTTCTATTACCCTCCCTATATTGTTTTCCAGGTAGGAAGTGCCCGAATACATCAGACGGATCCCTAGGTACTTTATTCCCTCAGTTACCCATTGCAGGTTCACTTCGGGAAGATCCCACTGGAATTAGTTTGGATTTTCCTTAGTTAATACAAAATCTAGAGAGCACCCCAAATTTCTGCAGCTTGTGAAGGAGGATCGGTACCGCTTGACTCGGGTGTCATAAGTACACTAACGTATCATCAGTGTATAGGGAAACATGTTTACTATCTCTCAAGGGGATTCCCCAGTTCTTCATTCTCTAACTCAGTGTCAATGCCAGGGGTTCCACTGCTGCCACAAAAAGAAGTGCCAGGAAACCCTGCCAGATACATCATGTCATTTTGAATTCTTCTGATACAGTCCGCCTGAGCCGGACCCGGGCTGTTAGATTTTTATATAGCAATTGGGCCCATTGGATAAACCCTGGTTGCATACCCATTCTTCGGACAACTACCAAGATGTGTTCCCACTCCACTGAATCAAATGCTTGTTCATTATCAAGCATTGCCAATACACAGTCTTCATTCTTGAATGAATGGGGCGTGCCAGACATGTGCCAGGCATCACAGGTTGTGTGGTGTTCCTCCGTGGTATAAACCCAGCCCGGTCTGGGTGTACCAGGTGGGGCATTTGGGGTAACAACCTGGCCATTAGGATCCAGCTCAGGAGCTTTACATCAAGATTTAGAAGAGAGATTGGCCTACAGGAACTAAGCAGTAGCGGGTTTTTATAGGTTTTCAGGATCATGGTTACCTATTCCTCTTGCATGGAGATCTCTCAAGGGCCTTATTATATACTTCAAGTAGTTTATATGCTAGCAGTGGCACAAATCATTGGTAGAACTCGGCCGGGAGTCCTTCGCTTCTGGGACACTTGGTTGTTTTAAAGAGTTGGATGGTGGCTAGTAGTTCTTCTTTAGTAATGTGGACAGCAAGCATTTCAGCTATCTCAGGGTCTAATTGAGATACCTCTGTCTGCACCAGAAAGGTCTGTACTAATTCTGGGGGTGGAGCGCGTTTATTTTCATAGACAGTAGACAAGTGTTGGGCCAGTGTGTTCATAATTGCACCCTGGGTCCATATCATGCTTCTGTTACTATTTTGTAATTGCAGTATTGGGGTTGCAGAGAACTGAGACATAATGGGTCTTGCTAGTAGGGCACCAGTTTTGTCCCTCTCCATGTGTAGGCAATGTTGGTACATTGTGTATGTGCATTTTTCAACTGTATGCCAAGACTCCATCAGAACCTCTTGTACCACATGCCACTCCACCATGATCTGGGGAGGCTTGTGTAGACCGGCCTACAATGTACCCAACCATCGCTCTTGTATACAGATATCCTGTTCTAGTAGCTGTCTAACCCCATGGGATGTTTCAATACAAACCCCTCTTTTAACCTTCTACATGGCTTCCCATTCCATTGATCTGTTGGACGCTGTGCCCCAGTTATCCTCAAAGTAATGGGAAAGGGCACCTGCGATTGTATCAGTATATGAGGGATCAGTCAGCGCTTCCCAAGGAGTCCCCACAGAGGTATCGCAAAAGTTGCCCCATTTAGCCTCAGCAAGAGTGGAAATGGTCCGACAGGTAAAAGCGCATATATGATATCCCTGTCACCCCTGGAGCAAACTTCGGTGAGGTACAACAGTAGTCCAGTCGACTAAAGGTGTTAGTCTCAAGGGTGTGACACGAGAACACTCCTTTATGAGGGTTACGTACTCTCCATTCATCTCTGAGCTGCATACAGTGCATTATATCTAATAGTGTTGCAATCATTCAAGTGTTTTCTTTAGGGGGCTCTCGGTCTAGCAGTACGTCAAATACACAGTTAAAATGACCCGCTAAGATCATCCCTGCCTGAGGAAAGGGGTTGCTGCTTTCATAACTTTGGGAAAAAGACCAGAATAGACCAGGGGCATGGACATTGATGAGGGATATCTTCCTTCCCTCCCATTTTCCATGCACAATTACGTAATGCCATTCGGGTCTGTCAAGTGGTGAAGGTGCTTAAATGACACTACAGGGGCCACCCAAATAAGCATTTCTCGTGCAAATCCAGAGTAAGAGGTGGTGTATAATTGCCCTCTCTGCTTTTGCGGATATAAGGACTTGAATCTCCCCATATATGTGTTTCTTGTAGGCATGCAATCGCCACTCTGTAACGTTTCAAATAATCTAGCACCTTTAATTTTTTCTGATAATTTGCCCTGCCTTGTACATTCCAGGCAATGAGATTCAGTACTTGTGCAGTCATTTTTGCATTCATTTCCACTCATCCTCCCCCCACATTACATTCCATTCAAGTGTCTCCCTACTCCCCGCCCCCATTGGAGGTCTTTCAGACTCGGATACCACAGGCGTCAGGAGTAACATCTTAAATCTCTCCTGATATAAACAACTATATAACCTCCCCATACCTCCCTAACTATGAGCATTTGGCGGAGTGCCATTTCCCCCGTCCGGCGAAGAACTCAAACGCACACAGAACGCCCTTTTCCCCACCCTCTCTGTGAAAAAAAGACATGAACTTTCCATAGCATTGCAGTTCACATTAATGTTACCAATCATGGTTGTGCGTTGGATTGTTCCTTGCATTTTTGCTGTGTCAGTCGTCTGGCCACCGGGGGGTGGGGGGCTGTGAGGTCTGATCCTCCTGCTCCTCATAAGTGTTCTGGCCTCTGCTGGGCGAGCCCCCCCATTGATAGCTTGAACTTTAAATATTAGGGTATCACTTAGAGACTGAACGTGTACATTGTCTACCCTTTGCATTTTATTTCCACTCTCTCCCTTCATCATGGGCGAATTTTGCGAATCTCCCGTTCGCGAATTTTGCGGATTTGCGAACTCGCAATCCGCAAAATCCGCGAATTCTCGCGAATTTGCGGATTTTTTTTGTGTTTGTGCGGGTTTCTGCCAGTTCGCGAGGGTTTTGTACAATGTTGCAAATTGCGAACTTACCTGTCGGGTCGCAAGTTTCGCGAACTTGTTGTTTCTACGTGTCCAGCCTGTTTGGGACACTCTTCTTCATCACTGCCACTCTCTGTCACCACTGCCACTCTCTGACTACTCATGCCACCCTCTGGCCCACCCATGCCACCCTCTGTTTCATCACAGCACCCTCTGGTTGTCCAGTCAGTGTACATTATTGTGGCAACGCATGCACACCTTCCCTGCCTCAAGTGACCTGAATTAATTTGGGGCTGATTAATGTGTCACAGAATATTTTTTTAGCTGGCACCTGCTTCCTTAGTGCTTCCTGATTAGTGATCTTTTGCACTTGCTAAGTGCTTTCATTGTTGCAAAATTAGTTACAACACCTGCCCTGCCCCAACTGACAATAATGAATTAGGGGCTGATTAATGGATTTGAACTTCCAGCCTGGCTCCTGCTTGTCTCCCTTAGCTGTAATTCAGGACCTTTGTGGCATATGTGTAACTATTCTGAGGTTCAGAGCAGGGTCACATAATAGTTGCAACTGGCAACTGAACTCTGGAGGGGCCCCTCAGGAAGCACTACAGGAAATGGCTACTAATGATGAGCCTGAACTTTTGAACCTGGTAAGTAGTTTCAGTTTTGCTAAGATCGTATTTCTGCAATTTTGCACTTATTCGCGGGGCGCAAAGTTGTACTGGGAAGCCGTGAACTCACGCGAACAGTGCGAGCAAAATCCGCTGCTCGCGGATTTGCGGATTTTGCGGGAGATTCTCAAATCTCGCGGATTGCGAATTTACCGAAAATCCGCAAAATCCGCGAGCGAAACGGATTTTCCGCCCATGCTTAGGACAAGTCCCTGAGCACTTATCTGTACATCCTTCGCAGTAATCCTATCTCCTTGCACATTTTACTGGTTCATCCATTCTGCCAGAGTCTATGCCAAAATTCTGGGTCGCCGCCTCTGATTCCATCACCGTCTCTGTGTCAGAAGCCTGTATTGTTCCATCAGGGCGGACCTGGATCCGGGTCGGGCTGCCCCTTCCATTCCGCTGCTTCTACTTTGTTCCCCTATGCGGGTCTCGGGTCTGTCCTCCCACCATCGATGTTCTGGAAGACCCTGTTGATGGGACCAGGCAGGCCCCCAGATCACCGCTGGAGTCGAGCCAGTCACTGGCCTCAACTTCAGAGTGGAAGAAGAAAATTCGACCTCCATTTCTACTCTGAATTTTGCAGGGAACATAAGACTGTATTTTATGTTTAGGTCTCGGAGACATTTCTTAACTGTTTGGAATGTCTTTCTTTGATCTTGGACCCTTTATGTATATTTGGGATATATTGTGATGGGATGGCCCTGGAATAGTATTGGACCTTTCGTATGTGTGGACTGCAGGATCATGTCCCTATGTTAATAATTAAAAAATCAGACAATAATGGATCTCATCAGTGCCCCTGTTGTCAGAGGGGGGACATTGATCTGTGTGCTCTTTTCTCATTGAAAAACATTGATATTATTTTTATGGCCAGCTCTTGTACAATCCAGTCTCCAGGAATTATTCAATGGAGGAACCTTCTGCCTTTTCTGGAAAGCCCACAAATCTCAAGTTGTTTCCCTGAGATCTTCCTTCAGAGTCCTCCACTTTATCATCTAGTGTTACCACTCATTTCTAAAGCACTATGACAGTGTCTCTGAGCGTGCACATTTCCGTCTGTAGTGAGTGCACGTTTTTCTTAGTAGTAGTCACTCTTAACGGATATGTTTGCAAATTACAGCATACCAAATTAACATCAATAGCAACTGCATCAATTCCTTGTACCATATCATCTCGCTCACAAACCCTTGTGATGTTTTTGCTCTTAATAGAGATTGCCCTCATTTTGCTTCCCTAGAACCATAAAATGTGTATTAACAATATTGGTTTCTAGCTCAAGAGTGCCCATAACTTGTACAAATGCATTGATAAGACCCATAAGGTCATTTGATATGAGGGAAAGCAAGACCACATCATCTGGGATAAAAGTTGAGTTTGCCTTGGGCATGCCTACCCCTGTGATACTAAAGATGAGCTTGACCAATTAATAAATAAAATAGGGGCCTGGACACAAGCCTGGCAAACTCTCCGAGATAAGCCCCCTCAGTTCCATATTTGACAGAGGTATGGACCCCATTATGTAAGGCACGAAAGAAGTTTACCAAGGATAAATGTAAACCATTATCGATTTAAGCATTCTTCAGCTCAGACAATTGAAATGGTCAAAGACACCACTAAGGTCCATAAAAGCCTAGTAAAACTGGCCCTTCTTAGCATCCACATATTTCCCAATAATAAGATGCAGATTTATATGCTGTTCTACAGTCCACATACCTTCCCTAAAATCATTTTGGATGGTGCATTTTGCTCCACCCAGCCCTAAATTCAGTACAACATAACATGCCTCACAATCTTTACCACTGAGGAGCGAAATATTCCTGTAACAACAGTGATCCTTTGGGTTACCTTTCTTAAATGCAGGCAGTATGGTAGCATTCTGCTAAGAAGAGGAAATACCAGAAGATGCGGCAGTGTTTAACCCGTTCGCCGCAGTGGGGGGAGCATGGAGCTGCGGTGCTCATGACGAACCCAGCTCCACATGAGGCACAGCGGAGCAGAGCTTGTCACAACCCCGCCCATTGATTGATTCTCCCGCACAGGCGGGAAATCAATTGCGTGTGGGTGGTCCATCGCCATTATGATGAGCCCAGCTCCACTGTGCCTCATGATGAGTTGGGCTCGTCATAAGTATGGAAGGGGTTATGACACTAGTGATTACGGGCCCCAAAGCTGTTTATTATCCTTGTAAATATCTTCATGCCAGCTCCCCCTGCAACAATTCTCCTGTCCAGCTTGCCCACAGTCCACTACTCTCTGCTGCCTGTCTACCTGATGCCCTCTGTTGGTGCCTCCTCTGCTCATTTCTTTCTCTGTTTTGCCTTTTTTGCTCATTTCTCTGCAATTCCATTTGATTTTCTGCTAGTTTTTCTGCCTTTTCTCTAAACTGTTTTGCCCTCTTTTGCACTGGTGTGACTTTCCTTCTCATTTTTCTGCCCTCTGTTTTGCCTTTTCTCTGTTTCACCATTTCTGCTCATTTTTCTTCCCAGTGTATGGCCTTTTCTGCTCGTTTTTTTCCCCCTCTGTTTTTGCCCTCTTCTGCTTTGTTTTGCCTTTTCTGCACATTTTTCTGCCCTCTCTTTTGCCTTTTCTGCACGTTCATTTTTCTGCCTCTGTATTTCCTTTTTTTGCTCAATTCTTCCAGCTGTTTCCTCAAGATCTGGCTTGTCGACTGAGAGCTTGCACCCCGGTGCCTAGATGCCCCCAAGGGTGACAGTACCATGCTCTACAAATACTGGTTGATTGTTTGAAAGGTCCATGGGCACCCCATCAGGACCCAGTGCCTTGTTCGATGGGCTGGCTGATATAGCAGAAGACACCTCATCCAATCCAAAACTAATTACCAGTGGAAACTGTGAAATGCTATCTACGTCCTCTGCCACGGGACATCTCCCATATGAATAGATCATTTTAAAATGCTCTAGCCATTTATCAGGATTGATTTTAGATCCTAGTCCCCCTGACAAGGCTGGTGAGGACTTTGTATCATTTACAATTTCCCAACATCCCTTAGAGTCCCTGGCTTTAGATTTATAAGCTGAACATTCCCAAGTTGCCTCTTTAAGCACAGATTTCCTGTTTTTAATAGCATTTTTATTGATTGCCATAGCCTCTACAATACACTGTTGGTTCATGGGCTTGGCAGTAGGAGTTTCATGAAACCGCGATTTGAAGTTCTACAATCCTTATGGAACTACCCTTATTTTGGAGCCTCTACAATATACTGTTGGTTCATGGGCTTGGCAGTAGGGGTTTCATGCAACCACGATTTGCAGTTCTACAATCCTTATTGAACTACCCTTATTTTGGTGCCCTTTTGTTTCTTGAGTGGTCAAGGATAATGTTCCCAATCACATAGTGGAGTGGCGTCTTGTACAGCGAAGTTGAGTGACGTGCTGTTGAGTATCATTCAGTGAACTGCAGGCAGTGCAGTGGATGGACATAGAGTGGAGTAGAATGCCAGAGAATGTAGTACAGTGTTGTAGAGTGGCATTACATACAGTGAAGTAGAGTGTCAAACAGTTGAGCAGCATTGTGCGGAGAACAGTACAGTGGCATTGAGTGGGGTAAAGCGCAGTTGAGTGGAGTATACTGGAGTGGAGTACACAGAAGTGGGGTAGTGTAGAGTTGAGTAAATATAATAGAGTGGAGTGGCATGTCATGGACTATAGTGGTGTGGAGTGAAGTAGAGTGGAGTGGCGTACATTCAAGTAAAGTGTCATACATTGGAGTGCTGTGTTTTATACTAGAATGTAGTGGGGTGTCATATTGTATTAGATGTAGATTACAGCAGATTAGAGTGGCATACCGTCTAGTTGATTTTTGTAGAGTGAATTGGTGTACAGTACAGTACAGTGTTGCAGAGTGTGGTACAGTAGATTGGCATACAGTGTTGTAGACTAAAATGGTATGGAGTGGAATAGAGTAGAGAGGCATACAGTGAAGAAGGGTGGAGCACTGTGTCAGGGTAGAGTAAAGTGGGGTGCAGTGGCATACAAATAGTTGCGTACAGTGTTGTGTAGTGGACTAGAGTATTGTAGAGGAGAGTTGAATAGGGTGTTGCACAGTGACATACAGTTTAGTACAGTGTTGAACAATGGAGTGAATGGGTATAGACAGGAGTAAAGGGACAACGAGTGGCCTAAAGTGAAGTTGAGTGTTGTAGAGTGGAGTTGCATAGAGTACAGCAGTGCGTGAAACTGGTGAACCGTATAAAATTGATTTTGTATAGTAGCATAGAATGTATTGGTGTGTTGTGCAGTAGAGTTTGATGGAATAGAGTGAACTGAAGTAGGGTAAGTAGTAAACTGTTATAATTTAGAGTGGGATCTGGTACAGTAGAGTGGAGTACTTGGTAGTATAGAAAAGTGTTGTACAGTGGAATTGAGTATTTTACATTGGAGTGTACGGGCATAGAGTGGCATATAGAGTTGGACTGTAGCTTGTACAGGGATAGAGTGGAGTAGAATGTCATGAAGTGTAGTACACTTTTATAGAATTTAGATATATTTAGTGGAGGAGAGTATCATACTATGGAGCGGCTTAGAGTGGAGAGGCATACATTGTAGTGGCATAGAGTGGATTACCATAAAGTGGAGTAGCATACAGTGAAATAGCATACAGTGAAATCTTGGACAGTGGTGTGTAGAAGAATGGAGTTGCATCGAGTAGAACAGCGTTGAGTAGCGTGCTTTACATTGGAGTGTTGTAGAGTGAAGTAGGGTACAGTGGATTAGTATAGAGTGGGGTGACATACATTGAAGTGATGTAGCTTAGAGTCAAGGATAGTATTATGAAAGGGGTGATGAAGTAGAGTGGAGTGCTGTATGGTACGTATGGTACAGTGTAGTAGAGTAGAATAGAGTGAAGTAGAGTTTTGTAGAGTGAAGTTATACAGAGTGGAGGAGAGGACACTGGAGTGGTGTAGAGTAGAGTAGCATACAGTGGAGTGGCATAAAGTGGAATATCATAGAGTGGAGTAGCATAGACTGGAATGATGTATAGTGGAGTGGCACAGAGTGTAATAGTGTATGGTGTAGTAGCGTACAGGGGAGTGGAGTTTAGTGTAATAGAGTATAGTGTAGTAGCATACAGTGGAGTGTGCAGTAGAGTGGAGTGGTGTCCAATAGACTAGCGCAGAAGGGAGTAGCATATAGTGGAATGGTGTAGAGTAGAGTGGTGTAGAGTTGAATAGCGTATAGTGGAGCTGTGAACAGGGCAGTGGCATGCAGTGAATCAGGGTAAACTGGAGTGTCATACACTGGATTGGGAAAGAGTGTAATAGCATACAGTTTAGTGGTGTACAGTGGAGTTGGTATCCAAAAGGAATAACGTAGAATGAAGTGGGTTAGAATGGAGTGCCACACACTGAAGCAGCATAGAGTAGAGTAGCATACAGTGGAGTGCCATACAGAGAAATAGCATAGAGTGGAGTGGCATACAGTGGAGTGTCGTACACTGAAGAGGCATAGAGTGGAGTTGCATACTATATAATAGCCTAGAGTGGAGTGTTGCACAGTAGAATAGTGAAGAGCATAATAGTGTATAGTGGAGTAGCATAAAGTGGATTGGTATATGGTAGAGTGGTGTAGAATTGAGTGGCATACAGTGGCGTGGGGTAGAATGACTTTCATGCAGTGGACTGTCATATATTGGAGTGGGGTCCAATCGAATAACATAGAATGAAGTGGGGTAGAGTGGAGTGCCATACTCTGGAGTGGCATAGACTTGAGTAGCATACATTTAAGTGGCATACAGTGGACTAGCATAAAATGGAGTAGCATATAGTGGAATGGCATAGAGTGAAATGGCTTTTACTGGAGTAGCATACAGCGGAGTGGCATACAGTGAAGTGGCGAACACTGAAGAGGTGAAGAGTGGAGATGCATGCATTGTAATAGTGAGAGTGGAATGAGAATTGAGTGGAGGCACGTACAGTGGCGTCGCTTAGATTGGAGAGTCCTATAGTGTAATAGCATATAGTGGAGTAATTACAGAGGTGTGGAATATGGGTGTATGTGGCATTTAGCAACAATGTAGATTATGGTGTGCAGAATAACGCAAAATAGCTAATTGTGCTGCATTGCATTTCTCCAGATTTACCAATCAATGCAGGGCCACACCTGGTGGACTTGCATTCCTTTGTAAATCTGACTTAAAAATTGCAAAGCCCATGCAACACCATGAGTGACACAAGGGTAGCCATAATCCAACAATACAGCTAGGATTTAGTTATAGAGTAGGCCTTGGCATACTGTTATAACTTTACAGTACATTGGGGGTGAAAAGTTCATGTATAATTGTGTAAAGGCCGTTTTTAGAGAATGAAAAGGCAGTCATATTGGGTAATTGCGGTTTTCAGAGAAAGAAAAGGCAGCCATATTGTTTTGACCACACTTTGGTTGTATTCAGTGTTAGGGATAGGTAAGTAGAAAGCACCCAACATATTACTACTTTATTAAAGTGGTAATAGGTAGGGAAATTTATTTTTATATTTTAATATATTTATAAAATAAGTTTATGGCCATTTACCGTGGTAGTTTCACAAATGTTTGTGAAGTTCAGCGAAAGTACCACAGTGACAGATATCACTAAGTTTAAATGCCTTATAACTTAAAAAATACTTACTCTACTTAACTGCCAAACCAGAAAGAATCCTCTCAATATTGTATAATCCTGTCAAATTTCAGATAAATCAATGCAGCCATTTTTGCACTAATGTCAATTACAATGGTCTATAGAAAATGTATTGGTGGAAAAAGCATTTTGGGACCCCCTTTTATCTTTGCTCCCTCAATAAATCACCACAAAAATGTACATAATCTCAACATGTATAAAATGCTATAGGTCTGTAAAATGTGATTCGTAAAATGGGTGGAAAGTAATTAGAGAGCTAATATACAAGAAATTCCTATTTTATGGAATGCTAACTATAAGCATACTGTGATTATCTGATTTGATGTGATTTCTTTCTTTTTATCTATTGTATTTGTTATGTATTTTGTTTATTACATTTACATAATCGGTAGACCATAAATGTGTCTTTTAGTTGTTCATGTAGTAATTCTGAATCTTTACAAATTCAGTCTAGTATATTTTTTGGGCTTCCCTGCTACTGCTTATGAAGGCTAAAGTGAATGAATGGCAATCATTGTTACTGTTATGAAAAGTGACATTATTATTTATTTTTTCCTAGTGGCCAATTATCATGTCCACCAAATAGTAGTTTTTGTGGATCACTGCTAGTTCATCAGAGTTCCTTTGTTAAAATTTGCTAGCTGGCCACTGAAACTCCTGGATATATTTGTATATATGATATTGTTTACACTGTATATATCTTTCACCCATTTCAGCACTAAAAACACAATTGTCACTAAACTGCACTTTGCCACATATGCTGACAGTCTACCCATGTATTGTATAATATCATTGATTAACTCAATTCTGATAAAGTGATACAGCACAGCCAATCAGATGATCTTATGATGTATTTGTTCAGCATTTATTTTGAAAAATAATGTGTATATGAGAGGTTCTGCTGGGGCTAATTGTTTGAAGTGCGGGGGGCCACACAACCCGTCACAGCCCTGGAGATAGCCACCATCTGGGCTATTTTTGATTATAATACGTAGGGGGTCAAGCCCCCCACACAGCCCGGGGCCTGCCACCTTTCCAGGGCTAATTGTGTTAGATGCAGGGGGACCATCCAGCTCCCCACATCCCCGGGACCACCACCTCACCGGGGCTATAGCCAAATAAGATGCGTGTGGGGGTTCTGGCTCCCCATGCAACCCTATGGACCACCACCTCCCCATGGCTCCTATATTTAAACGAAGGGGGGTAGGCCCCTGTTGCCCTGGGGACTACCACCTCCCCGGGGCTTTTTTTAAATGGGAGGGGGGTCATACGGCCCCCCTCCATGACCCGTAAATGGCCCTGGGGACTGCCACCACCAAGGGCCGACTCCAGCAATGTTCCAGGGTGCCCACCCCCAGGACATTGCAGTTACCTACAGGATCTGAGGAGCAGTGATTTCCCCATCCCTCAGCAAACAGTGTTCTCCGGTTTGAACAAGTGAGAGCAGTGTTCAGTAGCATCCTAGTGGGGCGGTCGGGATCACAGACCGGGTATCAGTCGGTTCCATTTCCGATGCAGTATCAGGTGGAAGTGTTTCCGCCCAACATCGTAATGAGCTCCTTAATGCAAAATATATTATGTTTTTGTATATGTAATTAAAAAGTTTTATTTTTTTTTACATTCATTTTTGTTTCTGCAACCCCTCCACGGGTTCAATAAGATAGATCGGACCACAAGTATTCTATGGCTTTTAATTCTGATCATGTGATTCAAATGAATCCGCAAAGTTGGATCTGTGGATTTCTCAAAGATTTTACAGACTGTTCCACATATGTACCTCCCTCTATTTTCATTTATGAGATCAGTGTGAACATATATCCAAGTAGATATATGGACCTCCATATCTGTTTTTCAAGAAAGATAAGCATTTTACAAGTTTTGCAAATTCACAAATCAATGAACCGGATTCGTAAATTTGCACGATGACACACCTAAATCATGCCATTCAATTGGAATATATTAAGAACCCAACCATGCAAAACCATGCCCAAAAACAGTTATTTCTCCAGTGAACTTTGTGCAAAGAGGATTGAGAACCAGTGGCGGTTTGCTTTCATACAATTGCTGAAGCTTCATCTTGTGTCCAATATGAACATCCAGAACCTGCTGCTGAGAATGAGGAGGAAGATACCTCACCTCCAAGTAAACAGGAGATGTCTAGAAGCTATTTACAATACCTTCAGGTGGAAATAAGTTTACTGCTAAATATGTGCAATGTAATATATGCAACAAGCTGTTATCCAGGGACACTGCCAAGAAGTATTCACATGGGACAAGTTCCATGTGGAAGCACTTAAAAACTTGTCTTCAAAGTGTCTACAACAGAATGATGCAGGAGGAAACATTCGCAGCAGGACAGTCCACCTCTAAAGCACCCTTGGGAGAACCATCATCAGCTGCAGTCATTACAATACCAGCTGCCTTTGAAGAATTGAGTGAGATGGTTTATCACTGTGCAAAATGGCACATGCTTATCACTGTGAAAATACCTTTTGTGGGTCCATTTCCCCATTTTTACTGGTCTCAGGTTCCATATTCATACATCATTAATGATGTACTGTTAAAAGAATCATCATTGAATAGTGGTGAATAGACAATCAAAGATTGTAGAACAAAATACTTAACTTGTACACTATGTGTATTTAAGTAGGTGTTTGCATGTGCAAATGGGTGTGTAACTGAGTATGGGATTTTTAGTGTGTGTGTGGGTGTATCAGTAAGTGGGTGAATGATGCTATATGTGTGTGAGTTCATGTATGAGTACCCATATTAATAAATAAACATAATCTACTTAACTATTTACAAATTCAGAAACACACCAACCCTTTTCTGATTAGCTACCCTAGGACCCCACTCATGTACTTGCAGTGTTGCTGTCTGTTTACTTTACCTCTCCAAAGTTGATAAATATGATGGTATGCCAACATGACACCAATCAGTACTGGTATCATTGTAATGGTGAGCTAAAGTGTATGTAGTTCAATTTAGGAACACCAGATTGGTTTCTAACCATCAGTCCATGGGATAACTTACATGACTTTTTGGGAAAATAAACTGTAACATTAAAGGCATCAAATTCAAGACACCAGGAGAACTTAAAAATAGAGTTGTGCATTTGCTAAGTTTGTGGAGTGTAACAACTGCAGCAAACCATTATAAAGAGATACTGGTAAAAAGTATTCTTATGGGGCAAGTTCGATGTGTAAGCATGTGAAAACCATCCATGAAAGCACATGCCATCACTTGATGCGTGAGAAAGCAAGTGGAAGAGAAGCACACTCACCATCTGTTGTAATCTTGGGGGAACCTGCGAAGGTTCAATAAATGACAGTACCAGCGTGCTGCAATGTCATCTGAAATGGTAGCATTATACAATTTAAACCAAGCAATAAACAAATAAATATAAAATAACCTATTTAAATATTTACAAATACATTTTGGGCACAAGTACTTCCGATATATAAAGGCATGTAGTTAGATCAGCAAGGAGAACCTGACCCTGTACTGGATAGGGACAAAAATAGATGCAACCTTGTTAGAATTGGGGGTCTCTGGTTGGCACAGGTAGATACTTGTGACAAGCAGGGACCCTCTCCTCTAGTCAGGGCAAAGGACTACTCCTGAAATAACCCCTGCTCACCCTCTAGGCGGCGTGGCGCGAGCAGACAAGGCTAATCCCCAGAGCGTTTGGCGGTAAGCATTTGTAGCAACACACACAGTCATTTATCAACCCACAACACAGAGACACAATTATGTTTTATGTAAAAATATAGTTCTTTCTATTCAGACTTTCAAGCAGGCTTAGTTTACCGGCTTAGTAACTTTCAAACGATTCCAGTAACTTTTAAAAGGGAACCCTACTCAGTTAGGAACCAGGGTATGTACTGTATATCGGAAACAATGGATCCAGTGGCACATCAAAAGTATCAATGATTATTAATACAACGTACGTTAATTAATAACACATAAAGGGTTTGAAGAGGATGTCCGAAAGAGAAAAGACCCTACACAATAAGATTTCCAATCATCATCAGTTCAACAAGTACCTACTTGCACCCACTGGGGTGAACCACTCAAGAACTCCATGTACCAGAGTCCCGAGGGGCGATCCGGAGGAGGGGCTAGCGGTGTGCGGTCCATTGCGATTGTTTCTACAAATTGGCTCCCTTGAGCTTTGAGCTGACGAGCTCCTGGACGACGCACCTGCGTGCCGGTTCGGGCATCGAGGCCTTTGACGGTTGCTTGGCGGCCTTCTCTTTCACCCCTAACTATTTTCTCTACTGATGAGGGAAGTTATCCCGAAACCCGAGCCATGTCTCGGGCGATATCCAAAAACCCGGGACATGTATCGCGTCTAGAGATCATCAGTTCAACAAGTACCTACTTGCACCCACTGGGGTGAACCACTCAAGAACTCCATGTACCAGAGTCCCGAGGGGCGATCCGGAGGAGGGGCTAGCGGTGTGCGGTCCATTGCGATTGTTTCTACAAATTGGCTCCCTTGAGCTTTGAGCTGACGAGCTCCTGGACGACGCACCTGCGTGCCGGTTCGGGCATCGAGGCCTTTGACGGTTGCTTGGCGGCCTTCTCTTCCACCCCTAGCTATTTTCTCTACTGATGAGGGAAGTTATCCCGAAACCCAAGCCATGTCTCGGGCGATATCCAAAAACCCGGGACATGTATCGGGTCTAGAGATCATCAGTTCAACAAGTACCTACTTGCACCCACTGGGGTGAACCACTCAAGAACTCCATGTACCAGAGTCCCGAGGGGCGATCCGGAGGAGGGGCTAGCAGTGTGCGGTCCATTGCGATTGTTTCTACATCATTAAAGTTATATTTCCTTTTTCAACAATCAATAAATATTTATATACATGTAGTGTTTCAAATAACAAGTGCAGAAGTGACCCAAAGTGTAGTGTGAGAACCAAGAAAATACAGTATATTATACAAAACAAGTGACAGCAAGTGTGATGTACAAGGTTTCTACAAGGAATGTTATACAGAAAAGGGGAGAAAACGACCATCAATTCAATAATGACAACAATGTATGTCATAGTGGCTATCTAGAATCATAGACACTGTTTGTAAGCTTTGTTTTCTGGGGGAGTCAACGGCGTTTCGACCCGGGCAGAATAATGGGTCACGTCAGGACTGGGGATTGTGGGACTTCTAGACGTGTCCGCGCACATGGACAGGGTAGTGACTTGAATAGGTAATCACCATACGTGAGTAAAGGATAAATGCACTTACATTTAACCCAGCCGGGTACACTGTAGTGGTTCAGTCAAGAAAACTCTGAATCTGTAGTTAAACCGAGTTTGTCAAATGAGGCTGTATGTGCCTAAGAGCTTGAAAAGCTGCACGAGGGCAGACCTGGGTGATGCCCGGTAATACAGGGCACAGTGGCTCTTATAGTTGATTTTTCTTTCGTGAAAGAATTGTTACAAGCGCACGGCAATTATCTGCTGAGTTAGGCAATGGAAGCAGGATGTACTTCAGAGCTTACAACTCTACACAATGGCAGTAGCAGGACGGGACTCGATCTCTCTTCCGGGATAGAGATTCAGACTGAATCCCTATCCCGGAAGAGAGATCCAGTCAATCACAAGAGCGATCGTGCTCTGAGCTACTGGGTATTGTCCCGTCCTGCTACGGCCATTGTGTAGAGTTTGTTCCAGCTATATGCGACAATTTATCTATGATGGTCACTTACTACGGCAAATGTCAGATGCACATGGCTACAAAAATGTGGTTTGTGGCTGCATACCTTAATATAGTGAAGAATCACAGTTGCTTATAAAAATAATTTTGCTGCCTTTTGAACCTTCATGTTTTTCCCAATCTGAAGCCAGTTCCTTCTTCCCAGTTGTGTTCGGAAAAAAAAGAAAAAAGTATAAAAGTGTTAGAAAAACCTTCTAAAAAAAGGGCAGTACATTTTCCAACTCTTTCTGCTGGTCAAAGAAAGGGCTAACCTTATATTTTATATTTATGTTCAATTCTCTATGTAAGTGTTTATGAGTTTTTGTATGTGCATATGCCACACACCCCACATAAGTACATGTATGGGTGTGTAAGTAAGTGTATCAGTAGGCACATCAGTGTAAAAGTCAGTGTGTACATGGCTGTATGGTTTTCTCAATATGTATGTGAGTTGCTGTATAGGTGTATCACTGGGTATATGGGTCAGTAAATGCATCTGCAAGTGATTGAAACATAAACGTACATGCACTACCTTTTATCTAAACAGGACATCCCTTTGGGTTACCTAAGATATACCTTAAGAGTGACTTCCGTGTAATAAAAGGATAGTTTAAGGCTTGACAAGGGGTTTTACATGCAAAATTGACATGGCAGTAAAGCTGCACACACAGTCTCAGCAGTGCCTCAAGAACCCATTATTCCCAGATCCAAAAACTGAGCTGCACTGTAAAATGGGTTTTCTTTGAGTACAGAGTATAGATCAAATCTTATAGCAACATAGGCAGAGTGAAAAAGGGGTATCAACAAAACAAATGCATTTCTGGAATGGGCTCAAGATAAAGAATTCAGGAGCAGTGGTTATTTCTACATCTCTGAATTTATAGGTACCCGTACTAGCGTATGATTTGAAAGGTATTTTTCACAATGTCTTGTTTCTTATACACTGGCTTACATTTGAAACGGCCCAAAACGCAACATAGATGCAGTGCATTTTTCCACTGACGACTAAACCTTTTTAGGTCTCGGCTCTAGACAGCGCACATGCACTATCTCGAACCAAGACATGCTGTATTTACTTTTGAGCTTAAAGCCCTTCAAAAGGCTTCCCATTAGCTGGCACCATTGTCACTCCATTTTTAGGCCTCCCCATTTGTCAAGGGCATACCTGTGTCAGGCCTCTTCCAGTGTTCAGGTCTCCCCAAGCACATTTTGAACATACACGGAGGTCATTTTTATCCATTTCTGGACTACTTTTTTAAATGGGTGACTGTGATGCCACTTGGTCCTGGGTGCTTTACCTATGCAGACTGCTAAAATAGCATTGTGGGGATTGCTGTAGTGCTATTGGATTGAATGCTTATTGCAGAGCCAACACTTGGTACACCGCACCAGCCATGTGTCCTTTACATAGAGCTGCTAACTCTCCTTCCCCTGCTCTAGCCTGATCCCTACAGCTTTCTCCTCCTCCCTCCTTCTTGACAGGCATGTTCTTCCTCTGAAGGCCACGTGGCACTGCTGATCCTCTTCAAAAAATATTAAAAAACATCAAAATGAAGAACTTCTACCTGCACGAGACTTCTTCAAGGAAGTCTTCCTTGTTAATCTGGACTAATCAATTTGAAGGTGACTTGTCAGGTTAATAGAAATTAAGAAACAGACGCAGACTCCTCCTCTAATTTCAGGGTAAAGATTTGTATGCTCAAATACAAGCCTTTGCAAAATGGTACTCCGTCAAATGCAACAGTCTTTTCAACTGATCATTAATTTCCTCATTGCCGTTATCAAATGATGTCTGCAGACTTAGACATAGAAAAAAGATCTAATCACATTCTTCTGTTAATTTATTGGGAATATGAAGGTCATTTTAAAGTGAGGTTTATTTGAATTCAGTTCAACAAGAGTGACCACATGAAATATAACAGATGAGGAGCCAATATTTGTGATGTATAACTTAACAAACAGAGGGGCAAATTCACAAGCCCCTTTAGCTACGGGAACTTCACTTTTTACAAAGTTCCTGTGGCGATAGGGCCTTTGCCTTAATTACTAGGCAGCTTTAAGCCACCTAATGTGGCTCAATGGTGCCTTGTAAATAAGGCCCCCTTTCATGCTTGCTCAGCATTGAAGGGGAGGGCAATGGGTGTTGCTGTGGGCTTTCCACCATAGCACCAATTGATTCTATGACCCCTATTTACAAGGGAGGGGTAAACAGGAGGCAGCACCGAAATTAAGACCAGGGAAAACCTGGTCTTACCCTGGCCCAACGAGAAGAAATGTTTCATTTCAATCTTCCCCCTGCACGCATAGGGTGCCTGTATTGGCGCTGGGCTGATAAGTGTAGAGCCGACACAGGGCAATATGAAGGGCTGCACCATATTCTTGTAAATATGGTACAGACCTGCGTTTCTGAAGTGGAGGAGTGAGGCGTTAAGCCAGGAACGCTAATGCCTCACTCCACCACTTCCCTTGTAAATATGCTCCTTAGTTTTAGAAATTATGTTTCTGTTAGTATACATGTTGGTATCAAAATGGTATAGACTATTCAAGAGTGGGCACTTAGCGTCACACTGCCTTCTTCTCAGCTCCTTTTTCATAGTCTCCTGAGATGGCCCCGTACAGAGGTTACTGTGCCCTCCCACCAGCCATGGGTTAATGATAGGTTTGTTCTACTATCTAGCTTGAATGGCTATGTAATTATCTTGATTGGCCATTAGTCAATGACGGTGTTATTAATCACTGATATATACATTCTTATTATGTACATTTAGGTGGCACAGGAACTGGGCATATTTCTGTAAACCAGCAGTTTTATTTCTAAAATGAAAAACATCACCTGCATTTCACCAGTGAAAATATTGCTTTATACTGAGCACCAGTAGTGCAGTTGCATTGTAAAATAATGTATGTATGCATTTTATAAAGTTGTGTTGGGTGTGTATTTTATTTTATTCAAGAAGGAACCACAATGCATGTCAGTGCCTCTGACAAAATTGCTCATTGCACACCCAACCCCTGCTTCCTGTTCTGTTAACCAAATCCACAGTTGATGCCGCTGTGGGCAGTTTGTCATTCTCCTTTTGGTGGGGCCTTAGTGATTGATATTACTTTAATGTGACATCAGGCCTGGATCTATTCTAGACATGGTTGTTGATGTATTATAAATGTTTGGCACTGCTCTTGTTTTATTTTAGTATTTGATGTAGTGTGGCCATGAAGGACCAAAGAGCAGTAAAATTAGTTTAAGACCGATTTATAGACACTAGGGGAGGGGAGATGGTAGCATTTTATTGAATCGGTTCTCTATACATTCGCTTTTTGCACATTTACTTTTTCGTAGAGTTTTGTAAGCATGCTTGAGGAGTTATGATTGTATGTTTAGTTTCTGTACGTTAGCTCCACATATTTAGACTAATAACAATTTGACACCTACTGTTGGTTAAGCTTGACTTTCAGTTCCGTATTACTCTTATATGGTATCTTAATTGTGTGCAACTAGACTGGAAAACAGAAATCAGTTGATAATAGTATTCTATCACCTGTGTTCAGACCTTATTGCCTGTATTTACCATATCTTCCAGAAAGTGGAGAAAGTTGCATTACCAACAAACTCCAAGTCAGGCTCAATGTGCTTAGACATAATGATTCCAGACAACCAGCAGCTCTATAACAACCACCACAATAGCATCCTCACACCTTACAAAGACTAGTAATCAGGATAATGTGCTGCATGGCTAAACACTAATAATGCCCTGAAGCTGAGACCTAATGTCTATGCCAATGCTTGTTTTCCAACGCAGTAAACCTATCCCTTGCAAAACTCAATCTTTCAATAAAAAACGCATTTTCCTCATAATTTCTGTGATGGAAAGTTCTGCAATGTGCAGGGAGTCACAAACTTCCTTCCAGCCAGCATTGCCACAAGTCTCTCAATAAAAATGTTACATCACTTGTACATCACTTGTGTGTGTGTAGTTTGTTACATTATTAGATAATGTAACAACATAAAACTAAAGTAACATTAAACAAACTAAACATAAAATCTATAATATAAATCATATATCCTCTGAAGAATATCCAAACTTTGCTTAACCAACTACAACCAACATCTAAGAAGGCCCTTCAAAAAAAGTAAGTATAATTAAAAAATATACTAATCCAACAACTAAAACTCCCAAACCATTATGATGGCAGACAGAAGTGCATCTGTAGTGATGGAGGTGGCAGAAAACTGTAGGGATCATTCTGCCGTTGTGTCTCAGGCTCTGCACTTTTTTACCTTAAGCAAGGGTGACAGACAGAGCCAATAGAGCAAGCACTGCATGCAGAATCACGTTCCATCCACCAACCAGATTACGATAAATCAAACAGCTAATTCCACGCGGTGGAAATACCACCTCATTGTGGATGGCGGAAGCACAACAACGGAGAGGAAAAGTCGAAGCAGAACACCTGCACACGACCATGTCCGCCATGGATCCTGCTCTACAAGCCTTTCCGCTGCTCTACCTGATGCATCACCAAGAGATAAGACATTGCCGGACTCTACAGCAGAGGTATGTCCAAAACATATCCAGACATGCAACTCCGGGACAAAAACAACTCATAGCAAGTGTGAAGGCAGGTCCTGCTCTACGATGTTTGTTGATACATGCGAAATGCAATGCGTGAGGCTCCATCAATTTTCATTAGTGACAACTTTAGGGCCCGAAAGGTGCCCTGTGATGACTCTTCCTGGCACGCTGCTCCCCTCTCCCCACCCACAAGCACCACTCACACATCTCCGATTGGGTTCAAGGTGGCACATTTGCTTGGGGGCGGGGAGTGTATGCACTGTAGACTGCAAATTGAGGAAGATGGGTGCTCTCGATTGGTAGCATTGTCACAGAAAACAGCTGCACACTTTGGCTATCACCTACTGCTACACAACCCAGGCAGAAAGCCATGCAGGAACAAGACAAGAAGACTGTGCTGGTAATCCATCTGTATTGTACCTCAGCAACCATGAATGAAATCAAGTTGGTGCAAATAGCGCAGATCACCTACTAAAACAGTGCTCATGGCCACAATGCTTCTGGATACAAATCATTTGCACACAGTACAGTGTCACAACATGGAGTGGTGGGGAGGGTCAAACATGTGCATAGCATGCAGTGGCACATGTTTTGACTGAAGTGGTGTATACGCGAGAATTGCACAGGTGAAGAGTGTACAGAGCAAAAAGCCATAGTGGAGTATCTAACATTGTGTGGGCCTCAATGGAATGACTGTGACTGGAGCAAATCAGACAAACACGTATTGGAGATCATAAAGTTGAAAGTGACAGCAAAGCATGTGAAAACTCACATTTCATGTTTGTATCCAAGAGATATGCACCACAGTGAAAACAAAGGTAAGCAAGAGCCAGGCCGGATCCCAAGACACGCAGCACAGACATTGCAGTGACACACACTGCATACTCACAAATAATGTGGATAAGATGTAGGTGTACCCTAGGACTGCAAGGTTACAATGACATACTGCATACTGCTCCAGCAACAACCCCAACATGTCCAAAAAACTTCACAAGGTGTTTTATCAGGAAAACAAACAGGAACTCACCAACTGGATCATACATGTGTGAAAGGGCAATGCTTAAGGGCACATACACATTAGCACATCTGCTAATGACAGGACACTCACACTGTCTGATGACTCCAGTAAGCACAGGTACATCCATCCATTTGACTAAGAAGCCATATCCGCGATGACAACACACTTACACTGGTGTGCACACATCAAAATAGATCACATAGATATGTTGTACCCTGTCTACCCCTCAAGTCATCATGTAAATTGGAACCGATTCTCATGATGGAGATCAGACAAACCCAACATGTGTGAATAAGTAGAGCTCATCCCACATAAAGAACAGGACCAGAGTGGATCATCACAGACTAGCAGCTCGCCCCCATCAATCCTCAGAGTCAAAAGTGGACATTTGTTGCCGTAACCTCTGGTAACACATGCAATACCAACTTAAGGACATGCCAATTGGTAAGTGTGAATTAAGAGCATGGACCCAAATGAACATATACACATACATTGTATAGCATCATTGGTAAGGCCATCGACAATGCTCTGAACATAAATATATGTATTAAAAGATAAACTCAGTATCAGCATGTACAGTGCAAAACATTAAGGGCCACATCCAGTCGAAACTCAAGTCTGCACATGTGTGCTTTGAAATTCCACACAGCTGATTGAATCACAGCCCACAGCCATGGAAACATCACCAGAATAGGGCCAGATAATGGGCAGCTCAAGCACTGCTCAGGGAGGAATGGGGTGGGAAGGCGGACTCTGCTTCAAATTTGGGGAGAACTGGAACTGGGTGGGGGATGACTGCCTTGAGTAGTCGGAGGATTTGATCTGGGAGGGGAGAACTGGTTGACATAGAGGGATCCCTGGATGTGGGAGCCTGAGGGCTGGCTGGACCTGGTGGAGTCATTGCATGGGGAGGTAGTTAAATGCACTGGGGAGGCTCAGTGGCTGCTGTTCTATGTGGATTGCGACTTGGAGCAGAGATCGGATCGGGATTAACTCCGTGACCGACATAACAAGCAAAGTTTCCCCGCCTGACCGCTACGGAACACGATTCCCGCCAGACGTGTCCTAACAAGGGCGTTTGGATTGTATACTATCGATGGTGTCCGGGATCTTAAAGGACTACTGAACATATAATCAACGATTGGTATAAATTACGATCCTTCCTCGATATCGACTCCGAACTTATACAACATCGGGTCCTGTCTATACCACGTCTGTGGTTACGTGTCTCCAACCTTCCAGTCCTGATGAAGACCCCACAGCAAGATCAATACCAATATCTGCACGTATGAGGGTCGAAACGTCGACAACCGATTGCCCTTGACCATCAACTCCACACCCTATTGTTTTCATTTATTGAACTCTTAGAGTATGATTTGTGTTTGAAATAACCGCATGAACCTGTTGCTCCTGTTCCTTGTACATAGCCTGTAACTTTGAGAAATGAGCCATAATTGTTGATTTTACTGTCACCTAAGAATCTTCTTTCTTTCTTTCACTATTTCCCCACACTATCACACTACCCTCCCCGCTTCTATTTTTGGGGCACTGTGAAAACCACTGATTTATTATTCTGAAAATACTGCATATCCAATATACACTCCCATTGTGATTAAAACAATGTGGACCAAAGTTTGTTTGATTATTTCCATCTTTGTGGTTAATGTTCCTATGCTACTGGGACCCCTTCCTTTTACCAATTTGATAACCCAGGTCCCCGTAACTTTAACTGGGTCAACCCCCCTATCAATATCCCGTTCTATGTGGAGGGCTGGGCGTCACTTGCTTGGGTATTCAATAGCCCCTAAATGTTTTGGGCCATGGGACAGTTGAGGTGGCCACACAGCTTCTTCTTTCCCAGCAAGTGGAGTAGGTGTTCATGGAGCCTTCCTGGAAAAACCTTTGGATTTGGTTGTACGCTTAGGGTGGTCGGCTTCTACCCTGCCTCCCCTGTTTTTGGAGCTACTACTACCGCCACCTTAGTGCTTCTGTCCATGCTTCCTAGGGGGTGGGTTGGTGTGAGTGGAAGTTCTGGGCACAACAGCCCTCTAAATTAGGGGGGGTGCAGTTGTGGCACGCAACAGGCCCACAGCAGACAGGGCTACTTCCTGTTCTGATTCAGGATCAGCTGTAGATCTTGGAGGGCTCTTGGAGGACGTAGAATGTGAGCTCTGTAAAGTGAATGCATGTTTTTTATGTTTCGTCTTCTCTGTGTCCTGTGATGTTTTTGTGGTGGGTCTGGCATGTGTGCTCCTTGTGTGCCTTGGGGACGATGTATTGTGTCTTTGTCACTTGTACTCCTGTTGTTGTGTGCTGCATGGGGATGACCTGGTGCCTGAGTGTACTAGTGTGTGTGTTCACAGGTCAGGTGGGGTCACTGGCAGGGTGGTTGCGGAAGGGACTAGAGCTGGACTGTGAGCCTGTGACTGCACAATGGCAGGTGTCAGTGTGAAGGCCAAAGACTGGACAGTCATGTGCAGGCCACGGATGTCAGAATGGATACCCTCCGTTAATGCAACAATCTGTGACGACTTGTAGCCATGATCCCGGAGGGCATTAAGGAGCAAAGTCTGCCCCACAGACACTTGACGCAAGATGTATATGGCCTCCACACTGAGGACAGCAGGGGACACAGGGGCTTCGGCAGGGGTGCCTGGTGGGAAAGATACCCTACCCTTCTTAGGGCAGCGGGCACGGATAACATTGGGGGGAGCATCAGGGAGGGTGGAATCAGGATGGGCTGTGGCAGACGATAAAGCAGAGGTCAATTCTCCTTTGCCCAACAACACCGAGGAGTCACCACTGGAGTGTGATGAAGTAGAGATAGGCGTTTCTCGAGTGGACTCCGCCAGGGCACTCCTGTCCCCCCCCCCCCAGGTTGCACTGGTCCCCTCAGTGTCGCTGTTCTCCCGGGCAGCAGTGATGCATGTAGCTTCACCGACAGTTTTGTGCCCCTCTCCTTCTCTGACCTCAGTAGATTCTGTAGGAGGCAGAGACGTGGCCGGTTCACAAACAGGTTAGGCAATACCAACTAAAAAGCTTGAACTCAAGGCACACATTTGACTCTCCATGTGCTGTCTTCATAAGTCTAAATATTGCTATGCTCAGCTGATACATGTTAACATGCTCATTGGACAGTCATGCTCCATGTTACCGTCATACTGGCAAATTGCTAGGTATTTGTTGGCATTTCAACATCACATCCTATTGTCTGAGGGCACATCGACATGCCTTCAGCTAAGAGAGCTACCCATCTGAAATAACTGTGTGTGTCACACTGGAAGTTTGAGGTGAGAGAACCACACTCATAGTAAGTTAAAGGAAACAATTGTTAAGTAACATGACATCCTTACATCCACAAATGTAGGTACTGCAACACAAATACAGTTGAACATTGGTAAGCAATCTGTAGATGTATCCAATACATGGAAATGCCCAAACTCCATTTCGAAATTCGCCTGGACATGATGCTCACAGATGTTCACTTCCAGTTTATGCCACTGAGACTGACACTTATGGTGATGTCACCTGGCCACATGACAATCCACACATTGTACAGGTGCAGAATATTTCCACTCACCACTAAGTCAACTTATAGGCAATAACCCCACACTAGAGACAACTCATAGATTACTGACTTGCTCTGGACTGGGATTTGTTCAGTCTTTCATGCGTAACATCACACTTTGTACCATACTCACCACCCACTTGCTGCTGCCAGGCCCGCAGGCGCCCGTCCAGCTCTGCCTCGGTCACTGCCAGGATGTGGGCTAATAGTGGGGTCATGATCCACTGCCAAATAACCCGTCCAAGGAACCAGGCCCAGCGTCATTTCGGCAACATTTTTGCTAAGGCGGTAGAAGTCATCCCATGGCAGTGGTTGTGTCAACAGTTAGAGACCCCTAGGGCCTGCACCTTCCGGGCGATGGTCCTCCATTTTGCCTTCCGCTGATGGACCTTGAGCTGTAGGCATGGGAGACAAGAGGAGAACTTTGTAACACTTTGTAGTGGTGCATTGTGTGACATTGCATAGTGCATACACATGAGTGGCTAAACACATAATGAGTCCAAAAGAAGGATGGCATGTCCACTGTACATTTATCAGATGCAAGAGATTATATAACACTATTCTAAACAGTAATAGGCCCTGCACTTTCGTGCATACAGGGCTCATCTCCATAGTATCCATGTAGAATGAGCACATCCCGTAATCACCAGCCCCTGCGTAATCGAAACTGGCCATCTCACTAATGTACATATGTAAACGTAATGAACTCATAGAGGACATGGCACAGGGACTGTGCACCCTAAAAGAAATTCCACAGACTCATCATTTTAACTGTACTACAGATAAACCAGGTTCTGGCTCAATTGTAATAGCATGAACTCAGGGCTCAGGGGGAACGAAGCTCAACACCATGCACTTGAACTTGTTCGGCTAATTAGACTCCAACACGTATACATCATCCTTACTGAGATTCACATGTGTGATCTTTCCCAACTATTGAGCTGCAAAATTGACGAGTCTTCAGTCCTCCCCATCAACTCTAGTGCATCAAGTAGTATGTCATGTATGTGAAATGCAGGCGACTAAATTAGAAAATACAAATATAGGCTAGTAGTCTGAGCCACAGACCACTGTACAGTGACATGTTGTGCACCTTCGGACCACCCTTAGTAAGTTTGGCGTTCACTTACCAGTACCTCGAGAGCACCATAGAGACGGCTGTACTGTTCAAGGACCTCGTCCACCGGGACCTCCAGCTCCTCTATGGTGAAGGCACGGGCACTCAGGTTCTCATTACGAGCCATGACTGGTCCAGAGATGAGGTACAGCAGCAGTCCATGGGGAGGAATGGCAGGCAGCAGTGTCTCTAGGCAAGTGATAGGTGTGGCCATTTCAAAGGCATATATATAGTTCCATAGGCTCATTCTAATGTGGTTCTGCTGATACCATTGGCCTGCCTGGTTTGCATAATTCAATTGGGGCCAATGCCAGTCCCGCAGTGGCGGGGCATGCCTTCTGCGACTTTCAAAAAATCATGCCACTGGCAGTTCGCATTGGCTGATGGCTATTCCTCAATGGCGGTGACGCACGCGGAGGTAAGGAAGCGGCGGGCCATATCCTACCTCATTCAATTGAGGCCAATGCCAAGCACCGCAGGGCCGGTGCACGCCTTCCGCAACTTTTGAAAAATCATGCTGCTGGAGGTTCACATTGGCTGATGGCTATTCCTCATTGGCTGTGATGCACCGCGGAGGTCAGGAAGCAGCGACTGCTCTCCTGCATCATTCAATTGGGACCAATGCCGGTCCTGCAGGGGCGGATCAAGCCTCCGCAACTTTCAAAAAATCATGCCACTGGCGGCTCCCATTGCTAATGGCTATTTCTCATTGGCGGTGACGCACCGCAGAGGTCGGGAAGCGGCGCCCGCTATCTTGCATCATTCAATTGGGGCCAATGCATGCTACTGCTGTGGATGCCAAGTAAAGTTTTAAAGTTGATGTGTATTGTGGGACTGAAGCTTGAGGTTATGCAATGACAGTAGATGATGCAACCTAGCATTGATGCTGTTAACCACATGTGCTGTGCCATACACCAACAGGACTTCCCACACTTTGGTATAGTAGTGTACCACAAGTCATGCACACTGACTTATTTAGATGTTGTAGTAGTTAGTGTGTCGGGTGAGTGGATGAAATGAAGTTCTGTATGCAGGTCACTTGTGCATTTAACGTTTTCAAGAGTCACAGCAATGTTGTGTTTGTGTGAGTCTTTGGTTAAGCTGTCTCACACATGCATGTGTCACCTACCAAAGTATGTAGGAGGCCCCAGTCCTGGCAATGATGGAGGACATTGAAATCATTAAGAAATTCCTTCTTGATGGCCTCACACTGCGAAGGCTGTGTGCTCAGTTTGAACCCCATGTGAAGCCAAACAGAACAGATCCTGCTGCCACAGGGTCTTTCTAGTGCACCATGTCCAGCACCGGTGGGATGTCAAAGCCCAAGTTCAGCTTGGGGTTGCATGATGTCCTGTCTGCATTGATGACATACAAGGACAACTACATACACTTCCCAAGGCACAATGAATTGGCAGATGTGAAGGGGGATTTTTAAGAACTTGGACGCATCCCACATGTTGTGGGAGCCATTTACGGAACCCATAAAGGCCTAATTCCACCACAGGCACGTGAAAACACATATCGAAATCGCAAGCATTACCACTCATTGATGTGCAAGTCGTATGCCAAGCGGATAAGATCATTTCACATGTTAGTGCAAATTATCCCGGTTCTGCACATGACTCTTACATTCTGCACAACAGCAGCATACCACAATTGATGGCAAATCTTCACCCAGAGCATACCTGGCTTGTTGGTGAGTGGGCTGTATCAATGAGTGTGATGTATGTGTGACATGCTGCTCTCCTCACATATTACAGTTAAATTGTTTTTCTGTTTCTCAAACTATGTGACTCAGGTTATCCCAATCATCCGTGGTTGCTGACCACACTGTGGAATCCAACTACGCCCGGGTAAGTCCACTTCAATGATGCCCAGGGGAGGACATTTTGTGTAATGGAGTGCACTTTTGGACTCGTTAAGTCTAGATTTAGGTGTTAGGACAAGAGTGATAGTGCACTTCTATACTCGCCCGCGAAGGCGTGTCAGATAGTAGTCACTTTCTGCATGCTACACAACTTGTAGGAATAATCAACAGACGTCATGAAGGAGTGAATACTACACACATTTTTGTGAAGGTATTTTTATTTTACCTTCCCTGTGATTTTTAGTTCACAATGAATATGTCATACAGAACTGTCTCCTCGTAGCCAATTACACCTAATCAATGAATTACAAAGATGCACATATAATCACATTCTGTACAAAGACATAAACTCCACAAAAAAACATAAAGTAACCCTAAAGAATAATACAATTTTGATACTGGCTTCCATACACATCTGGACAGACCACTTGGAGGTAGTCATAAACACACACTTAAGTCAAGCCACTACTTCTATTATTTACAGTGTGACACTCTATGATTAAGAAGTACACTATATCTCCATTGACTCCTCCTTAAAAGTGTCGTCAACGTGACCACGTTTCAGCCTATCATCTTCTTAGGCCTCCTCAGGACAGGGTTAAAACATGACTGTATAAAACATAACGTAAACCACAAAATTATTTACAACATGCCCAGTGTATCCAGCAGGCTGGCTAAACAACTAGGCTTACCATTAACCTGGCCTTGCGCAAAAAGATCCCCCTGAGTCAGGATGATGATGATGAGCATAAGCAGCGCCTCGCTGCACACCCGCACATGCCCAATGACGATGATAGTGGTGAAGAAGAAGGTCTTGACCTGCGTGAACAGCTTATCACCAATTACTTCCACTGAGTGTAAGTTACCAATTATCAACTGTGACAGTGTCTGTGCGCTTTGCTTTTGTCTCATAAACTTTGTAGGTCGTTTCATGGATACGGCCCACTTACAGAACTATGCACAGTATTATAGGACTTGGGTAGGCAGGGACTGAGTCATCCGACCACCTGTGTACCCATTAGCCCAGGACCAAATAGCTATTGTGCCTCAGTAGCTCTCCTACTCACTGACAGTGAAACAAGCGCTTATACAACACTTAACACAACACTGTCACATCTCTCTGGAATCGCTGTAACATGACACACCCTGTTGCCCTCACTCTTATACTTCTCCCCAATAATATCAGTTGAATTCAAGAAACGTTTCTAAATGTTTATTTCAAATGACTTGTACATGCAGTATACGTGCTTTAACAAGCAGATAAATGCATTATACACAAACAGTCAGCATAGAAACATTTCCAAATGTAATGAAGTGAGATGCCATATTAATGGGCCCTCGGGAGGAAGACATACAAGCCTATCCCCCCTCCCCTTGCTAGAAGTAGTCATGTAATGTATCCCAAAATCTCTCTGGGCATCGTCAGCAGAGGCCATTCCTCAACCCATAGATGGTGAAATGTACTGTACTCCAGGAACAAGCTCTGCAGAAAGTTTTCATGTGAAAGACATAAAGAAGCTACTTGCAAAACAACAAAGCCATGTATTAATGTGCGCTACAGCTGCACGATGGAAGCTGGGCTCGTAGTAGGTGACAATGTCCAAAACGGGCATATAACAGACTCCCTTTCTTAGGTTTGTGGTACCAAGTGAAAAAGACCACAGAGGAAAGCAGAGTCCAAGCGAATGCAGACATGGCCCAAGTTTGTGATAAATAATATTGATTTAGTTCCAAACATTTGCGGATGCTGGTAATCCAGGAAAGCCTGTGCAGCTTCATAGGCAAACAGGACCAATGGACGTTCAGAATCAGCATCAGTAAACAGGACCAACATCTAAACCAGTAGTATGAAGAAACATATGTGCTCCTCGCACCCCGTGGACAAAAGGAGCATTTCAGGGCAACCTGGAAGAGGATTCCAGTGTAGGTATGGTACAGGAGATGTTGAGCAAACGCACATGTGCAGCTGGAAACCCATCTGCCCTGTTGAAAGGCATCCTATAGATGGCTATCCACGAAACAGTCCTGGTCATGGGATAACAAGGGACTCACTAGGGGTGGGCGAATTTGTGTAATTGCAGAAATTCCACGAACACGCGAAATTGCTTGTTTGCGATGCGTTTTTACTGTTCGCAATCGCTGTTTGCGTGCTCGGGGGAAATATCTCGCGAACACGCATTTGAGAACGCGATCAAGCAAAATATTTCGCGAAGTGGCGGAACACAGAATTTTGGGCAATTTTGCGTTCTGCGCGGAACGTAAAATTACCCAAATTCGGCAAATTCCGCAAGAGGAACGGAATTTACCGCCCAGGCCTAGGACTCACCCTAAGGTCATAATCGTGATCAGCAAATATGTGTTTGAAAGGCAGACATCCATGGCCCATTGAAAGTGGCATCTGTGATTGTAGTGCACAGGTTGCAAGCAGGTAAAATAGGCATAGCGGAAGGTTAGTCTATAAGTGATGAATAGCACAGCTAATGGCAAACATCCGAATATATGCTGCATTTGTTCACAGTACAGTTGCAATGTACAGGAGTTGGGCTGGACCACAGGACGGGTAGCCATTGTGTAAGAGCTGTAAGTGAACCAGCACTCTGCAGAACAGCCAAAGGAATGACGCGAAACCACCCATTGCACTACATATATTGTTGGAATGTCCCCCGGTAGTACTCCTGAAATAGCCTGAAACAAAGTAACAAGGCCATAGCCCACAAGTTGAAAATGATATGTGCAAGGCCTTCAGTATCAGAAGTTTTTGATTTTTGGTGTATCAGTTCCCCAAAATGAAGTTGGAGAGTCTTGTTTTGCAGTGACAGGATCTCGTAGGACGTTCGATCCACCTGCCATTTGAAGGTCTCACGGGCTGATGTGATAGTGACTTCTTGTAGAAACAAAGGCGTTTTCAGCCTGCTTAACTCTTTAAAGTATGCTTTCATAGTGTGAATGTGAGGCCACAACTAACTATCAACATTCACATATGTGGGAGTGATAGGACATTGCTACTGCAAGTGACATGTAGTGAAACTGTTACTGTATACGGGAGGACTACCAGTAAACCACAGCTGTTTGGGTTATTCAGGATTAATTGACTTCCTTAAATAAAGGAGACTTAGCGTAGAACATTTGGCTGGGACTGGTGTTCATTTGTGAAAACAGTCTAAAGACCACAATGATACCTTACAAGCCCAGGGTGACTGTACTTGACTTACTGACCACAACAATGTCCCCAACAGACATTTAACAGGATATGTTTGAATGCTGGCTCTTGTTGGCACACTGCTAAGGGTTACATTGTGCAGCACTGCCTGAATTTTAACCACTTACGTCATTTCCATGTTGATGGTAGTAGGGGGTTGGTTGGACACTGCTTAACCTCTCAGCACAGTTCACCCCTTAGCATCCTGGTAAAGGCACTTAAGTCAAAATTGCTTATTTAAAATGTAACTGATGTGTTTCACCAAAGTTTGACAGGGAGAAGGACAGAGACCTGAGAGGATTTATCACTGCTGATGAAGGATATTATCCTGGTACAGATGTGACTAGAGATTCACAGCACTAATCTGCAACAACCTTGGTGTAACACTTCGCAGGCAAGTCAAGTAAGCATTTCAAATAAAGCGCGATTACCATGATGCTAAGGGTTGAACTGTGCTAGGAAGTGAAGAAGTGTGCTCCTATCCCCCTTCTGACCATGAGGATGGTATTGTCCAGTGTGATATGGAATGCTTCTTGTACAGTTTTGCTTAGTGCTGTGCTTTAGCTATAATGCCATCAGTTGTCAACTCAATGTTATTTTCTTGTGTCTTTCTAGGTTTCTCTGCTCTCTCAATGGATTTACGCCTTCAAATCTTTTGATATATTGCAATGTGACTTAACATGCAACTCACCATGATAAACATGTGCTGACACAAATGCATAGTGGTGTAAATAGTGTTTATTTGTACAAGAGTGACAGGTGAGGGATGAAGTTGAAAGTGCTGATACAAGGATACTCAGGTTAGAACACACAATGGTGGAATTCCACAGTCTCACAGAACACTCCCATCATTGTGGCAATGTGGGATAGGATCTACAACAAAGTCAATGCTCTCTGCAACACTGGGGACACCAACCGTGACTCATGGTACTGGTTTTGCAAGGTGCTTTGCCATGTGATCCTCTGGTGGTCTTTTTTGGACGTCCCCTCTGCCCTTTGGCAGGGGGGGAACCTGCTGCATGCTCATAGGTGTCTGAGGAGTCTGTGCCTTCTGCCTCATCCCTCCCTGTGGCCACTGTTGAAGTGTGGTAAGTATCATCAGGCTGGCGACCGGGAGGAGTATTGCAATTTGAGCAGCATGGATGTCCCTCATACCACCCTTAAGCTGGCCCATGTACTCCACAAGCTGTCCCAAGCATGGGTCCACAGACCTTTGCAGCAGGCGGAGTTCCCATAGTTCTTCCACAACCTGGTGTTAATGGTGGCCAGGGCCTCAGTCTCAGTGTCCTCCTGTGACTGTCCCGCGTTCTGCCGCCCACCTGCCCTGCAGACACGGACCTGTTGCATTGCCTGTCAATACCCTGCACACTGTCCCCTGCGTTTCCATGCTGGCTGGTGGTATTGTTGGCAACTGCCACGGGGACAGTGCTGGAGGCAGCGGTAGTGATGTTGGAAGTGGCTGCCACACAGGTCGTTGTTACAGGGGTCAGCAAAAGTGCTGACCCCTGTTGGACTCGTGGGTGGGTGTGACAGTGAGGCCCTGAGACTCATTTTTTGAACAGCCGCGCCTGAGGGGCCAGGTTGGTTCTCCTTGTCTGAGAAATGGACAGAATTAGCATCCGAGAGGTCACCTTCCTGGGGGGAGACTAGCTTGGCTCGTTGGTCACAGTTTCACCTGGTGTTGATAGTGAATCACCTGTTGAACTGAGGGTATATTGTCAGGATATTCAGTACACAGCACAACTTTGATGTTCATGTTTTGCACATTTCAGTTGAGATGCCAGGACTTTTGCCATTGTCATTGCTTGGCATTCATAACAGTTTGTCAGCAGTCTAACATGATGTAGAGGTACATGCATTGCTCGTTATCAATGTGAAATGGCATAAGCAATAATTTAATGAGTAGTGATATTGTATATACTGGGACATGTCCTCTGGTAGCAACTTGTTGCTTATCCACTTCAGTTTCTGCAAGGATATTTGTGGCTTTTCTATGAGTATCTGTCTACTATGCCGCCAGTTCATGATTTCTGTTGTTCTTTTCTTTACTGACTCTCGCGGTAGGCATGCTCCGCCACTGGGATTTGCCAGCGACTTACATTGCGGTAGGCGTGCTCGCCCACTACATGGACCGGGGTTGGCCCTCATTGAATGATGCAGGATTGCGGTCACCACTTTCTGACCTCCTTGATGCATCGCCACCTATGAGGAATAGCCATCAGCCAATGGGCACCGCCATTTCCCATTGGATAATGGTGTGCGCACAATATTTTTAACTTTATTTCAAATATGGTATTTTTCCAGGAGCCTTTCGTTAGCTAGTGAATAGACACAAAGTGGAAGAAGTTCTCTTGCAGAACAATGAAATGCTGTTGAAGTACGCTAAACCCCCCAAAACTCTGGTCACCCCAAAAAATTTTACTAAGCCATCATGCCCCTTTGCTAATAAGAAAATCCTAGTTGCAACATCAGGCCCAAGCAAACCGCTTAAACCCTTACAACCAGTGAAAAAAAACAGCTAAGGGAGACATAGAGCCACCCAATGTCTTACCAGCGACACCGGGTGCAAGCACAGATGTGACAAATGCCTCAAGTGTCCAACCAAGTAACACCGGATCAGACATTACAGAAGGGGGGGTGAGAGCGAGTGGGCAGCTGAGGTCCAAAATAACAACATCATTACCAGTCAACAGGATCATTCTATCAGCTCAGCCCCAGTCAGCAAATTCTCCGTATTGACCTGCCACCGGAATCCTATCCCTACACTGTGATCATGATAGGAGTCCCACCCCTAGGCATAGGGAAATCTGAGGGCCAATTAGAACTAAAAAACAAGGTTAGTCATTGGCTAACTAGACACAGACCTATTCCCCAAGCTCTAAATGGTCAAATTCTTCAGGTTAGAAGAATAAACTGGGTAGGTCACAGGAAAAAGGATTATGAGGGTGACTGCATCGTTATAAATTTCAAAGATCGGCGGGTGGTCAACTACATCAGTGGTTGGAGGGATTGTGACCTAGAAAGTAGAATACAAACTGTAGACCTCAGCTATTTCTATCAGCCTCCTCCCATGTTTCTAGGGAACACAAAACGACAACACCCACATAGAACTAGGTACTGCACCACATACCAAACGGCATATGGAAGCAGGCCCGCTAATTATATTTCTGGACATGGACACCCTGATTACTTTGACAGCCAGTACAGGGTACCCACTTTTCTGCAGGAAGGCCTTGAGGGAGTGGACTGACTTTATGATACCTCATCCACATTAGTAGTAGATGCGCCCCCACACCCTCAACAAAGCACAGATAATAGGGGGACAATACAGGAAGCAGAGATACTTCACATCGACACAGGGGTTACCACCAGTCATCAGCCTAAGGACATACACAGGGATATATTTGTCACCGAAGGACAACTGTTGACAACTAACGGACTGCCAACACATAGCGAGCCTGATGACACCGGGCAACCTCAATCGCAAGAACATCCTCAAATCCCCATAAGCAAATGGGATCGCAATATGGAACTAAAACCAGCGGTAACGGACTGTCCAGAGTCAATTTGTTCCAACTCCGATAATAATGCCTTAATGGGTGAAGTTCCTGATCAAGAGGTGTCAATAGAAGCGAGGCATAATGTCATCTCATGGAACATTGCTGTGTTAACTAGCAAAATCAACGATCCATCTTGGGTGTCTTTAATAAAATCCTACTCAATAATTTGCATACAGGAAACATGGCTGGTAGGAAACAACGCTTTTATAGAAGGGTACAAAAGCTTTTTTGTGTCAGCCGAACCCTCAAGGAGTGGTAGAGCCAAAGGGGGTCTTGTTGTGTATGTTGACTTAGCACTATCATGCTCCGTTAAAAGATTTCCCTTTAATAATAGTGACATCCAGATACTGTTGATCAAAATGGGGAAAGAGACTCTAGCATTGATTAATTTTTACAACACAGTTAACCTTAAAGGGGGTTGTAAGATTGTGGATCTAGATCGTTTTCTAAGGGATAACATGGAGAAACTCCCACCTCAAGTTGTCATTGTAGGTTACTTGAATTACCCCAATAGGCTAAATGGGCTGTAATAGACTTGAAGGCTTTCACTTCAACCATACCCCTCGAGGAAACTTGCTGAATGCCTTTATGGATGACTTTGACTTAGTTACCGCCATGTCTCAGGTGGATGATTACACCATCTATGAAATCCCTACCTTTAAAGGCAGTGTGGGGGGTTCCTATATCAATCACATACTCTATTACAGTAACCTTAGTCCCTGTATATCTGGTTTTAAAATTTTAGAGAACTCATTGAGTGACCACAATCCTGTTTGCATTTATTTTGGAGGGACGCTCCTCAATGTACAAGAAGAAACGCCAGACAGTGGGGTCCTAAAATGTACTGATGGAAATAGATGTCTAAAGTGGGAAAGGGTGAACTCGGCCAAACTCTATGAAAAGATTAATAGGACTTGTAATACTGAGTTATCAGCCTACGTATCTCCAACACCTTCAGCACAGGAAATGTTATTAGCCTTTAACGGCATAGTTACTAAAGTTGGGGGAATGCTAACAGTAGCCTCTACAGGCCGAATCTGTAACGCGCCAAAGTGGTTTGACAATGCATGCTCTAAGGCAAGCCGAGACCTAAAGTCAGCCCTTAAGGCCAACCCAAGGGACCAGGTAAACATCAGGGCAGCTCGGCTCACCTACAAAAGGGCTCTGGTTAAAAGCAAAGCAGAAGTAAAAGCAGCCACCTGGGAAAACCTGTTAGACCCAGAAATACTTGGTAATAGCTCTAAATTCTGGCGCATCATAAATACACCCCTCTTTGCTTCCACATGTGATTCCCCCCTAGGCACCAACATCTCAGAAGATGATTGGGTCTCACATTTTAGTCGTATTTTTAACAGCGACATATCACAACCCATATATGACAAAGGCGTACCAGGTTTTAACCCCTGCGTTTTAACATTTTTGAGGTGGAGAAGGGCATCATGGGTTTAACCAGCAGGAAAGCACCCGGGCCCGATGGTGTGCCCCCGGACCTCTTTAAATCAAGGACATCACTTTGGGCCCCCGTTCTCACTGCTGTATTTAACGCAGCCGCTGACCATGGATGCCCAAAGTCCTGGGGGTTGTCCACAATAGTCCCCGTTTTTAAAAAAGGGGACCGAAACAGCACATCCTGATATAGGCCAATATCTTTCATTGATTCGGTCGTAAAAGTAGTAGGTGGTGCAATCCTGAATAGGCTAACAACCTGGGCTGACGAAAATAACATAATCTCTCCAATTCATTATGGTTTCAGACCAGGCCACTCCACCATCTCCCAGTGTCTCAACCTATGCATGGTGTTAGAAAAATATACGTTGGCACGTCAGGGCACAGTCCATATGGCCTTTATGGACCTCTCTTCAGCCTTCGACTGTGTCAATAGGGGAAAATTATGGGAAGCCATGAGAAATATGGGGGTGGAGCAGACCCTGGTCAATTTCCTGGCGGATCTACACCAGGACACTTTAGCTAACGTGTGATACACCCAGGACCTGAAGGTGACCAGGGCTTTTGGAGTACACTGGGGTGTAAGACAGGGTTGCATCCTGGCCCCGTTTCTTTTTAATCTATACATCAATAACCTGGAAAATACCCTCTTAAAAACATGTGCTGACTATCCCTTTGTTGGACGTAAAGGGCTATCTGTTTTACTTTATGCGGACAACGCCGTTTTGTTGGCAAGGACCGCAAAAGGGCTCCAACTACTGCTCAACACCTTTTTTACATTTATGAAATCCTGGGATCTCTCTATTAATAACTCAAAATCTTTCGTAATGAATGTAGGTACAGCCCACAAGAAGGAGTTTTCATTTCATGTAAATGGGGAGAAGATTCCCACGACTAAAACCTTCTTACTTGGGGGTCCTGTTTGATAACCAACTGAAATGGGGCCCCGCTGTACAGAAGAAAAAATGGGGAGATAACACAGGCAAATGCAGCAATTTTTAATGTTTCAAGGAAAATGGGGAAACACCCAATTGCCGCTTTGTTAAAAGTATATCAGGCCAAGAGCCTGGCAATAGGCTGCTACGGAAGCGAGTTATGGGGGCACACGAATGTTAAGGACTCAGTGGTAGCAGAAAACAACTTCTTGAAACAGCTTTTGGCGGTTCCAAGAGGAACTGCCAACTTCATAGTTCACGAGGAGTTAGGTTCCCCTTATTTAGGTGATACCATTGCACTTCGGCCTTTAATATTCTGGCTGAAATGCTGGCTAAACAAAGACCTCCCGTTAAACCACCAGCTCTTGAGAGAAGTACTGACATGGGATAACATGTTAAAAATTCTGTGGCTAAAATATTTAAAAAATTGTTTTACTACATTGGGGCGCCCAGAACTTTTCTCAAATCCTGACTTAATTACTGTAACCGATGTAAAGTTTGTGAAAAACACTTTCTTTCTCTCACAGCTATTCCAGCGGGAGGAGGTAGACCTAAAGAAAAGCAGCAATAGAAACTATTTTGTCATACAAACCACACTAAGCATCGAACCATAGCTGACTTGGCCAATGTCGAGCTTTGACCGCTTCTTGTGAATGAATGAATGAATGAAATGTAATTTGTCTACGCGCAACTATGCCCAGTGGGCGTCAAGGCGCCTAACTCAAAAATTAGCTGAGGGCAACCAGAAACACGAGCTCACTGATAGGCTTTAATGAAACACCAAGTTTTCAGAGCTTTCCTGAAAAGATCAAGTGAAGGCTGTAGTTTGATCTCCAGGGGAAGAGTGTTCCAAAGTTGTGGTGCAAGAATGGAGAAGGCCTTGCTCCCCCATCTTGCCATCCTAGCGCGTGGGACTACCAGTTGATTAAGCTCTAGCGAGCGAAGACATCTGTTTGGAACATACCTAGAGAGCAAGGAACCCAAGGCATCAGTCGGGCCTGCCCTCAGGGCGCTATAAGTAAGGCAGAGAAGTTTAAACGAAACTCTGAAAGGGATAGGCAGCCAATGGAGATTCTTCCTTGCCAAGGTCGCAGAGGACATCCACGGCAGGGCCAGAACGAAGTGCGCCGCGGCATTTTGCACAACCTGCAGGCGTTGAAGAAGGCCCTTGTTGGCCCCGGCATAGAGTGAGTTACAATAATCCAGCCTTAAGCCAACAAGGGCGATCACAACCTGTTTACGTGCCTGTGGGGAAAGATAGTGAGCGATTCTTTTCAGAATCCTGATGACACCCCAACAGGTGGCCACTGTCCTATTCACCTGAAGTTCCATGGAGAGCCGGGTGTCAAAAATGACGCCTAGGTTCCTAGCAGATTGTGTGGGTGTGGGGCAGATGCCTAAAGATGAGGGCCACCACTCACCTGACCACATTCCCTGGTCTTTGCCGAAGACCAAGACCTCCGTTTTGTCACCGTTCAACTTTAATGAGTTGAGGATCATCCAGTCTGCAACAAGTTGCATACAGGACTTAAAGTTGGACGCGGTGACATTCACAGAGTGGGTCAGGGACACCATAATCTGCGTGTCGTCGGCATACGACACTACCTCCATCCCCTGAGATCTTACAAGTCTTGCAAGGGGGGCCACGTAGATATTAAACATGGTCGGGCTCAGTGCCGACCCCTGTGGCACCCCACATTGCAACGACTTGACAGGGGAGAGGTGATCCCCAAGCATCACTCGCTGCTCTCGCTGATGTAGAAAGGAGTTCAGGAGACTCAGGGCCGGTCCTGCTACCCCTTGTTAATTAGGTTTCGGCTGAACCTCTTCCACTTACTGCTAGCCGTTCCAAGAGGCAGCCACCAAGGCCAAGTGTTACCTACCTGCGGCTGCGACTGTGTGTCTCCGCAGGATTTGGTGCACTTTTTATTCTTTTGCCCTTTTTATGATATTCCGCGGAGGGCTTACCTTAAGCCTCGTCTTAAAAGATTGAATTTTACTCAGATTAAACCTGCACTTTGTCACCTTCAGCTGCTAAATAACGAATGCACTTTATATGTAATCAGTTTTTTAAAATTAGCCCTAAAATTCAGAATCAGCTTGGAGGGAGAACGTTTGATATTGTTGCACATATTGTTGTATATACTCATCCCTGAATTAATTGTATTTTATTCCGGTGGACAATGTGGTCTCTTTTATCAATTTGTTTTTATAATGTATATTAAATTGTGCTTTTATGGTTGTTTTTTGCAAATAACCGAAGAAAGATCAAATTAAATTGAATTGAATTGAATAGACACTTGTTTTGTATAAGACAACTGATAGTAGGAGAGGAGAGGAGGTGACTGAAAGGATGATTCATGGGAAGAACTGTCTGGACCACAAAATATCAATGATGTAACCTTTGAAGGTCTAATGTCTGAAAACCTATTTTGCCTATATGAGTTTACTGAAACACTATTGGAGGATGAAGAAGGCAGAATAAATAATGTTACAACATAGAATATTGTGTCTTTATATTAGTGTGTGTTCCTAGAGTAGAAGCTAGATTCTTTGATTCCTTCCCCAACTCTTTGATTGCAGACTTGCTTCTAAGTTGCTGATGCCTTTCTTCGTAAGATGTTTCCTACCATAGATTTTGCTGAATTGTCTGCTCATAACTTGAGCTGAGAATACTTTCCAGCTTATTATGCAAAAGCTTTGTGCTTGTGCATTGACTACCTCATTGGGTATCTTCATTGGGTTTCTGAACTGACACTTTTTCTTTTTGTATCTTTATTCCAACTTAATTTAGAAGAGGGATTTTTCCTTTATGAAACAGGCTTGCTGTATTATTGCTATATTAACTGTTATTCCAATGAACATTGTGTTCTATTTTATAATCAAATATCAATTGATGGATTATATTAACTTTTAAAGCAGAAATCTAAAGATGAATACTAAATTAATAAAAAACATGAACAACTAAAAATAATTGGAATTAAAACTCTTTAACTCACACAAAATTCCCTGTATTGACTTTCCTAAACGTCTTTAATGATTTAATGCTTTGCAGCTGATTGCTCCTTATTTCTCCTTTTGGAGTAACAAAGAGCCATACGACCAGTGACAGAGGTCATTTAATGGTTACATTCAAACATTGAGATACAGAGTGATGTGGTGAATTAAAAATGCCTTGTATGTATCAAAAATGAATTTAATGACTGAACAATACACCATCACGTAATGTTATTGGAAACAGACCATCCAATTTAGTTGGCCTTGTTTACCAACACATTTTTTAATTTGCCCTTGGTGATCAGTCATTAAATTAACTTTTGATACATACAAGGCATTTTTAATTCACCACATCACTCTGTTCAGGTAACTCATCACCAAGCGTTCACACCTTCACATTACCCGCTCCGCAGTAAATCTGGCGTTGAAGCACACTGGGGTGACATTCGGTCACACCCAGTGGGGCCCGATGATGAAACATGTCACTGACCAGGTCGGTGAGTGAGGGCTTTCTAAACAAACCTAATTGGTGTTGTTGATCTCTTGTGCTTGATTACTTTTGTGTTTCCAACCAAGTAACACTCTTTTGTTGTTATTTTTCTGGGAAGCTGATAACCAAGATTTAAGAGACTTCGCTACAGAAAAGTTATCGCATCGCTCGCTTGCGAACCGCATTCCCGACAGTGCAAGGAAATTCCCGCCGCTACGAAGGCCGAGATCATCGCAGCACCTGTTGCCGCTGCCGGAGATGTCGCATCCTTCATTTGTGGGAAGATCACCATCGCTGCGAGCATCATCACAGAGCCTGTCTTCGCTGGGTGAGATCACCGCACCGCCTGCTTGCCACTCGCATCACGTCGCAACTGCGAGAGGAAGATCGCCGCTGGTTCATGCACCGTCGCACAGGAGATCGTCACAGCCCCTACAGGTCATCGCATCGTGCCTTTGCGAGAGCAAACTTCCTACGGAACCTACGCACCGGAATCCATACATGTCATCACCTTCCTCCCCATAAAGACCGGGTTCGTCGCAAAACGCCAGCTGCTGCAGCAGGACTGTCCCCGCCGCCTCCTCATGGTCTCAGGAGCAATGCATTGCTTGTTTTCCACCGCACCAGCTTCTGCTTTGGAAATTTGTCACACTTAAAGGTACTGTTGGCTAAAACGTGACGCAACTGTGAACTTTTCACGCAACTGTGGATTGTTTTTATCGCAACTTTAAGAACTCTTTCGCAACCATATTCTTGAACTGTGTATGTTGGATTTTTGTTTTTTTGGTCTTGTGTAGTTTAGATTAAATACCTTTATTTTTCTAAACTGTTGTGGAGTCAGTTTGTGGTGTTTTCACTGTGTTGCTGAGAGTGTTGATACAAATACTTTACACATCGCTTTTGGATCAGCCTGACTGCTTGTGCCAAGCTACCAAGGGGGTGAGCAGAGGTTATCTAAAGAGTGGTTCCTCCTTACCCTGACAAGAAGCAAGGGTCCCTATTTGGACAGTGTTACCTACCTCTGGCTACTAGAGACCCCCAGTTCTAACACTCTCCATTATCACAGAGAACGATCTGACAATGTAACCACATTTTGGGCTACAATAACATGGAAGTTGAGAGTTTGGCCCCTTTACTGAACAGACTGCAATAAGAGCTAAGATATGCCTTCAAACACTATCGTTATGAAAAGAAGAGCTAATATCAAAATTGAATTGTGAGATGTGAACCTAAAATGCCTGCACAGAAATGTTTTACATGGTAAATACTTTTGTCAAAGACCAGTAGTCTTCTTGCATCCATAAAAAAAGGTTTTGGGAATGAGTGTCTTAATTTGTCAACAAAAAAGCTGGAAATTGAACAACATTCATCATAACAGCAAAGCAAAACAAATGAACACACAAGGGTGTTTAGTAAATAGAACTGTCTTAATGACTGACCACGGCATCTAAATAGCACATATACTATAAATATAAAAGCCACAAATCACAGTGACTTCAATCTACGGGTTACACATAATATAAAATCTGCAGACTAACAATAAAGCTATAAGATTCGCCATCATCGAAACCTGATGAACAGCTCATTCGAGCAACAGTAAACTTTGAACAACCCATTAAATCCATTGCTTGAAGGGTAACTCACTATTTTAACCTCATGCGCGCTAGCGGAATTCCGCTCCTGCGCTGAGATTTTTTAAAACGCATGTTACGTGACGAGCTGGGCTCGTCATCAGCGTGCGAGGAGGCTACGCCATGACGAGCCCAGCTCGTCATCAGCGTGGAAGGGGTTAAGGAATTAGGGCCTGATTACAGTGGCGGGTTCGCCGCCATCGTAAGGCTTATTTACGCCCACCAGATCAGGACGGCAGATGGTGTGCCTGGCGTCACGGGTCCGACTGAGGAAATCGTTACGATTGCCTGTCGGACCCACTCCACATCAACAAAATGGTGGAGGTGCCTAGCAGGCACCGGCCGCCAGATTTTTGTGCTACATTCTGCCATTGAAAGGCTAGAGAGGATGTACTTTGGGGTCGGTTGAGGGCACCCCATATGTAGGAGCATGTGGAATTTGCACTGGCTGTTCCCTGCACCAGGTGTCAGGCACAGCGCGGTGCCTGCCACGTAGTACAGGGAAATGCACAACATGTATTTTTACCATGGTGGCGGTTGCTGCAGCCAGCAGCACCCGCTGCAATGGAAAACATGCGAAATGCGACCGCCACAGTGGAGGTCGCATTGTAATGTCATGTGCGGGACCGCCTCCATGTAGGTGACTGGTTCCAAGCCTTCCATGTAGTTCAAGCCCGCTATAATTGCTTCAAAAAATCTCGTTTGCAGGGCATTCCTATTAATGTAAATTCATAATGAATACTGTGCAATGTGTAAAAAAACTGAAAGTCTTGTACACAAATTCTTCAAAAAAACGCTCGCTATATGAAGACTTGAATAAGCATGCAGCAACGGAAAACCTGTATCAAAACAGGCTTCCTCATGCTTTCTGGGTCAGAACCCCTTAGTTTCTCACAGCTGCAAATTTTGTAATCTAGTAATGTTGCTTCAAAATTCCAGGCGTGCAACATCGGTGATGTGCAATCCCGTCTAGAAACCGGTTGAAAGAAAAACAGTTTTTTCATGCGCTACCTGAAATAGGAGGGCTAGCTGCTTATTAAGCAACCAAAACACTACAGTTGCTACTAGCTTAATTTCTCAACCACATTGTTGTGTAGAAATTTATCGTAAAAACATAATAATGGATAAGATTATTTATGTTTATTTTTTGTTATTTATTATTTTTTTACTTTTACGTTTTGTTTGTGGTGTGTGTTAATGTGTTTCTCTTATCAGCTGCTTTTGCTCTGAATGATTGCCAGAATTTCCAGTTAACGAGGAGAGTGCATTCTTTAGAAAATATTCCACCACCGAGATGAACACTGAGGTAAGATTATTTATGTTTATTTTTTTGTTATTTATTATTTTTTTACTTTTGCATTTTGTTTGTGGTGTGTGTACTGTTAATGTGTTTCTCTTATCAGCTGCTTTTGCTCTAAATGATTGCCAGAATTTCCAGTTAACGAGGAGAGTGCATTCTTTAGAAAATATTCCACCACCGAGATGAACACTGAGGTAAGATTATTTATGTTTATTTTTTTGTTATTTATTATTTTTTTACTTTTGCATTTTGTTTGTGGTGTGTGTACTGTTAATGTGTTTCTCTTATAAGCTGCGTTTGCTCTAAATGATTGCCAGAATTTCCAGTTAACGAGGAGAGTGCATTCTTTGGAAAATATTCCACCACCGAGATGAACACTGAGGTAATTTACTCATCCACATGCTCACGAGTTTGGAGTAATGACGCTTTTAAGCAATTCGCCGAGGCTGCGCTGACATTGTAAAATTATTCTAAAATACACCGAACTTGAAGAGAGGTTGATCAATCTGCAAGGTGACTAAAACGGATTGGGATTCTGATGAAGGGTATTACAAACATCCATTAAAAAGACTGAGCTTTCCACTTTCTAAAAAAATATTAGTTCATAGGAGCTCCTTCTGCAGTACGCATGAGCCGTGCGGCTGTGGAGCAAGAGGGAATCTAGTTAACTGAAAGCATCGAAATCAATAAAGGGCACTCTATTTTCCATTTACTCATGCTTTTGTTTGGTTTTCCATGCAGCAGCCCAAGGAGGCTTCAATTAAATAACAATTCACCTCCTGCGCGAGGGAGGGTGATAAAGGTACTGACATTTACTGAATGATAAAGTTGGCAACAACAGTGAGCTTTCCGCCATTTTGATCAAATTGTGCTTTGTGATTTTGAGGGCCCTACACAAAGCATTGTTTACGCAAACAGCGCATAGTGAGTAATTCGAAGGCGGCCTTCTCCAAATCTCTATTTCTTTCCAACCATGTGGAACAAAGGTTTATCCACAATCCTTTATGTGATAAGGACGTATTAACCTATGTCTGATGCAGCTGGAGAGGTGTGGGTTATTTTCTTTTGCTTTAGTCATTGCCAGTCCACATCTCATATTTAATCTATGCGATTTTGATGTTCTTGTAACTCGCTTCCTTGTCCTGCGTATGGTTTATCAGCGTGCGAAATTGACGAAAAACTATTGCCTTATTATATCTGAGAGATAAATACATTTCCAGCTGTATGAAAGATGGCAACGTAATTGAACAAACAGGCATTCATGCAGAGGCAAAAATAACCTGATAGATCCATTAGAAGCAATGAAACAGAGCTGTGCAAACTATGATGGATCAACAGAGCAGTGTTTAGGAAACGAGGCACATAATGGCTGTAAATTGTGTTGATGATAAAAAATAAATTTGAACACAACCTCATGCTAACACAGCATTTAACGTTCTTTGGAAGTTGTAAATAAACAGGTGTTACCATAAACCAGGGGAATGGCACTCTTTTCATCACCCTCAGAAAGCTGCTAGCTTTGTCAGCTCTGCCTGATTCTAGAGTGTGACGTTCTGGTCACGCACAGATGCCAGCTGCGTGTACCTAAGCATTTGAGCCATCCGATTGGCCTAAATTAGGGTTTCAAGCGAATAACTAGAACCAAACATCTTTGATAAAATTATGACAGCGCAAGGGTCTTGTAAATAAGCTCCTGTATGTGTATCACAGAGCACATCACTCATAAAATCTTACTGAACCTTCGGCAGCTGTCTATGCATAGAAATGTATATATACAGCGCAAATTCTCATTTGAGCTGTGGTGATTGTGCATCGTACAACGCAGTGCATGTGCACACCTGCTAGGGGATGACAACAGCAGCAGGCCAATCTTTAGTAGGTATGACTCTGTGCTGTCTTTAACAGTTAAACAAATGCAAGGAAGCCAATATGGATACTGTGCTGTGTGAAATATAAGTAAATAGGAACAATGGTGCTTCTCTTTTGAACTCTTTCCTCGTTAATTTAGCTATGCTTATAATTTCGGTACATTTCTTAAACTTCGCTAGGATGATAGGTGCCTAATTACCAAGGGCCAGATTCACAGAACTAACTTAAGACAAAATTTTAAACTTACTACGTTTGGTATTCACAGAAGTTAGGATTTTGTCTTAAGTCTGTCTTAAGACAAACTTAAGACAGACTTAAGACAGACTTAAGACAGATTCCTAACTTAAGTCTGTCTTAAGACAAACTTAAGACAAAATCCTAACTTCTGTGAATACCAAAAGTCGTAAGTTTAGGATTTTGTCATAAGTTAGTTCTGTGAATCGGGCCCCAAGTGACTCTGCAACTTCCAAGTAAATTTGGAGGGAAATGATCCAGCGGTTCACCAAAAACAAATACTCCACTACCATATACTCACCTGGGCCCATAAACTCACAAGTAGTTGAAGCCGCTGGGGATCAAGTTTGTAATTTTCATTAAAGTCCAACTATTGTTCGCAAACCCATCCCATTAATTTTTATTCATAAATTATATTTCTCACACATCTTTACTTTACTTCGCAACATTTTTATTAACATTATGAATACGAGTCTTCACCATCCCTTCCCATGTTTGTTACACTCAATTTTGGCTTCCTCTCAACTGCTCAGTCATGACCTTGATGGCTCCATTCGGTGAGCATGCGTAGGCATCGCGTAATTTCATTCAATCCAGTTATACGAGGGAGGCCCAAATACGCACTTGTGATAAAAGTCAAAAGACAGATGTTACTTTCACAAATAAAATGGTCACACTGTAAACCACCCACCTCTACTCTATCCCAGTTTATTTAATTATGCATTTTCCCGCACTAGCATTAGTAAAAACCACTCGATTTAGTTCAAACAAGCAGATGCCATGCACACAAGTCTCCAAGACTCCATTTTAGTATCTTTTGCTCATGCGCCAGAATTTCCCTCATCATACTGTGTAGACGCAGTTGACGCATGCGCACAAAGGTTTTCCCCGTTTAAAGCGGTATTAGTCCGTCTTCATTGTTATCCACATTAGTACACACATAAGCAAGCTTCGCAAACATGCATGTTCAATGTGGTGGGTATTAGTTATTCACAAAACACTGTTTATGGATTGGTGTCGTTACAACGCAGGCTATTACAACGCCTGCTGTTACAACGCGGTTTTTACATCGCATACCACTACAACGCATAGTGCTTTTAAGCGCTGGATAGTGATTTATTTAATTTACTATTCCAACTCCAGTCCCCGTGGAGAGTAGGGAAGGTGTTGGATAGTAAATTAAATATATTCCCTATCCTAGAGCGCCCCCCAGCGCAATGCGTTGTAATGGTTTGCGTTGTAATGGTTGCGTTGTAATGGTAGTGCGTTGTAATAAATGCGTTGTAAGTGATGTTTCCCCTGTTTATTAACTTGTTAGTAAGTTAACGAGTAGATTGCTTTGAGCAAGTCTCTTCTCTATGAGTCCTTGCTCCCTCAATCCCCTCTCTGATGGCATTTTTGAGCCATCACAAAATGACCCATCACATCCAGATTCCAACTTTAGCACATCTCAGCTTCTTTTCAATTCCTCTGATCTTTGTTAGTTTCTCCTTCTACTTTCATAACTTTCATCTGTCTGTATAGTTCTCCTTTTATTTCCTCCAGCTGAATCTCTTCATATTCCCTCTTTCATTTCTTTCATTACTCTTCTTTTTCTAAATGTATCCTTCCTTTTCCCTTGCTTCTATAACACTTGCATGGGATCATTACTATTAGTACTATTGTCATTATCACAACTACTGGTAATATTAGTTGACCTAGAAAACTCTTCCCAAAATCAGTAAACCATTACCCTATTGATGTTAATCTCTTTGTTAGTTTTCCCAATACACTGTCAACCTCCAGTTGGGTCAATTCTTTATGACTTGTTGTAATATTTTCAATATACCCCTACATTTCCTGACTTTTATCAGGACTATAAGTGCAGCAGTGTTGAATTTTCAACATACAACAGACTCCGCCCTTCTTTGCCAAAAAAATATCAAGAGCAAGATGATTTTGTAAAACCATAGACCTTATTGCAACCATTTATGTATTAATCATTGAAAATCCTCCTGCAGTATATGTGTAAGACCATCTACTATTGTTGATAATTTGCACATTTTACGCAAATTTAGAATGACTCCAACTGAGGGTATCAATGCACTAAATATATCACCTACAATTTCAGAAAAACAAACTCTTCTCACTCGTGTTAGTCCATTAGATATTTCATTGAATCCATTGATTCTGTCCAAATGGTACATTTTGGGAAAAAATATTCCAAAATAACAGCTCTCATACCATCTTACAGGTAACCTATAATAGGCATTATTCCTGTATGCATAATAAACTCCAAGAAATACAAGATCGGTTCCCCCTTTTAGTCCCTATCCGCCTAAAATTAGGAAGTTATGTTCACATTCACTTGAACCAATAAAAATGTTATTATACTCTGTCTTTAACCTATGGAGGCAGAATTTTCCCCTTTTCACAAACTCTAGGGACATCGCAGCATGAGCCTTGCCCTTTGCATAGATTCCCTCTTTCTCAGCTCATGATGGTACATAGGATTTCTGTTCAGCAGCCTACTTTTTTAAATCCTGTCTCTTTTCTTTTACGAAATTCAAAAACTAATTTTCTTCTTCATGTAATATACATGTTAGGTTATCTCTATGTGATTGTGCTATGTCTATTCAACTCAATGCTAAGACAAATTTACCCATAAACTGTGCATCCTTACTACTAAGTACTGGATTCATATTCTTTCTAATAGGTTGTTCTGAAAACACTATTTTAAAGTTTGAGTAAAAATATTGAATCTTTCCAGTAACATAAAATAAACTTGATGGAACACTACATGACACACCATTCGTTAAAGGTATATGGTGATAGGTCACCCCTTCTGATACGGATGACAATAACTTCATAAAGACATTACAATCACTAATCTCCATTGTATTAACGTACTGAAATAACAACTTAGTAAACACATTCAAAGACGAATCATCGTCTGATTCATTATGATGATAGTTTATCTCATCTTCTGCTCCCAATCTATATTTTAGTTCTCTTTATTTTATCTACTTTCTCATTAGTAGTTGTATTATTCTTGTTACTTGTTTCCATTAATAAAGGTACTCCTACTGTTAGAAGTAACCACACTAATACTACTAATAGAATGCTACATAGGCAAAACCTAAGACATTTTTGTTTAATACTTCGTTTCGGTTGTGCAGCCACTTCAACATCTGCCATTTTAACCTTGAGAACATTTCTTTTCTCTTTTCTTTCTTTAATCACATTTCAGTCTCTTCAGTTCTAAGGTGGTCTTAATCTGTTGCAATCAATCTGTGCAACATGAACTTCCTCTGACTCTTCTCCTAAATCTAGATTTTCAAACTCTTCTAAAATTACATAGGTCCACTCAGGGGCCTTGTATTTTCTTTCCAGAATCCTCAGTCTGGGACTTGTTCAAGTGTATTTTGATTTGGCTGTTTGGATTTACTTTGACTTGAAACTTCTTTTACTTGTTCTAGTTGCTGCTCTGGCTTCCTTAAATAGTATCTTAATCTTTTTGCTCCTCCTGGACAATTATCACCATTTCTAACTCTTTTGACCTGAACTGCACCTTCACCTTCATTATCGTTTACTAAAGTTCCTTTGTTTTCACTTTGTCTGAGCACAATCTGTTCTTGTTCTTCTTCCGTTTCTAATTGTCTTTGTTCCGTATTTTCTGCATTATTTGCGTCTTCTTCTTGTCCCTGTTCAGGTCTTATTATTGTTTGTTCTTCTTCTGCCTGACACTGTTCTTCTAGATCTATCTGATCCTGTTCAGGTCTTATTTCAATTCGCTCTTCTTCTGCCTGAACTTGTTCTCCTTCTTCTATCTCACCCTGCTCAGGTTTCTTAATAGCTTTGTTTATTTCTTCCTGAGTGTGTTCTTCTTTCTCTGTCTTTTCCTCACCACCTGCCTGTCTGTCTATTTTACTTGTTCTTCTTGTTTCGATAACAGCTTCAGGTATTTCAATCACTGGTATCCAGTCTTCTTGACTTGTGCTGGGTTGTTCTTCATCTATTTGTCTTTCAGAATCTGTCATCCTAGATTCTTCAACTTCACAACCTTGAACTTCTGGTGTCTCAGCTGGTTCGGTCAGCTGCTGCTCCTGCTCTTCGTATGGACTCTAACTTCTTCTGGTATGGCTAGCATGAATCAAATTGGGTAAACCTGCACACTTCACTGCTGTTTCTTGACTAACACCCAGTCTCCAGGATTCAAATCATGCGCTTGGTCTGGCTGCCTTGCAACTGCGTCTTCTCCAGCAAATCCTTTACAATAGTCCAATACCAGATCATCAGTTATATTCTATGGGTGGGCGGAATTTGTGTAATCGCGTTATGCAAATCTCTGCAAAATGGTACAAAAATCTCTGCAAACACGCCAAAATTCCGCGAACACGCGGAATTGCTTGTCCGCTATGCTTTTTTACTGTTTGCAATCGCTGTTTGCGTGCTTGGAGGGGGAAATATCTCACGAACACGCATTTGAGAACACAAACAAGCAAAAAATTTCGCGAAGTCGCGGAACGCACAATTTTTGGCAATTATGCATTCTCGATGAAACGCAAAATTACACAAATTACGCAAGTGGAATAAAATTTACCGCCCATGCCTATTATATTCATCAATTTACTTCTAGGAATAAATGCATGTCTCATTGCCCTTCCCATTAGCACTTCATGATGGCTCAAGCCTGTTTTCCTGTCAAGAATGCGTCTGAGACCCATCAATACAAGAGGCAACGCTTCTGGCCATTTTAGCATTGTGGATGCACACACCTTTCCTAATCTTGACTTGATTATGCCATTAAGCTGTTCAACTATTCCAGAAGCCTCTGGAAAATAGGCACAGTGCAGTTTTTATTCAATGTTAAATGCAGCACAGATTAATCAAATTATCTCATTGTTAAAATGAGGTCTTCTATATGATTCCAAAGTAGCTGGAAAACCGAAATGAGGTATCAACTCCCTCAACAATAATTTACCAACTGTGGGACTGTCCTTTCTTCTTGTGGGGTATGTGTCTACCCATCTGGAGAACAGACACAATGGATTGAAGTATATATTTCAAGCTATTGCACGGAGGCAACTCAATGAAGTCTAACTGCAGTCTAGTAAAGGTTCCTTCAGCATTTCCAATCTTTCCCCAGGTGACCACTGTCTTTCTGCCTAGGTTTTGCTGCTGACATATCAAGCATATTTGGAAAAGGTTCTGCAACTACCCCAAACTTTTATTTGTACCAACTCTGTCTGAAGAGTCTGATCATTGAATCCCTGCCAATATGTGTTGTTCCATGGTATACTCTTGCCATTTGAAAGAGTAAGCAATCTGGCATGACTGGTCTGCCATCTAAGTACATCCACACTTCATCCTTTGTCCTTTTTGTACAACCTGATTTTATCCATATTTCCTTTTCCTCAACTTCTTCCTGCAACTGCTTGACCTCATCGCATGTTTCTGGAACTGAGAAAAACAAACGTTGGCAGCTGGTTTCACCTGTTTCCACTTTTCTGTTCATTGCCATTTTATTTTTCGCACAGTATTGAGCAATTTGGTCAGCATATCTATTGACCGCCGTCACATAGTCAATTCCTGACTGGTGTGCAGCACATTTGACCACTGCTATTTCGTTTGGCAATTGTAATGCTTCCAACAAATCTTTTACATTTTTACTATTTCTGATGGGAGATCCTGAAGAAGTCTGAAATCCCCTATTAATCCAGAGCTGGCCAAAATCGTGCACAACCCCACAACCATACTGACTATCCGTAAATATGGTTACAATTTTGCATGCCTGTGTTAAGGCTACCAAATCAGATACTTGGGCAGACTTGACTCCCAGTAAACAGGATGCTTCAATGACCCCTTATTTTGCATACTGCATTTGCAGCACTTAGTCCTCTTTCTCAGGCAAGACCCATCCACAAATAGTTCATGATCGGATTCCTTCAAAGGAGTTTCTTTTATATCAAGATGGGTCTTAGTACATAATTCATTCACATCCAGATATTAATGATCAGTTTCATGTTTCACTTCCGCACAATATGGATCTGGCAATAATGTGGCAGGATTCATTATCGTACATCTTATCACCATCACATTTTCTGCTCCCAAAATCACTCTTTCATACTTAGTCAACCGACTAGGAGTGAGGTGCTGTGTTTGCGTCAAAAGAATCTCAACTGAATGTGGACCATATACTTTTACGGGATGTCCCATCACAATCGACTCACTTTGCTCCAGATTCACAAAGGTAGCAGCTATTGCTTTTAAGCAGCCAGGTAATGCTGAAGCCACTGGATCCAATGTGGCAGAGAAATAAGCCACTGGACGTCGGCTCAATCCATGTCTCTGTGTCAAAATTGAAAGTGCAAAATTTTCTCTCTCACAACAAAACAGCGCAAATTCTTTTGAATAATCAGGCATGCGTAAGGCAGGGGCCTCTCACAGACAATTTGCAGTTTCACAAATGCTTCCAAACATTCGTCATTCCAATCAATTGGATCTTTTGCTCTTTTCAGAGTCATTTGAATCAATGGTTTCGCTAGCCGGGAGTAGCTGTTTATCCACTGCCTACAGTACCCAACCACTCCCAGAAACATTCTCATCTCCTTTAGGGTCTGAGGTAGTTGCATCTGTTTGATTTATTTTATTCTTTTTAGTGTCCGTTTTCTAACTCCTCTTTCTATTGTATGCCCTAAATACCTAACTTCCTATTGACAGAACTGCAATTCCTCTGGAGAAACCTTGTGTCCTCCTTCAGCCAAATGGTTCAGTAATGCAATTGTGTCAGTGACACAAGCTTCTCATGTCTTTGATGCCACCAATAGGTCATCAATGTACTGAACTAGAACTGATTTCCTGGACATAACTAATGATTCTAGACACTTTTCATGAACTTGATTGAAAATTGAGGGACTCTCTGGGTACTCTTGAAGAACTCTGCAGCATGCCACACACAATCTCTAAACCGGAAGGCAAATAAATACTGGATGTCTGGGTGTATTGGAATGGAAAAGAATGCCTGACACAAATCAATCATAAACCATCCTGCATTCCAGGGTATTTGATAAAGAATCACTGCTGGATTTGGCACCACTGGACAACAAGGGACTACAATCTGATTAATCTTTCTCAAATCTTGCACTATTCTGTACTTGCTACTAGGCTTTTAAGTCTCATAATTGGCGAATTACAAGGACTCCCTACCATTTCTTTGAGAATTCCTTGCTTGATCATTTGTTCAATCACTGGAGAAACTCCTGCTTTCACTTCTGGACTCATTTTGTACGGTTTTATGTTTGGATAAACTGCACCTTTCTTCACCTCTATTTTCACAAGATCTACATTCACAATTAGCCCTACATCATTACCTGTAAAATCCCACACCTCTGGATTTACGGTGTCACTATATTCTTCTGGTAATTCACTTTCAGTTACTAATGAAAACATTTCATCCACTTCTGTACCTTGCTTAGCTAGCATAATTTTGTAAAGTACGTCCTCATCAGGTGTTTGGAAAGCAACAGCATCAGGCGTACAGTAAATTGTGCAGTTCATTTTGTACAGTAGTTTCTACCTAACTAATGCACTGGACTTGAATCACACACCACAAATTGATGCATGTCTTTAACATTTCCAATATGGAATGCCCTTGGTTTTGTAACTGGGGTTTTGATCTGTTTATTTGACACTCCTATAACTTGGATACTTTTTTCCGAGAGGGGTAGGTTTGGGATGTCTGCTGTTCTCACAGTAGACTGGGTAGCACCAGTGTTCAATAAAAAAGTGATGTCACTACCTTCACCTTTCCCATCAATAAATGGACCTGTCTGATCTACCAGTATGGATGCGCCAAGCACACACTCCTCTTCCTCTCCCCTCAGGCACCGTCATTGTACATAGTCTGATTCATTATCAATCTGCAAAAAATATTGTGACACCACAAGGTTATTCTTACAACTTTCTCCTTGAAATCCGGTGTTTGCACTGTACCATTGAATGTTCACATGATTTGGCATAGGAGGCTGGGGTAACTGATTCTATGGAGTAACTACCTGCTGCTGCTGGTGTTGTTTCAAAGCCACTTCATTCTGCATTTGCGGATTTAAATTTTGATTTGGCCCATTATTATTCTGGACAACCTTACACTTCTTCTTCCAATGTCCAAGCTTTCCACAACCATGACAAGGAAATTTCTTCTTTGCTTCCTCTCTATTCGTTCATCCCCGTCCTTTATCACCACTCAACACATGCTCACTTTGATTCTGATCTTTTATCACATTATCAGTCCGAAAAATTAATTTTGCTTCCTGCTGCTAAGCCAATTTCACCTGTGCCCACATCATTTTCTATTTAAGCTTTCTATGTTTTGCCTCAATGTCATCATCGCAATACTTGGCATATTTCAATATTTCATCCATGTCAGAGCAACATGTGCTGTTGAATCATCTGACTATTCTCCGGTTGCAGACCATACACAAACCGATATACAAAAGATCCCATGTCCTTATCACCAATGTTCTCAAATCCTCTATACTGCTTAAATACCAGTAACAACCTCTCATAATACACATGTATGGACTCCTTTTGCTCCTGAGTTGTTCTATCTATATTAACCAATCAGTCTCTTTTGGAGGGATGTTCCCTTTCAAAAAAGTAATTACTTGGCGATACTTCTTCATCACTACTTGTGATGGGGCCCCTATTTTCTAATCTCTTGCATATTCCTTTCTTGGCCAATCAACCACAATCTTACACTCCGTCCATAAATCAGCAGGAACCACAATATCGACTAACCCATCTAAATCCTTCAACAAAACCTTTAAAACATTCACAAATCTTTCCACTTGCTTGTAGCATTCAACTGGTTTCTCCCTCAACCAAGGGAAATCATTCGTAAATGACAAAATATCCTGTCTACTCCAAGGAACATGAACATATCAACCACCAGGTACTTCCCTCATGGTATAAACCCTTTCAACCTTTTCTGACTCTCTCATTGGAAACGCAGATAATGCTTCTTTAGCTTGTGCTTACTCCTTCTTCTTTGTCCATCAAGTTCTCCATTTATCAATGTCTCCCCATTTTCTCAAAATGTTCATCAATCATTTTATCTGTAGTCTTTTACCAGAAGTATTTATACTTTCTAAATCCTATTCAGTAAATTCCACTCAATATGGTTTCTGCAACAACTTTGATCTCTCTATATCTATTCCAATCTCTGAAGCAACCTCTGTTAACTTCTCATGAAAAATCTTTGCTCTTCTCGTTATGCTTTTACACAAAAACAACAATTCTTCTTCACTGTAAATGTTCGATCTTTCTGTGCTTACATTACCAGCTATCATTTCTTCCAAATCTACTTTCAATCTGGCAATATCTAAAACCTATGGTTGTGAATTTCCTGTTTCTATACCCTGGGCCCATCTCTCCAAATCCTCTGAGCCTCTTGCTCCACTAGGGCCTGTAGGCACCTTTTCTTTTGCTTTTTCAAGTGTAACTCCCTTTGGGGTCTCAGTTAAAGGTTCTAAAATTGGAAGATCCATTAATGAAATACCTGAATCACTCTCACTAGCTTGATCATCAGACATCACTATCTCTTTTTGAAAATTACTTAAAGGAACTGTTACAGCTTTTGGTTTCAGACTACTCTTTGTATCTCGATACAATGGGATCACAGGACCAATTGTCACTAGCAATGTCAAAGCTTCCATATTTAAATTCAACTGACTTATTTTCTGTACTAATTCTTCTCTAATTTTGTTTAAAGCTTCTCTCTCCCTAGCACTCAATGTATCATAAAGAATTTGTGGAACCAATGGTGTTCCCAACACTGGAGCACTCGGAGTGACCTTACTAGGTATCTCTTGATATGGTGGAGGGTATTTAATTAAAGTATCCTCCAATGATTCATCATCTGATTCTCCATACCCTGACACATTCATGTGTTTTGTCTTTTCCTTACACTTGCTTACGGATTGTTCTTCAGCCATTAACACTGGATATAAGCCCTCTGAAACCATAACTCCTCTCCATTGTTTCATCTTATCCTCACGTAATTCATATGGATATCTAGGTAAAAATCCTCTAAATTTCTTCCCACTTCTTAATTTCTAGCTTTCAAATGCCTCAGTTTCCCATTCTTCCAAAGCCTCATACTTAGTCAACCTAGGTCTTGGCTCTAAATCATGCATTCTCATTCTCAAATTCTGAAGGATTCTCCCATTAAACGTACCATGTTCTGGGAAAGCTAGAATGCCATCACCTTTGGGATATTCTATCCAATTCTCCAGCCATACACAAGTATGATATCCTCTTTCCGTCATCATAAATGGAGCTGACATCTTTGGTGGCAGAATAGGAATTCCTTCTCTAGTCAACACAGGATTACCTTTCCTAAAGAAATTCCTAATTTTCTTTATTAATGACATCTTTCACTTTTCTCCATACATTCTAGATGCACGATATATTAAAGCGTCTTCTATAAATCCTAGAGTTCTGTTACCTATGTCTCGTAATATTTTTGCACAACTCATACCAAATATCAAATCAGAATACAACATACAATTTTCCTTTTAACCAATACTAACAAAGCTTCTATCAAGCAACCAATCAAAGCTCAGACGTGCGCTGCTCGTTTAACCAATAGTAGCGCTGCCTTTTGTGATGTCAGTATTGCTCCTCACTACTGACCCTCCCTTTCCAATCTGCTCTCTTCTCACGCCTGCTGCGTCAACCAATCTCAGCGCGGCTCTCTGTGACGTCAGTATAACTCCTGTGACTGACCCTCTCTTCACAAGGAAATGGAAAAAGGAATTTCTTTAACTTTTCTTAATGTAAATTTGTTAGTAACAACATAACAAACATTTGCTACTCTGTTTGTTTTACTAAATCAGGATAGATTATGATTTATTCCAGAATTCCATTTACTTTGAGTAAAACCCCTGCTTATCCTTCATTCAAGCTCAGAAGAACCTGTTATTTCTCCAGTGTCACCTGTATTGGGAAATGAGACCAAAGTTTCACCAGCGAACCCCTTTTGCTATCACTCGCACTCTACTTTTGCATGATATTGTCCCTAATACACTGCCAGCCCTCCATAGTTTCTCACTGTTTACGACAGCAGACGAGTAACCTCCTGCAGTATGTCTTGTATCACCACCCGCTATTCCATTCCCAGGGGGCCCAGGCAACCTCTGAACTTGTGCTTCTAGACAACATAAAACAAGACACTAACTCCTTTGTTAAACATAAATCAATAATCAATACGTATCACCAAACTAGTCAATAATAACCATAACTCTGCTACCAGTAAACTGATCCAGCGGTTCACCATCAACAGATACTCCACTACCATATACTCACCTGGGCCCATAAACTCACAAGTAGTTGAAACCGCTGGGGGTCAAGTTTATCATTTTCACAGTGTTCAAGATTAGTTACTTAATACTCCTAACTAACCTTTCACTGATCAAAAAGTTCTTTCCTCTGGTCAATGGACCATTAGTTGAACTAGTTGATGTTGAAAAATGACATAAGAACTAACTGCTCTTTTATTCAATGTGAATAACCACAGACTCAGGAACATTTTAAATCTTTATTTAAAATTAATGCATGTGAACCATTCCAAAATACAGCGCAGTCACCTTCATTCATGGGAGAGAAAATTCAATTCATAAACACCAAGCATATACTTCGGACTCATACAATGATCAATGCTTAGAAAGCGAGAGGATAGAGATAAAAGGACATCAACAAATAATATGAAAAATATATAGGAGATAAAGACTATAGGACAGGAATCAGGACAGGATAGATGACCTCTCGAGAGTACCGACGATTGTGTCGCACCCCTCTCTGACACTCTCTTCCTCCTTGAGATTCTTCTGAGATCTTCTGATCTAACCCGATAAATTAGGATAGAAAGTTCTGCCTCAAGTTCTGCATTTGATTCTTTATCAGTATCTCTCCCCGAATTCGGCAAGGCTTCAGCATCATCCTCTCAAAAAGCAGCTCTGCATTTGGCAAGACTTCATCTGACTAACTAACTAAGGCTATCTTAATTATACCTTTCGTTCTTCATGTTCCACCCATTAATGTTTCAATATTATAAAAATACGAAATATGAATGGACAGGCAAGGGGGAAGCTCCATCACACCATGCTTACATGTCTTTAAAATCAGTCCCAACTATTGTTAGCAAACCCATCCCATTCATTTGTATTCATATATTATATTTCTCACACATCTTTACTTTACTTTGCAACATTTTTATTAACATTATGAATACGTGTCTTCACCATCCATTCTCACTCAATTTTGTCTTCCTCTCAACTGCTCAGTCATGACCTTCATGGCTCCTCTCAGTGAGCATGTGCAGGCATTGCGTCATTTCATTCAATTCAGTTATACGAGTGAGGCCCAAATACACACTAGTGATAAAAGTAAAAGACAGATGTTACTTTCACAAATAAAATGGTTGCACTGTATACCACCCACCTCTACTCTATCCCAGTTTATTTAATTATGTCTTTTCCCACATTATCATTAGTTAAAACCACTCAATTTAGTTCAAACAAGCAGATGACATTCACACTAGTCTTTAAGACTCCATTTTAGTATCTTCTGCTCATGTGCCAGAATTTTCCTCCAAATATTAGCTCGCCATACTGCGTAGATGCAGTTGATGCATGTTCACAGCAGTTTTCCCCATTTAAAGTCTTATTAGTCAGTCTTCAATGTTATCCACATTAGTACACACATAAGCAACATCACTAACCCGCGTGTTCAATGTGGTGCGTATTAGTTATTCACAAAACACGATTTAATAACTTATTAGTAAGTTAACAAGTGGATTGCTCCAAGCAAGTCTCTTCTCTACAAGTCCTTGCTCCATCAGAAAGAATGCCAGGATCAGGTGTAATATAGATTCAAATGTCCACAAACGATATCGTAACTTATTAGAGGAATAGAATTTGGCACTAGTGAAATGAATTAAGCAGTTCTGCAGCAGAGAAGACAGAGAAAAGTCAGTTTCAGATATGTTTTGTGGTGTGCTTTCCCTTGATCAATATGACTTCAAACCCAATGAGACATTCAGTTTGCAACTTATGAATCACATGAAAATTCAGACAGTGAAATGCATCTAAGGGTATGATTATGAGTTTGGCAGTCCAACCATGCAAATGTAGCATCCTTATCCTCTACGACAAAAATGTGCCGGTGATCTGCCGCTCGCTGTATTGCGAATTACGCTGTCTGAAACACCGACCACTGCCGAGGCTCTTTTCCCACCAGGACTGCAGCAGTCTGCAATATTGGTGTTGCACCCGCCAAGCGTATTATGACTACACAGTGGTACTTGTGGTCTCCTAGCAGTGGTAAAACCCAACGGCAGTAGACCGCCATGGTACACATGAAAAAATACACCACAACAGTGACCAATGGATGGATTTAGAAAAAGGCACAGTTGATGTGCTTTGGCAAGTGGACATGTCTGCAAATCACACTATAAAACACACCTCATCCCTAACCAGCATCTTTTGCTTTCCAACTGCAGCCCACAAGACAGGAAGCCCTTTTTCCAACTACTGTGCTGTAAACTGCTGTTTCCTGGAGTGCTCATACCTGTTGCGTTCAAGACTGCTCAGGGGCTAAGCCAGACTCTCCACTTGGCTTGACGGTCCACCCCGCCGCCGCTAGGAACATCGCGGCCGCCGAGCAGGGGGATCACAACTCCCAGGACCCTTCACGGAACGATCCCACCCCCTGATGCGCCACGAAGGCGCTTGAAAAGATTGTCGCTCCTTCGGTGGAGCGGGTGTGCTGTAAACTGCTGTTTCCTAGAGTGCTCATACCTGTTGCATTCAAGACTGCTCAGGGGCTAAGCCCGATATCGGCAGACTCTCCACTTGGCATGACGGTCCCATCCGCCACCGCTAGGAACATCACGGCCGCCGAGCGGGGGGACCACAACTCCCAGGACCCTTCACGGAACGATCCTGCCCCCTGACGCGCCACAAAGGCGCTTGAAAAGATCGTCGCTCCTTAGGTGGAGCGGGTGTGCTGTAAACTGCTGTTTCCTGGAGTGCTCATAGCTGTTGCGTTCAAGACTGCTCGGGGGCTAAGCCCGATATCGCCAGACTCTCCACTTGGGTTGACGGTGTCCCCCCCCGCCGCCACTAGGAACATCGCAGCCGCCGAGCGGGGGGATCACAACTCCCAGGACCCTTCACGGAACGATCCCGCCCCCTGACGCGCCACGAAGGCATTTGAAAAGATCGTCGCTCCTTCGGTGGAGCGGGTGTGCTGTAAACTGCTTTTTCCTGGAGTGCTCATACCTGTTGCGTTCAAGACTGCTCAGGGGCTAAGCCCGATATTGCCAGACTCTTCACTTGGCTTGACGGTCCCCCCCACCACCGCTAGGAACATCGCGGCCGCTGAGCGGGGGGACCACAACTCCCAGGACCCTTCACGGAACGATCCCTCCCCCTGATGTGCCCGAAGGCGCTTGAAAAGATCGTCGCTCCTCCCGCATTGAGGGACGCGCACGGGACAGTCGCCGGGCTGAGCCCGGGCAGAGGGCGGGCCATCTGTGGCCGTCAGAGGCCACAAGAGGCTGGGCTGGGCCTACTCTCTTAATTTTCTTGGTCGGGACTACTCGAATGCTATTCTAGTAAGCTGTCCTTTTTCCTATATTGTGATTGCCCACTATTGTATATATGTTGTGACCCACCTTATTGTTTGATATTAATCTAGATGTGTAAAGAGGTCTAACTAGGCTTGTAACTTTAACATTATACACCATGACCCCACGAGTCTCTAAAGGAAATTCCTCTTCAACAGGAAGGCTAAATAGAGGCACTCTAGATAATTATATTACTAGGGTTACCTCTGAAATAGAAAAAGAAATCGTATTGGCTGAGCGACGTTTGTCTGTCGAGCTCCTTAAACATAAGCGTTCATCTTTGGGCACAATACAATTAGCCCCCTCTCCGCATTCCAGCAAGCAAATAGCAAATGATGGACATGAGACATCTAGCATTGATAGTATTCCACTACTCCTCCAAGATAGAACTCCTTCAATTGGTTTAAATAGTGAACTAAACATAAACTCCTCACCCTCTCTCTCCAACTCTTTACTTGAGGTAGAAGTTTTATCTGGTACTCTCCCACCCATAGTTGAGATCTCCCAAAAAGAGAGTAAACAAGTCAAGAATCATAATCGAACTCAAGGACCACCACCAAAAAAAAGAAGGAAGGGGGGAGCGGACCTCAAAAAAATCACAATAATCAAACCAACCTTGGTTAATCTCCCAAAGGCCTCTCCATTAATACAACTAAGATATCTACCTTAGTCACACCACAACAACCCCTAGCCAAAGAAACACAAAGCCCTGATTTATTGGAAAGTATTCAACAAATATTTAGATCCTTCTTATTGCCTCTTATTGAGAGATTTAAAAAAATGGCGCACCAACTAAGGTCCCTGGAACTTGCAATTGGAAAAAATACAGGGTTAATTAAGGACGTATCAAAAACCATTCCAGCATCTTAAAACACTATATTACTTCCAAAACCTACTGTCCAAAAGGAAGTACATATAAATAAACCTCCCAACCTAAAACTGACTAAACCACTATCTCCTAAACCAGTGAAGCAAAACAAAATAGTTAAAGTTAGGACCAAGGAGGTACAGGGGGGAGGTAAATCTTACCTTTCGGGAAGTGTCCCGAATTCTCCTCCCCGCGATAACCGTCCTGGGGCACAAAAGACTAAGAGGCTACAAGTTGAATTGACACCAGAAGCGGTCCCATTTGTGGTGGTTTTCACAGGAGTCCCAGTACTAGAGGAAGGGAAAAGAGAAGACTACTATCAGCTAAAAAACAAAGTCATATACTGGCTATGACAAAATCGACCACTTCCTCCAAACATAAATGGGGAAATCTTACATGTACGGCGACTCCCCTGGCTGGGCCATAGAATAAAAGATACAGTGGGCGATATAATTATCATAAATTTTAGAGACCACAGAGCAGTCAGATACATCACTGAATGGTTTTCTGGAAATGGAAGTAATGACATCACACCACGCGATCTGACCTACTTCTATCCTTGTCCCCCACTGTCAAACACAACTCATTCCAGGGCTCCATCCCGATATCCTGACGAACAATTTAATTTCCCTATTCCTGTCTACAACTGCTTCGGGTATGGAGGGAGTGGACTGACTTCATTCCCGGAGCTCTCTGAGGGAAACCACGGTTAGAATACAAGGACCTCTATCCACGAGTAGTAAGCAAAACTCCTGCCATAACATCCCTGTTCCTCACCCTAAAATTGCACAGCTTCAGGTAACAGGCTTAAACTTGTTGGTCAACCCCATTGGAACAAATAAGGTCTACCCTCTCCAGGGGCCACAAAAGAAATTACATCCTACATTAATAAGGAAACCTTCAACAGGTATTGTGGGATGTACTGAGAATAGAAATAAACCTCGTATTTCTACCCTATTTTGGAACATAGCAGGTCAACGTACTAAGTTAACAAATGACGAATGGAATGTCTTTATCCACAAGTTTGAAATTTTAGCATTCCAGAAGACCTGGTCACTTGACGAGATACACTTAGAAGGGTTTAAAACCTATTTCTCGCCTGTTCAACCATCGACATAGGGCCGTGCAAAAGGAGGGATAGCTATTTACATCTCAAACAGCCTTAAAACAATTGAACTGACCCCTATTAAACTGGAGGCAAATTTTCGGATCCTTAAAGTAACTTTAAACAAAAGGGATAATTTCCTTATTGTAAATTTCTATAATAATCTCCCCGATGGGGAAGCAGTGAACCTGGTATCCTTAATTCGTTCTCTATTAACATCTAAAATAAGGAAGACAGCTAGCTATATGGGGGGGGGGACTTCAATCTGGGACTATGTCCAGTTAGCAATCGCAATATATGTGGTATTCATGATGAAAGAAATAACCCCATTCCATATTTCAGACACTCAACCCTAGGCAGTTATCTAAATGAAACTCTGTTTGAATTAGCCCTGTACAAGCTCACAATTTGGATAATGCAGAGATACTAATGGCCCCTACATTCCATGGGAGAGGCCACCAAACCACAATAGACTATATCCTGGTCTCCAACGGAGAGAGGATCATGTATACAGTATTTACCATACATACAAATGCATTGAGTGACCATTATCCACTCACATTTCTTTCCCACTGCTCCTCAATCCAAAAAGTAGTTTGGCACTATATTAGCACAAAACAACATTTCACTGAGTAGGTCAAATGGATACGCGCTAAAATGGGGAAAGGTCGATCCACTAGCACTTACTAAGTCAGTGATAGTAAAGGCCTTCCCTTCCATCATGAAATGCTCAGCTCCAGACACACAGGAAATGGAAGTTATTTCCAGTTTTGGTGTGATTATTAACGCTATAAATCACACACTCTGGATTGAAATTAAACATAAATCAAAGAAGGGAAAGGGATGGTTCAATCATGAGTGCACGGCCGCTTATTCCAAATTAAAAACGTCTTTAAGGAACCCAGTCAGGATCCCACTTGAGATAATTAATCTTAGGAAGCTATATAATACTGCATTAAAGAATAGAAAAGCAGATAAAGGAACAACACTGGGACCAACTTCATGAAAGCTGCACTCACAAAAACAGAGTTGCTTTCTGGCAAGTGGTCAAGTCCCCTTTTTTAGCTGACAATATTAATCATCCAAAACTAGAGGTGGCAATAGACGAAAAGGATTGGGTTCTCCATTTTTCAAAGATGTTTTTGACCGACCCAGAGGTTGTTAATCAACACGAACTAACTCCTGGAGACTATACTGACACTCCATATCCCATTGACCTAGAGTTTTCTTTGGACCAGGTTGCTCTCACTCTGAGAGCAAGTAAAAATAGGAAGGCACCGGGTCCAGATGGTGTATCATCGATCTTTTAAAGCCCAGATGGACCTCTGGACCCCCCTGCTAACCATAGTTTTAAACGCATCATGTGCGACAGGCCTTATGGAATCATGGTCTAAATCCATATTAGTTCCTATTTTTATAAAAGGGGACCTGGGGCTGGTAACCTGCTATTGTCCAATTTCCCTTTTAGACTCACTTGGTAAAGTGGCGGGTCAGGTCATTCTCGAGCATTTGCAAGATTGGGCAGACGATGGCAGGATTATCTCAGATCTCCAGTATGGATTTCGCCAGGGACTGGGTACTATTGACCAGGCCTTAAACCTGTCACTTTTGATAGACAAGTACGTCCACATTAAAAAAGGAGACCTGTACATGGTCTATGTGGACCTATCGTCCGCGTTCGACTGTGTCTCCAACTCCAAACTCTGGTTACTATTATTGGATATGGGGGTACCATCGAACCTGGTGCAGTTTTTGAGGGAACTCTATTCAGATGCAACAGCAAGGGAGGAGAGCTAACAGAGGAGTTTGCAGTTGAAAAAGGGGTTAGGCAAGGCTGTGTCTTGGCCCCCTTTCTCTTCACATTATACACCATTGGCCTGGAAAGAGAGATGATTAAGGGGTGCCAGGACCTTCCTACAGTTAATATTCACCCAATTTTCGCGTTACTCTATGCAGACGATACTGTCATACTAGCACGCACCCCCCTCAAACTTCAAAAGGGCCTGAATAGATATTCCACCTTTATGACAGGTCTTGACCTCAATATCAACATTAATAAAACTTTTGTTATGAGGGCAGGTACCGATCATAAACGTAAAACGAGGGACATCTATCTGAAGCAGGAACAACTAACGTCCACATGGAAATAACCATATCTGGGGATAATGATAGATCATAAATTATCCTGGAAACCGTCTGTAGAAACTAGGAAACTCCTTTTCATAAGAACCACCACAGCCCTGGTAAATTTTTCAAGGAAGTTGGGTAAGAGAGCTCCCCTCAAATTAATTAAGATCTATAAAGCTAAATGCCTTTCTGTGGCATTATACGGGGCGGGCCTCTGGGGTTTTGTGCCCACGGACAGCATTCAGATGGTAGAAAATACCTTCTTGAGGTATCTTCTTTTGGTCCCTAAGAGCACGAGCACCTTTTCCTGTCACATGGAGTTAGGTCTTTCCCATGTAACGGATTTAGCAAAGGTTGAACCCCTTTTACTATGGCGCCGAATTTGGAATTCAGAAAAAGCAATCCTCACACAGTCAATACTCTCTGATTGCTTAGCCATGGAGAAAGCTTATTAATCCAAGTGGTTGTTGTTGGTAAAAACTTTCTTTAAAGAATTAGGTTGGGAAAAATACTATCATGATCCCCCCGCAATCCGTGAGGTCCCCAGGAAGGTACTAAAGGCGAAATGTCTCACACATATTGAAGAACTGAGACTTACAAGTGAGGCCACGAAACCATCAGTTGTATACTCCCTGATGACTCAAACGACAGTGGCTATGCAGCCCTACCTCACTTATACCATCACGAGCTATGAACGTTTTCTTCTGGTTAGGTTTAGGATGAACCTATTTCATGGACTGGTTGCATTTCCAACCCGAAACAATTGGGTTAAAGATCTCCCGCTCTGTCCTTGTGACGACATATCTAACCAGTCGACTATGCATACTATACTCTTTTGTAAGTTCCACAAGGACTTTAGGAAAAAATGGCTTGTTCCATTGCTACAGCAAACAGGTTATAGAAAATGCCGTCCGGCATTACTGTTTTTGCAGCACTTGGAGGGAGAAGGGTTGGTCTTTATAATAGCTAATTTTTTGAAATGCATTGTCCGCCATCGAATGAATTTAGACTGACTTTCCCCTCTTTGGGTTTGTGTAATTTTAAAATATTAAAAGGATGTTCCTTCTTTTTATTATAAATGTTATAAAATTGTAAATTTTAAATTCAATTACCTTGGAAGTTCTGAGGCATCCTATTCAGGTGATTGTAAGTTGCAAATGGAACAGTTTTATTACCAGTTCACAAAAGAAAATGTCTCTAAAATATTGTCATTTTCTGTTAACTGTGTCATAAAACTGGAAGATATACCCAACAATTTTACCTGTTCCACAAACGCTTTTAAGTTGTACATTACAAACTTTCATGTAGTGACATTAATGAGATCGGTCTCATATTTTAAATTGTAAATACTGTATTTTTTATCCCAAAGCACGTTTTTTATTGTATAGAATTGTCTTATTGTATGCTTTATGATTTTGCAACTTAAAATCAATATAAAGCTTAATTGAATTGAATTGAACTACCCATTTTCAGCCTCCTATTTAGCACTCTCCACCACCTGTAATTCTTGTTTTGCACCTTTTTCCCTGTATCACATGTTTGTTTATACTTTCATATATTCACTCACATTTATTTTCCTCATCATGCTTGGCAAAAAAAACACACTTTACTGATCAAGAGCTGACAGTCATGGTGGATGAAATCATTGGAGCAGAGACCCAACATTTTGGATACAATGTCCAGCATACTCCTCCCAGTTGGAAAATGGAAATGTGGGACAGGATAGTCAACAGAGTGAATGTTGTTGGTACCATCCTACGCACACAGGCTGACATTAAGGGAAAGTAGACTAATCTCAGGTTGAGGGTGCGTACAGGGTATAACAACCACCACCTGGAGGCTCAGAGGACTGGCAGTGGACCTTTCAGTGCCCCATTACAATTATTTTCCTGGGAGGAGAAGGTCTTGGCTGTCCTGCATTCTGAGGGCTTGACAGGAATAAATGGGAGGTTGGACTCTGGTAAGTTACACTTCAGTATCAGAATACCAAAAGTCCTAATTGCTCCTCAACCCTGCTATTGTGATCTCTAGCTACTTTCCTAACATGCATTTCCCAAAGTATCTGAAATTTGGGTTTGTCTGTGTAAATGTGTATTGTAGTCATCAAAATGAGAGGTAGGGAAAATTTAGTACACTCTTAGTCCCCAGCAATAATGTTTTAAACAAAAAAAGAGTATAATTGCCACAATTGTAATAACAACCATGAGAAAAAGAACACTAGGATACAAAACCAACTAGGTCTGTATAGAAGGCCCTCACTCACCAACCTGGTTGGTGACATGCTTCATCATTGGGCCCCACTGGGAGGGGCCGAATGCCTCCCCAGTGTGCTACAACGCCAGATATACTGCGGAGCAGGTTTCGTGAAGTGGTAAGTGGTAAGTGATGGTGATGGTGATTTAAAATTAAAATGGCTAAATAGTATCAAAAAATTATTTATTGGTTGATCAATTAGACATTTAAAACAATGTGTAGGAAGAGAGCCAAATAGATTGCTTGGCTGCTTCCTTTAACTTATAGCTAGGTCAACATGTTTCTGCCGTGTATGGTGTAAATTTACCAGGCATTCGTCAGGACCATAAGTGATCTGAACCCCGGCGGTATGGGCATGGTTGATATTACAATTGTAGCAATTATACTCTTTAAATGTGTATTGTGCATATAAGAGCACATGTATCCAACTCCATTACACGTCTCATTTTGCAATGCTGTCAGTAAGTGCATTAACATCAAAATACCATTTCAAGACCCATTTTATTTGTGAATATTTAAATGTATGGTCCATCAAAATTGCATATTACCAAGAGGTATGATACAATAATCGTGGGCCAGATGTTGGCAAAGTAAGATTGAAGTGACTACAACTACTATGAGGCCCTGTCATTGCAACTGTAAGCAAGATGCTAGTCTCCTTTTGCTCCTTCTCATTTGTTTGCCATTTTACTTCTGATCTTCATTCATCATGCAGCTTACCATTTGTCAAGTATTGGTAACGTGAGATTGAACTGACTGCAACTACCATGAGGCCCACTCACTCTAACTATAACCAAGAAGCTAGATTTCTTTGCCCTTTCTCACTTGTCTGACATGTTACTACTGACCTTCACTCATCATGCAACTTATCATTTGTGAAGTGTTGGTAAAATGAGATTGAAGTGACTACAACTACCATGAGGCCCTGTCAACCCAACTCTAACCAAGATGATAGACTTGATTTGCCCCTTCTCACTTGTCTTCCATGTTACTACTGATCTTCACTCATCATGGACTGTCCAATTTACAGACAATGCTCCACTCAGATATACATCTAAAAACTTTGCTTGATGGTGTCCTGGTCTCATAAACTGAAATTATTGATGGCATGAGTGACACCATAACAAAGATGAACCCCTAATATATGTCATCCATGAAAGAAACTCAGCTGATGAGCTGTGCCTGGTGACCCCTTGACCCCATTTCTCACATGACGTATAATGCAAAATATACAACCAAGCTGGGTATTTGCCTGTATTAGATAAAAATAGGTTTTGGAAAGGAAAAATACATGTTATGACTACATTGTATTTGTAGATGAATTTTGGAGATGTCATGCCTGTGGCTAAAGCCAAAATGCTACATATCTGTACAACTAATGAGCTGATTAGATCTACTACATCTATTGAATGTCTACAAATATCTAGTAACCAACTTCAACTCCAAGCAAATAAATGACAATACTAACCTCTATCTTTTTGATTCCATCCTAGGTCCTTATTTACTATGACACATACAACATGGATGTAGATGCCTCACTTCCACCATTAAAAATGTTCTCTATTTCTCAATAGGCCTATTTGCCACTGCACCTGCCAGAGGTAGAAAACTAAAAAGAGTTCCCCTCTACCACAGGACGAAGCCCTCAGTGGTGACAACACTCCTGAACAGGTGTACGTGGATGACAGTCTGGCACTTCTGGTCTGCCTGGGCAGATGGCGACAGAGAGGCTCACTGTGCCCACAACACCTCCCACCACAGCTACAATCACACAGCCAACCATTTCCACCAACATGTGCACCTAGTACAGTCAGCCCTATCCTGCACCCCCGGTCCTGTATTCTGAGCCTGCTTTCACCAACCCAGTCACAGAGAAACCAGGACCCAGTGGGAGGGTGCAGTCTGTGCCAAGGGGACACAGGTCCTTGGGGGTAAGCAAAGTGTCATGGGCTAGGTATTTACTAAAATCCAGTAAATTAAGGAGCTGCAGAGGGACACAAAAGGACGTTGCCGGCATACACCCCGAAGTTGCCAGCATCCACACTGAGGTGGCCAGCATGAACACTAACATGGCCTCTCCAGTTGGGGTGCTGTCGAATATCAACTCTACCCTCTGCAGGGGTTTTACACCTGCATCTACCCTTTACTGTAGTCCAAGTACATCAATACTGTCAACAACTTCCACAGTCAAAGGAAGGGAGGCCCTGATAGAGGAGAACCCCTCTCTCAATAGCTGGGAATCCCCCCTCTCAGAAAGAGGGGGTGTCTACCCATAATTTCAGGAGTGCAGGATGGCAAAAGCACCCACCCCCACCAGGAAGAACCCTTGCCCTTAATGTCATCCTGTGTATGCTACACATTCATTTGCGAGTATTCCTGCCCACTTTTCGATATCTGATGGGAAGAGTATGTTGGGCTGTTGGACTATGGACCCCGGGAAATTTGGACTCTAATACAATAGTTTCATCGATCATTACTGAAGACTTCACTTTTTGTTGGCAATGTATAATTTTAAAGTTAATTTCTTGATCTTATCCTTGTTCAAAGTATTAAAAACACACTTCACCAAATCATTGTCTGCTGTTGTAATTCTCATACATAACAATGTGAAAGCACTACCATGTTAACTTTACAATGTCAAAACTAATGACTTCTGGAAGCATGGATATGTTGTATGTAAACAATGTCCAACTCAAGATCACAATGATATCACAATGATATCACAATAACACATACATACACACGTCTGGTCTGAGAACATCTTTATTCCATTGTTCAAATCATAGGCAGACATGATGTCAGATCATAGCAAATAAGACATGACTCCATTATTCTGTGTCAGTGATTACATAATCTGTTGCAAACATTCACAGCATTGAGGGAGGGATACACTGACAAAATCCTACACAATAAGCAACAATAAGTTTGGTCTACATCATCAACTCTAGCCATATTGCCTACCTCAAAAACAGAATCCTACATCAAATAAACTGATAAATATAAAACGTCAGATCAACAGTTTATGACCTCAGGGTAATTTTAATCCAGTGTTTCTTGCATCTGGTGGAATGTCACAAATAAATATCACTGATGTGTCACAAGCACTTTGGCCTACAATGAGGCGACACATCAACAGCTGGGAAATACTACTGAATTATTCCAAATGAAGAAAGCGAAGGGGTCTCCCATGAGTGTTTGGGAAAAAAGTATGAAAGCTCGTTGTTTTCCACAGCTCTTCCCCACTGGAAAAGGTAGACGAGTTGGGGAACGCCCAATACAGATTCCTGCATCTGAATATCTGACAACAAGATTGTACTCAGAAGATCCAAGATTTTGACAATGCATCCCATACATATTTCATCTTTTGTTTGAAAGTGACTTGTCTGGACTTTCATATGCAGTCAACCACATATTAAAAACTGTAGTTCATCTTCAAAATGTTTCTGCAAAGGAACTCATAGACAAAGTACATTAGAGACATGATCATTTAGAATCTCAATTGATTAATTTGATGGCATGTCAGCGTGGTACTAATGAGTATTGGTATTGTTGTGACTTAAATGCATTTTAAGGAACTTAGGAACTCCTACGTGGTTTGTTACCCTAAGCTAGCTGTGCTGAATACACATGGGACAATTTACTTGAATTTCTTCGAGAAGCAAATTAAAATATTAAAAACATTGATTTCAAGACACCTGGAGACCTGTGTTCCTTGGATCTTGTAAATGTGTGCAGATATTTCGATCATAGGTTTCAAGCTATGATGTCTTTTATCTGCAATAAAAACAATCCTCCTCTTGGACAAGTTATTTCTTTCTTTTGGAGAAAGAATTATCAAGCTAGAGGTACTCCTCATATACATATGATTTTATGGATCATGATTTTAAGGATCAAGGATGCACTCAAGTTTGAAACTAATTGGATGAGACTGTCTTATCTTTTATTGAAGACTATGGTACAGGTGCTATACCAAAAACAAGACAAGAAAACACCTTAAGGCAACAGGAGTTACGGTTTCAAACTCATTGATGTGGAAAATACTGTCAATGGAAAAAAGTCGAAGGAAAAGTTTCATACCAAATGTCGTTATGGATTTCCATGTCCAGTTATATCCAAAGAAAGAGTGAACAGTGAGACACAATATCACTAGAAAATCTCCCAAAAATACTTACAATTTAAAAAGAAGTGAACAACCAAAGTATATTAATGATTATAATCCAGTTATTTTGTTGATGCAGAATGCTAATATGAATATCCAGTATGTTGCGGATAATTCCATTGCTGTTGCTTGGTATGTAACACCATACATAACAAAATCAGAAAAGACGGAATTGAAAGAAATGTGGGAAGAAATTTCTCCACGAGATGAGTCTTAAAAAGAAATTGTACAGCTTTCGGTTGAAGATGCTGTCCCATCGAGAGTTTGGATCCTACGAATGTTCGAATCGGTTGCCCTCTGCAAGTTTATATTCAAAGTCAAGAGGAATAATTTCGGTTAGTTAGTAGAGTACTTAAATCTATACTAGAAATTGAATATTTAGCATTAAATAAACCGGAAAGCATAGATATTGTTAAAATAAACATGTTGGATAACTATCCAAATAGAAGTCATCATCTTGAAAACATATGTCTCTATGAAGTGCTGCAATATTACAGTTTTAGGATAAATATTACAGAGAACATAAATGATGCAGTGTTTGGTTCTGAAGGATGTTTGGTGGAACATAGTAAAGGAAATCTGATTAATCAAATTAAACTGAGTTGCGATACTCCTGATAAAAGGGAATTTTACTATTTAACACTTCTGCAATTCTTCAAGCCTTGGCTTTCAGAACTGGAATTACTTAGAGATTTTAAGTGCTATGAAGATTCTTCTAATGCATGTAAAGATAGCACTGAATGCACAGTATTTCCAAATTATCGCAAAATGTTGAATGAAGAAATTGATCAAGAAGCTACTATTGCAGCTGAGATTGTTAGAGACAGTTCTCAAGATAGTCAAAGTTCTGTTCCACTGAGTCAAGTTCCAGTAGGACAACAAATTCTTGAACATGAAGCAGCAATCGCCATGAGTGAAGTGGAAACAACAATGCATCAAGCTCAACATGATATTATGGACTTAGGCAACTTGGAAGAACAACTAAATATTGAACAGAAAGAAATATATCAGCAAGTGAGACAACAGATCGACCATGGTTTTCTTCATGAAAAAAAGAATACACATGCACATCTTTTAAACCAATTCAAATTTATATCAGTGGTCAAGCTGGTAGAGAAAAAAAGTTTCTTGATTAAAGTTTTGACAAGTTATCAACAGAAAACCACTGAATCAAATTTATCTTGTGTTGTAACTGTTCCAACTGGATTAGTAGGACACACCATTAAATAAATTACATTACTTTGCTGACTAATGCTACCTGCTGAACATGAAAACAAATTGGAATATCACAAGCTATCTGGAGATGTTTCAAGAGTACTAAATACCATATAACTTGATTATTGATGAGGTGAGCATGGTCCCAAACGTAATGCTTGCCTTTGTGCATTTAAGAATGCAGCACATTTTATAAACAGAATACAATGTCTTATTTGATGGAAAACATGTGATAGTTTTTGGCGATCTACTGCAACCTACTCCTGCATAAGGGCAACCAGTATTTAAAACACTTGTGCATGAAGACACCAGAAAGTCTTTGGGAAGTATTGGAAACATGAACATTTGGTCATATTTTGAATATAAAGAACATATTAAAAATATGCAACAGGCATGTAATGAAGACTATGGAAGTATTCTTCAAGATATAAGAACTGGTGTATTGACAGAACATAGTAAAGAAGCTTTGCAATTTCGGCTACTTACAAACTTGTTTTCAAATTAAAATGTTGCTCCGGAAATAATATACAAAAGAAATCTGAGAAAATAAATCTATCTGATAATGCCAACACTGTGAGAGTGTTCTACATTCAATGAATAACTTTTAAAATGGAAACCATTGATAAAATAGAGCACGAAGGAGGGAATTAATATTATTTTGACAGAAAAGTTAAAAACTAAATTGGATTCATTGGAAAAATCTATATCTAAGACTGCTGGTTTAGAAAATAATTTATATGCATGTGAAAACTGTGTGGCAATTTTACTGCATAATTTAGATGTGGAAAAAGGTTTAGAAAATGGAGCAAGTGGAAAAGGTATTGATTTTGGTAATTATCAAAATATAGATGGAATTGAATTTTTAGAGACTAAATTTGGTCTGATTGAAGAAGTAAAACAGATTGGACCTTGTTCTGTTCATTTTTTGCTTGTTAAAGACTTGTATGTTCGTAGAAAACAGTTTCCTCTTCCTTTAGCATATGCGGTGACCATTCATAAATGTTAAGGTTTAAGTGTAGACAGTGCTTTGTAAACCTTGGGAGTACTGTGTTGAAAGAGGGAATGATGTATGTTGGATTGTCCCGAGTCTGAAGTTTATCTGGATTGTATTTGATTGATTTTGATGAGAGAAAGATTAGTGCAGATACAAATTATGTAAGAGAGTATAATCGGTTAAGAAGACTATATGCTCCCAACTTAGGTGAATTTCATGTATATGAAAAGCATGTAGTATATCGAAAATGAACATATGAGAAACTCTGTAGTGAGGTTGCAAAGAAGAAAAAAATCGAGAGAATGTTGAGATTCCAAACAGAAAGAAAAAGGGCAATGTTGAAGAGATTGTTGGATATCAGTTGGGAAACAGTTCAGGTATCAACTGCAATGCTAATGTAGTTGTGAACGTCGTATTTTTTCAAGACAATCTCAAACAACAAATTACAGAGAATTGTGAAAAAAAGTTTTGCTCCTTGTTGCATTCTATTTTTGAAAAATTGAGAACTGATAAAACTAAAATCCAAAGTGTTTCTGGCATTCAGAATCTTCGGGATATATGTTTTGGTTCCTAACAATTTACACAGAATGTACAGCAAGATGCTCAGGAATTTCTTATGTTTATGCTTGCAGTATTGGAAGATGAAGGAATACAAATTGAAAATCTGTTTGGACTTCGTTATAGATGGGAACATGAATGTGAAAATTGTATATTTACTTCTACCACTAACATAGACACTGAAATATTCATAAATTTGACAATACCAGATTGTAAAACAGTGTCTTTTAACACATTAGCTAAATCAGCTAATCAAAATATAGAGTGTAGTTGCTGTAAATCAGAAATGTTATCAACATTATTTAAAGAAAGATTTGGACAATATATTATTTTATTGATACAAAATTGAAGAGCAGATTGAAGAAAATTGGAAACTTTAATTAAATATTTTGTAGCAAGTCAACTAGCAATATCAGGAAGAACTTTCATTGCAGTAGCAATTATTTTCCACGATGGACCTTCTAAGACATCTGGACACTACACTGTGTATTTAAAGTGCAATAAAGGATGGACACATTGTAATGATGCCCATTTGGTTTTCAAATATCGGTTGCCTAATAAATTACCAAGCCAGGAGCCAGGAGACCCTTACCTGCACGCCAGCACACGCCTGCACACAGCGCCAGTCCCTGGGTGGGCAACGCTGTAAGTCTCGCCGCCATCACTCCATCAGCGCGGCTGGAGACTACAGCTCCCAGCGGGCTCAGCGCGCACTTCCGGTTTCCCGCTGTCTTCGCGCCCGGAGGCGCTACAAAGGCCAGGCTCTCCCTCGGTGGAGCGGGGGACAAGCCAGGAGCCAGGAGACCCTTACCTGCACGCCAGCACACGCCTGCACACAGCGCCAGTCCCTGGGTGGGCAACGCTGTAAGTCTCGCCGCCATCACTCCATCAGCGCGGCTGGAGACTACAGCTCCCAGCGGGCTCAGCGCGCACTTCCGGTTTCCCGCTGTCTTCGCGCCCGGAGGCGCTACAAAGGCCAGGCTCTCCCTCGGTGGAGCGGGGGACAAGCCAGGAGCCAGGAGACCCTTACCTGCACGCCAGCACACGCCTGCACACAGCGCCAGTCCCTGGGTGGGCAACGCTGTAAGTCTCGCCGCCATCACTCCATCAGCGCGGCTGGAGACTACAGCTCCCAGCGGGCTCAGCGCGCACTTCCGGTTTCCCGCTGTCTTCGCGCCCGGAGGCGCTACAAAGGCCAGGCTCTCCCTCGGTGGAGCGGGGGACAAGCCAGGAGCCAGGAGACCCTTACCTGCACGCCAGCACACGCCTGCACACAGCGCCAGTCCCTGGGTGGGCAACGCTGTAAGTCTCGCCGCCATCACTCCATCAGCGCGGCTGGAGACTACAGCTCCCAGCGGGCTCAGCGCGCACTTCCGGTTTCCCGCTGTCTTCGCGCCCGGAGGCGCTACAAAGGCCAGGCTCTCCATCCGCGTCGCGGGACGCGCGCGGGCAGCGCCGGGCGGAGCCCGGGCAGAGGGCGGGCCGTCTGTGGCCGTCCGGGGCAGGAGGAGGCAGTGCAGGGCCACCCCATTTTCATCTACCGTACCGGTTACAACCTGTGGTACCGCATCTCAGCATGTCTACACGCTCCGGTAAGGCCTTGAGGGGTTGCGGGGAGAGTGCCCCCGGGGGTGCTATGTTTGGCTCTATGGACAAATTCCTGACAAGGGTGGCGGCTGTCATAGACAATGAACTTGCCATATCCGAACGGCGCCTTTCACTTGACTTCCCTCTTGCTAAAAGTCCATCGCCAGCAATAGTGTTGTCCCCTCTAAATCCTACTTCCCCTGCACCTTTGCTTGGGGATTTACCTGGGGATTCCCTTATTGCACCTCCAATGGGTGGTTTAGAGGGGTTCGAAAGCTCACTGATTGGTGTCCACAGTACCAGTCCATGTACTGTGCTTGTGGATCCATGCAATGAGCTCTCTTTAGTAGGCTCACCCGGCATACAGTCCCTGCACTGCCCTGAGGTTCCTGCTCCCGTCTCACAAGCTCCGACTAAAAAGCAACCCATCCAGGAGCCTATTAAAAGGAAGGGGAAAAGGGCAAATTACACTAGAAAGGGTTGCCCATCTAAGACCACTAACCATCCCAGGTACCCGCCCCCGAGGGGTCCTCCCCCCCAGAGCAGCGCAGGACTGGTATCCACAGGGACAGCCATTTGCGCTCCGGCTGTCATTGATACAGTACCACCTTTCTTGTCGGCCCCACTAACGCCTGTTCAGGACAACGTGGGTCACTCTATGGAGGCGTTTGAGAAGATGGTCAAGTCTCTTGTGTTGCCACTTATAGACCAGATCAAGAGGTTGGGGGAAAGGCTTGACTGCTTTGAGCAGGCTACTAGGGACAATTTCTTTGTCCTAAAGAACCTTCTCAAGCACCAGCCAAAGTCCAGTAAGGATAGGACTGATAGGTTAAATGAGTCCAATAGGATAGAGGTCCCAGTGATACCCCCCCTGGGAGACCAACTGATGCAGCCGCCCAAGCACCCTGCACCTGGGAATACGATCTTGGCTGCTCCAAAGGTCAGTCTTAGACAGATAAAGCCGAAGGCTCCAACTTGTGTTGCCCACGTGCATGCTACCCTTCCCCCAGCAGCAATATCCCCGGTGGCTACCCAGGCCCCAAGGCAACACAAGAAGGGAGGGACGGGCCCTACTTCGCAACCTGGGGTTGTCATATCTGATGCAACTAGTGGTGTCGCATCAACTCCTAAGGTTGCATCTATTCCCGTCCCACCTACAAATCGGCTCCCTTTGGGTCCTCCTCAGAACAGTAGACGTAAGTGCCCCCCAGTTAACCTCCCCCCTGAGTGCCACCCGTACGTTGTCATCCTTACGAAAGTCCCCCCTATTGGGAGTACCCAGCGGGAAAACCATCAGGCACTAAAGAATAAGGTCATCCACTGGCTGAAAGCCAACAGGCCCTTGCCTGCGGGAGTGGATGGAATTATTCTTGGTGTACGCAGGGTGGGTTGGATTGGACACGGGAAAAAATCGCTTGAAGGGGATTGTGTGGTTGTAAATTTCCAAGATGCTAGGGTTGCCCAATTTATATGCTCCCAAGGTCAACCCACGGCTGGTTCGGGTATCGACATAGTCGATTTGACATTTTTTTACCCACGGTCTATTATGACCACCCCCTCCATCCACCTTGGACAACCCTCCTTCATGGGCAGCCCAGGGGGCCAATTTCTGATGGAAAATACTGCCCACGGCCCTTTGACCCCGGGAGTTCTTTCTCAGCAGCTATGCCCAGCTCCAGTGATACCAAACTGGGGACCTGGGAGTTGTTGACTCAGTTATATTCCGGGGGAGGATGTTGTGGCCCCAGGCTTTGTCGCTGGGTCAACACCATACCACAGATCCAATGGCTCCTCCTCCCCACTGCAGACTCTGGCTACGGCCGGGTCTGTAGAGAGGAAGGGGGAGACTGGGGCTTCCCATAATTCTCCGCCTGGTCCCCTTGATGTGGGTTTTGCGGACTTGTCACCCCCTGTTGAGGATTGTAGCATTGCAGCTGTAACGGACCCCCAGATTAGGGTTTTCAGCTGGAATGTTGCGGGCCTCGAAAGGAAGCTGGCGTTGCCGGATTGGAGCGAGCGTGTGGAGCAATACTCCATTTGCCTGTTCCAGGAAACCTGGAGTCGGGTGCCCCTTCACAAGGCGGGTTATTCCACCCACTTTTTGCCGGCAGCAGAAAGTGCAACTGGTAGGGGCCGTCCCTCTGGCGGTTTGTTAATCTGGGTATCCACCGAACTTAATTGTAGGGTGGAGGAGAAGGACACTAACTGCCCTGACCTCCTAAATATTGTGCTTAGAAATCCCCAGGGCAGAGTCATTCTAAACATTTTTAACATTTATGCCCGTGGAACTAAGGGGGGAAGAGAATCCCCAGTTATAGCTTGCTTGGAAGCGCAACTCCGCTCATCCCCATACAGGTCTTGTACACTGTTGGCAGGTGATCTGAACTGCACTTTCGAGCCTCTGGATCTGGACATCCTAGCAGATCAAGAGGATCTTGATAATGGGTGGGGGATTCCTCACCTCGAGCTTGGCCCTGTTAAAAAGTGGACAGAAGTGGCCCTCCAGATCAACTCCTTAGTTATGGAGTTTGGGCTTAGAGCTGCCAATGGTAGAACCAGGTCCGACAAAGTAGGGGCGCACACCTATAACAGGCCAGGACACACGTCACGGATTGATTATTTCCTCCTTGACATACACCTGTGGGGCATGGTGGAGGACATGGTAGTTTTACCTTCTGTGGAGAGTGACCACAATCTCCTGTCCCTCACCCTCTCCCACAGGTGCGTCAACAGCACCGTGAGTGGTTCTCCCTGTAACCCCGCTCCAGACCTGTCAGTGGTCACGAACTGTGGGCGAAGGCTAAAGTGGGCAAAGCTGGCTCTTTCGGAGGAGAAAACCTCTGCGATTAGGCAGCTTCTGGTTTCAGCCCTGGCCAATCTTGACTGCCAAGAGGAAGGGCTGATGGAGGTGGCACCTAGGTTTTGTGTCATAATTCAGGCCATTGGCGACCTCTTTGTAGTCCCAGCCCACCCGAGCGGAAGGAAACCCAGCCTACGACCGGGTCAGGGCTGGTACAACCAAAAGTGTAGGGAGGCGAAATCACTTCTTATCGAGGCAGTCAAGTCCAAATTGCCGCTTAGGACTAGGGAGGCCAGGAGACACTACACACTCTGCCAGAAAAATGCTAGGATGGAATGGGAGGACAACTTCTGGCATGACCTCCTGGCTGCCAGTCGAGGGAAAGATGCTAAAGGTTTTTGGGACATGGTGGGCAAAAGGAATCGTCCCGACGATTCCCGGAGGACTTGTGCGATCAATGCCCTGACTTGGTTTTCCCATTTCCAAAATCTTTACTCTCCTGTTGAAGGCCCCCTTAATGATCCCTTTAAAATCCCAGCCTTTACTTTAGACCGTGACCTGGATCTGTTTTCCCCCCTTGATGTAACAAAGCAGATCAAAACCTTGGTCCCCTTGAAAGCAGCTGGCCCGGATGGCCTACCGGGGGACATCCTCCGTGCTTACCCGGAAGAATGGGGGGCTCTAATCTCTGCACTCCTCAATGCAATCATGGGGGGAGGGCTTGTGCCTGACTCCTGGAGAGGTGCGGAGGTGGTCCCCATTTTTAAAAAGGGCAGTCGGGAGTTACCCGGGAACTATAGGCCTATAAGCCTAATAGACTCCAGCCAGAAATTGGCCGGGAAAACCATCTTGGGGAGAATTACTCAATGGGTGGACGACAATCACATTCTGTCCGACATGCAGGCTGGGTTCCGTTCAGGTACAGGAACCATTGAACAGGCCTTTAGGCTTCTGTTGTTACACTGGAAGGTGGTGGTGCTGGGCAAAGGCAGTCTCTATTTGGCCTTTATTGACCTTAAGACTGCCTTTGACCTGGTACCAAGGGAGGAACTTTGGAGGGTGCTTCATGGTTTAGGGATGCCCCCGTACCTATTGAACCTCCTCATTAACCTGCACACCAACACCTATGCCCAGGTTAGATGGGGGCTGAATGGGGAAAAGACCGATAAAATCAGGGTCGAGAGGGGAGTAAGACAGGGCTGTGTTTTGGCCCCTACCTTATTCTCCCTCTATATTAACGGGGTGGTAGATCATCTACTGTGCGAACCATCAGACGCTCCCAGCCTGGGTGGAGTAAAAATTCCAACTCTGTTGTTCGCCGACGACACCCTCCTCATCTCCAAAACCCCCCAAGGTTTACAGTCTTTGCTGAACCGCTTCCAGGATTTCTGTACCACTAAAGGCCTCGTCATTAACATAGACAAGACCAAGTACCTAGTCATGCACCCACCCCGCAAACTTGGTCCCCCTCCAATTCTGAACTCCATACCTCTAGAAAGAGTGGCGGAATTTGATTATCTGGGGATCCGTCTTAATGATGCAATGAGCTGGACTGCCCACATCGATAAAATGACTCTGGCCCACAAAAGGGTGGGGGGCGCCCTTCTTAAGGAGTACAATAACTCCTCAAAACATTGTGTTGCACCCATACTGGAGATTTACAAAGCTCGTGCAGTCCCTGCTTCTCTTTATGGATCGGAACTGTGGGGCTTGGGCAAAGTCGACTCACTGAGTAAGGCCGAAAATAAATTTATCAAGGACCTTCTTGCTATTCCATCGAGCAGCCCGACCATCCCAATGCTCTTGGACACTGGCTGTAAAGCCATAAGGGACCAGGCTCGGCTTCGCCCCCTTCTGCTCTGGGCACGCTTGTGGAGGGTCCCGGAGCTACAATCGTATGCCAATGGGCTGGCAGAAGTAATGCATGCTGATGGTTGGAGTAGCATCAAATGGCTGAAGGACATAAAACATCTTTTAGGGGAATTGGGTTTGGCCTCCTGCTGGCATAGTCACTCCGCTCCACCAAAGAAGATTCTAAAAAAACTTTTCTGGGAGTGGGTTGACGTGAAGCGCTCTAGTAGCCAGCAGCATTGCAAAACCACCGCAGCTTTCCTGTTGTTCAAAGACGTTGTCCTGTATGAGCCATATATGGATATTATAACAGTTGCTTTGGATAGGTCCTTGTTCATTAAATTTCGGCTAGGAACCTTGCCCTTGGCGGATCTCTGTTCAAGGTGGAATAAAGCCCAGCCCACCTCACGCTTTTGTGCATCTTGTCCGGACAAACCAGAGACGGTGCCACACTTCCTTTTCGAATGCCCGGACTATGGTCGCCCCAGATCACGTTGGCTTGGCCCCATTTGCAGAGAACTGGGGACTCGTCAGCACTCTGTTGCCCTCCGGATTCTTTTAACTAACACAGCCCCTCCTATTGTTTGTGCTGTTGCAAAATTTTTAAAATGGGCTTGGTTGATAAGACTTAGAAGACTGTCCATAACAATTTAATTCCTTTTTATCTAATTTATGCTGACATACCGTGTTTTAATTATCATTCCATTTGTACAGTCTGACTTATTTCGACATGCTGTTTTTATCTTTTTTGTACTGCTTTTATGATATGTGCATATCGAAATAAAGCATCAATCAATCAATCAATCAATAAATTACCAAATTCATACCTAATATTTTTAATGCCAAAGTTCTGAGAACATCATTCGGCCTATTGGGAATATGTCAATATGAATTAATGAGATTATTTAGGATAATTTCAATAAAAGTATTTTAGGAATATAATTTGGCCTAGTGGGAAGATATCAATATGAATTAAGAAGTGTATTTTGGATATTCTCACCGCAAATGTTTTAAAGAACCTCATTTAGACTATAAGGAAGATATGAAGAATTGCTGATTCAATTATCATTTCTGTTCTTCGATACTGCTTTTAGAAAATTGTCTTAGAAAGAAGCATTTCATATATTTTATATTTGTATTATATGCAATGTTATTGAGGATGTTTATTTTAGGAAATTTGAACACATAGTTGAGTTTGTTGTAAATATTTTGGCTACAGATTTGTTTGTTTTTATAACAATCTTAATGATTGTATTTTCTTGCCTGCTGTTACATGATGAGCAACATTGAAATCCCTGTCTATGGTGACATTGAATAGATTCTGAGAACAGCAAAAAGGCAAACTGATTGTCTTATATAGTGGTAAAATGATGCTGTGTAGTTTAAACTATAATAATATATGTTAAACCTCATTTGTCTTCTCTTCCACAGACCGAAATTCTAAAGTTTGAAAGTTTTTAATATTTAAATTATAAAAAACAACTGCAAAAATTGTTTCAAACACTTTCATATCTACTATCGTAAAGGTAAGATTAAGTAATCCAAACACTATCCATGCACTACTATATTTGCCTCTGCACTATCCATACAGTCCTCTAACCACCTAGATCCTGCTCATTCACATCTTAAATTCCCCAGGTACTACCTATGCAATCCAGCAATCACCCTGTCACTCCTGATGCACTCCTCAAGCCACCTAGCCAGTACCATGTACTAATCCAATCACTCCACGAACACCCAAGTACTAATAAATTCACCATATACATATAAATTCACTCAGGTACTCTCCATGCAGTATTCTAATCATCCAGTCAGTATCTATGTACTCATGCATAGACCCAGTCACTAACCCATGCACTGCTGCAATCCTTTTGAGGACTATGTATGCACTCCAGTAATCTCCCTGGTACTACCTATGCATTCATACGATCACCCAGCAAGTCCTATGTCCTTAACCAATCACTGTGCTAAAACCAAAGCACTTATAAATTCACCATGCACTCTCCATGCACAACTCTAATCATTCAGTCACTACCCATGTACTCATGCAATGACACAGGTACTAACACATGCACTGTTACAATCCCTGTGTACTACCCGTGCCATCCTCTAACCACCTACACACTTTTCATTCGCTCCTTCGATTTCCATGGTAGTACCCATGCAGTCCAGCAATCACTGTGTCACTCCCTGTGCACTGCCCCAGTCACCCAGCCACTACCATGTACTAATCCAAACACTCTGCCAGTATCCAAGAACTTATAAATTCATTACGCATTCTCCTTGCAGTACTCTAATCATTCACTCAGTACCCATGTACTTATGCAATGGCCCAGTCACTAACACATGCACTGCTGCAATCCTTTGAGGACTACCTATGCAGTCCAGCAATCTCTCTGGTGCTACCTATGCACTCCTCCAATCACCCAGCCAGTCTTATGTCCTTATCCAATCACTGCGCCAAAACCCAAGCACTTATAAATTCACCATGCACTCTCCGCGCACTACTTTAATCAGCGAGTCACTACCCATGCACTCATGCAATGATGCAGGCACTAACACATGCACTGCAACAATCCCTGTGTACTACCTATTGAGGTTCCGTGACAATTGTAAGTGGTGTTTTCGACTCACACGAATATGGTCGAGTCTAGTATCTATGAACCGCAAATGACGAGTTTAGCAAGTGTGCGCAGTTTCGCTGTGCTAACTTAAACCGTTCGTTTGTTATGTGGGTTTGTCATCTGTACCCACGGGTTCCATCTTAGATACGGCATCCATTTTGTCTCTTGCCCTCAAGTAGCCAGCGAACGGACGCTGTCCGCTTCGCGACCCTGGGACTCCCAAGATATTTGCGGAAGACACATGTTCTTTGAAAGTGTCTTTATGACGAGGGGGATGCTACTGTAAGGCAGATGGCGCCGCTCGAGGCTCATCTTGCCGCACGGGCTTATTGTCTCAGCCGTGCATCTCATTAGGCACGTCCCTTTGATGCCTGTATCTCGTGCTTCTCGACACTCCCCTTTTACACCCTTTCCGATCTCCCCACTGTCTCCGTCTTCCTCTGCACCTGTCTTCGTTCCTGTTTCGATCTACTTTACTGCTGATTGGAATTTGCTAATGGTGGGAAGATGGGTTTTTACAGTTGGGAACCGCCAAATGTTTCCGCACTTATGTTCCGGATCTTGTGTGTTTCAAAGTGATCTAAGCGACCCCTCTGAGAGCGACTTGTGGGAACCAGGTTGTAAACTATTGTGTATCATGTTATCCTATGGGTAGAAACTGTATAAAAGGAGCGATCCACAAATACAATTTGAAGCAGTCTCCCCGAACTACACTCGATGTACTTCTTGTGACTTCTGTGTTCCCTGCAGTAAATAAACCTTGACTCTTTGACGCCGAAGGAAGTGTCCCGTGTCTCTGTGATTTGTACGCCGGAGCAGGTTACCCACGAAGGTTTCAGGTGTTGTGCCCTGGCACCGCTGGGTCCAAAGAACCCAGTCCTTCAGTTGGCGCCCAACGTGGGGCTGCATCAGTGGTACCGGTCCAAGCCTGACGATCGTGAGGAACTTCGTGTGAAATCTCCGAGGGAAGGTGCACCCCGCTTCATCGATCCTGTTGTCGAAATAAGTGGCCCGAAGACTTTTCCCGCGAAGATTCCCGCCTCCTAACGGCTGCGACGGACTGCTACCCTGACTGTAGACCTGTTTTGGCGCCTGGCGTAGACCTTGGTATAGCGAGACGATTGACGGGCCTTCCTGAGGACGCCATTGATCTTTGAGTTAAGTATTTGTGGGTCGCTCCCAGAGTCTTTGTTGTAGACACTTTAGCGAGTGTCTTTGTTGTAAACACTTTAGCGAGTGTTTTTGTTGTAGACACTTTAGCGGGTGTCTTTGTTGTACACGCTGTGTGAGTGTTTTTGTCGGTGACACTTTGCTAGCGTACTTTGTTGTTGTTGTATTTGTTTGACGACTGCAGCCGCCAAAGACCGAGGGTTTAGTTCTTTGCTGGGACTTGGTAAATCCCGAAATCCCGTAACCCTTGAAGTTTGTGAAACTCGGCTAGTGTGCAAGATGCCTGGTCGCAGTACTTTGTTCAGTTGCTTTAGACCTTGTGGTGCGGATTCCCTGCTGGTGGACTCGTGTCCGATACCTCCGGTTGGAACTCCTACATATGACTTATATAGCAAACATGGGCTAGGCCCGATTGCTTTTAACGATTATTGGATCAAATATACAAAGAAAGACGGCGATCTTCGTTGGCCACCTCACGGTAGCTTCGAAGCGTCGATCTTAGATAATTTGGAAATAAAGTTGTTCGAACGTAAATCAAGGCCGGCCATGTTTGATGCCTTTCGGTTCTGGCGCAAAGAAGCCCGACAGAAAGAGATCAGACAAAATAAACGTAGTCAGCGAGATACTGTTGCTACTATAGTGAAGAAAGCTGAGCAGTTTCAGCGTAATAAGGAGGATAAGGATAAGGAAGTGTTTGAGAGATTACAGCGTATGTCCATAGACAAATGCTATCCTGTTTTGTCTACGGAGTCGGATAAGAAGGAAGAGGCAGTTGAGGATTCTTTACTGTCCTATCTTATGAAGTCGCCACCTCCGTACGTACAGGGTACCGCAGCTCCTGTGGTCCCTGCCGTACCTGTTCCACCAGTTCCTCAACCTGCACTTGCTCTTCCGACTGTTCCTGCTCCTTTGCCTCTTTCTATTCCTACTGCTCCTCCGCTTCCACATACTCCTGTTCCCGCTACTGCTCACGCTACTGCTCCTGTGTTGTTAACCCCTGTTGCTGCTAACGTCTCTACTCCTTCTCTTGTTAGTCCTGTGTCTTACTCTTCTCCCTCTACTCGTAATCGTGATTCTCCCCTTGCGACAAACTTCTTTCAGTCGCTCGGACCTGTTTTTGGGTCTGCAGGTTCTGATGGTCCACAGAGACGTAGCCAGCTTCCTGGTAATAGAGAACGTGTTGCGCTATACAATATGGCGATGGGTTGGATGATAAACCCTGTTAGAAATCCACCTCGTGTTGTCCTCGAAACGTTTGATCAATTCAACATACCTACTCAGAGATATGTGTTTGATGAAATGTGCAAGTTCTTACATGATCAGATAGCGGACAATGCGCCTGACGAGGTGCTGACCGCCCTGTCTGAACTCCGGCTTCAGTTCGCAACTGGACTGATAGTCGACACTAATGTCCGACGTGCTATTGAACGGTTGCTATCTCTTCGTCCCGCTCCTATTCCTCATGCATTGTTCGTTGAGGACATTGAACAACGAGATGGGTCTGGCCAATATCCTATGCGAGAAGTTCCGCCAGTTTGGGTACCCGCTGATAATACTAATGCTAATGCTCCAATACCAGCACATTTCCAGAGAGTGTGGATACACCTCCCTTGGAAACGATCGGAAGTGCTTCAGGTGAAACAAACTTTGCCTGATCCTCGCAAAAATCCTGCGGGGTATTACAAAGAATTATCGCAGCTCGTAGACGCTACGATAATGAATCTGGCCGATATCGACATGTTGTTTGGCAATGTCGTACCGCAACCGGTATGGGCCAAGATTCGTCACCAAGATCACGCGAATGAATTAGGTGGTGATTGGGCTGCCATTACAGCGGCAGACGCTGGACAAGTGGCTGCTACTAAACCCGATCAGTTGATTGAACTTCTTCCCCAGCGAATCATTACGTTAATGAAAACGCTTATGCCAGCTATGAGGGTAAATTGGGACAAGTTGTCAGCCTGTAAGCAGAAGAAAGATGAGAGTGTTTCAGACTTCTTTACGAGGTTCGAGGAAACATTCGTCGATCATAGTGGGCAGGATATGGGTACTGAGGGTGGACAGAGGTTGTTTGTGGATAAATTTGTATCGAACTTATTGCCTGACTTGTGCAATAAATTGAAAAATTCAGAAAGTTCATGGGCCGTTTCTACCTCAGCTCAGATTCTGGCTACGGCACAATATTACGAAAATAGAGAAAAAGAGGAAAATGACCGTGCCGATAAAAAGACGAAAGAGCTGAAAACTAAAGTGTTGTTACAACAAGCATATCCGCCGCGTTCTAATCAGAATGCGCCTCAGCAGAATAGATCGCAGTCGCAATCAAATCGATCGCAGCCGCGTAATGATTCATCTTTTCAGAGATCTTCGTTGGGGTACAACCAATGTGCTTATTGTAGACAGGAGGGACACATTAAATTCAATTGTCCTGCTTTAAATGACCGTAGTGGTGGTAATTCGTCTAGAGGAGGTCGTGGTGGTGCACAGCACGCATCACGTGGTAGAGGTCGTGGTGCTCAGAACGACTGTTCTGATAACTCGTCAAATTCTAATAATTGTTTCGACCAACGTGGATCATCGCAAGGACGATCTGCGCAGTACAATGTAGACGATTATTACGTCGATCAGGGAACTGACGATAGTAATTACTAGGACAGCCAAAGACAAGGAGAGGGAGTGGTATCAGTTCCGGTTGATCAGAGAGGGCCTTACGTCGCAGTTGCTACATCGGGCGTCGTTGAGCCTTTTCTGTTGGACACTGGTGCAGCGAAAAGTTCTATCATGCATTCGAAACTCCCTGGCGCACCTTTGTCTGGCTTAACAAATGTATCTGTTGGATTCTCTGGCGCCCCCGTTAGCAATCCAGTTTCGCGCCCTTTGCCCCTTAAAATTGGGCCTCGTGAGCTCGAAGCTCCGTTGATTTTAACCACTGGTTGTGGTGAAAATCTTTTGGGTCTGGATTTGCTTAAACGCTTGTATGCGACTTTGTATTGTTCTCCTGCGGGTATAAAGCTTACGTTAGGAGAGAGGGTAGTCTCTCCCATGTACTTGTCCCTCGATAAGCTTCCACCGGAATTGAGTTCTCTTCCTGCATCTTTGTGGGCGACGGGTCCAAACGACGTGGGCCTACTTGATATCTCCCCTTATGTTGTTCAGTTGAAATCGAATGTGCGATTGCCACGTATTCCCCAATATCGTATCTCCCTGGATGGTGAACGAGCTTTGTTAGCGATCATCTATGATTTGATCGAGAAAGATGTCATTGAAGAAACTCGGGGAAACGTGTGCAATAGTCCTGTACTGCCCATTCTTAAACGTACTGATCCTACCAAACCGCCTGTTTATCGTTTTGTTATTGATTTACGGGAGGTGAATAAAATTGTGGTTCCTCAATTCCCTGTTGTGCCTGACATTACGGCGCTACTGACTCTGATTCCAGCTACGGCTTCATGGTTTTCGGTGATTGATTTGAAAAATGCGTTTTTCAGCATCCCGATTGCCGAAGAGAGCAGGGACCTTTTCGGTTTCTCTCTTGGTGGACGTAGCTTCCGGTTCAAACGCGCTCCTCAGGGCTACTGTGAAAGTCCATCGATTTACAGTCAAGCTTTGAAGGGTCAACTAGATGCGTTTAGGTTGCCGGTTGGTGCGGCTTTAATCCAATACGTCGACGACTTATTGGTGGCTGCTGATACTCAGGACATTTGCAAAATTGCTACAGTGTCGTTGCTGCAACATCTCTGTGAGTTAAATCACAAGGTGTCACCTTCTAAACTCCAATATTGTTGTCAAGAAGTAACCTATCTAGGTCACTTATTGTCAAAGGAGGGAAGGAGATTGACCCCAGAGAGAATTGCAGCGATTGCGCGCATGGCTGTGCCACAAACCCAAAGAGATGTGCGTGCCTTTCTAGGTATCACATCGTACTGCAGGCAGTGGATTCCTAATTTTTCATTGCTAGCGAAACCATTGGTGGCTCTTACATGCAAGGATGTTTCGACTCCTTTACCATGGACGGAAGAATGTCAGAAACGTTTTTCTGAATTACGTGATTCATTGTGTTCGGCCCCTGTGTTAGGTACCCCTGATTACAGCAAGCCGTTCACGTTATATGTTCACGAGAGGGAAGGTTGTGCTTTAAGCGTCTTAACGCAACCTTTTGGTGGTAAGCAACGTCCATGTGCATATTTTTCCTCGACCTTAGACCCAGTAGCTAGAGCATTGCCGAGTTGTTTGAGAGCAACTGCGGCAGCTGCGGTCTCCATCCGACAATCAGCAGGATTGGTCATGGATAATATGCTTACGGTGATGGTTCCGCATGCAGTCGATACTCTTTTGAACCGTACGAAAACTCAGCACTTGACGAGTGCGAGGTTATCTGGGTACGAATTGACGCTCTTGGCAAGCCACATTCAGATAAAACGTTGTAATGTCCTAAATCCGGCAACTTTGTTACCAATTAGTGCAGAGTCAGATGCAGTAACAGAACATGACTGTTACTTGCGGACAGAGGAGGAAACAAAAGGTCGTGTGGACCTTAAAAACACCCCATTGGAAGACCCGGATGGCATCCTGTATGTGGATGGGTCATGTTTTAAATTGCCGAATGGTGATGTGACTACTGCTTATGCTGTGGTGACATTGAATACTGTTGTTGAGACTGCGAGATTGAATCAGAATTCTGCCCAAGCTGCAGAGCTGATCGCTCTTACTAGAGCATGTGTATTAGCAAAAGGTAAACGTGTGAATGTGTACACCGATAGTCAGTATGCTTTCGGTGTAGCGCATAGTTTCGGACGATTGTGGCGAGAACGTGGTTTCTTGACGTCACATGGCACGAAAATACAGCATGGCCAGCTTGTGAACGATCTTTTGGATGCATTGACTTTGCCTGCTCAAGTTGCAATTGTTAAATGTAGTGCGCATCGTAAGGTGACGGATGATGTTGGTCGTGGTAATGCGTTTGCAGATGAGATTGCTAAGGAGACTGCCCGGAACCTTAGCACTCGAATGTATGTGACGAATTTGGTTAGGTGGCCTACAGAATCAAGTATGTGTGAGAATACTATAGAGAGTGTGAAAGCAATTCAGAATGAGGCCACCGACACTGAAAAGATGAAGTGGAAAGAAAGTACGGGAAGGTTGGATGTGAATGGTTGCTGGATTGATTTGTCAGATCAGAAAAGATGGATGTTGCCTGATGCGTATGTACTGGCCGTTGTGCAAATGGCACATGGGTTAGCACATATTAGCGCGAAAGGTATTTGCAAGTTGTTGGCTGATGTGTGGAAGAATGATGGAATTACTAAGTGTGCTGAACGTTTGGTGAAGAATTGTATGGTGTGTATAATGTACAATCCTGGCAAAGGAACCCCAACTCCCCCTGGCAGTTTTGCTCCTCCTTCGTATCCCTTTGAGGTGATCCAATTGGACTTCATCCATATGGAGCGATGCAATAACCTGAAATACGTTTTGGTTGTGGTTTGCGCATTCTCCCGATGGATCGAGGCCTATCCCCTCAAAGATAATACTGCCTTGTCTACTGCGAAAATCCTACTGAAGGAATACTTTCCTCGGTATGGAATGCCTAGAGTCGTGTGGTCAGATAACGGAAGTGAGTTTGTTGGAAGTGTGATGAGGAGTGTGTGTAAGGGCCTTGGAATTAATCAGAAATTCCATAGCGCCAATCATCCCCAGTCAGCTGGATTGGTTGAAGGGTACAATGGCACCCTTAAACTAAAATTAGCGAAGATCCAGGCTACGACTGGACTTTCGTGGCCTGACGCTTTGCCTCTAGCATTACTGTCAACTAGGGCGACTGTACACTCCCGAATAGGGCTTAGTCCCTATGAAATAGTGTTCGGCCGTCCTGCGAATGTGTGGGGGGTTCCTAGGCCAGGTATATTCGTTGATCTTGAGTACCCGATGTTGATTGACTACTTACATGACTTGACTGCTAAACTGAGGTTAATTCATCAACAGGTTTACGACGCCTTGCCGACGCAGACGGAGGGTCCAGGCCACCAGCTCCAGCCTGGTGATTGGGTTGTCACCCGAAATTTTTCGCGCAAAAAGAATCTGGACCCCCGCTTTGTTGGACCTCACCAGGTGCTTTTGGCCACGAGGACTGCCGTTCGTCTTGAGGGACGGAAGAATTGGGTACATGCTACCCATTGTAAGCGAGTCCCTATTCCTTTGCCGGCAGACCCGTGGGTGAGGAAAGGCATTGCGTCAACAGAAGCAGCGACATTGCCGGCGTTTGTACCTTTCAGTGACGCACAACTTGTTGGTGAACACTCAGTGCAGCAGAAAGCCATTGTTGGAACATTGTCAGCAAAAGACTCAAGACCAAATCAGCAAACTGATCAACAGGACGCTGTCTCTTCGACAGATCCTTTGTTCGACGTGCAGACACGTCCCGGGAAACATCGATATTCTTTGCGATCTCACACTAAGGACAAATAAAAATTTTTGCTTGCTTTGCTGAAATTGATAACTGCAATATCTTCGTTTCCCATGATCAACTTTGAACATTCGTATCATTGAAAATTGTTTTGTATATATATATATATCAAGCTTCTTCCTTGTATCTTTTTCCTTCCACAGCTGAATTATTGTGCTAAATAAATACATATTGTGTATTGAGGGCCGTAGGGCCGCGCGCGTACCTCCTTCTGGACAGTAGGTCTTGACGCTAGGTTAAAGGCCGTCGGTTCCTAGGAACTCCTGGGAATTGACTATTGCTGCACAGAACGAAGTGCGTCAAGAAACGTTGCGGACGGTCGTAGGGAAATGGCATTTTTGAAGCTGAATGATTTGGAAGGAGCTCAGGCATATAGAGTCAAGCTGCAGAAACTCAGTCGTACGAAATGTTTTGTATCCCAATTGTTTGTATTGTTTTTAACTGCTTCCGCATTTTTGGCGGGTGGGGTGTATTACACTATGTCTTACTTCTTACTTCCTACCCCTACTCCTACTCCTTACCCTAACATTACTTCTACTGCTTCTCCTCATTCCTTTCATATTTTACCGGAACACGAACAGGCTAGACGTGTAGAATTCCGCAACAATTCCTTTATCCAGCTCCTCCATCAGCATCAGTTAGTGGTTAACACTACTAATTGTTGGGTGTGTGGGTTGATGCCACATACTACGGGTAAGGGAATTCCATATCTGGTGTTACCGTATAGTTCCCAAGGGTCAGCTCGAGCATACCAAACAATGCTTCGAAGCGCACTAGGTTTCCACCCCTCTCCAGAACGTTCCCCCAAACCGGGTCCTACCTCATGGCAGTGGGTGGTATCGATGATAATACAGGATTTGGAAGATGAGATCTATGATGCTTATCTCATCCCTAAGGCAGAGGTACAAGCCTATAGGGCACCGAATAAAGGGGAATATAGTACGTTCACTAATGAAAAGCAGCTTAAAAGCTCGTCTCCAATATGGGTCGTACCCCACACTGGTAATCTTTGTCTTGTGGGTCGTGGCTCGCAAGCCTCACTTGGAGTAAGTGCTTGCACTGAAAGTTACGTTCTGTCAATGTCCCCGATCCCTGTGCTTCTGGCTGCCAAGGGTACGTACTTCATCTGTCATGATCGTGCATACACATGGTTGCCCGCAGACTTCATGGGCTCATGTTTTGTTGCAAATCTGTTGCCTCCGACGTTTACTGTAGATGCCGATTATCATAAGACTAGAGTTGTACGAGGCGTAATTAGTGAAGAGGATACTGCCGGTCAAGAGGCAGGAGACTTTTTCAAGGGTTTCCTCCCGTTTTGGGGACCTATGGTTAATAGTAGGAACCTGAGACATTTGACTCGAGTGGTAGAATCGACAGCTAACATTACTGCCAGTGCCCTTGGTAATATCACCACAGAACTTCAGGCGGAGAGACTTATGACATTACAAAACCGTATGGTTTTAGATGTTGTCTTAGCAGATCGCGGTGGGGTATGTAAAGTGATCCATTCGAGCTGTTGCATTTTCATTCCAGATAATGCTCCTACTGTCTATCAAGCCATCTCGAAGTTGCACAAGATCTCCGAATCCATACACGTGGATGTAGGGGATTGGACGCTACTTGGTTGGTTTTGGGGCCTGGTGTCGACTTGGGGTTGGAAGATTCTGACGATCATCGGGGTTGTGGTAGTGTTCCTGTTCACGTGTTGCCTTTGTGTGCAGTGTGGTCCTGCCTTATGTGGCCTCTGTGCTACAACGTGTATGAGACAACCATCTGTTACCAAGGGGACTCGGTTGGACAGAGCTATGCTACAACGACATCTTGATGGTCTGATGAATATCGAGTATGATTCCGACTAGTGCTTGCCTACATGAGGGCAAAAGGAGCGTCTGAGGTTCCGTGACAATTGTAAGTGGTGTTTTCGACTCACACGAATATGGTCGAGTCTAGTATCTATGAACCGCAAATGACGAGTTTAGCAAGTGTGCGCAGTTTCGCTGTGCTAACTTAAACCGTTCGTTTGTTATGTGGGTTTGTCATCTGTACCCACGGGTTCCATCTTAGATACGGCATCCATTTTGTCTCTTGCCCTCAAGTAGCCAGCGAACGGACGCTGTCCGCTTCGCGACCCTGGGACTCCCAAGATATTTGCGGAAGACACATGTTCTTTGAAAGTGTCTTTATGACGAGGGGGATGCTACTGTAAGGCAGATGGCGCCGCTCGAGGCTCATCTTGCCGCACGGGCTTATTGTCTCAGCCGTGCATCTCATTAGGCACGTCCCTTTGATGCCTGTATCTCGTGCTTCTCGACACTCCCCTTTTACACCCTTTCCGATCTCCCCACTGTCTCCGTCTTCCTCTGCACCTGTCTTCGTTCCTGTTTCGATCTACTTTACTGCTGATTGGAATTTGCTAATGGTGGGAAGATGGGTTTTTACAGTTGGGAACCGCCAAATGTTTCCGCACTTATGTTCCGGATCTTGTGTGTTTCAAAGTGATCTAAGCGACCCCTCTGAGAGCGACTTGTGGGAACCAGGTTGTAAACTATTGTGTATCATGTTATCCTATGGGTAGAAACTGTATAAAAGGAGCGATCCACAAATACAATTTGAAGCAGTCTCCCCGAACTACACTCGATGTACTTCTTGTGACTTCTGTGTTCCCTGCAGTAAATAAACCTTGACTCTTTGACGCCGAAGGAAGTGTCCCGTGTCTCTGTGATTTGTACGCCGGAGCAGGTTACCCACGAAGGTTTCAGGTGTTGTGCCCTGGCACCGCTGGGTCCAAAGAACCCAGTCCTTCACTATGCAGTCCTCTAACAACCTACACACTTCTCATTCGCTCCTTCTATTCCCCTGGTAACCCATGCAGTCCAGCAATCACCCTATTAGAACCCTGTGCACCACTCCAGTCAAGCAGCCACTACCATTTACTAATCCAAATACTCCGCCAATACTCAAACACTTAAAAAATTCACTACGCACTCTCCTGGCAGTACTCCAATCATCCACTCAGTACCCATGTACTCATGCAGTGACCCAGTCACAAACACATGCACTGCTGCAATCCCCTAAGCACTACCCTTGCAGTCCACTTACATATTTCTCATTCGCTCCTCCAATTCCCAAGGTAGTACCCATGCAGTCCGGCAATCACCCTGTCACTCCCCATGCACTCCTCCAGTTACTCAGCCACTACCATGTACTAATCCAATCACTCGGTCAAAACCAAAGCACTTCTAAAATCACCATATACTCTCTTTGTAACACTGTAATCATACAGTCAGTACACATGTACTCATACAATTACTGAGGCACAAACACATGCACTTCTACAATCTCTTGAGCACCACATATGCACTGCAGCCATCGCCCTGTCACTACCTGTGCATTCCTCTTATTACACAGCCAATACCATGTACTAATCGAATCACTCTTACAATACCCAAGCACTTGTAAATGCAACATGCACTATGCTTACAAAACTCTAATCATCCAAGCAGTAGCCATGTATTCATGCAATGGCCTAGGCACTAATACAGGCACTGCTATTATCCCCTGAGCACTACTATTGCAGTCCAGCCTTTGCCCTGTCACTACCCATGCACTCCTCCTGTCACCCGTCCAGCATCATGTGCTTATCCAATCACTCTGCCAATACCCAAGCACTTATGAATTCACCATGCAGTCTCTTTGCAGTACTTTAATCATCCAGTCAGTACCCATGTACTCATACAATGGCCCATGCACTAACATATGAACTGCTACAATTCATGCAGACCTCTAACCAGCTATTAGTTCACTCCTCCAATTACCCAAGTACTACCCATGCAGTCAAAAAACCTCCCTGCCACTACCCATGCACTCCTCCAATCACTCATCCAGCACCATGTACTTATCCAATCACTTCGCCAATACCCAAGCACTTATGAATTCACCATGCACTCTCTTTGAGGTACTACAGTCATCCAAGCAGTACCCATTTACTCATGCAATGGCCAGGCACTAATACATGCACTGCTACAGTCCCCTGAGCACTACTCTTGCAGTCCAGACATCACCCTGTCACCACCCATGCACTCCTGCAATCACCCATCCACTACCATGTACTTATCCAATCACTCCGCCAATAACCAAGCACTTATAAATTCACCATGTACTTTCCTTACAGCACTGCAATCTTCCAGTTTGTACCCATGTACTCATGAAATGCCACAGGCAGTAACTCATGCACTGCTACAATCCTCCATGCACTACTCATGCAGACGTCTAACTGCCTATACCCTACTGCTTCACTTCTCCACTTACCCAAGTACTACCCATGCAGTCCAGCAATCACCCTGTTACTTCTCATGCACTCCTCCAATTACCCATCGAATACCATGTACTTATCCAATCACTCCGCCAATACCCAAGCAGTTATACATTCACCATGCACTGTCCTTGCAGCACTCTAATCATCCAGTCACTACGAATGTACTCATGCAATAACCCAGGGACTAACACATGCTACAATCACCTTTGTATTACTCATGCAGTCCAGCCATCTCCCCGTCACTACCCATGCACTCTTTAAATCAATCATGCTCTACAAAGGAAACAAGCAATCACCAAGATATTAGCATGCAGTTATTTCTCTTTTTTAACCAAACCAGGTAATTCTGAAGAGAACTGTTTTTTCTCTTCTTCTATGTTTTTAAATTGTTTTGAGTATTTTAAGCAGTTTTGTGAATTTTTGGGGTATTTTTTGAAAAACAAAAAACCAACAGACAAAACTTTTAACTTTTGGAATTATATAGTTATTCCAGCAGCGATGGTATCTTGCTGCTGAAAAAACAGCATCAACTGACGGCTCCCCACAACATTCAATTGCATTGCATTTCATGCAATGCTGTTTGAGCGTCGCAAACTCTGGACTAATGACCGGACCGGGAGATGCAGAGCTTGAGGGTCCAGAAGTGATGGGACCAGTTCCCTGGTGAGTTTGTGGTGTGGCTTCTTGAGCACATCGTAGCTGTTCCCTTGCAAGGTGTCTTGGATGTTTAGTCTGTAAATGCTTATACATACAGGAAGTCCCAAACTAATACTTCTTCTAGCTGCCTCTTGAAAGAACTCTGGAACAGAGCGTGCAGCTCACCTTTCTCGCATTTACTTTTCCATCACCCTCCGGCATTGTGAAAAACCTCCACACAATAGACTCTGTTTTTTTCTTGGGAGGTAGTACCAAGTCTTCATCATCAGATGGAAGGTCTATTGGTGTATTTGAAGAAGCCATTATAAATGTTTTCCAGTAAACACCCAAAAAAGTCTAAATTTTGCTCTCAAAAACACAACAGGTGTCTCTCCTGGGATACAGCAAAGAGAATGACTAAAAAGAGTGGGGTCCTTCAATTTGTAGAATGGAAAACCTATTGAACCAATGAAATGGTTTCTTTGAATGTCACATGGGAGTTGTGCACCAGAGCACCACCAGCACGCACCAACGCGACTTTGCAAAAATGTATTTAAGTATAATATACGTTTATCAAAAGTACATCATTATTTTTTATGGGAGCTGCGCACACAACGTGACCCAGCACGTATATGACGTCACGTCAGTCCCGGCAACATGCACCTGTCGCATTCCAAACGCGCACATGACGTGATTCCATACGTATATGACATTACGCGGGGCCACGCACTGCGTTCCTGTCATTTACCAAACGCAGCTCCTTCTCGACTTTACCAATTTGACAGCTTGAATTCATGCACCCACCATGTTAGGTACGCGATGGGTACCCGACTCCAGTATTTATGGGAGAAAAAAAATATACATATATTTTATAGGACATTACATATTTAAAATAAAATGAAAAGAATAAGAGCCAATAATTATAGGATACTAGAGTTCCAAATATCTTTTTTTTAACTTGTAATTTACAGAAAAAAAGAAAGTTTTTTTAAAATATTAAACTTACAAATTAGCATTTCAAAAACTGTTGAAAATCACGGAAAAAAACATGTTTCAGGGACGTTATAGTTAGAAATTAGCAGTTAAAAACCCTAGAAATTCACTGAAAAAAACATAGGTTACAGCGACGTTATAGTTAGTTGGACATATCCTTTGTACAAAATTCCGCTCTTATAGTTAGTTCAGCTAACTATAACTCGCGCCCTGAAATGCACTGCTGATGGATGATGTCACATATTACATAATTCATTACATGGTCAGTGACATCACTGATGACATCTCAAATGACATCACTGATGACATCATCCACGTGAAAATCTGATGCACCTCCTCACACCCAAATATAACCTTTGATACAACCACTCTAAAATACAGACTACCATTTTGGAAACCATCGACACAACAATACCAGTTACTACATACGCACTCACTGATTCCTAGGTCTACACACACATCTACTCATTCACCCATACAATCACTCAAATATGCAGTTACTCATCAATACAACACTATCATATGCACTCATACACCTATACAGACTCTCACACACCACCACTCATCCAGAGTTACTCATAAACCTAGTCAGTCAAGCAAAGACTCAATCACACTTCCATTTACTCACCTGTACAGTTGTACACACACCACATCACTTATTCAAACAGAAACAAACGCATACTTACTCTCTTATACAATCATTGGTCCAGGTACACACTCATCCAAACAGCCACTCTCACTATCACTCACTCTCACGTATAGTCATTTATATACTCCAACACTCACCTATAGTGCCTTTAACATATGTAGTTACTCACACATATGAAACTGAGACATCCATTCACTCACCAAAATAGCCATATGCATACTCACTCACCCATACAGCCCTTCACAAACACACTCTTGAACCCATACACCCACTAATTCACCAACTCACACATCTATGCACAAAGTAACTCACCCCTCACCCCTCACCCACCCACACAAACACCCAGGCACCCATAGCGAATCAATAACCCTGATAGATACTCATGTAGCTACTCACCAACCCATGGAAAAGCTTACACAACAACAGACACTCTGATACAGACATTCACACAGTTTAGTCACTACCCCATACATAGAGTAGGACACATTTAAACACTCACTTATACAGTCACGCACCTACTATATCCTTCATGCAGACACTTATGCACCCACTCATTCTTCAATACACCTTGGCATATATATAAAACATTTTTAAACTTTATAGCAACACAGTCACTGGAGGATGCCATCAGTGATGTCACTGACCATGTCATGAATGATGTAATATGTGGCGTCATCAGCAGTGCATTGCGGGGGCGTGAGTTATAGTTAGCTGAACTAACTATAACGGCTGAATTTCTCTGGTTTTGTACCAGAGAAATGTCCAACTTACTATAACGTCCCTGTAAGCTATGTTTTTTTCAGTGAATTTGTATATATATATATATATATGATTTTTTTTCATGCAAACAGGTTCAATTCAGCGCGCTCAATTGTGTGTGCTGGCGTTTGGGCTGAGCCTCCTAGCCCATAGGCTTTGATTTTTGGGTCAAATAATGCCACATTCAGTGAAATCCTTTGACATTCTCTTAATTCAAGGAATGCTGCTACACCATACGCCTTTTGACCCAACGTGGTCTTTGTGACGGTAAATACATCTTTCTACATTGAAATTATTTGTCCATCATCATCCCATAATGAGGCATTGTGGGTTTTGTAGTACCAACCTAATATTCAGCAGTATTTATAGAGTATTTTTAAGGAACATTTCATGGAATGTTACAATATTTTAAACACTCGATATTGTGTTATGATCATGTGAACAGGATAGTTCTGCCTCACATATCAAATTGATAGTACATTGTGTTTTAAATACATTATTGCATTATCTCAGTATTGGTGGTTGCATAGTACCATTATATATATGTATATATATATATATATATATATATATATATATATATATATATATATATATATATATATATATATATATATATATATATATATTCACTGAAAAAACCATAGGTTATAGACCATATATAGTTAGGAATTAGCATTTACAAAACCTTGAAAATTCACTGAAAAAACCATGGGTTATAGACCATATATAGTTCGGAATTAGCATTTACAAAACCTTATTTTACTCACACAAAACCATTGAAATTCGCATATATAGTTAGTTGCACTAACTATATATCGCGCACCCGCAATCCACTGCTGATGATGTCACATATTACATCATTTATGACATGGTCAGTGACATCACTGATGACATCACTGATGACATCTCAAATGACATCACTGATGACATCACTGATGACAACATCCAGTGACTGTATGTTTCTGTAAAGTTAAAATATGTCTTACATATTGAAGAATGAGTGGATGTACAAGTGTCTGGATGAAGGATTTAGTAGGTGCATGACTGACTGTATGAGTGAGTGATTAAATGTGTCTCACTGAGTGCATGGATTAGTGACTAAACTGTCTTAATTTTGTGCATCATTATGTCTGTTGTTCTGTAAACTGCTGCTTGTGTTGATCAGTAGCTATATAAGTAACTATTTGGGTTATTGATTGGTTGCCCAAGTATTTGTATGGGAGACTGAGTGTGTGTGTGGGTGGCTGGGAGGTGTGTGACTCTGTGCATAGATGTGTGAGCAGTTGATTCACTAGATGTATGGGTTCAAAAGTGCATGTGGAAACAGCTGTATGGGCGGTTGACTGTGGTTTCTGGACCAGGGTCAGCGGACTCGATAATTCTCTCGCCTCGGTGCCCACTCTGATCAGCGATCACACTCGTCAACTCTGGGCATTAGCTTGCCTCATCCTCACTAACGGCCCCACCAGACCGCCGGGGATGCCTGGTCTCACCCTGGAGATACCTATTAAGGGACCATCTCTCAGGGAAGCCAGGAAGGGTTTCGCAGCGGTCGAAGCGCCTTGGGACCCTACGGGTAAGTAGTGCGCTATATAAATGCCTATACATTTACATTTACATCTCGTGATATCAAGGTTGGGCAACCAGTACACAACAAGGAGTTACGAGTCCCATTTATACCGGCGCCATTTTGGGCGAGGCCGGGCAGGTCCAGGATATAGTCAAAATGTCTCCACCAACCAGCGGTCGGACCAGAACCCCTTTCGGCAGTCCAAAAAGGTTCCGTTAAATGACAACAGAAGAGATAGGCAACAAGAACAATCAGTCAAAAGAGGGGACGGTTTTGGGAATGGGGCCCATGCCCTAGCAGGTAAGCGTCAGAGTTCCAAGGTGTCCCAGGGCCATTTTAGTGGACCAGGCCCAAATCCAAAGAGCCGGCCGCCATTTTGAGAGTCCTGTTGCAGCCGCCTATCGCTGCACCGCAAGAGTGGGCGCAATTCAGCTGGATGGTGGGCGAGACGCTGTAGCCGCAAGAGCGGGCGCAACTCAGCTGGATGGCGGGTGAGGCACTGTGCCGCAAGAGCGGGTGGAACTCAGCTGGATGGCGGGTGAGGCACTGTGCCGCAAGAGCGGGCAGTACTCAGCTGGACGGCGAGTGAAACTCTAAGAGGCGCCCCACTGCAGATGAGGTGCCTCCACCTGGGGAGGCGGGAGAGGCCCGTTTGCGCCGCCTCCCCCCCCCAGGGCACCCCACGCCGTCTTTCGGCGCAGCAATGTAGGATGGCCACACCAGTGCGGCAACTTGCTGGATACCACCTCGGTGCCATCCGGATCTCGGCGCGTTGTGCTGCCTTCGGCCTACTGTAGCAGCAAGTGCGGGCACAACTCAGCTGGACGGCGAGTGAAGCGCTAAGGGGCGCCCCACTGCAGATGAGGTGCCTCCACCTGGGGAGGCGGGAGAGGCCTGTTCGCGCCGCCTCCCCCCCCCCGGGCACCCCACGCCGACTTTCGGCGCAGCATTGTAGGATGGCCACACCAGTGTGGCAACTTGCTGGACACCACCTCGGTGCCATCCGGATCTCGGCGCGTTGTGCTGCCTTCGGCCTATTCGCACATCGGTCTGCTACTGACGCCGCCTCACAGGCCAACGGATTTTGTAGGCTTTTTATAGCCCAAAGCCGCATAACAGGTCATGTGACTTGTTTATAAAACTTTTCATTGGTTCATTTTACTTTTGGTTTCCTAATGATGGAATGCTTGATCATATGACCTAAAAATAACACTTTTCATTGGATTGAATTTTTTTTTTCTCCCAAATGATGAAAGCCCCACCTTTTTTTTTCTCACTCGGCAATCCAAAAAGGTTCCGTTAGATGACAACAGAGGGGACAGGCAACAAGAACCATCAGTCAAAAGAGGTGAGGGCAAGTACTTCCCTACCGGGTCACGTTGGGGCTCCACCGGAAGTTATCGAATTGGTAGTCTACAGTGTTTCTGGATGTTTCAGACTGAAGCTGGCGTCAGCATGAGAGCACCACCATCTCGTAGCTCCGTCGTGGCCATTCCGCAAGCAATCATGGCAGCCGCTCCCCACCGGAAGCCTGCGGGAGTCGGGGGCTCCGATGACTTTTGTAGAATCTTCAAGGCTGAGGGGACGCTTTCGAGAATGGGGCCCAAGCCCTGGCAGGCAAATGTCCGAGTTCAAATGTGTCCCAGGGCCATTTTAGTGGACCAGGCCCAAATCCGAAGAGCCGGCTGCCATTTTAAGAGTCCTGTGCAAAAGCGGGTGCTAAACAGCTGAATGGCGACTGAAATGCTAAAGGGCGCCCCACTGCAGCAGAGGAGCCTCCACCTGGGGAGGCCCGTTCTCGCCGCCCCCCCCCCCCCCGGTGCGCCCCACGCCGTTTTTCGGCGCAGCATTGTAGGATGGCCAGACCAGTGCGGCAACTTACTGGACACCACCTGGGTGCGGTCCGGATCTCGGCGCGTTGTGCTGCCTTCGGCCTATTCGCACAACGGACCGCTACTGACGCCACCTCACAGGCCGACGGATTTTGCCGACTAAAAGACAAACCAAAGCAGCCCATTGTTGCTTTGAGATGGATGTTGCAGCAGGCTGCCATGTAAATAGTTGTTTAAATTTTTTTTTTTAACGTGTTTACTTTCTTGGAGCGTTGTATATATTTATAAGTTATTAAAGTGTTATAATCCTACTATTTGTTGGAGTGCTATATATTTTTAATGTGACACATAATTGTGAAGACTTTGATGTACAAAAAGGCATCCCTGGAATCTTCCGCTTCAGGCTCGGTCCCACACACCCTTACAGTGAGAATCCCCTCCCCAATCACAATACAGGATCGTTATCAGATAGTAGGAACGCGTGTGGTGTGACGGATCTCATGGGGTGGGGGCCTTGATCTACTGTAACTCCTTCGAAGAGGGGTGATTCTTTACAGTTGGGGCCATAAACTACATCCGCAGGGCTAGGTGATAGCCTGGGACCGGCCTGGACAATCAGACACAGAGGAAGAGGAGTGTCAGAGGGTGCGGTAGTGAATAGGGTGAAAGGGAGGTGTCGGGCAGGCACAGGGTGTGATTCTCAGGGAAGAGCAGCGCAGATGGGGGAGGTTTATGGCCCATGCATGAGGGAGAGAGCGGGGGTGACCAGTGCGTGGGGGAGATGCTTGCGAGGGTGGGGAGCGATGCTGAGGATCGGCGGCGTGCAGAGAGTGGGTCTGGTCAAGGCATCTAAAATGGCTGCAGTGCACAACAAAAGTGTGGCATTGGAAAAAAGGCAAGATGGCGCAGACAATGTTTATCAATACGGATTAATTTATAACAACTATTTTTAGCAATATATTTCCTCGCAGTGACAAAATGGCGGTCAACACTTCCTGATTTCCTTCGAATCGAACGTTAACAGACGTCACGCAGCAAAAAAAGAAAAACGCTCATGCGCAGCCGCTGGAAGACATGTATCAACATATATGAGCATCCTCAGCCACCCTCAGAAAACATAGGGGGTCAGGATACGTCTCCCGTACCCCCTTATACCCATTTCTCACATTGTTTTTCCTCCATCTTGTAATTTAATTAAAACGAAACACAAAATGGCGAATTCCCGTTTCGCGACTCGGTTCGCGAACCGGGAAGCGCTTCTACCGTGAAAAATCAAATTTTTTTTATTTGCCCCACGGGACCCTTTAATAACCCCAACATCATTCCTAGGGGGTCAAGAGGGGTCTACCTTGCCCCCTTTCATTAAATTCCCCCTTCGTTTTTCTCCTCCTCTTGTCTCTCGATCCTACAGAGAGACAAGATGGCGGCCGTTCCGGACTGTTTAGAATGTTGACAGACACCGGAGAGCCAATCAGCTTCGCTTCGCAAAGTTCCGTAACGCGAAAAGTACGCGAACCGGAGCGCTACCCGGGACGCTGTCACAGATATATCTGTTTTTTAAAACGTTAATTTCTCAAAATCCACTGGAGCACATATATTGAGACCCAGCAAAGGCACATCGGGCTAACAGTCCCTACAATTTTGCCAAGTTTTGTGCAAATCCATTCAGCCGTTCGAGCTAAAAGTGAGGCCAAACGCCCTATGGAAAAATGAATGGGAAAAACGCGTTTTGGGACCCCCCTTTTTTCTCGGCCCCCCCTTGACGAAACCCCCCCAAATTTTCAGGGGCTGCTCAGAAACAAAATGTGCCATTTTCCTTAAAATTTCAGCCGATTCCGTCCACAGACGCCAAAGTTATTAGACATAGAATTTTCAAAAGTCCCATGGAGAAAAAATCCTAACTATATATACCAACAAAGCAGCAAATAAATATATATATGTATATATATATATATATATATATATATATATATATATATATATATATATATATATATATATATATATATATATATATATATATATATATATATATATATATATATATATATATATATATATATATATATATATATATATGCAATTGCTGCTTTGTTGGTACATGGGGAAAATTACCTGCATGTGTATTCGTATTCATACCAATGCATTTATTGATTGCATTATGCAAAAATTATTGAAAGTAATTAGTATACCAAGGCACAATCTGGACGCAAATCACATGTTGTATTAACTGTGGACAAATTGTAATAGACTGCATTATGCAGTAAGGTAGACAAAACAGTAGTATGTTGTTTATGTCTATGACAATCAGCACTTTGGAAATGGCTTGTATCACTTTAAATAGAGCACAAATGCCCCAAGACGTTGTCATGTGATCAAGGTGCTTCGAGCACCGAAACGCGCTGTGGTGGAGAGCATAATAAACTGCTGAGCACTATTACCGGGTTTGCCTCGTCTTCCTTTTGCTGTCAGACCGCTGCAAGGACGTCCTTTTGCCGGCTTGCTTGAATCCAGTGGCAAAGTGAGCAAGGGACTCACGTCTGAGCATACCCTGCCACACTTATGGCGGCCAAAAGCGGTACAAAAGGGGCCGCCATAAGTGTGGCAGGGTATGCTGAAGACGGCTGGAATGCCAGAAACCGGTCCTCGGAAGCTTGCTTCCGGTCCAGGGAAAACATGGCTTGGCAGTTCGGGCTGGACTGTTCTCATGAGGCACAGGGTCAGACTGATTTGCATATAGCCATATCTGAACTGGGATGACAGAGTGGGCTAAAGAACTGTGATGGATTAAACCCAGATCTTTTGACTGGGTGTGAGTGTTTGATAGATTCAGATGCTCTGTCCATCACCACCCCCTTTTGTACCGCTTTTGGCCGCCATAAGTGTGGCAGGGTATGCTCAGACGTGAGTCCCTTGCTCACTTTGCCACTGGATTCAAGCAAGCCAGGCTGAAGACGGCTGGAATGCCAGAAACCGGTACTCGGAAGCTTGTTTCCGGTCCAGGGAAGACATGGCTTGGCAGTTCGGACTGGACTGTTCCCATGAGGCACAGGGTCAGACTGATTTGCATGTAGCCATGTCTGAACTGGGGTGGCAGAGTGGGCTAAAGATAGGTGATGGATTAAACCCAAATCTTTTGACTGGGTGTGAGTGTTTGATTGATTCAGATGCTCCGTCCATCACCACCCCCTTTTGTACCGCTTTTGGCCGCCATAAGTGTGGCAGGGTATGCTCAGACGTGAGTTCCTTGCTCACTTTGCCACTATATTCAAGCAAGCCGGGCTGAAGACGGCTGGAATGCCAGAAACCGGTCCTCGGAAGCTTGTTTCCGGTCCAGGGAAGACATGGCTTGGCAGTTCGGGCTGGACTGTTCCCATGAGGCACAGGGTCAGACTGATTTGCATATAGCCATGTCTGAACTGGCCCTATGTGGCAGGGTATGCTGAAGACGGCTGGAATGCCAGAAACCGGTCCTCGGAAGCTTGTTTCCGGTCCATGGAAAACATGGCTTGGCAGTTCGGGCTGGACTGTTCCCATGAGGCACAGGGTCTGACTGATTTGCATATAGCCATGTCTGAACTGGGATGGCAGAGTGGGCTAAAGAACAGTGATGGATTAAATCCAGATCTTTTGACTGAGTTTGAGTGTTTGATTGATTCAGATGCTCCGTTCATCACCCCCCTTTTGTACCACTTTTGGCCGCCATAAGTGTGGCAGGGTATGCTCAGACGTGAGTCCCTTGCTCCCTTTGCCACTGGATTCAAGCAAGCCAGGCTGAAGACGGCTGGAATGCCAGAAACTGGCCCTCGGAAGCTTGTTTCCGGTCCAGGGAAGACATGGCTTGGCAGTTCGGGCTGGACTGTTCCCTTGAGGCACAGGGTCAGACTGATTTGCATAGCCATGTCTGAACTGGGGTGGCAGAGTCGGCTAAAGAACAGTGATGGATTAAACCCAGATCTTTTGACTGGGTGTGAGTTTTTGATTGATTCAGATGCTCCGTCCATCACCACCCCCTTTTGTACCGTGGTTGTTTTTGGAGTCATTATCTGGGATCTGCACTTAGTTACCATGCTACATCGCTGTCTGGGTCTCGGCATTGAAAAGCAGTTGGATTTCATATATATATAACTGAGTTACCATGCTACATCGCTGTCTGGGTCTCGGCATTGAAAAGCAGTTGGATTTCATATATATATATAACTGAGAAAAACAAAGGTTAGAGTCATTATTGTTAGGTGAAAATGTTAGTTAAGCATACAGTTTAATATGGATAAAACCACTGAAATTCAACAGTTAAAGTTATCTTAAGTAAGTATAACTCGTGCCCTAAACTAACATAACTCATGCTCCCACCATGCACATAGTTGCTTCCAATGAGGTAATTTCAGATTTTTAGATATTCCAATGATGTTACCAATGGTTTAATAGAACATATCATGAGTGATGTCATTAGCTGGGTAATTTGCAATGCATGGTGATGGGGTGAGTTATAGTTACTCTAGCGCCAGGCTCTGCGCCCTCGGGGGGGTCAGCCAGGAAATGGAGATCCCTAAACCTCCAAGATTTCTTATCCACCCTGACTAACTCCATCCCTACCTCGGCACCAGACATCAATTCGATTGATAAAGCGCACACCGAGTGGCTTCTCTCTGCATGCAACGAACATGCTCCCCTCACCAAGTTCTCCCGCGCCCGTCGCATGGACGCCCACAGATGGTTCTCTGCTGACTTAAAAAAGCAGAAATTAGAACTCCGCCAACTAGAGAGGAAGTGGAGACATGGCTACCACGCCACAGACAGATCATTATACAAGACAGCCCGCAAAAATTATAAGAGCTCTATCTTATCTGCCAAAGCAACTTTTTTCTCAGAAAAAATCTCCAACGCCCAAAACAAATCAAGGGAAATTTTCAGAGTCGTAAACGACCTATGTAACGATTCCAGAACCTCGCCCTCTCAACCAGCATCACAAATGATGTGCAACCGGCTCAACGATTTCTTCAAGGAGAAGATCGACATCATAAAAAACAGCATTCAAACCAACCACGCCATGGCAGACTATCCGGACATCAGTAGAAATCCTAATACTCTCCAGGATATCCCCCCCATCGACCCACCCAAATTACTGGAACTGATGAACCGAGTAAAATATGGCTCACCCAACGATCCCTGCCCCCCGCATATACTGAAGGAAGTTTATGCTGCACTCCCTCAGGGCATACTCCCCATCTTGAACACCTCCCTATCACAAGGAATAGTACCCGATTCCTTTAAAAATGCCACCCTGGTCCCTCTAATTAAGAAGCCAGGTGCCGATCCCTCCAACCTTTCTAATTACCGCCCCATTTCCCTTCTCCCTTACGGCGCCAAGCTGCTTGAAGCCCATGTAACCAGCTGCATATCCAACTTCATTGAAACATCAGACTACCTGGAACCCAACCAAGCGGGATTCCGCCAGGCACACTCTACCGAGGCGGTGATCCTCGCTGTGCAGAATACTCTAAGGACCAATGCCGACAATGGAATCCACCAAGCCTCGTACTCCTTGACCTGTCGGCCGCGTTCGACACGGTGGATCACACTATCTTATTACACCGTGTCGAACAAGCCGGCCTCAGCGGCGCGGCTCTCGCTTGGATTAAGTCCTTCCTGACGGATAGATCCCAGGCTGTAAAGCTGGAGAACTTTACAGCACCTATACTCTCCACCACCTGCGGTGTCCCACAGGGCTCCTCATTGTCTCCCCTCCTTTTTAATTTATATCTTATACCCCTACTGCACTCCTTGAAAAACAGAAAAGACACCATTTACAACTATGCAGATGATTTGCAGCTGGTATTCCCCCTCAACTCACCGGATTCCATCGAGGAATTTCAAAAGACCATGCTGCACATTCAGAGTTGGATGGATCAGAACCATCTTAAGCTCAATCCAGGAAAGACTGAGCTTGTACTCCCCAGTAACAGCGCACTCAGTTGGGGCCCCCACTTCTGGCCATCCTCAATGGGCACTCCCCCATACCCCTCTCAGTCAGTAAAGAGCCTTGGGGTCACTCTTTGCGCCGACCTCTCACTGAAAACCCAGGCCGGAACAGTGATCTCCTCCTGTTTCTTTCAGTTAAGAAAGATTAAGAAAATCGCCCATCTGCTGACCCATTCCGCTCTCATCCAGGTAGTACTCGCATTGGTTCTCTCGCGATTAGATTTTTCCAACTCCATCTACCTGGGCCTACCCCTCGTCATTGCCAAACGCCTGCAGATTGTTCAAAATCAAGCGGCCATATTAATATTCAAGAGCAATCGCAGGAAGTCAGCCAAACCTCTGTTGGCCTCCCTTCACTGGCTCCCCATAGCCCATCGGATTACCTTTAAGATAGGCTGCATAATCTTCAAGGACCTCCACGGAAAAAGCCCCAGGTTCGTCAATCAACTCATAAATAAACACGAACCGACCCACGACCTTCGCTCTGCCCACCTGTCTTTCCTCACGGTGCCGACATTTAAAAAGAAACGACTTGGCGGATCCTGTTTCGCATACCTCGCCCCAAAAACCTGGAACTCCTTGCCCTTGTCTATTCGGAACTGTACCAAGCTGACAGAGTTTAGGGGAGCTCTGAAGACCTGGTTATTCAAACAAGCGCACGGTTAGAGCACTGTTCCATCTGTCTCTTCATTTACCATTTACCATCTGTCTCTTTCAGCGCCATGAAACCCCTGGGTGACCGTGCGCTTAACAAGCTCCGTATAATATAACATAACATAACACTGTGGATGCACTACTCCCATGCAGAACCAGCTCAGAGTACCTTAAAATAATATGATAAGCTCTCCTGGGATCATGGATGCAATCACCCATGAGCCTTACTATTTTTGTATGTTTCTAGGGGGTTGCAGCACTCTCTGAGCTCCCCACAACATTCGAAGAAATAGTTGGTGCTGCCCTAGCCCCTTTCAGGGGCACCACCAGGCTTCAAAAATATATTTTTAAAAAAACCCTTGCAGGGCCTTATGGAGCTCATCTTCTCAAGAGCAGTGAATAATAAATGAGCGGCTCCTTTTGTGTATGTTCAATAATTTCCAACCAGGGCCCAGCATGCAGCTATATGATTTTTGAATATTCACAGCCCGAGCTGTGAAAAAAGTCTTAGGGTCCATGGAAGGTGTCAAGTTACCCAGTTACCCATGAATTTTTTAGGACATTTGGCCCTCATGCGGCGGAATGTTCTAATAGCTTTATAAGTATACTGGCAATTAATGTTACACTTCTTGTCATATGTCCTTGCCTTCGTCTCTGGCCTATAATGCAGTAGTACTCTTTAAATGACTAATATAGTCCGCTGTGGTGGACAATAAGGCTATATTCAACTATGCCAAGGTGTCTTTAGAAGATACCATTTGCCCTGATTTTCCTAGATAATGGAGTACAAAATTCCTTCTCCGGCCAGGTATACTGTCCTGATGAATATTTGCATGCAACATTTAACAATGAAAGGAGTTCAGTGAGCAACTACTAGTAATTATGATTCAGTCTTTGAAGATATATCTTCCCCCGACCTTTAAAATTGGTAGATCCTTTCCCTCAACGTTTGGAACTAGTCTCGCCTCTCATGATGCTTCTGCATAATCTTCATAATCCCGCTTTTATGCACATATTGGTATAATGGCAAAAGCTTGCCTTTTTAATAACGTATTTTTGTGTGTGAAAAAATTAAAATGTTTTTTTCAATCACTTTGTTTTTTTTTTAAAGTTGAATGCCACACGTTGAAACGTTCTCATTTTGTACTTCAATTATTATAACTAGAGTTCCTTATTTATTCTTGCCCCCCCCAAAAAAAATAAATAATCATAGATGGTACAGTTCAGCCATCTGAGATTCGAATAATTTACAAGAAGATCAGTCTTGGTCAGTCGCCCAGTTTAAGGGAAAAGCATTCCTTATTTGCCGTCCGTTTCAAAGCTATGAATTACTATTGTTCAGTTTAATATATAAATATAGGTCACTTGTCTGTCTTCATGTATCGATCTTCCTGTGACTTCTCTTCCTGGATGCAAGCTGATGGAAAAAAGACGAGCAAAAAGAATCTGCCAAAAATGGAATCTGAATGAACTGTGACAAAAATGTAAACACATATTTTTTACAGAAGAATAAGAGTTTGATTTTCACTGAAGGCCCCAATCACACCTGGGGAACTGGGAAAAGGAGACTTTTTGCAATTTAGACGTGGACTCGTTTTGTATTACTGCGCACATGCCTCTAAGGCAACTTCACACTTTATTAACAGCTCGATCAGTGCCACGCTAGATATAATTACCTATGAAACCGTGTAGTAAATACATCTCCGCCAGCCGGGCGTGTGAAAGAACATTTTATGGGGCTCTCAGTCACAGTAACAGATATAGACCTCATTTCAGTTTTACAAGAGCTGTACTCTAGGAAATCCAGCTGTTCGTGTCGTATTTCCTTCCTCCAGAGATTTCATTAGCACCATATTTTGCAGTTCCTTTTGGTTAGTTCCACTTACTGTACAGTTCACTTTAAACACCTATCCCATTTTCTGAAACACAGACAAAACTCTGTAGTCAGGGGTATGCTTAGACGACTTTTCGTCTTACGATGAGAAATGTGTCCCCTCAGGCTATGAATAGCTTATGAATATTTGTAAGTATTTGTTGTTGTCTCCTTTTTTATACCATTGGTTTCTTCATCCTGTGTTTCCCAATCACTGAAGAACTTAAGTGTGTGCACCTTGAAGTTGTGAAAAATAAATGGACCCAAATATATAAATTAATTCGCATCGTTTAGTGGCGCATACTATTCACCTCAGCATCCTTACCGAAATAAGATTTCTGTTCTTTCAATCGAGCGTTAATAGGCAAGCTTCATTTTTTCTGAATGTTTTAGGCTCTTTTGGCAAAGGTCAGGGAAGTGAATTAAAAGTAAAGTAGAGGTGAACTGAGAAGAGGGCATGGTGGAGTCAGAACATTTGAGGTTGGAAGAAAACTGTATTGACTATTCAACTGAGGCATGTTGACATTGGAGCTAGGGTTCAGAGTCAGGGGTGTGTCTCTGCCAGTCCAGCAACCAAATTGGAATGTGCAGGTGTCAGGTAGTAGGGAGACTGCCACGTGTATATTTTGGGGTGCACCCAATGCTTACTCTCTACTTCACTCTCTAATATGTACTACTCCTGCTGGTGGTCAGAATGCAACCAATGCCTGCAGCATGAAGTAAGAATCAATCATATGTTTGCCTGACTGAGACTGCCTGGTGTACACTATCAGCCTTATTCATGAAGGCTAAATCGGCTCGCAAAGGGCCGGATTCTGAGAATCCGGCCCTTTGCGAGTGCGATTTTTGCATTTGGGATTCATCATCCCAAAAGCAAAAATCGCTAATTGCGATTTCGCAAATGTGCGAGGAATTACATTTAAGGAATCTCTATTTGAGATTCCTTAAATGCAATTCATCATACATTTTCAAATTGCGAATTCGCAATTCCTGGCCGCAATTTACAGCGAGGTCAAACCTTGCGGTAAATTGCGAAAACTCAGAAAAATGCATTTAAATGCATTTTTCTGAGTTGCATGTTACACACACACATGTCCTTTGGACATGTGTGTGTGCAACACCTGTGTCAAATGTCATTTGAGGGGTGCTACAGGGTGTCCTTTGGACACCCCTGGCACCCTTCAAATCGCAATCTTATTTGCGATTAGCAATTTGCTAATCGCAAATAAGGAATCATTAGGAATCGCAAAACATTTTGCTAATCCTACATGAATCCCGTGTTGCGAGTCCTTAATAGCGATTCGCTATGATTCGCTATTAGGGCCTCGCAAAACGGGAGATTGATGAATAAGGCTGTTAATCTCCCTTCCAAAATCTCACTTCCAATGTGACTGGTTTATGAGAGGACTGCAATTTGGTAATTAGGGTAGATTTGAATTAAAAAGAGGGTGAGCTGCTTGTGTATGGAGGACGTGTCAGTTAAAGTGCATTTTTCAGTGTGTGCACATTTGTGGGTGTTCCTGTATCTCTCTTTGTGTAGGTTTCTGGCGGGGGGGGGGATAGGTGTTTGTGTCTGTTTATGTGACTGCTTGTCTAAAAGGGGTAGTAAATGGGCGCGCTGACTATGAGGATTGTTCAGTGATGATGTGTATGTTTTTGGGTTTGTAAAAGAGGACAATGAATGGGGGCCTCTGTCTGTGGGGACTGTGGATAGGCGAGGTCGAGGTGGGAGGACACTTAACAAATAATACCTGTCATATGATGGAGGTAATTACCTCGAGAGACATATATAGGTAATACCTTGGCTGTATGTATTGAAATACCAAGCATTTATTTGGGAGATTGTCGGAGTATATAAAGTTAATATCTCACACTTGGGTTCCTGAGTCTATGGCGGCTGCAATAGGTATATATGATGGAATTACCCATGGGTGAGCATATGATGCCAATACCTGACTTAAGAGTGGTGTGCGGTAAAAGCCTCTTATTTTATGATTGTAACCGGTCATAGAATGGCAATATCAGGCATGTAAGTACTTGTGTAAATGACAAAAACACTTACAGTATGGTTGTTGTTCATGATCTCATGATGACAATACCTGGTGTTCCAGTGAAAGAATTAGAACAGATATACTTGCTTTTTGTAACCCGTGACAGCAGGCATTTCATTGTGAACAGTATCTGAATTATGTATACTGGCATTATGAAAATATCTGTAAATGATGAATGAATCAGCTCCCAGGGACAGAAGCAAACGCACATCATGATGACCTCCCATAACCTTACCACAATTAGTAAGAATAATTGATAATGCACATTTTGTCCTCCATCAACTTTGTGAAATATATTCCAAAACTTTGCAAACTTTGTGAAGGTAGAAAAGTTTTGAAACGTTGAAAAAAAGTCCTGTAAAAGTGTTTTGCCGAACAAATCTTAGCCAAACACATGATTTGCCAGCAGGTAAATTTTGCAAAGGTGCAAGCACTTTTCTACTTTCACCAAGTGCAACTTTTGTTAATTTAAATTTGAACCACTCCAAACCCTGAGAAATAATCTAGCACAGCAGACAATGTGTCCTCTTTCTTACATCCATGGCTTATTGTCCAGGAACTCTGGCCTATTTGACTGCCCAAGCATATATTATATTATATTATATTATATTATATTATATTATATTATATTATAATATATTATATTATATTATATTATGTTATGTTATGTTATGTTATGTTATGTTATGTTATGTTATGTTATAATATTTTATAGCTTCATTCATCACCCACGTTGTGACAAGCACAAGTAAATATTAGAAATTTCCTGACTGCCAACTCTTTATGCTTTAGATGTGAAAGAAGGGTTTGCCCTGCATTTCCCAACTACTATATGTCTCCAGGCTTCTGTAATAAGGCTCTTTTTTAGATTCATATACACTATAGATTTGTCGTTTAAGTTACACTTTTCTGCCGAACAATATCTATCTATCTATCTATCTATCTATCTATCTATCTATCTATCTATCTATCTATCTATCTATCTATCTATCTATCTATCTATCTATCTATCTATCTATCTATCTATCTATCTATCTATCTATCTATCTATCTATCTATCTATCTATCTACCTACCTACCTACCTACCTACCAACCTACCTACCTACCTATCTATCTATCTATCTATCTATCTATCTATCTATCTATCTATCTATCTATCTATCTATCTATCTATCTCTCTCTCTCATCTCTGTCTGTCTGTCTGTCTGTCGGCTAGTCAGTCTGTCTCTCTGACTCTCTAGCTATCACACACACACAAACACACTTCCAAAGACACACACACACATATATTAACTGAAACAAATAAAGGATAAAGTGAAGTTATATTTAGGTATAGTCAGACAAAGTTTAAAAACTGAAAAAGGACTAAAGTTTGCCATTCATTGTTCCGTGAGCTAATCCTTCTAGACACTGTTTATGACCTTGTAGATTACAATACTCATGACATGTTCAATTGCATAATTGATGGCATCACTGACAACATCTCAAATGACATCAAACAAGCTACTGCTTCTCAAATTACTCTGTAAAATGCTAACTCATTTTGAAAACAGGCTGGTAGTAAAGGGCCCACAAACATATTTGGTATAGATTGAAGTGTGTATGTGAGAAATACATATAGTGCAGTACTGAAGACAAGCATGATTCACTATGGTCAAAGTTATATGCTGCACAAATTAACTACCAATAAACTCTTGAGAGGATGCAGTACTTCATTTAACCCTTTCACTGCTGTGCGCTTCCCCCCCCCCCCAAGGGCTAAGCCTTTTTTGTCAATTTAGAACAGTTTGCACTTAGGCCCCCGAAAACATTATGTCCACATAAGGTATCCATACGAAATTTGAGTCAATTTTTTCAAATATAGTGGCATTTGTAAAGGTATCAAGGGGTTGTGAATTTTCCTGCAGGGACTGAGAAATTGGCCAAAATACAGCAACACTTTCTTTTTTGGGACAAATGTGAAAAAAGTGCTGCGGAACAAATTGTCTGTTTTTTCCCATGCAAATGGTATCAATGGAGGTTTTGCAATGCTAAAATCGCAACCTTCCCAGCTTACAGGAACAGGCAGACTTTTGCCAGAAGACCAAACAGTTGAAATACAAAAATATTGAAATTGAATTGAAAAAAAAGTCATTGGTGCCTGTATTTTCTCCTCTAACTATTTCCAACTATGGCAGATTTTCAAAAGCAATATACTGTTATGTTCACCGGACCTGTCTGGTTGTGGAGACATAGAGGGATGGTAGGTTTACCAAGTAACCAAGCCAATAACTGAGCTGCACCGTACAAAGGTTTTTCATTGTGCATCGGGTATACAGCAATTCAATTGGTAAATTATAAAGAGTGAAAAATAGATATTAAGGAAACCAATGTATTTCCAAAATGGACACTAGATGTGGAGTTTAGAAGCAGTGGTGATATGCACATCTCTGGATTTGCCACTCCAGTACTAGCATGTGAATTAGAAGGCATTTTTCTAAATTAGTTCTTATTTACACAATGTCTTAAATTTGGAAGGGATAAATGTACAGAAAGAAAATTAGAAATAACACTTGTTCTACTATTCTGTATTCCCCTAAGTCTCCCGACAAATTCAGGATGGGGTGACTTGTGTCGCTCTGACCAGGCTCCATTACCCCAAATCCCTTGCAATCCTCAAAATGTGTCTAAAAAATTTTTTTCTCACAGTTCCACCCACCCAGCATTCCCCTGTGGCTCTCAAATAAAATAGTACTTCATTTATTTATGAGATTTTGTCATAATGAGAACATTAGCATCTGCATGATAACATCATCTAACAATGACACTATATCAACAATCAATATATGGTGGTTGAGGCAGGAGGTCAGGAGAATCCAGTACAGTGGGAAATAAAGTTCACTCTGGCGCCCATGCTGTCCTACAGTTCCATGACAAAGTACGTCCGCCATCGGGAGGCATATTAACAAAAGGGGAAAACATTGTTATTACACAGATCAGGCACAGCATTAAGTCATGTAGAGTCAACAAAGTGAATTTAACAGAAAAAAAATCTGAAGGTCGATCTCTAGGTGTGGGCACAGACCTATGTACAGATATCAGTGGGGCATAGCAGTCGGCATAAGTAGTTAAATAGGTGCATCAGGCCCTCCGGAAAGAGCAGCAAGAGGGCAGGGCAGGGGGCGGGGAGAAGAAGGGGGCCAGAGAGGAGGGAGTTTATGTTGCTACCGCTAGCAATGGAGGCATGCATGTATGTACAGAGGAAGGAATGCCAGCCTTTGAAATGAAGAGAGCCAGAGTCCCCTGCTAATGTCCCAGGTGGAGGGCTAAAGGGAGGGCACATCAAAGCCGAGTCTCGATCAATGTCAAGTTTTCTTGCCATGGGATGGAGTTCGGTCGCAGCCATCGCAAGCTGATTCATGTGTTCAGACACCAGCAGCACCCTACACAAGTCAAGCAGCCATGTGTGTATGTTGGAACCCAGTGGTGCTTTACACGTCATAGCTATCGCATGTTTGGTAATGGACAGGGCCAATCCCAAAAGGTGTGAAGCCTTTATGAGAAGCGGTGCGCCTCGTGATGCCCAGTAAGAGATGGGTGGGCTGTGCCACTATTCGAGCGGCAGCTGCCTCCGTATGGATAGTGGCCACCTTGGTCCAGTATACTTGAATAACCGCACAGGTCCAGGCCATATGGGTGAATGTGGTTACGGCACCTGGCCCATCTGTCTACCGTTGTCGAGTACATGCGCTCTAGCCGATGAGGTGTGAGGTACGTATGATGTAAATAATTAAATTGGGCATATTTCAACCTGGCATTAGTCAAGATAATTTTTGGGTGGTTAGTGCATTGCATCCATTATTTATCAGTGATAGTAATTCCTAACTCACATCCCCGTATGCTCTAACTGCTGTCAACGGAGGTGGATCGTCTAGTCTGAGAGATATGAATAGGGCCATTACAGTGCATCTGCCCGCCCATGTGTAAGCAACATTTGCAAAAGGTGTGAAGTGGGGGGGCTCTGTGCAGCGGTTGTCCAATGTTTGTAGGGCAGGAGTGGAAGCAGCGGGTGTAGCAGAAGGGAGCCTTGCAGCACCTCGTATGCATCAACTAGTTCCTCAAATGTTTGCAGCTGTTCATCCGCAAACGTCTCCCCATGTGTCTAAGCCCCTCTCTCTCCAGCCAGCAGCACCCGCCGCAATGGTATATGGCCATGCTGTGCATTTCCCTCCACAACGTGGCAGACACTGCGCGGTGCCTGCCACCTTGTGCATGGAAAGAGTGTACAACTGCCCCCCACGTTATGGGCCCCCTGGAGCCAGCCTCCGCAAGCCTTGCCAAGGTGGCTCCACCGCCATGGATAGACAGGTTGACACCAGCTTTGTGATCTGGCGGGCGGTGCCATAGAGGCATCTCCCCTATATTCCCGGTCTTATCCGCACATCAGGCAATCATTACAATTGCTTGTGGTGGAAGCATGGGCGGCGCACTTTGTGCCCGCCACACTTGTGGCATGATTTCCCTGACCATCCTAATGTACCGGGGGTAAATGGGAGCCAGATGGGGGAGGGAACGCCAATGCCGGGCCGACTGTGGCAGTCCCTCTGCCATCGTAATGACCCCCTTAATTTGGTTTGATTTAAACTAACATTATTCTTAATACCCTTTGGTATTTTCTGATATCCTGGAACTTTTCTTACTTTGAATGTTTCTTTTATTATTGGTTCCAATACCCATGGATTTCCTTGCTGGAATTCATTTTGAGATTCAATTTAGCATTTATTTTGGGGTTTCTTTGTTCGTATTTCCGTACTTTTTTGTTGATTGAATTTTTATGAAGTGGAGGTGGATCATGAACACCTACTATGCAAATGTAATTACAATATATCAATTTTTTTGGGGTGGGACATATTATATTTTAATATCAATATGTATTTTGCTTTTATTACAATTAAAATTAATTGTCGAGAGGATTTAGCGTTACAGCTAGAGCGGTCGACCTGTAAGCTGGGGAACGGCGTTCGAGTCTCGGAAACGAATCTGAACATCCTGTGATTCTGGGCAAATCACTTAATCTCCCATGCCTAACAAAAAAGAATATGTCCTTCGATAATGAATCTGGTGCTTTGTAAGGCGCTCTCGGGTCTAGTTAACGCTATATAAAACAAAACAAAAAAATCTTTATTTAATAGCAAAACTAAATATTTTTTTTAGTAGTCCTATTTTCAAATATAATAATACATTTTAACTATAGATTGATTTATAACAATAAATATGCAAACATTTATTTAAAGTTGTTCTTGTAATACTGGTGTTGGTTTTGTTGTATTTTGGTTGGAAGAATATTGGGAGGTGATTTATCACAGTGATCTAGCTGTTATTTCTAGGTAGCCTACTCCTTTGTTATTTACAAATTTTCTGACTTTGAGTTGTAGCATTTTGTAGATTTCCATGGTGGGTATAGATTTTATAGGTACATGACTATTCCATCCTTTGTTTTTGCAGCTTTGTTCTTTTTGGAGGGCTTCAATGAATTGGCATAGTGTTGGTAGGATTATTTCTTGTGCAGCTTGAAAGACATTGTTCCATCCTTCCACTGCATTGCTGGTTTTGGCGTGTCGTGGGATGGTGCCATAGACATACCACCATGGTATTTAAGAATTTTGGTTGGTGCCTGGGTTTAAAGCGGTGCAGCCTGGCAAACCAGGGGCAGACTTGCTAACATTTGATATGGTAAATGTCACCCCTTTAGTATCCAAATCCTTCCCCCAGTATGATTGTATTGGAGAGGTAACAGTGAATTTCACCCCTTTAATGTCCACACATTCTGTATATCAGTTTAGATTGGAACAGGAAAAGCAAATGTCATCCCTTTAGTGCATACAACCTTTGGTAAATTGGTAAAGATTAGTGCTTAACAATTTATACGATAATTTCTGTTGCAGCTGATTATTTAATTTTAAATTTATATTTTGACTTTTTTGTAGGTAGCAGAAATATTTTATTGGTATTGTTGTTCATTAGTAATTCAAAATGAGTTGCACATTTGTAGTTAATTACATTGTTTTGTATAAGAAAGACAAGTCACACATTTTCCATTTTATTTCTGTTTTCAAAGTTTATTTTTGTACATCTCATTTTGAAAGATACACATTTTATCTGATAAGCAATTATTTTGTGTATTTTTTCATTGTTCAAGTCCATCACAAAATATAAGACACAGAGCATGTGTGTGGGTCAGTGTGGGCAGAGAAAACATTCCATCTTAAAATCTACAGACACTACACACCACCTGACTAAAAGCACTCCTAGCCATCTAAAATATTCAGAATACATTCATCATGGGCTTGTGCTAGTACATACACCCCCCCCCCCCCAGAGGAACAAGACGGTGTATAATGCAAGGGGTGTTGAGTACCTGTTCCAAACATATTTTGTGGGCCCCTGTATGCAACATCACAGCGTATTTGTTCCCATCACATCTGCATGATTCCCTCTATGTCCAGGTCACTTACAATGTACAGGCACATTCTCACAAACTCAACTTGTGTGCACATTTCAGAAGGTTGTGTACCCATGTGTGCGAAAAACATGGTCACAAAACAGCACCTCCTCATGAATAATATAGCAATCATCTTCTTTTACACCGTCACATTGCTAATGAACTATCACATAGATTAATCATCGGCATGTTTTGCGAGTCTGTAATAGCGATAATTAAGGTATCGCTATTACAGACTCGCAAAACGGGATTCATATAGAAATCGCAATATTTATTGCGATTTCTACAGCTTCCTTATTTGCGATTAGCTAATTGCTATTCGCAAATAAGGAATAACTCCTCATTCGTTCCTATGGGCCTAAAGGCCCATAGGAATGAATGGGAAGACATATCAATGTACGAATCAATATTAGCGATTCGCATGTTGAGTTTGCGATTTCAAGGGTGCAGGGGTGTCCAAAGGACACCCTGTTGCACCCCTGAAATGATATTGGATGCTGGTGTTACGCACACACATGTCCCAAGGACATGTGTGTGTGTAACATACAACTTAGAAAAATGCACTTAAGCGAATTCTATATTAGCGAGTTTTGCATTTGGGATGATGAATCCCAAATGCAAAAATTGCGCTCGCAAAGGGCCAGATTCTCAGAATCTGACCCTTTGCGAGCCGACTTTCCGTTGATGAATCTGGCCGTATGTCCTGTTGTGAAATTGAACATACATCAGCATGACTGTATCAGGAAAATAAAACACACCTTCACTGCTAAAGCACTGCAATCGACATTAACACATCACCCACATGAAAAGGGATAGTCATATAAATGGGATTACCAAACACCACAGTATCAAACATTTACAGGCCACAATGTAAAGACTCACTACAGATTTGGGTTACCCAAACCACAGCGACTCATCGAAGGCTACTGGCCAAGGCCAAACTCTATATTGCACCTACCTCAAAGTCTTCATGTGCACAGGACCTATGGCATGAGGTATACCAGGGACAAAGCAAACACAAGGAGATGATGGACAGAGAGCTGAGACTTTTCAGACACTCACCCCCAGTCACAGATCTAGGGTCAATCCATCATTATTCTTTAGCTCACTTCGCCACCTCAATTCAGACCCAGCTATATGCAAATCGGTCTTCACCCTGTGCCTCAAGGAAAAAGTTCAGTCCGAATTGCCAAACCATCAGGGACAACCAATATTGTCACAAAGTGGCATGCACATGTGGCTAATGTGTAAGTACAAGTGCTTAAAAACACAGCAGCAACAGCAGTTTTCAGACATCTATTAAAAATATGCAGAAAGAACACACATGAAAATGGTTACATGTGCATCCAAAGTACAAATTAGGTATGACAATACAACACCCCCCATGTGTGGAGAAACAAATCCCACTTTGCACTCATTAGACTCGTATCCACCTTACATCCCAAGTGGTACTGCAAGTCCAAAGTCAGGGACATTGATCAGCAGATACCACCCAAAGAAATGTCTGCCCCAATTTGAAATTATCCCACATATACATCCATTGAACATGGAGCCTCGTCCTCTGTTACTCCATCAGTTATCCCAAGATTACCAAATGAATCAACCATCATGGTAAAATAACCACAACTTTAGTCACACATTCAAAATTATCAAATGACTACAGTTGGCATGAGTTGTAATGGCAGGACAAAGGTGTTGTGAACCATCCAAGTAGTTTATTCCACAGAATAATTTGGTTTCCAAAAAATGAAAGGCCAATGGCCAGTCCAAGTATTTCTCTGTGTGATATTGCACTACCGTGACACCAAATTTGCATACCAGTACACTGCCAGGGAAACCTCCCCAGGAAGATTCATGTAGTGGACAGGCCAAGTACCTCAATGGTGTTATTTGGGTGGGCTGGGTTTGGGATCGGGAGGCCTGGGCTCAGGATTGGAAAGGCTGGATTTGGAATTAGGAGGGTTTGGTCGGTATGCATGAAGAGCAGTGATGAATGTAGGGAGTGTGGGAGCTGGTTTGTTAGTTGTTTTGCCTTAGATGATCTGGGTTGGGGTGGGGAAGATGTCCTTTGCGTTATGGGAGGGGGTGGGAAAACTTCTGGATTCGTGTTTTCTTTTTGTTTTACCTGGGGTACTGACTGGTTTAGGGGGGTTGGTGTTATTGGGGTGGACTCTGAAGTTGAAGGGAAGGGTAGGGGTGGGAAGGATGATACTTTGGCTTTGGGGCAGCTGTGGTAGGGAAGAGGTCAAGGGCAAACAGGGTAAATACTTTGGGAGACTGGGGAGTAGATAAGGCAAGGCATTGGGTGTTGGAGGTAGAGGGATGTGGAGTTTGAAGTGTGTGCATGTCTCTGTGTCTGATGTGTTTTTTATTGATTAATATTTATATTCCTTGTCAATATGTGATGTGTCTCTGGCTAATGGTGTGGGTGTGGTGCTAAGTGTGATATGTCGCTAGTGGCTAGTGGATATTACTGGTGGCTTTGTGGTATCTGGCTGTATGTGTGCAGTGGCTGTGTCTGCTGCTATGGTGTCTGGCTGTATGTGTGTAGTGGTTGTGTCTGATGGTGTGATGTCTAGCTGTATGTGTATAGTAGATGTATGTGGTGCAGTAGGTTTGGTGTCTGGGTGTATGCCACTGGATATGGAACTAAGGGGGTCGAGTGCCTTGTGAGTAGTTGTGTGCCTTTCTTTTTTCAGATGTTTCTGTTTTTTGTGTGTTGCATGTGGATGTTGAGGCGGATGCGTGCTGATGTGTTCATGTGGTTTAGGTAGGTATGGGAATAGGGATTGTGGATGGGACAGTGGCAGGAGGTAGAGTAGAAACCTGGAATTGGTGGAAGGCTGCTGTGAGTGTGGAAGCTAGAGCCTGAAAAGATCTTAGTGATACAGACAGGTCAGCATGATTGCCTTCCAGCTATAACACCATCTGCGTGAGCTAGGGGCTTAGTACCTGGATCGCATTCAGCACTGCATTCTGACCCACAAAGATCTTTCTAAGGATGTCAATTGCCTCCACACTTAGGGCAGGGGGTGGGTTGCCTGGTGCAAAGAAGACTCCTCCCTTCTTAGGGGAGCAGGCCAGGATATCTGGTTGTGGAGCAGCAGGGAGGTTGGAGCTGGAACGGGGATGACGGTCATAGATGTTGTCCAGGTCCAGGGGGGTCTACCACCACCAGGGAGTGTCCACTGGAGCTTGACTCTGATAAAGACGATGTGCCATCTGGCTCCTCCATGCAGTGCCATCACCCTTGGGGTACTAGTTCCCTTTATGTCACTGACATGACAGGAACCACTCTGTCCAGCTGCTTCCCCAACAGTCTGTGCCCTGCTTCCTCTGCTGCCCTGGGCTGATGCTGAAATAACAGAAGAAATAGGTTTATTGCAATAGTGTGAACGGACTAGGCAAACAGATCCTAACACAACACATTATACACAATTGAACAGATCACAACATGTACAAGATTGACTACATTGGTTACAACATTAACATGAAAACATTCATGAATTCTATATAACCTCTGCACAATCACATATAATTGTGCCATAACCATAGTCTGCTCCAACTGCATGTGTGATACTGTATCAAATCCACCCTCATGTGTGTAGCAGGCGATATCATCACCCTGTCAAACTAGGCCCTTGTAGCATACCATAGTTACCTGATGGCATGAAATAGGATGTCCACATGGAATGTATTACTCCCTCTCCACACAAGGCCTTGCAATCAGCAAATGGTCAGGTGTCCCTAACCCACAACATGTAAAATTGTTGGGCACCTACTACAGCTACTTTGCAGCAATATGTGACTACCAAGAATAAGGTGACATGAAAGTACCCATTCCCCACTGTTCACACTTCCCATTTCAAATCTATCAACTGCCAGACAACACATTTGTAAACTGTACATGGGTAGCTTAGCTGGGTGTCACATGTAGCACGGGAGAGTAAAATGGAGACAATTTGGCTCTAAGGAGTGTGTGGTTTCAGCACAAACTACCATTGTACATGAATCTGCCTAGGAACATCCCTAGTCAAGATTGGTTCATGTGAGCACACCTTTCTCACCCTGCAAATGTCAATGCCATTAGAAAACTAAAATGACATGAGCCTTAGGAAATATTCAGTCCATAAAGAGGTTTTACCTGTGTCCAAAAGGGATGGGACCTCAAAGTACCTACATTGTCTTGCAAATGTAAATGCCATTGTAGGACTAAGTGCTGACGCACACATATGACCCAACATGTCAGCATGCCACTTCCTGATGCATGTCACCAGCCAGTGAATGACCATTCACAAATGCACCTAACTGAATACACCTTTCTCAATGGCATGCAAACTCACATTGACAGATGGTACTGGAAGTCTTCCAACCATTTGTGTCATTTCCTCAACAATGTGACCTGGCTAATGACATCCATCTTTGTTTTGGGAATGTGTAACTCACTCACCCATGTCTACACACACCTGTATGTGTTTACACCTATTCTGTATACCTATCACTGAATACTATTGCAATATACATATTGGCCAATACATACAAATATGATGGAATCATAATGAAAAGTTTGTAGACCCTCAGATTATGTATGGAACACTTGCACATATGACAGTACATCACTTAATGGTACACATGCCAGACAGAGATGGCACCAGTGGTGGTAGGCACCTTGTAGGAATCTGGCTTTGTATATACTATACCAAAGTGAGGTATAGTGTGCACAGAGTCCAGTGGATCCCAGAGGTATAGCAGAGGCTAAATTAGATCATCACTAACAGCTCTATTTGTGGTAGTGTGGTCAAACAGTTAGGCTTATCAGGAGGGTGTGTTAATAATGTATTGTATTCACAAAGCTGACATCACATACACAGAGACAGATCCAGACCAATTAGGTAAGTATACAAAAATCATACTTGTACTTTATTTATAGAACCAAGCGGGACTTGGTACAGGTAGGCAATAAATACTTTGAAATGCACTACTATGCAAGGAAATGCAGTTGTTCTTGTAATTGTAAGGGTTACAGATTGGTATCACTTTTCAGAATACAACAGTGCTCACTTTTCCCCATACATTAGCAGTTCTCCATAGAACACTTTCTAGACCCAAAATCTTGTAGCATGAGTCCCTGTGGGTGGAAAAAAGGTTATCCAACTCGGAGGTAAGTATTGGATTTACGAGGTTGAGGTTTTCGGGCTTAGGACCAAGGTTCCCTAAGGTCCAAGTGGACACTCTAGTTACACCACCAGCTGCACTGGTGCGGCGTGATGCAGAGTGCAGGGGCCTAACATTAACCACGGGCTAAGAGGGCCTTTGGGTGGGATTTGCTGGAAAGTAGGCCTCTTGATTGTGGAAGCAAAGCTCCTAAGATTGTGGTCCCCACTACAGTGGCCAATGACCGACACAAGAACTGCATCACCAGTGGCAATGAGGTGGCCTCATGCAGGAGGTACAGGGGACGTCGTGGTCCCTGAGTTTCTCCGTGGAGACCGTTGGCTTCAAAAAGCTGCAGGCTCAGTTCGGAGAACTTCTTGGAGGTGACTAATGACTGGGAAGGTGACTGGGGATCTGCGAGGATCCCAGCTTAGGATCGTCAGGGGGACTTCTTTGGAGTATTGGGCTGCTCAACTTCGGCCCGGGCGCTCGGATGCAGAGTGGTGCAGAATTGAGGAGGCAAGGTTTGGTTCACCCCTAAATGATACATTAAGGGGTGTTGTAGGGGTGTGTAGGTTGGAACCAATGGGTCCCTTCCTTGGTGTGGGTATACCCCCTATTATGCCACCCTCGCGTGGGAGGGGGCATGAGCCTCACCCTTATTGGCTGAGTCCTCTCATCTTCCAGATGGAAGGGACTGAGATGTGTGCTTCACCTCGCTTCCCTCACCTGAGGGGTGGGGTTGACAACGGTGGGCACACCTCTCTTCCTAACTTGGATTTCCAGCCGATTCTCCCACCCAAATGGGGGTCAGAACCAGTCGAAGCCAGTTGCTGGGGACAGCAAAAGGCAGGGACAGCATCCAAAGGCAGTAGGCCTTTGAAGCTTCCCCTTTCATGGGCGCAGCCCATCCTAGGGCAGGAGGCATGACACCTCCACCAAGGTTGGGCTTTGTTTGTGGACCCAGAGAGTGGCGACCCTCTACCCATGGGTCCCGAAACCTGGCTGGTGGTGGCAATGACAGGCAGCCATTCAGGAAGCACACCGGGGCTGGTTTTCATGGGACATCTCTAAGAGGCCTTTTGAGTGTATTTTACATTAAATCCCACACTGGTATTAGTGTGGGTTTAATGTGCTGAGAGGTTTGCCATCAAAGCTCCCAGTTTTTAGTAAAGCTATTATGGAGCTTACCAAGGGGAGGTAGTGCTCAGTGTCTGCACGGAGAGTTCATTGTATGCCATGCCACAAGTAAGTGGTCCACCATCACATGAGACACAGTAATGAGGGAGCATCCCTCCAGACACAAGAATGACAAGTGGACTGTTTGGGACCACTGTCACTCACGACAACTAAAGATAATGTAGGTTATCTGTGACATTAGGCAGTCATGTGGCTGTTCAGCTCTGGAAACTGACATTTGAATGGACCCTGCTAAGTTCCTTGTCGCATGGACAATAATCTATGGTTATCATCTTGCATCCAACTACTAGATCTACACATGCAACAACTCTCCCATCGTTGTTGGACATGAGTCACCTTCAAGGTTGATAAGGAACTAGCTGCCTGTAGCAAATGATAGATGGTCATGCGTAATGTTTTACTCAGACCAATACTCACCCCATCCTATCTGCTGTGAGGGCCTCAACTGCCCATCAAGCTTCAGATATGCCATTGCCAGTATGCAGATCATTAGGGGGGTCAGGGTCCAGTGCATGCCCCTTCTGCCTTGGCAGGACAGCCCCATCTGGACCTCGATGATCTTATGGTTTGAGTGTCTCAGGTCCTCCCACTATTTCCTGCAGTGAACACTATGCCAACAAGCAACCCCTAGGATCTACAATTTCCGGGTGATGATTTTCCATGTGAACACCTTCTGATGGGTGTTGACCTGTAAGCATGCAATACATGAAGAGACTGAGTAGACATACAAGATATAGGTGATCTGCCAGGGTGACACAGAGGTAGTAGACAGCTAGCATAACAATCAAACAATAGTCCACACAATACTGGGCAGATTTTCAAGAACTGGCTCCTCTCTGCATATTAGCAGAGATGCGTTAGTGAATTTGCGTCATGTAAAAAAAAAACTTACGCCACCATGGATGCGTCGGATTTACAATGCGGCTTGATGATAGTCAGATGTGTGACGTATCTTTTGGTGTAAAGGTAGCGCATTGCTGGAGTTGTGTTGCAACTCCAGCAATGTTCAGAAATGCCTATTCCTATCATGCTTTGTCACTCCTCATGCCTGCTTCTAGCAGGGGTAAGGTTTTACGCAGTGGCGTCGTAGAAGTGGCATAGTGAAATCTTGTAGATTTTAGTACATCACTTTTACGTGGCTATCTTACGTAGGAACACTCGCCCTGCATACATTATACCTGATGCAGGACATAGTATTGTACATGCTGCCTGATGGGTCATTGTTACACAGCTGGTGATGCACTTCTGAACTGCACTGCAGATGCAACCAACTATGTGCAGAGTACATGATTCCCATGAGCAATGCTCGTGTACAATGCTAGCATCCCTCATGTAACAGTAAAATCCCAGACATGTGGGAATAAGGGACCTGTTCTAATGAAATTGCACACAGTTACAATATGGGCTCAAGTCTGGGGGTCTCATCATGAACCATACCAAATGTAGTAATACTAGGTTAATTAAGGCAAACTCATGGTCTTGTTGCACTACTTTAGCACACATCTGAGGCTCAGCAGATCCACAGGGAGAGTACTCAGTGTACCAGTTCCATACCCACATTAACTCTGCTCCAGCCTGGGCTATGGATCATACTGGGCACAAACCATTCCCAGGGATTGCCTAGTATATTATGTGGGCATCCTATACATGACATGAACATTGTGGCTCACTCTGTTCTGTAGTGGATTTGCTCCTTTGCAGCGCAGATCCATCTGGTAGCTGCTGCTGTCCCCCATGTGCTCCTGCTGCGGACCCGGAGGTCAGGAGTTTGAGGTCATCCTCCACCCACAGACTCCTAACTGCACCTCATCCCTGTTGGTCCAGCGGTAGAACGTCACAGCTCCGCTGCTTGACTGCCCTTCTGTCTGCTTTTGCTATCTCTCTTTCTGTTTTTCTCTTTCTCTTTCTCTTTCATTCTGCCATTTGGCTTTGATTTTTCCTTTTCCTTTTCCTCCTGCTTTTTTCCTTATCGGCCCTGCCGCCCCTGCTGCCCCTCTGGCTGTGACCTTTGCTTTGCCCACCTCCTGTGTCCTTTCCCGCTCCCAAATTTTCCCACAGTCCCCAACATCGAACTCAAGCAGCTAGTTATAGAACCAACCCACACAGTCAGACACACCCAGTCTTCTCCTCCAACAGGAACATCAGCTACAGACAAACCACAAAACTCTCCTGGACCAAAAACCACTGTGTACATCTTGCCTTCACCATACCCACCATACACCACTACCCTCACTGCCCCCATCGCACCTGGATCATGGCTATCAAAGAGCTTCTCATCGACTCCCTCAGCAAAACTACTCCACCAGCATCAATGGATGCTAACACCGCAGCACACAACCTCCACCATGGTTCACCAACACCTGGGAAAAGACCTCACCTTAGAACACATCAGGAAAAGACCAGGCAAGCAACACTCCAGGAAAGCCATCTGGTTCACTACCTCCCTCCATGAATCAAGATTTACCTGAAGACAACTCGAGAAGAGCTGGAGAAACAACAAAACCCCAGAAACCCACACTACCTTCAAATCCGCTATCTACGCACACCACCTCCTCCTGAAAACCACAAAGAAAATAGCCCTCCAAGACTGAATCAGCACCAATGCACACAATAGTAAAGAACTCTTTGTCATCGTCAAGGAGTTTGCCAGGCCCAACAGTGACATCATAGACGTCCCTCCCTCCCAAGTCCTCTGCAACAAACTCACCACCTTCTTCCATAAGATCAGGCAGATCTATGTAAGGTTCAACACGTTAGACCCAACCACTTCACCCACCACCACTGCACACAACCATGCTGCACCCCAACAGACCGTGCTCTGCTGGACCCCGTTCACAACAGAGGACACACTCAAGACCATGAAGAGCATCCACTCAGGAGCCCAGTCAGATCCTTGCCCGCACCACATCTTTCACAGAGCAGCTGCCGCCATCGCCCCCCAGCTTTGCTGTACCATCAACTGCTCCATCAAAACCACCACCTTCCCAGATGACTGGAAACATGCCAAGATCAACTCCCTGCTGAAGAAGACGTCCTCAGACCAGACTGACCTCAAGAACTTCAGACTTATCTCCCTCCTCCCCCTCCTCCCCTTTCCAGCAACGATCATTTAAGAGGCCATCAACGCCCAACTCTCCACATTCCTAGAAGTCAAGAACATCATGGACACCTCCCAATCTGGCTTCCAATGCAACCAAGCACAGAGACCGCCACCAACAACATCTGCTCCCTCTTTGACCGGGGCAAGATGCTGGCATTTGACCATACAAACCAATTACTGGTCTCATTTGATGTAATTTATACCACAAATTTTGGAATTCTACCTTGAATCAAGAAGCCGTCCCCACCGGGTGCCAATGGAATTCATTTTACAACTGGCAGCCATAGCATTGAAAAAGAACTACTTCAAATTCGAAGACACATTCTATGTCCAGACTATGGGCATCGCGTTGGGATGTCCCTTCGCGCCAGAAATTGCCATTTTGTATATGGCACAATATGAAGACAAATTTGTGTTGAATAATAACCCATTCTCTGGTCACATTGCACAGTGGTATAGATACATTGATGACATCTGGTGTATTTTGAATGGCTCCACACAACATCTGGATGATTTATTTTTGTGGTTGAACCCTAGACACATGGATATCAAATTTATCAAGACATCTCATACTGAAAATTTAACATTTCTTGATATTGAAGTAAGACATCATAAGGGAAAGGTCATTACTCCTCTCCCCAAAAAGCCTACGGACCGCAATACAATTTTGCATTATAAAAGTTCCCACCCACGCAATTTGAGAGATAATGTACCATACGGGCAATTATTACGAATACAGTGCGATTGCACACGACTGGAAGATTTATCATTACATTCTGAAACATTCCAAGCGCAACTAAAAAACAAAGGGTAGCCCAAAAACTATTAAAACATGCCAGCAGGTGTGCACGCTTTACACTAAGAGAAAGTGTGCTTACAAAGAAAGAAAAAACTCAGGATGATAGACTTGTCTGCGTCTCAACCTCTGACCCCATACCAACAAATTCAAACAAATAATTGTAAAAAATTGGCATATACTTCAAAATATGGATCAATCCTTTGAACCACCACTATTCGCAATGTGAAAAAATACAAGCACAGGACAAAGAATCGTCCGGGCAGACATAACATCTTCCAAAAAAGCAGACCTACTGGTCCAATGGAATATCAAACCCATAACTGGACATCACAAATGTGGGCAATGCATTGCTTGCGACATTACTGCGGGGAATGAGATTTTAATATCTTTTTATGATCAATTTGATAACTTATCTCATTCGTCAAATTTGGATCGCTTATTATCTGTCATTGAGTAAAAGACAAACCCCGCATAGGTTAGATAAACCCCATAAACTGACACAACTCTGAAGAACCACTTACAACTGATAAAGTTTAAAAGGTTTATATAAAATTAAGAAAAGTTGCAAATACAATCCTCTCAGGATAAGATTCATCAAATATACAGGAACTAGAAGGAACATATATTCCCTAAAGAATCTCAGTCTACAATGAATACAATTAAAGTCAGTTCAAGAATCAACAAATTAAAAGCATAGATATGATGTGGTTCCGTTGCGTCATCTACAAGAAAAGAATAAACAATCAAATTAAATCTGTCCCTACTCTATACTACGTGACATCCCTACTTCGCAAGTTCCTAACCTAAAAGGTGTCAGCAGTTTGACTTCCAAAGAAGTACAAACTCTCTCAAACCCTAAAGGTAACTTAAATTTAAGAAGCAGTACCCTCTCTGCCTACCCATCCGCTGTCTAAGGGTCCTCGGCCTACTGCTCTCTTGCGCTCTGATCTCTCTCAGCGCATCTGCTCAAGTCATCTGCCCTTCGCCCTATTCTCTCTGTTCTCGCTCTGAGCAATTCGCTATCTTACCCCCGGGGTGCTGTCCCTAAAATACACAATCACAGTGTGGGTGGAACGCCCCTTCGACGCCCACCACGGACTTTCCCCATAAGGTCATTTCTTGCTCTTTTCATGGCTTCATCTCTTTGCGTCGTCCGTTAAGTTGACCCTTCTTCTTAGACGCCATCTTCGTCTTCTTGTTGGTGACTTCATTTGACATTTCATTTGCACTTTCGGAGCAAAAGTCTTTCACCTCATCAGAACTTTAATCTTTATGACTATGTATATAACCTTTCTTGGTCCTGTGAATGGTCATTTCAAAACAAAACTCAAATTCCAAGCGTCTCCTCTCACGTTTAGGCTATAAACTTCGTTCGACATTGTCACCTTAAATCTAACAAGAACTAGACTCCTTGGCTCTCACGTTCACAGCAAGGCTATTCACGACTCCTGTGAGCCCACTAAATTACATACAGCGGACTACACTCCTGCGAACCCTTGGTCAGTCAGGTTATAATCACAAATGACCTAAACCCTTCTAACATTTCTACAAACTTCTTCTGCACAGTATAACCTTTAACACACATATATATATGATCGCATTTAGCAAATTCTTTACGTATAAGTGAATACATTTTACATAGAGTATAACTTTACATTCTCATTTGTTACATCGTTATATATATATATATTCTGCACATTTCTTCGGTTTACATTCCTCGCCATTTCTGCATTTATTTTTATACACGTACATGAATTCTACTTTGCACGTTCTTCAGTTCGTAAGCATCTCCACATTTCTACATTAGCCCACTATGTATACGGGCCTTCTAAGTCTAATACATGTTCAAGAGTAAATACAGTTACATTTCCTATATCTCTTTGGTTACACTAGTTAACTTTATGCTATAAATGTCAACTTTATGTTACGATATACATTTCATTCCTACGTTTATACGATATGCTTCTAAATATGGCTCGGATATACATTTTATTCAAATTGCGCTCTCTCAGTTCCCCCCTTTGATGACTTTTAGGAGTCATCACTAAATGCAATTTGAATAGCACCCTTACACAGAACTAGTTGCAACATTCCCTCTTTTCATCGTTTCGAGTGCTCTCAAACTTTTATACTGTTGATCTTGTAAAGCAGCTAATCTCCTTTCTTGTTCTCTCATTGATCGTTGTAACCGATTCGACCTATACCATTTATATAGTTTCACTAATCCTAATAATGTTATTATGCAAATTAATACTATTAACACAGGTTTTAATATATACCATACTATGCTTTTGCCAAGGTTGGCAAACCAACTCCCAACCTTTCCTACTCCATGACCTACTTTTTCCCAAACGTTTATTTGTGTCAAATCTTCGATTTCTTTATGTATCTGTGTAATGTTCTGTATGACTTTCTCAAGTGGTTTTGAATTATCAGGAATATAAGTACAACATTCTTGAACCTTCAAAGCCTTGCAAACTCCGCCTTCTTTCGCTAATAGTACATCAAGAGCAAGTCGATTCTGAAGAACCATTGCTCTAATCGATTGCATCTCACCTTCTACTAGCATTAATGACCTTGCAGTACTTGCAGATAATCTATCTACAACTGTAGCTAGTCTCCTGATCTTAACATCGTTAAGAATTAAACCTAACAAAGGAAACATCGCTCCAAATACGTCTCCTACTACTTCTGCATCTCCTACTTCCCTTTTCATTCTTGTCGAAGCCTTTCCTTCTATGATCGCTAAATCCTTTGCATGATATATTTTGGGGAAGACAATTGCCAAGTAACACGAACCATACCAATTGTCAGGTAGTTTTACATAGGCATTTCTTCCACATACAAAATACACATTCGGAATAGCTTGCATCCCTTTCATGAAATCTTTCGTATAATACTCTAATCTAAAAGCATGTTCGCAATTTACTTCACCTACAAATACACTCTCATAATACGTCTTGCTTCGAGTTAAACATAACTTTCCTTTCTGCGTTCTATCCAATGCTATTGGACCATTGCTACCTTTCCTTTTATGTGCTTTCTCTTCTTCCGTCCAATCAGTTTTCCACTGTCCTGACATTTTCAGAATCTTCTGCCTTCTGTACCGGTCATCTACTTGTCCTATGAACTTCTTCTCTACCTCTGACACTTTGCAAGTCAGATTATTTCTGCGTGCATATGATGTATCTAATGTATCCCAAGGAAGAAAGAATTTGGCTAGTCTATCCTCCTTTTTGTAATAATCCCACTTATTCATTTGTTTATAATTTGGAACTTCAGGCAGTACCGAATCATAATTTGAAAAGTAGTACTCAAACCCTTCTCTACCATAAAATATACTAAGCAGTAAACTACATGTTATCCCATAAGTCAGTGGGAGATGATGATATCTAATGCCTTCGTCTACAGAAGCCGGCAATTGCATACAAACGTAGCAATCTTTGGACTCCATGGCATCGATATATTCGTACAACAGTTTGGCATATGCATTTGACCTAAAGTTTCCCTGTGACTCATCTACGTGTAATCTACGAACTTCATCTGCTAGTAACGCCTTTTCACGTATAACATTGCTCTTATCTTCCTTCTTCCCCACAAGAGCAGGTTCCAAAGTCGTTACAGGCTTTACATCTGCTATTTCTTTATCGCTTTCATGTCCTATGTATGATATTGTCACTACTGTAATTATGAGAAAAATTACTATTGCTATAAGTGTACCTACTATGCATTTAGCTTTTCGGTTTGGGTTGTCGTTCTCCATGTTATCAAACAGCGTAGCTTCCTCCTTTTGCGAAAAGTTTTTCTTTTTCAGTCTTGGTTTGCTTTATTTGCTTTCTCAGTTTGTAAAGTGCTCTTTAACAACAAAGTCTCTTTTTCGCAACAATGTCTTTTTATCTTCAACAACAGACAACCCTAACCCTTCTCCGTCCTCTCAATGTAATCCCTAATTTTTATTCTTCTTTCCACTCGGCGCTAGGTTATCTTCTTCTTTATAGCTTATATACAAAAGTCTTTATGCATCAACAATTATTCTCGTACCTGCAGCTTTCACAACAAGTTCCAATAATTCAAAACGAATGACTTTTTCTTCTTCTTCGGGAACTTGATGACCAAAAGTTGGAAACTGTAATCGATTTAGCACTAGATCTTTAATTTGACTCAAGTATGGGGGTATGGGAAGTGTGAAAGTCAGTAACCCCTCAGTCTCGAGTCCAGGCGTCAACATCCATATCTCCACTGCCACAAAAGGATCGAGATCGATTACCTTCACTTCCTTCACTCTCCCAGATTTCTGTCCCCAAGACATCTGCTAGATAAGTCCACTCTGGGGTGGCGTACCTTCTGCAGGGCACACGTACCCTTCTTGATCTTCTCGGACTTTCAGTGCCTGAGTCTGTAGTTTCTTCTTCCTGATCCGATTCTTCAGTGATCGGGACAAGGGTTCTCTCTTGATTTGCTTTTAAGATTGGCCTTCTCCTTCTCTCCGGCCAACTGGCTTCGTCACTCCTTGTCCTCCTGCTCCTTGTTCTTGGACTTGTCTCTTGGTCACTCTCAGTTTGTTCGGTATCTGATTCGAACTCCCAATTGTTTTCTTCTCCTGAGGTGACTTCGGTCTCACTGGTGTCCTGACCGTCGTCAATCTGTTCCGATACAGATTCAGTCTCTTCAATCACCTCTACAGCTTGGCTTTCCCCCTCTGTGGCTTCTCCACCTTCCGCTGGATTCTCTTCCGAGAGAGGAGCTGTTTCTTCTAGAGGTGTTGGCACTCTTCGGGTGTGTGAGGCATGTATCCAGTTGGGCAGGCCTCCACACTTTACTGCAGTGTTCATCACAAGTATGACTTGAAACGGTCCTCTCCAGCGCACGTCTAAGCAGTTCTTCCTGACGTGTTTTTTCACCAAAACCCAGTCTCCCGGACTCAGGTCATGGCACAAATCTTGTGCTGATGGAACCTCTGCAGCCTGGACCTGGAGGGACACAGAATTAATGGCATCAGATAGTCCCTTGCAGTAGTCCAAGATCAAATCGTCTGTGATGTTCACTAGCGCTGCAGTCGGAACCGATGGCATTCTCATAGCTCTCCCCATTAGCACTTCATGTGGAGAGAGTCCTGTTTTTCTAGCTGGTGTGCTACGTATGCTCATAAGAACCACTGGAAGTGCGTCTGGCCAACTCAGGGATGTTGATGAACAAACTTTAGCAAGTCTGGACTTGATTGTGCTGTTGATTTGCTCTACGATCCCTGAAGCTTCTGGTCGATAACTGCAATGTAACTTCTGATCGATACCCAAAGCTGAGCACAACATCTTCACTATTTCACTGTTAAAATGAGTTCCTCTGTCCGATTCCAAAGAGGATGGCAACCCGAACCTCGGTATCAACTCTCTAAGTAAAAGTTTCGCTACTGTAAGTGTATCGCACCTACGTGTAGGGTAAGCTTCAACCCATCTAGAAAATATACAAACAATCACTAAAACGTATCTGAGTCTATTGCATTGAGGCATTTCAATAAAATCCAGCTGCATTCTATTGAAAGGCCCCCCAGACCTTCCTATGTGACTCAGTGTGACTGGTGTTCTCTTACCTACATTTAGTTGCTGACAGATCGCACATCGCTGACATACTGCTTCTGCCGCTACTCTAAATTTTGGGTTAAACCACGTTTGTCTGAATACTCTCACCATGGCATCTCTACCTATGTGTGCTGATCCATGCAATTTCCTTGCCATTGGACTAACAAGTTCATTTGGTAAAACTGCTCTCCCATCTGCAGAGATCCAAAAGTTCATTTCACTTTTTGTACATCCAGCTGTTTCCCAGCCCTTTTTCTCATCATCTGGTGCATTTTCCTGAACATCCTTTAGCTCATCCCACGTATCTACAGTGTCTAACAACATTGTCAATTCAGTTCTTTCTTGAATTCCCCCCACTTTTACATCGGTGTGAGAATATCCTTGTTCTGCGCAGTAACGCGCTACCTCATCCGCATAGCGGTTACCTTGTGACACAAAGTCTACATTTTTCGTATGCGCAGCACATTTGACAACTGCAATGGCTGTCGGACCTTGCAATGCCTCTAACAAGAGTCTCACGAATTCTCCATTCCTAATTGGAGAACCCGAGGAGGTCATGTAACCTCTTTGAGACCATAACTGCCCGTAATCGTGAACTACCCCGAAACCATACTGGCTATCGGTGTATATGGTGACTCGAAGTTTGTCGCCTGCTAGACAAGCACGCGTCAAAGCAACAATTTCGGCTACCTGAGCGGAGTGTACTCCTTCCAGGCAAGCGGCTTCTATTACTCTCGTAATTGTGCAAACTGCATAAGCTGCTCTCAGCTGACCGATATCGTCTCTTACGCATGAACCATCGACAAAGAATATTTCATCGGGATCAGTCAATGGCTCATCTACGATATCAGGTCTCGGTTTGGTACATAGTTCAGTCACATCAAGGCAGTCATGATCTGTACAAATTTCATCATCAATCCCATTTGGAAGTGGCATCAAAGTTGCAGGATTCAAGACGGAGCATCTTTTTAGGGTCACATTCTCGGCAGCCAGTATGACTTGCTCGTAGCGTGTGAGCCTGCTATTCGTCAGATGCTGAGTCTTAGTCCTGGTCATTAACAATTCCACAGAATGCGGTACGTACACCACTAACTGATGTCCCATCACCACGCTTTCAGAACGTTCAATGCTGACACCCGTTGCAGCTACGGATTTAAGACATCCGGGCAACGCTGCGGCTACTGGATCTAATGTAGCCGAGAAATACGCAACTGGCCTACGCGCATCTCCATGTATCTGGGCCAAAACTGCTAAAGCGCATCCCTCTCTTTCGCAGCAGTAAAGCAAAAATGGTTTTGTGTAATCAGGCATTCCTAAAGCCGGGGCACGACATAAGTCCTCCCTCAGCTGCAAAAACGCCATCAAACAATCCTTGTCCCATGGTACCGGATCACTTACTCCTTTGTGCGTCAGTTGTAATAACGGTTTTGCCTTCAGTGAGAAGTTGGCTATCCACTGTCGGCAATAACCGACCATGCCTAGAAACATCCTGACTTCTCTTTGTGTTTTAGGCGCGTTCATTTTCATGATCGCCTCTATTCTGTCTGGAGACACCTTCCGTTTTCCCTTTTCGATCCTATGACCCAAGTATTGCACTTCAGTCAGACAATACTGCAATTTACTTGGAGACACCTTGTGCCCGTTCTCGGCCAAGTGATTTAACAAGGTTATGGTGTCTACTCTGCAAGCTTCCTCAGTTTCTGACGCAACTAGGAGGTCGTCTATGTACTGGACCAGAACCGAATTCTTGGGCAGTACTAGACTTTCAAGATTTCTCTTCAGTAGCTGGTTAAAAATCGATGGGCTTTCTGTATACCCCTGAGGGATACGACACCATGTTAAGACGCGATCTTCCAGCTTAAAAGCGAAAAGATACTGGCTCTCTTCATCTAAAGGAATCGAAAAGAAAGCCTGGCACAAATCTATCACGGTGAACCATTCAGCTTGGAACGGTATCTGAAACAATATTACTGATGGATTCGGTACCACTGGACAACATGAGACAACAGTATTATTAATCTTTCGAAGATCCTGCACTATTCTGCATTTTCCACTAGGCTTCTGCAAACCCATAATCGGGGAGTTACATGGACTACCCACGATCTCCTTCAGTATTCCCTGTTTAATCATGGATTCGATCACAGGCTTTATTCCTGCAATCGTCTCCGGTGTCAACTTGTATTGTGGTGTTCTTGGATATTCGGCATTGGGTCTTACCAGGATCTTTACTGGTTCTACCCCTTTAATCAGTCCTATTTCTTCTCCAGTAAAATCCCACACCTCAGCTGACACTTTCTCCCTCAAATCCTGTGGAAGCTCCTCCACTGTCAAGGTAGGATATAGTTCCACGCATCCCTGCGAGTTTACGACCTTAAAATCGGCATCTTCATCGTTGGTCTGCACTTCTACTCCTTCAGGTGTGCAATGTATGGTGCAATTCAGTTTACACAACAGATCTCTTCCTAGCAAACACACAGGGCTAGAATCACAGATCACAAACTGATGTTCGTCACTGTAATTTCCTATCTTCACTGACACTGGTTCTGTCAGAGGATTCGTCATCCTCTTGTTTGCGACTCCTACCACCTGAATCGTCTCTCCTGATATTGGCAGACCTGGGACTACCGCTGACCTCAAAGTGGATCGAGTGGCCCCCGTATCCACCAAAAAGGTTGTAGGACATCCAGCCACTTCAGCCTCTACGTATGGTCCTCTCTGATCTACTTCCAGGGCTGCTCCTAGAGTACAGTCTTCCTCCCTATTCACTCGTTGCCCTGTAAGAGGATCAACGTAGTAGCATTCTTCTCCTCCTACAAACAATGGCATTTGTCTATAGGTTTTTCCCCCATTGGTAATGCGAGGCGGTTGAGGAAACGGGGCTCGAGGAGTCTGATTCCCCCCTTTGATAAACTTTCCCTTCGGGACTGCTGTTCCCTTTCCCATGCTGGGTTGAACCTCATCCTCCTCCTGTTCTAATTCCCCCGTCTCGACATTATAAGGACACTCGCGTCTCCAATGTCCCACCTCGTTACACTGATGGCATCTCGTTGTCTTTTTCTGTGTCGCGATATCCATTCTCGGTCTCGGTCTTTCTTCCTCTTCTCTGCTCTGATTATTCTGCTTCTTTGCTGGCGTTCCAGTTCCCTGTTGCCGCTGTCCACCCTTTCCAGCTGCTTGCATTTGTACCAACATTAGCTTTTCCTTGAGTTTCTTTGCCTTTGAATCTATCTCATCGCTACAGTACCTTGCATACCTCAGAATCTCATCTAAAGGTTTGTTCTGCCAACAGATCAAATGTTGTTGTATCATCAGGCTTATGTCGGGTCTTAATCCTAAAACAAACTTCGACACAAACTGTCCTATGTCCTTAGGATCCATTACGTCTAACCCACTGTATTGTTTAAATGCTTTCAGTAACCTCTCATAGAACTCGTGAACTGTCTCTTTAGGCTCCTGAGTTGTTCGATCTATCTTAACCCAGTCTATGTCTTGCACTGGCACTTTCTCTTTTAGCCATGTTATTACCCTCTCGTATTTTTCCATGACTCTATCTGATGGACCATTTGTCTGAGCATCCCTCGGAGGCTCGCAAGTGGGCCATTCAATACTAAGCTTACATGCCGTCCACAAATCTCCGGGTACTACGATATCGAACAGAGTGTTCAAATCGATCCACAGCACCTTAGAGATCTTCACGAATCTCTCTACCTGCTTGTACCATTCTACAGGGTTCTCTCTAAGCTTGGGGAAGGAATTAGTGAATGCCGCTAAATCCCCCCTACTCCAGGGCACATGAACGTAGTTTCCATTCGCGATTTCTCGCAAAGGGAAAGCTTCCATTCGCATTAGGTCTGTATCCTGGGACTTCACAATTGTACTCCTTCTGACAGATCCCCTTTTGGACCATTTTTCCTCCCATCTATCCAGATCTCTCCATATTCTAATACACATGACTAGTTCCCTTATGTGTACTCTTAGCCCAATCGTTCTACGCTCATCTAGATCTCGATCTGTGCAATTCAGCCTATGGTTGGCCTGCAAAGCTTTAGTTCGTGTCATGTCTATCATATACTTTTCTGCCAACTCAGATAACTTCTCATGGGCTGCTCTCCCTTTTCGAGTAACATCTTTAGATAAAAACAGTATCTCATCTGGTGCGTACAGCTCTAACCTTTCTATTGCCACTGTGCCGTCAATTATTTCATCCAAGTCTGATTTTAAACTCATTACATCAATCCGTCTTGCTTTTATTTCAGCTCTCAGTATGTCAGTCCTAGGTTGTTCTCTTACATCCCCCTCACCTCCACTATGCGCCCTACGTCTAAGCACAGGTGAGTTATGAGGAGTTTTTCTTCCATCCCTTTGTTCCCACCTCTCTAGATCCCAAGCCTTTCCGTCTTCCCGTGGGGTGTGGTGGAACAATGCTCCATCCCCCAACCCTACATTCCGTCTTTTTGGCTCGGTTTCTCCAGATACGAGATAGGATCCTCCATGCTGTTCTAAACCACTGTAACTCGCTTGCTGTCTGGTGTCGCTCAACAACCGATAAGGTCCTTCATGGCCCTCCATGCTCCCGCGATCTCGTTCCTGATCACCAGAAGTATGGCGAGACGTTTCGCGACTCCCTATATTCTCATGACTTCGCTCGCGATCACCGGATGCATGGCGAGACCCTTCGCGACTCTCCATGTTCCCGTGATTCCAATGTTGCACAGTTTCACCCGGGGTATGGTGAGTGCATCTGAAAGTATTTCGGTACTCCTGCGTCCTTCGTTCTCCCTCACTAAAGGTGACGCGAGGCACTTCGCCACACCCTGCACTCCTGTCGTTGCACATTTGCCTATTGCCGCTGATAGTAGGGCAATTATTTCCTCTGCTTTCCTGGCTCCCTCTCCCCCACTCCGGGCTGCTTTCGCCAGCTCCACAATGAGAGAGGATCCTGTTATCCTGGTCTCTCCACTCTGCTCCTGTTTCTAAACTTTTATTCCGAGTCTCTTCGGCAGTATCCCATTCTTTCAGGTATTCCCTTAATTCCTTATAGGATTTTGGTTTTGGTCCCCTTAAGTCCATTGGCCCTCTTTGACCCCCTTGTTCTACCCAGGGACCCGTTGCGGCATCTAATGGGGTACTCCGACTCATTGGTGCTAATATCTGTCTCTGAGGATTCATCGTGTTGTTTCTATTCACCGTCTCTGCCCTTTCCCTGTCCCATCGTGCCTGTTCCTCCTGCTGGACCCCTTCTGGGTTGTAGATTGACACTATAGGCCCTATGGTAACAGGTACTTGTAAAGCGTCTGGCATTTGGTACGACCTTGCATACTGTGTTTCTGGCACCTTCTGGACCACGAATCTTCCCACTACTCTCTGTTCGGAACTAGATTGAGGTATTTCCTCACTCTTGTTGGAATCCCACTCCGTTACTGGGATCGATTTATATTCCCCCCACCTAGCTCCGTCCCCTTGCTGTAATATGGGACTTGCGGTTTCGCTATTGTACGGAGGTGGTCTATCTGTTAATAACCTCTCTATCAGATCCTCCTCCGTCTCGCTTTCCTCATCTTCCTCTAGAGGTTTCTTTTCTCCCGTGGCTTCTATCATTGTGAACAGTTTGTCCGCTTCTATCTTTTGCACTCTCCACTTCTTAGCTTCCTCATCCCATTTTGCATCTTGTACTGCCTTTACTGATCGTCTCACTCTTTCTTGGCGCCTCTTTAAGCTCTTTTCGCGTGCTGCTCTAAACCATGCACTAAGGGCTTCAAACTGTGTTGGCCTCGGTAGAGGTCTCGTTGCAAGCATTACCGCTTTCAGTTGGTTCAATACATCTAGCTTAAACGTTCCGAATCTCGGAAACGTCAGTTCCTTATCCCCTTCAGTTAGCTTATTCCACTCGGAGATCCATAGTATCGAGTGTAAGCCTACATTTACTGCCATATGATAAGCTGGTGTGCCTTCTGGTGGAGCTTCTTCTCCGGCATATAAGTTTCTTCTATTCCTCCGAAAGATTGTTCTTAAACCCTTAAAACACTTCATTTTTAATAATCTACGATTTTTCTCTTATTAATTCTCTTCCTTGTTTACGTCCTGATGACAACCACCAATCCCTGTGCGGCTCTCGCTAATCAGCCTATCCCAACGCGGTTCTACGTCAACCGACCAATCTCAGCGCGGCTCTACGCTGACGTCACTCGTCCCCTCTGCAGCAGTTTCCCTCCTTTCTCAACTCGTCTCGCGGTCTTGCATGCGTTTCATTCATACACCGAAAAATGACTACTTCCGTCCAAGCGATCACTTTTCTCTGACTGTATGGCCACAGTCTAACTGTAATTGCTACCTCAACTGGCGAAACGTCTTCCCTCTGACGGTCGGACGCTTGCCTCAACTGATAGGTTACTTACACACAGTAAACGTACGACCAGCGTCTGTTACTCATACACTCACTCTTACGCTCCCCCTATCATCGGTCTGTCGGGCGATCAATGGTACCTCATGACCCCCTTTCAATGGTAGACAAATTACTCTGGGTGTTCGATACACCCGAACCACTTAAGTCCTCCTCTGGATCTTAAGATTTCATCCGGTTGCGCGCGCTCACAACCTTCCCTCAATCACACTACAGGCATTCAACTCCGCTTGACATTACAACACAGGAACAACATAAAACACTGCAATCTTACAACGCATGACCCTTATACTCACTCTCGACCGACTCTGCTGCTTTTCTCTCGACGCACCGTCAGCACCGTCTTCGGCTGGGATTCTTCTTCTGGTCGTCGATGACTAGGGACCTTGGGGTAAACTAAACCTGACCTAGGTTGTCTTCCTCAAGAAGAAAACCATCTTTCTCTGCTACCAACTGCGGGGAATGAGATTTTAATATTTTTTTATGATCAATTTGATAACTTATCTCATTCGTCAAATTTGGATCGCTTATTATCTGTCATTGAGTAAAAGACAAACCCCGCATAGGTTAGATAAACCCTATAAACTGACACAACTCTGAAGAACCACTTACAACTGATAAAGTTTAAAAGGTTTATATAAAATTAAGAAAAGTTGCAAATACAATCCTCTCAGGATAAGATTCATCAAATATACAGGAACTAGAAGGAACATATATTCCCTAAAGAATCTCAGTCTACAATGAATACAATTAAAGTCAGTTCAAGAATCAACAAATTAAAAGCATAGATATGATGTGGTTCCGTTGCGTCATCTACAAGAAAAGAATAAACAATCAAATTAAATCTGTCCCTACTCTATACTACGTGACATCCCTACTTCGCAAGTTCCTAACCTAAAAGGTGTCAGCAGTTTGACTTCCAAAGAAGTACAAACTCTCTTAAACCCTAAAGGTAACTTAAATTTAAGAAGCAGTACCCTCTCTGCCTACCCATCCGCTGTCTAAGGGTCCTCGGCCTACTGCTCTGATCTCTCTCAGCGCATCTGCTCAAGTCATCTGCCCTTCGCCCTATTCTCTCTGTTCTCGCTCTGAGCAATTCGCTATCTTACCCCCGGGGTGCTGTCCCTAAAATACACAATCACAGTGTGGGTGGAACGCCCCTTCGACGCCCACCACGGACTTTCCCCATGAGGTCATTTCTTGCTCTTTTCATGGCTTCATCTCTTTGCGTCGTCCGTTAAGTTGACCCTTCTTCCTAGACGCCATCTTCGTCTTCTTGTTGGTGACTTCATTTGACATTTCATTTGCACTTTCGGAGCAAAAGTCTTTCACCTCATCAGAACTTTAATCTTTATGACTATGTATATAACCTTTCTTGGTCCTGTGAATGGTCATTTCAAAACAAAACTCAAATTCCAAGCGTCTCCTCTCACGTTTAGGCTATAAACTTCGTTCGACATTGTCACCTTAAATCTAACAAGAACTAGACTCCTTGGCTCTCACGTTCACAGCAAGGCTATTCACGACTCCTGTGAGCCCACTAAATTACATACAGCGGACTACACTCCTGCGAACCCTTGGTCAGTCAGGTTATAATCACAAATGACCTAAACCCTTCTAACATTTCTACAAACTTCTTCTGCACAGTATAACCTTTAACACACATTTATATATGATCGCATTTAGCAAATTCTTTACGTATAAGTGAATACATTTTACATAGAGTATAACTTTACATTCTCATTTGTTACATCGTTATATATATATATATATTCTGCACATTTCTTCGGTTTACATTCCTCGCCATTTCTGCATTTATTTTTATACACGTACATGAATTCTACTTTGCACGTTCTTCAGTTCGTAAGCATCTCCACATTTCTACATTAGCCCACTATGTATACGGGCCTTCTAAGTCTAATACATGTTCAAGAGTAAATACAGTTACATTTCCTATATCTCTTTGGTTACACTAGTTAACTTTATGCTATAAATGTCAACTTTATGTTACGATATACATTTCATTCCTACGTTTATACGATATGCTTCTAAATATGGCTCGGATATACATTTTATTCAAATTGCGCTCTCTCATTACAATTGAAAGGACAGAGTTTGTACACCGCAACATTAAATGGTACCAGAGACATTTCTCAAACTGCAAAACGAATAATGCTGTTTATGCAATTCTCTGCCCATGTCAAAAGTTGTACGTTGGGAAAACGAATCAAGAAGTACGACAGAGACTGGCACAACATAAATCACGGATTAAGAATAAAATTGTTACTGCCCCAACGGTCTCCCGTTTTTTGGAAATGAATCATTCAGAACGGGATTTCAAATAGACAATTTTGAGCGTAATCAAACCTGGCTCAAGAGGTGGTGATACAGAAGAACTATTGCTCCAAAAAGAAGCATATTTAATTCTAAAGTTCAATTGTATGATACACAGCCTTAATGAAACGTCAAAAAATTGGAAGAACAATTCAATAAATCAGCAAGACCACAATGGGACTACTTGTACCATAATTCTTTGCGCTCGTCAAACCTGACATTAACTCCAGCAAAAAACGGAAATCCGGAAAGCAAGCAGCAGCTGTGAGATGAATGCACGTTGGAGTCAGAGTAAGGTAAAAATGGGTTGAAAGGACTTTCTCTTGAATAGAAGCCTAACAGGAGAGAAATTGACATTGCTTTTCTTTCTCTTCTCTGCCTGACAAAGCTCAGGATTCATTGCAACTATCAAACACAGAGTATAACTGTAAACTCTGAACACAGAAGGAACCTAATTACCTTCTCCTTCCTTCTTCACCTCATTAGACGTGCCAGCAAATGTAAGTGACTTTCATTGCTGGAAACATAAGCTAAGGCAATGCATTTGATTGTCACACAAGATAAAATCTGAACTCAGTCCATGTTTTTCTTTTTTAATAAAACAAACAAAACTCATTCTCACACAGAACCTCTGCCCAAATGTAAGTCACAGTTTGTAATACTTGAATCTAGAGTTTGACTCTAAAATACCAGAACCTTTAACTAAACAAACATCTGTCCTGAATTAAAAGTCAAAGTGAAGGTAAAAATTATGCTTCATTTTTTTAACTTCACCCCTTTCACTCATAGTGCATTTAAGGTCATACTGATTTATATTTTAATTTAAATTATTTCTGGTCTTTCCAGAAAATGTCCTGTCCAGTCTACAACCCTGATGAGAATCTCATACAGAAATAGGGGATTCGAAATGCGTCAGCGTTCTCCTTACTGCTGCGCTTTTAAATATTAATTGTCCAGATGTAGCATGTTGGTTGAATTTTATGCACATTGGATCTAAAAATGTTAACCTAGGAGTGCAACGACACCTGTATTTTGTATGTAATTTGATGCACTAGGAAAAGTGGTTGTTGCTTATGGTTTAAGTCTTTGACTGGCTTTGTTGCGTTCATAAAGTTTTGTCTTAACCGCATCGCTGCGGCGGCTTTTCCCGCTGTGTGCGGCAATTTTCAAAAAGCCGCATTACATGACGAGCTCAGCTCGTCATCAGCATAGCAGCGCCGTAGCTAATGACGAGCTGAGCTCGTCATCAGCAGCGAAGAGGTTAATACATGCAATTTATTTTGTTCACAATATATGTTATGTGTTATTTTGAAACTACAGAATTAGGTGGTGTGTGTCTTTCCACTGACACTTCTTAAAAAAAAGTTGAATTTGTGAAAGTTTCTTCTTTCAAAAAAACGCTGGTAATTAAGTTACCCAGACAATGCAAAAAAGATAAATGGTCAGAATTTTGTTTATTCATTGAAACAACCACTTGAATAGCAAGCCGGGCTTTCTTTCCTTTATGAGGCATCTGCAATAAGGCACTGGACTGGATCCAGTCCTTTCTCACTGGCCAGACTCAGCGAGTTAGACTACCCCATTCATCTATGAACCTACAGTGATCAGCTGCGGAGTGCCCCATGGTTTCTCCCTGAGCCATGCCCTCTACAACATCTACATGGGCCCCCTGCCAGCCATCATCAGAAGCCATGGACTCAACATTATCTCATACACCGATGACACCCAGCTGAACCTTTCCCTCAACAATAAACCTAAAACCACCAGAACAAACTTCCACAGCAGAATGAAGGATGTTGCTTCCTGGATGAAACATTGCTGCCTCGAGCTCAATGCGAACAATTCTGAAGTATCATATTGGGAGCCACCCCTTCAGCCTGGGATGACTTGATGGCCAGCCGCTCTGGAATCCCTGCCCACCCTGACGGATTATGCATGCAACCTCGGCATCATACCGGGCTCATTGCTCACACTGAACCCCCAAATCAACGCAGTTTCCTCACTCTCCACCTGCTCTGAAAGACATTCATATGGATACCCACAGAATCCAGAAAGATGGTCACATGCACACTTATCACTAGCAGACTCGACTACGGCAACGCACTCTGTGCCGGTGTCACCCAGAAACAGCTCAAGAAACTATAGGAGGTCCAAAGTGCGGTAGCCAGGTCCTCGACATACCCCACCACAGCCACATCATGCAATACGTCCGACAACTCCAGTGGCTCCCAGTCAACAAGATGATCCCCTTCAAGCTCCTCACACATGTCTACAAAGCTCTCCAGGATGAAGGACCAGCATACCTGAACCACCGCCTCGCATTCCACGTAGCTGCCAGACATCTCAGTTTCACCCAACTCACCCTAGCTTCCGTTCCCAGGATCCACAAGGCCAGAACTGGAGGAAGATCATTCTCCTACCTCACCATCAAGACCTGGACCAGCCTGACCGCTGCGTCGCTGGCCCAATTCAAGAAGTACCTCAAGACCTGGCTCTTTGAATGATTGTACACTCAGAAGAACCAGCAGATCTCTCTCAATGCCTTGAGGTCCTCACAGGTGAGTAGCAGTGTTATAAAAGCCCCTGATTAATTGATTGATTGAAGAGGACTGTGAAGTAATGCTATCTCCAAGAACGCAGTTTGGTGAGGCCTCATGTGTGCTCAGTGATATTTGGGACTGTACACATATCTCACATCATCCTCTTATGCTATTTACAGGAAACATACAAAACTTATGGTGTAAGGCCTATACCTTTCTTGGCGCATCTACTGTAAACTGAATAGAACATTTATCATAGGCAACATAACATGTATACATGCATAGATATGTGCATTCAACTGGTGTAAGATATGGGACTGATTACACATCACTATGGTGATGTGAATTCCATAAAGTACTGGCCACATTACCCATGACATGGTTATCCTACTTAGCGGCCACACTATCTGACATACATAACTATGATGTCATTTTGGGACTCAGAGGCCCATTGTGGCCAATGGCATTCAATAGGATAATTGTTGCAGACTACAGACGGTATTAGCAGTACTAACCTGCTCCTCCCTGTACATGTGTCATGACTGCTGCCAGAGATATCAAACAGCAGCTACCATGGAGGAGGTCGTGTAATCAGCATTGTCTGAACAAAAGTGAGTCTTCTGTGTAGAGGGACACAGCCATTGGACTGCAGCGGTCACATTATCTAATATTAGGCTATACTGTGACTGCTGTGGGTGAAGCCGCCTATCGCACGGTTGACTTGCTCTGACAGCGGGAGATTGTGCATGTTCCATTAGTGTGGTCAAGGATCCGCCATGTTTGGACTTTAAACAACATAAACAAATGATCTGCTGATGAGTGCATCTCCACCACTACAAATATGTTGGAACATGTCTCATGATGCATTACGAGAAAGGTTATAGGGATTACGCACACCACTGTAAATCCAAATGAAAATTTGTGGCGTGCACTAGAGATATCACTTCCTGACAGAAGTGTGGAAATCAGTGAACAGTCCGTGACACCCAGTGCATTTTCAGAGGTTGTGCCTAGGGAGCTGACACTCACACTGGGTGTCACGGACTGTTCATGATGCATTACACCATTCCTCTGCCTATTACAATCCTCAAAAGTCATTGTAGGGCTTTACTGTGCATGAACACATGATTACCGGGTTGCTCTGTACAACGGCAGTGCAGGAGTAATGTGTGCAATGCTGACTCCACAACAGGACGGTGTCCATCATACAATGTATGTTTGTATGATGTGCACAGGGCTGTTAGAGACACATGTGGAGTTCAGATTGGGGATGTTAGATGGAAATGACAGTAATGGAAAGCAATCAGATTCATAATGGTTACTTCTGTATTTCTAACGACAGTCAATGTCATAATTTAGGCTGTCTTCCCCTTGGAATTGCCTCTCCTACAACAGTGGTCTAATCTGTCCTCCAGATCATTGTACGGCATCTCTTCGACTTTCCTCCTCTTAAATGTTTAAATGTATGCAACTGTAATTTATCCAATCATGATGCAAATTTCTATGTACTGCTAACATATGCTGGTATGTGTGGTCACATGACTCTTGGGTGTGTCTTGGTAAATGTTAGTGTGGACACTGTGACTAATATCCATATATCAGTATATTCCATACATAGGTACTCTGGCAGAAGGAGGAGACAACAGCCTCCAGTATACCAGCCATTTCCAGACATTCAAACTATGGAGGAAAGAGATGTCATCAGAAGGTTTTGTCTCAATAGGCAGATTAAACAAGATTATGTGACCAGTTGGAGCCTCATTTAAGTCCTCGAAGAAAGTATCCCACATCCCTGACATCAATGGTGAAACTCATGGCAACACTATATTTCCTGGCCACAGGCTCCTTTCAGTACACTGAGGCTATATCTGGTGGAATGTCACACTATGTTCACTGGATTGCTATGTGATCTTCTTTCAGCAATGATGAGACACATGGACAGTGAAATACAGCTCTCCAGGCCAATGTGAAGGATTATTTCCATGGATTTGGTCGCATACAACATGTGGTTGAAGCAATGGATGACACACATATTGCCTTGGTACCACCACACAACAGGGAGCAAGTCTACGGGAACAGGAAGCACTTCCATTCTGTCAGTGCAAGTGGTTTGTTTATCGAATTTATACATGTCACACATCTGTGCCAGATCCCCAGGATCTGCCCATGCCTCCTTTGTACTGTGGAACAACAATATACCCCAGCTGATATCACAACTACTATCAATCACTGTAGCCTTCCACATGCTCCACAACATGGCACTACAATGGAACATTCCTTTTATTGCAGAGGATGTAGACCAGCAGAAGCCACTGGCTGAGGTTCCTGAAATTCCAAATGATGATGATAGTGGCGCAGAGGAAGGAGTTGACATGCATTAAGAGCTCAACATCTTCTTCTCATGAGTGTAAGTATGCTGTGAGATATCATTACTTTGACTGTCACAGTGACTGTTGTTTTGTTGTGATGCTGTGAAGAGGGTGTTCATGGATACATGTTAGATAAAAATATAGCTGTGCCAAACTCTGTGCACAGCTGTTTGTGGAGGAAGGTCTTGACACATGCACACGTTGTTGATGTTGCTTTGTGTAGGTGGAATTTACCCATGTATGGCTTCCTAGATAATCTCCCCTTGTATTTGACTATTGTAGGTGCCTTCACCTTCTCATCTTCATTGGGACATTTTCAGAGTTGTGACATCAGCAGGTAAATGATTACGTTTTGAAGTACAAATTGTACAAGGATTGTTCCTGGGAATGTCTTGCACAGACTTTGGGTGTACAACTCCAGTACCAAGTAAGCTCACACAGGGATAAGATGGAAGTTGCTAAGACTCCATTGGAATTGTTCCCTGTCATGTGGAGGTCCTAATGCACTATGTGTGCCATCATGTTCTCCAACACAATGTTGTTGTTGGGCCAAATCATGCTAGTCTCCCTTCACAGTGGATAAATCCTCAATATGTATGAAATTGTTGCAGCTGTTGATATGTCTCAACAATGTAAGCCACAAAACAGCTGGTGCCACTGACATATGTTTGTGACATTCCACCAGATGCAGCAACTCTGGATAGGATAGGAATGAACATGTGCTCAGAAACTGTTGTACTGCCATGTTTTGGTTTCTTGTTTTCAATGATGTGGATTCCTTCTCTGAGGTTGTCAATATGGCTCCAGCTGATTCCATTAGCCAATTGTCATTTGCTAATTTTATTTGCCATTGTTAAAAGTAGCTCCTCTGACCCTGTTGCTTAGGTCTTCACATGCCATTTGTGGTCACTGACTAACACAGACTAAGCTTACACGAAGCGGCACAAAAACTCTTGCTATGTGGATTTAAGCAAGCATGCAGATTTGCTCGTTTCTGCATGCTCTCATGTGCTCGCGTATGCTTGCGAGATGTTTTTGATGTTCACCAATGCGGATTGCGTGTTCGGGGAAAATATTATGCAAACTTCACCACGCAGTCGCCAATGGGTGCGGCCATCTTACTTTCCTACTCTTTGCATGGTTCTGGGGCCTGTTTTTAATCCTCACTAAACTTTTCAATCCTTTGTTTTTTACAGTTTTTCTGATCTTTTTGATTTATTATCTATCCCTCTCTGTCCCTAGTGTATATTTTACTTTCCTATTTCTTCTCCTGAATTTATTTTTTACTCCTAAATTTTCTTTTCCGCCCGCCCACCCAGAAACATGGCTAAGGCTACCTCTGGCTCCTCCAAGTCTAATGGGAAGGGGAAGGCACCTGCACCCAAGAGCAGCCTTCCTTGCCGAAGAGTGTGCCCGGAAGGGGTGCAGGCCCGGTTACTTTTGACTGAGGCAGAGGTGGCCACCCTTGTTTTTTTTTGTTCAGCTCCACCTCCCATTGACCTTGTCAGCAGGCGGCAGGCCTGGCTTCGGCTACACTACCCAGGAGAGTCACCACCGGTGGGCGAGGGTGTGCCGGGTAGTGTTTCGCTGCTCTGGGATCCGGCGCACCCATAACCAGCTGACCCATTGGTGGTCAGACATCTTGGACCAGGAGTATGACATGCTGGACCTGCTAGGTGTTGAGGTTGCGGGGCTTGGTGAGTAGCTAATACTAGTAGTATTATGTGTTCTGTAGACTGTGTTACTGTTATTGCGAATATAACTTTTTGCTGAATATCAAGAATACTGCTGCTTACATTTCAAGTAAATTACGTTTAACAATCTTCTGTGATTGTTATCCTTCTAGACACAGGTGCTCGGCGCTACTAATCTTTAGGGGTGGGCGGATATCTCCATACCGCCCACGGAATATGCAGAGATTTGCCCCTTCCGCCTTTTGCAATTAAGGCGGAGAAGCGGGGCAAATCTCTGCACACTCGGGAGCATAACGGAAGTGGCCACCCGTGGGAGCCTGCGCATGCGCATTCCTGGCGTGGAATGCGCAGGCTCCCGCACATGCGCAGTTCCAAGAAGAGGGCTAGATGGCCCTGGATGACCCCGCGATAAGGTACGTTTTATTTGAAATGTTATCGTAAGGCTTTTTAATCACATTTAATCTTGCGTGCGGAAGGCGGGCTGGAGGTTGGCGGCAGGCGGGCGGCGCGTAATGGTAATATGTGGAGAGGCACGGCGATCGGGTCAATCTCCGTGCCTCTCCGCGTAAGGGCCTTATGCGACTTCGGCCCACCTCTACTAATCTTACTTGTTTGCAACTTTGCGCTCTCTTGGGCTTATCATGTAAGAGAGAAGTTAGGTAATACTAGAGAGACTCTAGTCCTTTTGTTGTCCTCCTGTCACTAAGATAGTGGTGGATTGATAGGTAGTTTAGTTACTTGGTATTATTTAGTTGGTAATTTTTTTGAGGTCTGCGTGACGCATCCTCTGTAACGTCACATGCTTCTGAGTGCTGCTTACTCCAGTCCTTAGTAGAACCTTTTGTAGTATGTTAGTGAGTGAGTAAGAGACTTAGCAGGACATCAGCAGCATCTAACCAACAAATTGGTGTATGCAAAATGCATAGATGCGTCCTCCATCTATGCATTTTGACTTGAGGACTAAAATAAATGGAAATGCAGATTTACGGAACAATTAGCCCATCTGGAATAGGTGGGCTAGGTAAGGTAGTACTTAGGCTTAGGGTTCTGGAATCAGAATGGAACACCAGATTAGTTTTCATAAATAATAACTAGACGGTCCTCGAGTCCCGTGATACTACTAGTCGATAAGATTAGATAGGTCAATTTTATTGCAATTGTTGTTTTCAAAAATGTTTTTTTAGCGTTTTTTGAAAACTTTTATTTGTTTCACATCAATCATCAATGTTTGTCTCTTTCTTTATTATATCTTACATGATCAGCCAGGGGCAAGAAGACGGGGTCTGAGTCTGCGGGAGCTGGACAAGATGCCTCCCAGGGCCAGGACTGCTCCTCTACTGAGGGCTCTGCTGCTGGCCCTGTAAGTCCTCCTGTTGTTAATATTAATACTTGTTTCCCTAACTTTTACTGCACCTTATGTTTTCTGAACTTTTATTTCCGTTTCCTAATTCTATTTTTTACGAAATCTTCTTCGATGTAGACTATCTGTTTCTAAATTCTTGTTATCCCTGCCTCTCACTGCCTCTGCTCTGACTCTCTGTACTAGTACTACTACTATTAGTCTGTCTGTAGCTAAGCTTGCCCAGTTGGCCACCCTTAATTTAAAAGGTTTAAAAACTCAGATTCACCAATAGCTCTAGCCACTGAGCCCCGTCCTTTGGGTTGTCCTCTTCTAGTCTTCTTAATCTTGAGAGTCTTTTCGACAATACCCACCAAGCAAATGCCCAGCCAGATATTTTACTCTTTTTGACAGGATAGGACATACTATTATTAGTGTCCACTCTACTTGTCTCTAGTACCTGATTTGTTATAGTGAAGTATGTGGTATATGATATGTATATATATATTTTTTTTCAATCTTGCTAGTGAAAAAGAATAAATAGGGGAGGTGCATGTGCCTAAAAATTGTGTCATGTTTTGTCTAGGCATACCGACCACCAGTGCCGAGGCCAGAGGCAAAGGTGACACCAGTAAGGAGGGTGCAGACGATGATGCAGCTGTAGGGGGTGAGGCAGCAGCAGTGGCGGGTGGTGGTAAGTTATATTCCTTACTTATAGACATTACAATCGCTGCAAGGGTGTACACTGTACTGATGAGGGAGACTAAGTTGTTGTGAAGAAGAAGGCACCCTTTACTTAGCATTAGAGCAATAGCATTAGCGGCAGGAGTAGTTGAGTAACTAATGGCCTCTTCTATCTGACTACAACTCATCTCATCAGAAGAGGTGTGGCGCCGCGGCTAGGTCGACTGACTCCGGAATCTGGGGATCACGGTTCGATCCCCAGCATCGGCGGCAGATTAGCCCAGCACCATGTGACTCTGGGCAATAGCTTGCTTAATCTTCCCGACGGCCCCCAGCGCCTAGAGACCCTTACGGGTGATTGTGCGCTTTACAAATGTGGATTCTCATCTGGGAAAGTTTTCTGCAGAAGACTAAGAGTCAGATGACCTTGATGGATGGGTTGAACAAAAAGGGAAAGAAGCATGGAAGGAGGAAGGACGGGTGAGATGTAATATATATGACTGACAGAGAAGGATACTTGGGATGCAAAAGTGGCTGATAGGAATCAGATGCATGGGAGGTTGAAGTATGGGTGGAAGGTGAAAGAAAAAATGCCTGCCTGGGTGGGTGAACCTGTATGGATAGCAAGATTCCTCCAAGGTGTTTCATGGGTCAAACTCAAAGGCAAACAAGGAAGGAAGGACGCATGGGTGGTGTTTTAAAAAAATAGAAATGTTTTTGTTGGTGAAAGAAACTAAGGTTTGTTGAAAGATGAAGAAGAATGATAGGCATGTGTACTTTGAATGGATGGATGCCTGGATGGTATTCAATCATCCTAGCATAGGTGGAGACTGTCACTTGATGAAGAGTCGTTAAAGAGATTGTAAAAGAAAAATAAACCGCGCCAGAGTAGCAAAGCCAAGGAAAAAAGATAAGAATAAAAAAAATATAAGGCCAGAAGAGCAATGCAATGATTGATAAATGGAAACCTTGCTGGGAAGAAAAGCACAGGACTGTTATTTTGCAAGATTTTTGATTCAAAGTTGTATTTTCAGAATACTCCCTTGACTCACAGAAGTTTGCAAGCACAGCATATATATTGTGTATGTATGTTGTTATCTAGTGCCTCCCTCCGACTATGAGGCCCACTCCCTACCTATGTTAATTTACTTTCAACTGTGTCAGCCTGCCATGGGTGGCCTATCGGATGAATGGTTACACGATCAATCAAAACAAAGTAACTCCTCGTCCCACATATAATCAATGACCATTTGGATAAGATATCATCTGCCTTGTTGTAGAAGTCAGGGCAGGGTGACAGTGAAATTGACCAGTTGCTCTTGATGTAACAGAGAGTATGGCCACCCTGTGGTCGTGGGGGTGTAGGGGACCGGAATACCAAGCGCGGAGGCCGTATGTAGTGGGCAATGTTTGTTTTATTTATATCTCTGGTTATACAGGGTAAGTATCAGTCTCGAATGTCCAACAAATTAAATCCACAGCTCCTTGGTTGAAAGGAAGGTCGGGGCTCGGGACGCGTGCCAAGGTGGTTCTTCCGGAGTTCCGGCTTGGGGTCGTCCTCGGAGGTACCGGGAGGGAAACAAAGAAACAGAAGAAAGGAGCCGTTAGTCCTGCCAGACTTCACTAGTCGGATCCCTGTTACCAACACCCGGGTCCGTGAGGGGAAAGAAGACGAAAGTGAGGAGGGTACGGTAGGGTCAGGGTAGGTATGGGACACAAGCCGGGTATCGAGATGCAGTAGGGGTGCTGAGTGGAGGGACGTGAGGGGACGAGGGTTTCTTACAAAGTGAACTAGTGCTTTACAGTATTTACAAAGTGCTACGGGTGACGACGTGATCCTGAGGAGTTATCTACAACAAAAGGGGTTATTTACACTGCACCTAATGTGCTACAAGGGTGATTCCGAATCACTCACCCGCTCCGCCGCAACTCTCCGAGTTGAGTTGCGGCCGCTCCCCAGCAACCTCCGTTGGACTCCACCAATCTTCGGACCAGTCGTCGTCTTCTTCTTCGGTCGCCTTCTCCTTCGCCGCTCCGGTCGGGGTCTCCTGCCACAAGCTCAATCCGACACCTGACTGTCTCTGGGTTCCGGCTTTTCCAGTGTCCGGGTCTTGAGAGGGAGACCTCCGCCCCCTGGTCCAGCTCATTAAAACCTTCGGTATCTCTGCATTTAATTATGCAGATGATACCCAGCTGGTCTTCTCTCTGGAGGGACAGGACGCAGTCACACTGGAGACTTTTCATCGGTGCATGCAGGCGACAGCGGAATGGCTCCGGCTGAACTCGTTACAGTTCAACGGAACTAAGACGGAGGTTTTACATTGCTCCACTGATCGAATTCCTCGCGACCTCCCAGTGGACTTCTGGCCTCCGTCCTTCTCAGAGACGGTGTCTGCGGCACAATCAGCGCGCAATTTAGGCGTCATTTTTGGGCCTAACCTGCAGTTGGATCTACATGTGAATAAGATCTCGTCAACATGTATGATGCTGATTCGTATGCTGCGCAAGGTCCTTCCTCTCCTCCCTGTGCAAGCCAGACCAGAAGTAGTGCGTTGTACCATCCTAAGTCGACTTGACTATTGTAACGCACTACTTCTGGAGGCCCCGGTAACACTCTTGGGCAAGTTGCAAAGGGTGCAAAACATCGCTGCTAAACTCGCCCTTTCTCGCCCTTACCATAGTTCTTCTACGGCAGCACTGCGAGAACTTCATTGGCTGCCAGTTCATCTTCGGGTGCGCTACAAAGCAGCATGTATTGTGTTCAGGGCTATTCACGATCTGGGCCCCATTCCTTTGCGGCGAATGTTTGCCTGGTACTGTCCATCGAGAGCCTTACGCTCTTCGTCATCCAGGCTATTGGTAGTCCCACGATTCCAGAGAGTGAGGATGGGGGGCCGCTCTTTCAGAGTAGCGGCAGCCAAACTCTGGAACTCTCTGCCTATATCCTTGAGAAGCCTTGGAGATCTCCTATCCTTTAGAAAGGCTTTAAAGACTCATCTTTTTCCTAGGATAGGCTGAGCTACTGTTTTCATTGAGTACGGGTCAAAGCGCCAGGATGCCCTTGGTGGTGACAGGTTGCGCTATATAAGTATGCCACAATGCAACAATACAAGGTGCTTCCGGGGTCAGGAGGGCGTGCTTCCGGGTGTCCGCCGTTCCGGATTGGGTCCTGGAACAGAGGACAGAGGGTTGGTCTTTTGGTGGGCCGGCTTGTTGCTATGGACGCTCTGGCTGTGACTTCCGCATTGTACGAAGGGCTGAAGTGCCGCGGACCAAGGACGGCATGAGAGGACGCCGCATCACACACCCATAATAGAAAAATAAGATAATTGTGTAGTCAGCTTCCCCACCTGCAGACAGTAGTAAATAAAAATAACGTGACGTGAGGCTGCTTCACGAATATGTCTATCTTGGGCGCATGCTGACTGAGCTGGAATGCCGGCTACAACAAGGTTACTTAATTTAGCTAAACAAGAGAGAAGAAAAAGACTGGTGTACTCGAGTCCATAGTGCAAGTATAATGCCTTAAACCCCCAAAAATGTTATAGTGATCCAGCGGGCTACCAACCTGCGGACATCTATCACTATATACTCAACTGGACCCATAAACACACTCACTCATATAGGCCGGTTAACACCGCTGGGGATCAAATTTATATGGCTAAATTTGTAAGTTCTTTTGAATATCAATTCTCTAATCTAATACTGAGCCGAAGCCATTTTTATAAATAATGGATCTATTTTAGTTGAATAGGATTTAATGATTATAACATAGGTTCATTTACCTGTTTATCTCATTGTATATCCACAGACTCGGGTAAGTTTTAAATGTTTATCAAATTAAGCATAAGAGCAGAACAAATTACAGTGTTAACTTCATCATTTGGAGAAAGTATTATTGGTCTATCAATTTTAAATAAGATGTCACAACAACTAGTACCTCAGGAAAGAGAGGATAGAGAGAGAAAGCACATTGACACAATTCTCATAATTATATGTACCTAGGATGGTGCAAAAATCAGATCCGTCTGGCCAAGAGAAAATGGGCACCTTAGGAAGTTCAGGTGACAGGTACTTCAGGGCAGGACAGGGTAGATGACCTCTTCTGGATTAGATGCCCGCATCTCACCCCTCTCTGATCCTAACATCCTCCTCGATTCTTCTACGATCTTCTTCCAGTTCTATTGCCTCCAGGATTCTTCCACGCTCTTCTTCTCATTCTAATTTGCTTTGAAAATTCTAAGTCTGCTTCTTCAGTTATTCGATCAGCACTCGGACATCATCTCGGTCTTTCAACGCTCTGGCTGCGACTGCTCTCTCTAATCTAACTAACTACCCCAATTATACTTTCTTAATTGCATGTATCACCCCTAAATGTTTCAACCTTATGAAACTCCTATTTCTGATTGGAAGAGCTGAGGGGATGATCATCGCACCATGCTAAGTTTTAATACTTTTCTTACGTTCAATTGTTTAAGTTCCCGCCCATTAATTTGTTCTCCCAAGCTTTATTTCCCACCCATATTTGTTAACTTTATCAACAACAATATATACAATTTCACAGTTGTCCATCTGCAGGATGTTCAGCTGGTTCCCAGGACATGTGTGGAGAACGACATTGGATGAGTCCCTAGACTTGAGCTCACTGTTTCATAGATGTCCCTCTTGCTCATGCAGGCAAAACCACGTGGGTGTCAGACTTTACCATCTTTCAGAGGCCCAAATACGCACTAATAGAGAGGTCAAAAGATAAAGTATTAAATTCAAAATAAAATGATTTCACTGTATACCACCTATCTCTACTCTAATCCCAATTACTTCTAACAACTACTTATGCATTAGCACTTAGTATATAACCCAGTTTAGTTTCAGCAAGGCAGATTCTTAGCACATGAGTTTCCAAGTGGTCATATTAGATGCCATTGCGCAGAAGCAGAATTTTCCCTCCAAGCATTATGACATCATGCAGCTGACGCATGCGCAGAACATTTTACCACGTTAGCAGCCATCTTTAATCACACTCTGGTTACTTGTTAGTAAAACACATAGGCAAGCTTCCTCTATCTTGAAATATATGGAATGTTGTGCATAATTTGTATTACAAATTTTAACAAGAGGGGGGAGAGAGAGAGAGTCGGTGGATTCAGTCTCCCGAGTCATGTACATAAACAAAGTGGAATCCACTCAAGTGATGGTGATCCCTAGAGTGATGGGGAACACACAGTGTTGTTAAAATGCCCCTCACACACCAACAGGCCCCTTGGTGTCATGCTTCATCATCGGGGCCTTCGCACCCCTCTACGGGATGCGGCGTGCTACGACTCGCGAATACGCAGGAGCACTTGGAGTGAACTATGTGTGGGGGTGTGTGTTATATACCAAGATGTGAGTGAGGTGAGGTGAAAAAAGTGAATAAAAAATACCTGGCACGTGGGAAGAAAAAAAACTTTATTAAATCCCCGGCTGGTATTGTTAAAATTAAAAGTGCAAGGCGTGGTTTTCAAAAAGATACGTGTTAGGGTATCAAACCACTGTGTTAAAAGTCAACATGTTTCGGAGGTCAAAGCCCCCTTCTTCAGGACAAGGGTGAAAAGCACTTATCCTCGCCTTACTCACATGTAAGATGTCAAAGTGAAACATAAAAATTACCACAATGTGTAATGTTCCTCACTATGTTTTTTATGTAAGTGAGTGTCGTTGCGCCCAGTTGGCGTAAGAACTTTAAGTTCTCAAATACAGGACCTCATGAGCCTTTAAACGTATATTGGGGAATCCTTCCTTTCTAATCAGAAACGGTTACAGCAACAGCTAATCGCCTGCCTTCCCTCAACGCGGCTCCGATGAAGTGATTAGCACTTAGTATATAACCCAGTTTAGTTTCAGCAAGGCAGATTCTTAGCACATGAGTTTCCAAGTGGTCATATTAGATGCCATTGCGCAGAAGCAGAATTTTCCCTCCAAGCATTATGACATCATGCAGCTGACGCATGCGCAGAACATTTTACCACGTTAGCAGCCATCTTTAATCACACTCTGGTTACTTGTTAGTAAAACACATAGGCAAGCTTCCTCTATCTTGAAATATATGGAATGTTGTGCATAATTTGTATTACAAACATTATTTATACTTTGTTACAGGACTATATGAGAGGATTGCGTCTGAGCAAGTCTCTTTTATACGACTCCTTGCTCCATCAATATGCCGGGAAAGTGGAAGGATACCACAAATGTTATGTACTGTGCTCACTAGTGCTACTGTGCCACTATATGTAGAATTAATTTGTCTTACTGTTTTGTTAAGAGTGCATTGGTTACAATAGTCTTTTTTTTCTTGATATAGCTACTCCTTCCCAACCAAAAAAAAACAGGCCGGAAGGAGTTGGCAGCCATGGCCCAACGCCACAAGCTGGAGGCCATCTGCACAGAATATCAGCCGCTGGTGGCTCTGGCTGAGAAGAATGAGCAGGTGGCAGCAGCTGAATCCTCCTCCAATGCCCGGGCCCCGCCAGTCACCTCCAGTGGTATGGTTCTGTAGTCTGGCAGCCGCCAGCCGCACTTCATCCAACACTGCTGCCCCCCCTGTGGATGCAATTGTCGAGCATTCAAGTGCTACATGCTCTTCTGAATGGCGCACCTAGAGGAGCAGGTGAAGGAGGTCCTGGTGGGTAACAAGCAAACCCGCCGATAAGAGATCCCGTTGGATTGCCCCTTTTTTATTCTTTTTTTGGTGGGTGGGCATTGGGCATACGTTTGGGATAAGTTGGGGTTTCTATTTTTGGACAATTGTTTTTAATCCAATGGATATTGGTTGGAGTTAGAGAGAGGGGTGGGTCATGTGTTTTGGGATTTTTTTTACATTAGTTTATTTTGTTAGGGGATTAAATTATATTTATACTTAAACTTTACAAACAATGAAATGTTTTGTGGGGGTTACTCTTTTACGTCACATGGTTTATTTTGCCGCTGCAGTGCCGCAACCAGTTTTTTATTGAAATAATCTGCCGGTTTTGTAACGCACAAACAGATCAATGTGGTACCCTCACTGAGTGACTTGTCTTACTAGTACTGTCAGTCTCTCCTCCTAGTCTATGCAGTCTGCAACTGGTGTGGCTGAGTGAATTGAGGAATTAATTTCCATTATTAATTATGCTGTCCCCAAACTTCTTCTCTTATCTGTGATTGATGTTTAAACTTAGGCACAGCGATGGCTGAATGGTGAGGATGGTTTGGTTTTCCAAGTTGCCATGGTGGTAGTGGTAGTAGTGGACACTGGCAGTATCATTTGCAAAAAAAGATAATGAGACAGCCAGTCGCCTAAGGGAGACTCTGGAAGGAGTAGTAGAACAAAGTACAGTAGTACACAAGAAGAAGACTACCAAACAAGAAACCATAATAATGATTAGCAATGCTAAAATAAAATAAAACATAATGGTGGCGGAGATAGCCTAGTACAACAGGAAACAGTTACAAATTGTAGTTGACTTGAGTCACTCGACAGACACATGATGTGGACAAGCGTATCCTTTAGTGCTGTAAGGATGATGAATCCAATCGATGCTGGCAAATAATTATAATTTATGATGGATTAAGTTCCTTTAGCAAAATAATTGACTTGCAAATAATGAGCATGGGTGGGCAAGCAGAAGAAGATCCTCGCCCTGCCTTATTGAAAATTAATTAGAGTTGCTTTCACCACATCAGCCCCAGCAAGTGTCTGATCAATTATTGGTGTAAATTTAATTTAGTCACACTTCAATATAAATCACACAGCCCGGGAGAAGAGGGTTAGGGTTTAATGAATAGTTGGGATGGGGTATTTGAGAGAAAGGTTTGACAAAGACAAACACTACATATGGACAACATGTTTTTGTTTCTTGTTTTAAATGATGTGGGAATCCTTCTGTGAGTTGTCAATATGGCTCCAGCTGATTCCATTAGCCAATTGTGATTTGCTAAATCTTGGCAGACAACCATCATATTCATAAATATGTTAAGAGAGAAAAATGAAATGCATGCATGATGATGACTTGATGGTTAATGAATAATGATAAGTACTACTTACTAACTAGACTAGTAGACAGGACAGGGCAGCAGTATATTATTAATTATTATTATGCAACTTTTCTTGCCTGTCTGCCCCCAGAGAGACCCAAATGTAATACATTTTATGGTCTTTTGTACTAGGCTTCCTTTTAAAGCTAGCAAAGAAAATAAATATAGGGATCAATTATAAGCAAAGAGCAAACATAATAACACACAGTCATAATGATTGAAGAGAAAAAATGAATCAAATTAATTAAAGATGATGAATGATACTAAAGTAACTGTATTATCCTGGTCAAATTGGGGGTTGTATCTCGGCATTCCTCTTGGTACTCCCTTCCATGGACACTGCGTTCGTCAATCTTGGGTGCCACTACCTGCCTGGCGGATGCGGATTGGTAGGTGAGTGTGAGTTGTTTTTCTCTATTTAGCACAGGTTAAAGGCCAGCCTGAGAGTGTAGATGGAAAAACAAAAGGGATAATGAAAAATCAAGGAGAATATAAATGGACAAATTATGGAGGAGTGTATACACTTTCAGAGGCGGCATGGCTAAATAATTTCTTTAAAAAAAAAAAATGTTGTCCTCATATATGCCACCAGAAAATGTATGCTCTAGATGGGATCTTTCAGAGCCTTTTGCACATGTTCACTTAGATTCCGCCCCTGGATTATGTGCGCGGCTTGCCGAAATTGCCCAGAGGTAGGCTGTCTCCTTGTCCAACTCCCTATTACCATATTACCGTGTTACCAGGGAGGACTGGACCACAAAACCTCTGGCATAATCATTGGACTATTGGTTACTTTTCCGACCATTCTTTTAGCGCGGACCAGATCTTATTGGCACTCTCTCCACCGCACAACCTATCTTACTGAGCAGTCATCATAATATTTTTCAAACAATCAGCAAATCTTGGGCGGGCCTTCGACTTCCATTCTGTACAGATTTCCCTTCTGGCAATGACTACAACATAAAATATGAACTGTGTGACTGGGCTGCTCAATAAAAAGTTCTGTAGGAGGCCAAAGAAAATCAGTCTGGGTGAACAGATAATTGGTATTAGTAAAACCTCCTCCAAAAAATCACAAACATTTCCCCAATAACTGGTGATTTCCCTGCACTCCATGAACATGTGCAGATCATCTGCTGCCGTAGAATTACACCTCGGGCTGAGATAATTTTCAGCAGATATCCTACTCAGTTTGGCAGGGGTCCAATAAACCCTATAAGCAGTAAATAAATGGTTCCTTCTGAGATTAGCTGGTGTTATTACCTTTTGTGAGATAGTAAATGAATCAGCCCAGACTTTCTGTATCTCCTCACTATTCTCTGTTATGGAATTGCCCCAAAAATTTGTCACTTCAGAATCCAAACAATATTTTGCAGACACCAAATTATTATACCAGAAGGCAACCTCCCGGTTCCAGCCTCCCCCTCTGCTCATGGAGTCTAGAAACCGGCTAAATATTTTCTACTGTGTTTCCAGCATTAACCTACAACAGCAACAGGGCAGAGCAGGCCCATGGCACCCACCCAACCTCCAGACAGAGTGCACATATACAATAACATAGCATTTTCCAAATTAAGTAACTAACTAAATCAATGCACCACTGTCAGTCATGCTAACCACCGCAATCAACTCCATCACTACACAGACATGTAGGTCTTCTGTGGTTATTGTTGACTTATTTACCTTTGTTTTATGCCACTGCATGAAACGCCCGAGTTATTCCATCAACCATCTCCGATCCTACTGACTGACTGTGAAGAGTACTGGTCATCAGCATCATGGTGTAGTGCACTGATGGATTCCAGATTCCAAATTCAAAAATGCAATGGATCGGCAGGAGTCAGAGGAGTGGACTTCTTTAATAAATGCACTCAGCTGCAACTCCAATATGGCAATAAAGACAAGACGGTGGTGATGGTTTTGTTGTGAATGTGATTCAAACCTGAAAGACAGAGGCACACACAAATAACAAAAGTAAATAAAGAAGAAAGAAAGTAACAAGTTGAAAGCCTAGTTGTCAGGGAAGTAGAGCTCGTCCTCAAACTCAGGTGGGTCAATCAGAAGTAGGTCATCATAATCTAACCCAATACTTCTGTCACCTATGTCACTATCCTCATCTTCCTGCTGTGCTGCAGGTATTGTGTAATCCAGTAATATAAAGTGCTGATTCATTTTGATCATGGTTACTTCTACACCTTTTGGGCGAGAGACTGGTCCTTTTCACTGTTATAATGGCACCAGCAGCACTGAAAACACGTTCAGAAAAGACGCTTGCGACAGGACAAGCCAGATAGTTTATCCCCGGCCTGCTGAGCACTGGCCATTGGTGCCTTTTCCATACCAATACAGCGATGTGTTTTTGATCAATTTAGACCTTTGTTGGGTCATCCAGATAGGCCTAGACCGTCAGCTAAATGCTCAGGGGTGCTCTGCTTATCTTGGCCTCTTTTGCCTTTGCATCAGAACTGGACCTAACAAACCCTTGATGTAGGAACCATTCCTGTTCCAATTTTACAGGGGCTGATGATCCTGTTCTTGCTGTTGTTCATGGTTTTGACTGCTGTGAGCCAAACGCACTGCCCTTAAGCTCTGAAGTTGAACTTGATGCCAGCTGCCCTGCAATACTTGTTGTGGTCTGGAGTAGCGTGCCTCTAATTCCCAGACGTTCTTTTTCAAAGTCACTGGCTACGTCACCTATCTAAGTTTTGTACTTGGCAACACCCACTTCTGAAAAAGGAATGAATATCTTAGTGTTCAGTACTGCTTTGTACCAGAATTATGGCAGAAATGTAATGTTTGGCTGATACAATCTTAGATTTCACCCTTGTATTTTCAGCTAAGTAAAGTGGTAAGCTCACCACCAACTCATATGCTTCTTTTTTCCCTCCATAGCTGTGTACACCCCTTCAGCTGTTGCTCTAGCATGCGCAACAATGGTATAGCTTGGCCCATAGTACAGTCCTCCTTGCTGACTTCATGTGTGAAGAGCTCAAAAGGAAGTAGCATCTCTGTGAGGCCTTCAACTAGGCCCCATGGGGCCATCTCAATGGTCATGTCTTTCACAGCATCGCCTAGTCTTTGCATGACATATTAATTGATTGGTCTGTACTGCTCAAACAGACGATCAAGCATGTAATAAGTTCAGTTCCAACCTGTTGGCACCTCCTGGATGAGTGCTTTGACTGGCACTCTATGCTCTATGCTCATGTTGAATGATCCTCAGCTGCTTCTGGACTTTGAAAGAATGGCTGAAATGTGTGCATATTCTTCTGCAGGTGGTCAGTATATTGCTGTCTCTGTCTTCTTTTTTCAGAAAGTCTTAAACAATGATGTTAATGCAGTGCGCCAAAAATAGGACCTTGATATCGGCATCAATGTCCATGACCTTAACTAAATTACTGCCATGGTCTGTGGCAACAAAACCAATGTTAAGTTCTCCTGGGTACAGTCATTCAAAGAACTTGCTGTTAAAATCTTCCAAAATGTTTGCAGCAGTATGACATTTCTCTATGGCGAACATGGCTACAGTTTCATGTTTCCGAGTGGCATTACAAATCTCAGCAGTGTCAACACCTGCAGATATCTTTTCTCTACCCCCCCCCCCACAAAAGAGATCCAGTGTGCAGTGATGCACATGTAATCAGTGGCTTGGCAACTAGTCCACATGTCTGTTGGCATGTGGATACTGTTATCAGCACTCTGCTGTAAAGTTTGTCCAAGCAATTCCAGCACGTCGTGATGTAGTGCTGGAACTGCAACTTTGACAAAATAGGACTTGCTGGGAACCTTCGAATTTTGGGCAGATGGCTGTCACAAATTCCAGAAAACCCACCGTTTCTACAAAACAAAAAGGGAGAAGGTCCAGAACATGCTGAGATTGGTAGGCTGGATTTTTTTCCTTTCTGGCGCCACTGATGCAGGTGACTTCTTGAACCCAGATGTTATTGGCCTCAACCTTAATTGCAGTACTCTGTTGCCTTGGTGTCTCAGCCTGATTTTTACTCTTGTGCCACTGAGATGTTGCTGATGAGGATGTGTGCGGTACCACTGCACTGCTGGAGACAGGGCTACTTTGTGTACCAGAGAAAATGTCTCCCTCTTGTTCATCTTCCACCACAATCATATCTTCTTCTACTTCTTCATCCCCACCAACAGCAACAGGTGCAGTTTTTTGGCGGCTAAGGTGCGCCTCCCACTGGAACAAGTGGTGTTTTTTCAGATGGGTTGTTTGCCCATGGGTACCATAGTTTGTACCAAGCCTACCTGATTAACACCTTGTCCACAAATTGAGCATATCTTAACATTGTCCTCCTTACTGCTAACTGAAAGGAAGTCGCAAACTGGGGAGGTGAACTTTCTGGCACTGCTGGAGGTGCCACTCGCAATGCCGGATGAACTGGAGGGTTGGCGTGGAATTTGACTCTGTGGCTGTGCACCACTACCACTACTACCTACTTCTACTGACGTGGTGGTTGTGCTGGATGTAGGTCACTGCCCGGCCTTTGAAAATACAAATATGGAAGCTGGAGGTGGTGCTGGTGTTACTTGTGTTGGTGGTATATGTGCCACATCCCTCACAGCAATTTGGGATGTAGTAATGTCGGTCTCCACTGGGGCGGAACTAATGTCCATGATGATGACTGGCTAATCATCATCCTCCTCTTCTTCATCTACCTCCATAACTCTAAGGCTTCCTGGAACCTTACTTTCCTCTAGCCTTGCCTCGTGGCGTCTCTCACTCTCAAACTGAGATGGTGGCTTCCAAGTCGCATCTAGATCATCAGAAGGGGGGGTTGCAGAAGAACTTGATGGACTAACTCCCCTTTCCTTGCTGGGGATCTGGAAGACAATGGATCTTCTGAATGAGTGGCTTGCTCTTCTTCCTTTGCAGGAAGCTTGATTTTCTGAACTGCCCCTACTTCGGGAGAAACAACTACTATTGTGGGCCGTGGTTGTGGCTGTTGTTGTCCACTTACCTATGTTTCCTGCGTTGATTGAGCACTACTTTGCAAAAACGATAAGTCAATTTCAACATTGCTGCTCGTTGATGTTGTTGTGATGAGGCTGGCTTCCTCTGGGAGAGACATGGGCTTGGGCCTAGGTTAGTGAAGTGGGCCCGCTGATGCGGGGTTGCTGCTCCTAGCTTGATCCCCAGACACCGCTGCTGCAGGTGCAAATGTTGGTTTCCCAAACAAGATCTTGGTCGGCACACCAGAAGTGGTAAGTGGCACTCCCTTATTCTTCTGTGGAGGCCCATGTACCTTTCTTTGGTGTCATCTTCTTCAAATGTCAGCAGCACACAGTGGCACAAGTTGAAGAGATATCTGTTGTCACACGTCATGTGATGTTGTGCGCTGCAGGACTTCTGTCTCGCAGTGCAATGCATGGTGATGCCTCCTCCTCTGTGAAACATGGCATTTTTTGTGGTGGTTCAATTTACTACTGTACAAACAAACAAATATAATATATAACTTAGTAACTTAGTGTGTTGTCACACTTGTTAGTGGTATTTAATATTAATAAATTGTATTAACTCAATTTAGTTAATATAAAAAACCATAACAACAGTGTAGTCATTTGTGAGCCTTTCACAACAAGGGCTTTCATCAATGTGCACTGCTGCAACTACAATTTTAAAACTTTTTCACAACTTAAAAAAAATATATATTGTGGGTAGCCACAGTATCCAGTAGGCCCAGGGTTAGTCATGGGTGCATGATACAACTGTTTCTGTGAGTTTTGTTGAACTTAAATCTCATTTATGTCATGGAATTTTAGCTCACTGTTATATGTGTAATTTTATTTTTTATTTTGGGGTGCCTGTAAAGCCACACTAGCCAGTAGGACCAGGGGTAGTGAGTGGTGCATGGACCAAGTCTTTCTGTGGGGTGTCTTGAATTTAAACATCATTGAGAGCATGGATGGCATTGGATTGTGGTGATTTTTGTGTGTTTTTCGACTTTTTGTGGTGTTGTTGGGGCCTGGCCATGTGAGTGGGGGCCATTTTGAGGCCTGGTCCAGGCAGGGCCTGTCCATGTGGCTGGGGGTCAAGGGGCCATTTTGAAGCCAGGCAGTGTGCTCAGGCCTGCACCCAGTTTGACTTGCTTTCATCCATTATGCCCAGGGGGGGTACTCAGTGGTGCATGGAACAAGTCTTTCTGTGTGGTCTCTCTTCTATTAACCTAAACATCCATTTTTGATTAGAATTGCAATTTTTATTTTGGGTTTTTGGGTGTGTTGTAATAATAATAAATGCCTAGTTGCAAATATTAATTGAAGCACAACATATGCAACATTTATTTAACTGATGTTCCACTGGCTTCCTTTACTTTTAGGTGCACAAGAGAACCACATCAGTCATCGTTCATCATCAGTGCAAGGAAGAAGTCCTGTAGCGGTGTGTGCAGCACAACGTCACGTGAAGTCATGTGTGGCCACAGCAACTCTGCAATTCGTGCAACTGCGGCCAGCTGTGCTGACATCTGAAGAAGATGGGCGTAGCTCCTCTACCAAGAAAGTTGCCAGTGCCACTGCCAGTAATAAGGAGCAGAAGAAGCAAGTGGCGCCACTTACCAAGGAGACTGGAGTGCCGACACACACTTTTTTCTGGGAAAAAAAACTATGCCTGCAGCAGCGGAGTCCGCCGGGGACCAAGCTGGGAGCACCACCTTCGCTTCATTGGGCTCAGTGCCACCACGCCAAGTTACGTCAAAGGCCATGAGTGCTGCAGAGGCAGCCACTTTAATTGCTCAATCACCATCGACCAGTGATGTTGGCTCATCGCAAGAAAGTAACATCCAATCAACGCAGGGTGTAACTCATCTGACGAATGTTCAACAACCACAGCCGCAACGACAACCACAGGTGCAACTAGTACAAGCACAAGTACATGCGCAAGGAGAGGCACAAGGAGAGGCGCAATGCTTGTTCCTCCAGAAGTAGGGGCACATCAGGAAATCGAGATTGAAGCGGAGGTATCATCCAAGGAAGCCACTCCTCCTGATGATGATCCATTGTCTTCCAGATCCACAGCAAGAAAAAGGTCAAGGAGGGGTACTATAAGTTCTTCTTCAAGCTCCCTTCCTTCTGATGATCTTGATGTTGATTGGAACCCACCAATGCAGTCTGAGAGTGAGGCATGCCATGAGCCGACAAAGGTAGATAAGCCTAAAAGGAACGTTCCCGCAAGGCTTTCACTTATGGGTGATGACGACGAACAAGAAGTGGTGTATTCTGCTGCTGATGAACAGTCTGACAATGACCCAGTCATCACAGTCGTCACTCCAGCCCCAGCGGGCATGCAGCAGACAGACATTTTTACCCTAACCCGAATTGCTGCTGAGCACCAACGCAGTTAACTACTATACCAACACGACCTACAGCTTCCCTATTTTCTCGTCAGAAGGGCAGGCAGGGACCTCCATCCAACTCGACCTCCATTACCTCAAGTAGTGGTGCTGTAAGTTCACAACAGAGTCAAATTCAGCCACGCCCATCCTCCACTTCATCTGGCATTAAAAGTAGCACCTCCACCACCAGCAGACATCTCCAATCCCCAGTTTGGGACTTCTTTACTGTTATCAAAAAGGCGGAAAACATGGTTGTTTGTTCGATTTGTAAAACTGTAGTTAGTCGGGGTAAGCTTGGTACCAACTATGGTACCGGAGGCCAGAGAGGTCATCTCCAAAAACACCACACTATCATTTGGGAGGAGCACCAAAGGAAGATCCGGGAAGCCAAAAGTACAAAAAATCGAAATGTATCCATTCATATTGCATCTGATGATGACGAGGGGCTGATCGTGCAGGGGGTAAGTGAAGAAGCAACAGACATTTTTTCTGGTACACCCAGTACCCCTGGCAGTAGCACTGCAGTGGTAGCGCCCACACCCTCTACCCCAGCAACATGTATGAGGGACGCTAAGAGTATGGGAGAGACACCAATGCGAAAAAGTACATCAATGAGCCTAACTGGATTGAAGAAGTCTGCATCATCGTCATCATCACGTATGAAAACGGTCCAGACCACCATTAAAAGCATGTTTTGGTTGGACGCGCCATTTGAATGCAACTACCCAACGGCACGTCTTTATAATGCAACGCTGGCTAAAATGTTAGCGCTGGACCTTCTACTTTTTTCTTTTGTGGAAGGGGTGGGTTTTCTAGAATTTGTGGCAACAGTCTTCCCTAAATGGAAGGTTCCTAACCGGTCCTATTTTGCCAGAGTTGTGGTTCCAGCACTACATCAAGATGTGCTGGAGGTGATTGGGGCAGCTTTGCAGAAGACTGCTGTTCACACTATCCAACTGACAACAGACATGTGGACCAGTTGCCAAGCCCTTGATTACATGTGCATCACTGCACACTGGGTCTCTTTTGCAGAGGTTAGAGACAAGTTATATGCAGGTGTTGACACAGACACAGTTTTTCAAGCTACTCAGAAACATGCAAAAGTAGCCATGTTTGCCATGGAGAAATCTCATACATTAGTAAACCTTTTGGATGAGTTTCAGAGTAAGGTCTATGAATGGCCGCATCCAAGAAAGTGCATGATTGGTCATGTTTCCATGGATAATGGCAGTAATATAGTTAGCACCATGTCTGATGGTGGCTATTTCAGAGTGCCGTGTTTGGCGCACAGCATTAACATTGTTGTTAAAGATTTCTTGAAAAAAGAAAACACAGTCAGCAAGTTACTGACCACCTGCCAAAGAATCTGCACACATTTCAGCCATTCTTTTAAGGCCCGGAAGCAGCTGATGAACATGCAACGTGACCATAGACTGCCAGTCAGAGGACTCAGCCAAGAGGTGGTAACACGTTGGAACTCAACCTTCTACATGCTTGAGCGTCTGTCTGAGCAGTGCTTGGTAATCAATGAGTATGTCTTTGTACTGGGTTCTACTATGAAAGACATGAGGATAGAGTTGGAGGAATGGCAGCTAGTTAAAAGCCTGACAGACATGCTTCGTCCTTTTGAGGTCTTCACGCGTGAACAGCAGGGAGGACTGTACTTTGGGCAAAGCTATCCCATTGTTGCACATGCTAGAGCACCAACTGAAGGCGGTGTCTTCAACTTTCAAAGGTGATACTGGCAAGCAAGACACATATCAGTTGGCTGTGAGCTTATTAACCCCCCTAGTTGACAATGAAAGGCTTAAAAAAATACATACAGAACAACATTACATTTGTGCTACTATTCTGGATCCACGGTACAAAAAGGCAGTGGCCAGCAAAGCATTCATTCCTTTTAATGAAACAGACATTTACAAAAACAACCATTGGCTAGCTCTGTCAGCCACTCGGTTCGAAAAAGAGCGACAGGAAATTGAAGGACCCAGCATAAGTACTACTGAATCAGCAGGCCATCCGGTGTCAAGGTCCACTTCTTGTCAGAAGCGAATTGGCTAACTCATCAAGGGTTTGCTCGTTCCAGTGATGCAAATAACACAGATGGTATGCAAAGTGGAGCACCCCTGCATAAAGATGAGTGGATGGTGCAGGCCTTTCTGGATGACCCAACAGAGGTCTTCTTTAATCAAAACCCATTGGTGTATTGATTGGTATGGGAAAAGGCCTCAATGGCCACTGATCACCAACCTGGCTCTAAATTATTTGTCCTGCCCACTAGCAAGCGTGTCTACTGAACGTGTTTTCAGTGCTGCTGGTGCCATTGTAACTTCAAAAAGGACCCGCCTCTCGCCCAAAATGTGGAGAGGTTAACAATGATCAAGATGAATCAGCACTTCATACCACCAGATTACAAAATACGTGAATGCACGCAGGAAGAAGAGAACACCGACTTAGGTGAAATATGTTCTTCTCTGTTAGCTGACCTACTCCCGCCTCAATTCACAGAGTTTGAGGATGAGCTCTACTTCCCTGACACCGAGGCCTGAAAATGACTTCCCTTTTTTCTGTCCGTATTCACTTTTATTCCTGTGTGTCTTTCTTTGTTTTACAACTTTTGCCAGAACAAAACTCTAATCGCCTAATCACAACAAATCCATCAGCAGCATTGTCTTCATCTTATTTCCTTATTGATTTGAAGGTGCCGCTGTCTGCATTCCTGAGGTTCACAAGTTCACAACTCAGTCATGCTCCTTTATCCTCCTCCTCCAGACTCCCCCTATCCATTTCCCTAAAGGCAGATGGCTGGATTACGCAAAATCAAGAAACTTTGGCTTCGTAGATGAGTCCCCTCAAGTGGGACTGGAATTACTGACTACATGCTCATTGCTAACAGTTACTTCTAAAATTCACAGGAGAGGCTGCCCTGTGGGCCTTCACTTTCAGAACAAGATGCAGACAAAAAGTGGAACAGGTAATGAATAATGAGAAGATGGCATAAAGTGGACAGCAATGGCTGTCTGGCTCTGATGAAAGCAATTGCTGTTTGTTTGTTGTTCATGAAATGAATCATATGTCTTCTGTTATTATTTAATCTTTTTACACACTAAATGTAACTCAAGTTTACTCTGCTTTTTTGACCTTGTTTAATTCAAAATATACTTCAACTGCAGGGGCCACTACGTTGCATTTTCCAATATGCAAAATGTCCTTGGACTCACTGTTTGCCAATATACCATGATGATGATGAGTGTTGATTATCAAAGTTAAATAATATATCTTTTTTCTTTACAGTCACTTACTGGGATGGATGGATCATCATCGTCAGTTTACAGAAGAACTATGGCCAATTCTTGAGTGGCAAACAGGTAAACCAGTCAACAACAACTACTACAGCAGAACTACATGTCTGTCTAGTCGTGGTATGGAGTGGTCGAGCCAGTGTAGTGTTGTTATGCCAGAGTTCAGACAGCAGTTCATGTAAAATTGTAGCTATGTGGCTTGCTGCATACAATTAGATATCCTTTGTCTGTCTGGGTCAAAGAGGTATGCTACATTAGGTTGCTTCACTCAGTGGTGCCTGCCTTGACTGTCTGCATGGCCCTGGCCTGCTGTGTGCTAATAGCTATCCTTGACAAGGAGACTCAGAGTACGCACTTTAGAAATTGTGCTTGTATGTCATACTGTCGCCTCTGAAACTGAAAGTGTTATTTTTGCACTACATAGAGTACCTTATATTTTTTTCTCCGTGGTGTTTTATTATCACTTCCTGTTTTTCCATCAACAATTACAGGCCGGCTTTTACCCTGTGTGATGGGAAAAACGATTAACTCAGGCTTACCATTAGTGATCCGCAATTCTGCATCCGCCAGGCAGGCAGTGGACAGTGTGTCTGGTCACCAAGATTGATCGACGGAGCGTCAGATGGAATGGAGGAGTACCGCGAATAGGAGGAATGGCTGGATGCATGCAACTTCCCAAATTCAACAGGACAACTACAACATACAGTTTTTGTATCCTTTTCACTTCTCCTTATCTTTTAAATAATGTTATTGTTGTGAACTTCTATGATTGTGACTCTGTGCATTTGTTTGCCCTCTGCTTCAAATTCATCCCTCCAGCCATTGTATACATTTTTCTTTGCTATTTTTAAAACTAATTTAATGTACTAAGTGTTTATTTTCTCTGAGGGCAGATAGGCAAGTGAAATTGCGTAATTACTGCAGCCCTGTATTGTCACATTGTTTCTTCATAGTTAGAAAGTTGTAGAAAGTACTACTTAGTTTTCAGTAACCTAACCATCCATTTAGTAAACAACTTCATGCATGCAGTAGTGCAAGCACTTCCTTTATGTCCCTTAAAAGATTTATGGATATCTTCGTATCCAAAGATTTGTTTATCTTCATTTTTTGTTTGTCCATGCTGTGTTGTTTTTTCCTCTCTCCATACAACTTTACCAAAAAAAAAATTCCCATCCAATTTTCAAACCCTAACCCTCTTCCCCCGGGCTGTGTGGTTTTCATTGAGGTGTGACTAAATGACAACAATAATTCCACACACTTGCTGGGGAGGATAAGGTCAAAGCAACAGAAAAATCATTCAAATCAGAATTTCATGTGCGCCATCATGGATTGATCATCAACATCCTCCTCCTACACGTGACGAATCGAATGCTTAATGCTTACGCTGCTGTGTCTTTCGCCTTCAATACTATTTCTTATAGTAGCCATACTCCACGCAACTAGTACTTATATTTTGAATACTTTAGCACTGCTTAGGCTACAATTTATGGAACTGTTCTCTACCGTACTATCTATCGTACTGTTCTAATGCTACGCTCAGGCCACTCAATGTTTCATTTCATTTTTTTTTCATATGCTGCTACTGCCAGTGTGTACCTCTACTACTACCAGCACAACAATGACATGTGGACAGGTGGTCCCGCATCTCTCTGCGGAGGTCCCGGAGCAGGCGCTGGAGCTGTCCATTCTCCTGCAGAGGCGGTGTTGACGTGCCATCCAGGCTCAGGGGGGTCAGCTGGTGTTTTACTTGCTGCTACGCAGAGGCGGCGGGAGGCTGTCGGACCACGGCACCGTACTGGAGGCTGCTGGCTGGTGGACCAGGGGGCACTGGAGGAGGATGCAGTTGTTGCCGCCTCGACCTGCTCCCGAGCCCACAGCCGCCGATATTCAGCACAAATGGCCTCCAGCTTCCGGGCCCTGGCCTGGACAGTCATCTCCTTCCTGGTGAGCTTTTGTGGAGCATCTATATGAAGAAAGAAAGAAAAATACTGTAACCAATACTCTTTAACATAAACACAAATTAATTCAACAGAAAGGTGTCTCACAGTAAGACTAGCGACTTACAAGCACAGTATAACATTTTGGCATGTATCTTTCCGCCGTCTTTGTAGGCCTGTAACATTAGTGGGAGTTTCAGGAATTCTACTAGCAGCACTGTCGACTCACTACATAGTCAGAGAGTCAGAGAGTACACCAGTCTTCTTCTTTTTTTCTCTTGTTTTGCGAAAGAAATTACTTGTACGTGAACTTGTGGTAGCCGGCATAATGCCAGCTCACTCAGCTCGCACCCAAGAAAAACAGACACAAACCATGATGACACAGACTCACATTACTTTAAGCAGTACATGCAGGTGGGGATAGGAAAGCTCTTACTTTTCTATAGGGGTGGCACCGGCCATACTCATTTACATCAAGAGCTACTGCTCAATGTAATTTATATTTCGCACTGACACCCCGGGCTTTGACTACTACAAAAGGAAAATGAAGATTATTCATTTCTGATCATATATCCTGCCGATCACATGATCTTTGCTTCTATGATGGATGACTTTAGGTCCTTTGTTTTGATAGATTGAGTGAACAACAGCGATAGTCCACCCATGACACAGCTGAAAGAAAATTATTAACATAGGGAGTGAGTGTGGTACCCATAATTACTGGAGGAAGGGACTTGACTTGATATAATGTCAACTATACAATACATACACAATATATGCTGTGCTTGCAAAGTAAACTACTGTACTGTTATTCAAGGGAGTATTTCTGAACAATCATAAATTCTAGTATTTGAGTTTCCTCTGCTTTGCTACTCTGGCATGGACATGCTGTTCAAAGTAACACTCTTCATCCACTGAGCGTCTGCTCTACATACACCTCTGCTATCTATGAGGAAGAAGATACCATCCAGGCATCCAAAGTAAACGTCTATCATTCTTCTTTATGTCTCAACTGTACCAACTTCACTTTTTCTCAACAACCAACTAATACCCTTTGGTAAACCACCGTCTTGACTTGCATTTGAGTTTCACACAAATGATATATTGCAATGCACACCACACATGCATTTACTGATTCACCCACACAGGCAGTCATCCTTTTTTTCTCCTCCAACCATCCTTGCTTCAAGCAGCCATGCATCTAATTCCTTCCTAACAGCCACCTCTGCCTGCATTCAAAAACATGTATCATTCTTTACAGTCATTAATGTTACGACTCACTCGTCCTTCCTTTCACCCTTCTTTCCCTTTTTGTTCATCACATCCCTCAAGTTTATCTGATATGACTTGGCTTCACGATAAAAGTTTCCCAGCTGAGTTGAAGTCAAATAGAGGGGGCCATTGCTTACTCGAGAACTTCCGCCGCTAATGCTATTGCTAAGTCAAGGGTGACTGTCTTCTCTGTGATTAGCTAAAATGTAGTTCTAAATTAGTACCTGTTCTTAACAGTACAGTGTACTTGTACTAGTGTACTGTCTACTGTACAGTACATCATACACTCCTTTGCGAGCCTACTCTAAAATGTCAATAAGTAAGGAGTATAATAACTTACCACCGCCGCTGCTGCTGAGCCATCCCCACAGCTCCTCCTGGTGGCATTTGTGGCGCAGCCGCATCACCCCCTGGAGTAGTGGATGCCTCCGCGCTGCTGGCCCCGGCACTGGTGGTGGGAGGTGCCACATCCAATGTTGTGATGACGCCAACAAAAAACATGTCATATTTTCAGATGCCATACACCACCCCCTATTTCATCTCGTAATAAAAGAAAATATTAATACATAACTAATTTATAATTATTGGGAATGAAAAAAAGTGACCGTTTTGGGGAGGGTGTTAACCTTTTATATGCTTAGCCATTACATGCTACACTTTTTGGCACAACTGATGAATGCTTGCTTTTTAACGTGCACCATTTTTCTAATTACAGACAGAAGATTCTATTGCCCTTCTGCCAACAAGAGCTTTTCAACTCATCACCTACTCCTGTCCTCATCACCACCAGTACTTGAAGTTTAAACAAGGTGAGGGCTCCCGCTCAGTTATTCTAATAATTAGATGTGTTAAGTTGAAGTATATTGATTCTAGGGAAGGGTGTTTAAACTTTAACGCCATCTATCACCACTGCTCGCTCGGAATACTGCGCTATTAAAAATAAAGAAATTGTTTTTTTATTTCTTATTTGAAAATAAAAAATTTAAACTAAAAACACTGTGGTTTTTGTTCACGAGTGAGTGAGCGGAAGGGTTTGCACTACTGCAATTTGTATGCATGCTTCCGTGACTCTGATAGGTCGGGACTCGGCGGTAGTCTTCTTTTGTTCTTCTGGGTCATATAATCATGGGTCAGACACACTAGATAGTCGGTCAGGGGATTGGGGGGTTCAACTTCTGTTCGGACTGAGGTATGTGGAAAGTTGAACTGCACCTATCATCAACAATGTCCTATTTCTCTTGTCCATACTTATGTATGTACAGAATAGTCCCTGAAACACAAGCGTTATGGTATGTGCTCCTATCAAATCAAAAAAGCCAACAATTCTTGGTGGACACATTGACATTTTTTTGTTGGAAATTGGTAAAGCACTTAAGAATACTGGAATAGACAGCAAGGGCAACCCAGAGGACTACACTCAGTGCCTAGTCCTATTGCTGGATCAGAGTTTTGTTTAACACCGTTTGCCGACTGGGCAAGGTTAGCTACCTACACAGACTGAATCATAATAATAATAAATAGTAATAGCACAGAGAGTGATAGTAGAGGCAGGATAAGAATGTAGAAACAGTCTACAAGAAGATCAAAGACTATTTTGTAAGAAATAGAATTAGGAAACAGTTTGGAATGAATAGGGGCTGTAAAAGTTAGGGAAGCATAATTATTAATATTAACAACAGAACAACTTACTGGGGCCAGCAGAAGAGACCGCAGAGGACCGATCCTGCCCACCTTGTTCCGCCGGTATCGCTGTCGTCCTATTGCCCCTGGGAGTTGCTGATGATCATGAAATGAACACAAACATGTATTATGGCTGAGATACCCGCCACCCCCTCTCAACACAATCCCCAAGAATGGGAATACGGAAACATTTCTGAACTTTTGGAAGGCGGGAGGGAGTTACCCTCCCGGCCGTATTTATTAAAATATGAAACAAAATTAAAACATTAAAATAACAGTTTCATATCATGTACAATTTCATTTCCACATTACGATGTTTTGGCTGACCTTAACACATTTCTAATGCAAAGGTTCTCCTAGCCGATACTAACATCCTACAAATGCATTTTCAAATTGAAATTGTACATCCTAACGTTAAGGGCCAACGGCAAGGTCGTAACCGGTGTCAGATCCTTAAACCAGAACTCCCCCCTCACTTGTGAGGGGCGGCCGCACAGAGGACTGCACCTCATGTGCACATACCAATTTCCCTTTTCTTGACGGGGGCCCCAATTAACTCGACGCCATCTTAATGGTCGTCCGAGGACTCGTGTGAGGTGTCTAGAAGGTAGCGTAGACCCCCCTCCCCACCCCACACAACTTACCACATCTGCCGTCGCAGATGTCCTGGCCCCGGGAAATTCCCAGGAGGGGCCCGTAGCCCCTCCTATCCAGGGAGGGGCCTTGACCGCCTTCCCTTTCCTTCTGGCGTCCCATCCTTAGAAGGGACCGCCTCCCCGTTGAGGGGCCAATGGCCACCTCCCCCCGGGCGCTCCCATCCGTAATGGGTGACGCCCCCCCCTAGGGATCTTCCAATTACTGCTCACCGATCATGACCTTACCGCCGGACCAAATAATAAATACGACAAACTAAACTAGAGAGACTAATTACTAAAGAGGAAAAGACAAAAAGATATTCAAAGTATGAACTGTCTAAACATCACTGATCAACTCTGGTGCAAATACTTTTATTCGATAAAGCATACTGTAAAGAATTATCCACTTTATTGCATACTGAATCACAACTTTATTCAGAACAACCTGAAAGAAAAGTGAATTACCACGTCAAATAACTTTATTTCAAAAACAACTTGCTGTCTTCAGGGGCTGGTGGGTGGGTCAAAATTGGCTCTTCGTTCCGTCTCGAGCTCACGTGCAGCGGGGAGGTGCAGCTTTAGAGCACAGGAACAAGAGGATGCTTCCTTGGCTTGTCGCTCCTTTTATCCTTCTTCGGGCGGGCGTAAACCCGCCTCCGCCCGCCTCCGGGGGCGTGGCTGGCGGCTTCAGTGTCTAGGACAACCCACTCTTGGGCGGGTAAAAGCGCGCCCCGGCTACGCCGCTTTGGGAATACCAGCCGAGACTCGCCTCCCGCCCAAGATGGCTTCCTGGGGGGATCGGGGTACTCCACCATACGTTCGGGGGGACCGAGTGGTCGCCCCTTTCCATATGGTTGAGATACCCGCCACCCCCTCTCAACACAATCCCCAAGAATGGGAATACGGAAACATTTCTGAACTTTTGGAAGGCGGGAGGGAGTTACCCTCCCGGCCGTATTTATTAAAATATGAAACAAAATTAAAACATTAAAATAACAGTTTCATATCATGTACAATTTCATTTCCACATTACGATGTTTTGGCTGACCTTAACACATTTCTAATACAAAGGTTCTCCTAGCCGATACTAACATCCTACAAATGCATTTTCAAATTGAAATTGTACATCCTAACGTTAAGGGCCAACGGCAAGGTCGTAACCGGTGTCAGATCCCTAAACCAGAACTCCCCCCTCACTTGTGAGGGGCGGCCGCACAGAGGACTGCACCTCATGTGCACATACCAATTTCCCTTTTCTTGACGGGGGCCCCAATTAACTCGACGCCATCTTAATGGTCGTCCGAGGACTCGTGTGAGGTGTCTAGAAGGTAGCGTAGACCCCCCTCCCCACCCCACACAACTTACCACATCTGCCGTCGCAGATGTCCTGGCCCTGGGAAATTCCCAGGAGGGGCCCGTAGCCCCTCCTATCCAGGGAGGGGCCTTGACCGCCTTCCCTTTCCTTCTGGCGTCCCATCCTTAGAAGGGACCGCCTCCCCGTTGAGGGGCCAATGGCCACCTCCCCCCGGGCGCTCCCATCCGTAATGGGTGACGCCCCCCCCTAGGGATCTTCCAATTACTGCTCACCGATCATGACCTTACCGCCGGACCAAATAATAAATACGACAAACTAAACTAGAGAGACTAATTACTAAAGAGGAAAAGACAAAAAGATATTCAAAGTATGAACTGTCTAAACATCACTGATCAACTCTGGTGCAAATACTTTTATTCGATAAAGCATACTGTAAAGAATTATCCACTTTATTGCATACTGAATCACAACTTTATTCAGAACAACCTGAAAGAAAAGTGAATTACCACGTCAAATAACTTTATTTCAAAAACAACTTGCTGTCTTCAGGGGCTGGTGGGTGGGTCAAAATTGGCTCTTCGTTCCGTCTCGAGCTCACGTGCAGCGGGGAGGTGCAGCTTTAGAGCACAGGAACAAGAGGATGCTTCCTTGGCTTGTCGCTCCTTTTATCCTTCTTCGGGCGGGCGTAAACCCGCCTCCGCCCGCCTCCGGGGGCGTGGCTGGCGGCTTCAGTGTCTAGGACAACCCACTCTTGGGCGGGTAAAAGCGCGCCCCGGCTACGCCGCTTTGGGCATACCAGCCGAGACTCGCCTCCCGCCCAAGATGGCTTCCCGGGGGGATCGGGGTACTCCACCATACGTTCGGGGGGACCGAGTGGTCGCCCCTTTCCATATGGTTGAGATACCCGCCACCCCCTCTCAACACAATCCCCAAGAATGGGAATACGGAAACATTTCTGAACTTTTGGAAGGCGGGAGGGAGTTACCCTCCCGGCCGTATTTATTAAAATATGAAACAAAATTAAAACATTAAAATAACAGTTTCATATCATGTACAATTTCATTTCCACATTACGATGTTTTGGCTGACCTTAACACATTTCTAATACAAAGGTTCTCCTAGCCGATACTAACATCCTACAAATGCATTTTCAAATTGAAATTGTACATCCTAACGTTAAGGGCCAACGGCAAGGTCGTAACCGGTGTCAGATCCCTAAACCAGAACTCCCCCCTCACTTGTGAGGGGCGGCCGCACAGAGGACTGCACCTCATGTGCACATACCAATTTCCCTTTTCTTGACGGGGGCCCCAATTAACTCGACGCCATCTTAATGGTCGTCCGAGGACTCGTGTGAGGTGTCTAGAAGGTAGCGTAGACACCCCTCCCCACCCCACACCACTTACCACATCTGCCGTCGCAGATGTCCTGGCCCTGGGAAATTCCCAGGAGGGGCCCGTAGCCCCTCCTATCCAGGGAGGGGCCTTGACCGCCTTCCCTTTCCTTCTGGCGTCCCATCCTTAGAAGGGACCGCCTCCCCGTTGAGGGGCCAATGGCCACCTCCCCCCGGGCGCTCCCATCCGTAATGGGTGACGCCCCCCCCTAGGGATCTTCCAATTACTGCTCACCGATCATGACCTTACCGCCACAGGCCGGATAGATGACCGGCTATCCGGACCCCCCACAAAACTCCTACCTAAAGGTCATGCTGTAAACTCTTTAACCAAGCTACGAGGTCTCCTATGAGTAAAGAATTCCCCACCCGGGACAAATGGACCCCATCTTCTAGATACATATGGTCCCCCCTGATACACCCATGAGGAATCGAATGCAATGTACTTGTACGGAACAGTCTACCAAGCTTGTTATTTACCTTCTTCACAGAATGATTTATAGCAGACCCTGAATTAGCCCCCCGCCACACCTTTCGTGGAATCATATGGGACCATGCAATCGTGCACCCTGGAACCCTTCTCGCCAACCAACTTACTGTGGATAGTATCGCCTCGAGAAGTAGTCGTCTACCAGTGGTCACCAAATCATTGCCCCCAAGATGCACTATGATTATAGATGGCGGTGACCTTGTCCGCCCTAACAAACCCTCGAAAAAAGTTTGAAACTGGTCAATACAGAGCCCGCCCCTTCCGTAGAAGGTCACCCTGTACCCGTATTCCCCAGCCATGTGAATCATGTCACCTGCTTTGAATACGTCCGCGGCACGCCTCACGTATGAGTGGCCCACGACCCACACCACTTTTTCCTCAGCCGGTGATCTTTGACCGCTGGTTCCCAGGTGTCGGGTCGACTGCACAGTCCGCCCCGCCTCGTAAGCTTGCGAAACTGTAAACCAAACAAAAACAAGAAGCGTGAGTACATGATATCAGCTTCACAACATGTGCAACCGCACATACCTTTTGTAACAATTCGAGGACCAACGCCCCAAATGTTTCACCTTTTCCACACTCAGACCCCTGGCTGTAGCCTCTGTAGCAGCCCCTATCCGGAAGGAATGGGTCCCAAACTCGCCCGGCTTCAAGCCCGCGGCCGAAATTGCCATTGCAAGCACCCGCTGGAACTGAAACCTCGTCAGTGGGGTGGCATCAGTGTGTCTCAGCAAGGTCCCCCCCCATGATGCCGCCCTCTGCGCCAAATATTCCTCAACGCATACGACAGGGCACATGGGAGATCCGGGAATCCGATGGACTACTACACTGTCCCCGATCGCACCCTGATCGGTCTTGGACCTGGCAAACGAGACAATCATCGTCTCCCCCTTAACTTGAATGTGCTCTCAGCACAGTCCCCCCCGTATCCTGCTTGTTCTTTGCCACCAGTTCGCTTACCCGCATAGCCCCATGGAATGCTAATGCAAAAGCGGCCCGGAATAACACTGTTTCTGACTGGGATGAACATGTCGCAGGGAGTACGGACAGTAACAGGGCCAACCTTTCCAGACCTATCGGATGCCTTTCATCTACACTGCGACCCTCAAGGCGTTGCCACCCACGCAGCGCTTTCTGTACTACAAAAGACGCTGTAGGGTCCTGGATACCATGAGCCCATGCCATGAAGGAAATGGCGGCCCGATGCCTCTGGGCCGTGGCTACCGATTTGCCTGCCTGATGTAATGACAGCAAAAACTTTACGACAAACTCTTCCTGGCCCCAAAGCTCCCCCCTAGCAGAACCCAAAAAGGACCAATAGGAACGGAACGCCCCTTCATATGCCTTCCTTGTCCTGGGTGCTAAACTCTCTCCCACAAGGTTTTGTAGTTCGGGGCACCGAGAGACCAGAGAGCTTTGGGAAATGGTGCCGCCACCGGGTCCGCTGTGGGCAGAGAACCCCAGAAGGCCTGCATACGGAAACGAGAAAGCGCATCAGCAGCCTGATTCAGCACCCCTGGCACATGTCTCGCCCTAAAGAGCACGTTCAATTGCATACACAGTAAAACAATTTCCTTGAGCAATCTCAGAATCCATTTGCATCGTGCTGCCTGATTATTGATACACTCAACCACGGTCATGTTATCAGACCAGAACACCACAGAGTGATCCCGAAACCCCTCAGGCCATGTTTTCAAGGCCACCAGAATAGGGAACAGTTCGAGAAAAGCAATGTTACTAGTAAGCCCACACTCGAGCCACCATGACGGCCACGTTTGAGCCGACCAGTGATTACCAAATATGGTGCCAAAGCCTATACTCCCTGCCGAATCTGTCCACAGCCCCAACTCCTCGGAGGACACCGCCGGCTTGTTCCAGACCACCCGACCATTGAAATCCACCAGGAATGCCAACCAAATGCGCATGTCCTGGCGAATCTCTGCCGAGAGCCTCGTGCGGTGGTGCCCCTCTTTAAGACCGACCATGGCTTGTGCAATCGAGCGGGAAAAAGGGCGGGCCATTGGCATCACTCTAAGGGCAAAATTCAACTGACCCACAGTCTGCTGCAATTGATGCAAATTCACCTTAGTCTCCCTAATACATGTTTCAAGCGAGGCCCTGAATTTCCTCACCTTTTCTTTGGGCAACCGGAAGCAACCCTCTTCAGAATCGAGCTCTATTCCAAGAAACTCGAGCGAAGTGGATGGCCCCACAGTCTTACCTGGCGCCAATGGCACACCAAACTGACTCATCAGACCACAAAATTCTTTTAAAGCCTGTGCACATTCTGGGTCCCCGGCTGCCCCCAGGAACAGAAAATCGTCAAGATAATGCATAACATGCTGAAACCCCGTCATTCTTGTGAATGCCCATTGCAGAAAACAACCGAATTTCTCAAAATAAGCACAAGATATGGAGCATCCCATTGGCATACATTTATCCATGTAATAGCGCCCCTGAAACATGAAACCAAGGAGACGCTGATCGTCTGGGTGTACCGGGAGCAACCGGAACGCTGACTCGATGTCTGATTTGGCCATCAGCGCTCCGGGCCCCAGGCGATTCAACATGGCGACGGCATCATCGAAAGATGCGTACCGCACCGAACAAACCTCCGGGTCTATCGCATCGTTCACCGAAAGACCTCTCGGGGCTGACAAGTTATGTATCAATCTAAACTCACCCGGGTCCTTCTTGGGGACCACTCCCAAGGGTGAACAAACAAAATTAGCAACTGGTGGCATGTCGAATGGTCCAGCAACCCGACGCCGGGTTACCTCCTTCCCAATCTTCGCTTGTACCACCGCCGTATTCTGCAGGACCGACAGTTGGTTCCTACAATGTGCTTTACCCTGAAAATTCCCCACTGGGATGCGGAAACCATACGAAAAACCGTCTCGCAACACCCCAGCGGAGACATGATCCGGGTATTCATTGAGCCAAGGAATCATTGCCATGGTATCAACCGGGGTAGGTAAAGGCGCCCCTCGGACTATTTCAGACCTGTTTGACGCTTCCCTTACTTCCGTTATCACCCGTTTTGGCTCTGCACATGGTCTCGGGATGCGAGGACTGTCCACACCCCCCACAGTCGTGCCTAAACTTGCATGACCCCTGGGGCCTTGTACACTTTCCCCTGTTAAAATTCCAGCAGACCCCTTTTTTACCTGTATTGCCATTCGACCTTGAATGATGCTCGTTACTTGAACCCGCCCGAAAGGGCGCCCCAGATGAATGGCGGGAAAACTCGCCCCCGTTTCCCCCCCAACAATGGCGCCTTTGTCATGCCTGATTTCTCCATTTTTTACCAGGAAATGGAGTCGTAACAATCCCACGTCAGAGATGTGTCGAACTCCTTGGCCTTACGAAAAATATTATCATAACAAAACCACTGATTGCCCTCATATGTCTGAGAAAACTCCATAATACGTGTCTGGTACACGGGTAACTCGGCCAACAGTTCAGGCCTCCGTTCCCCCATAATTGCAGTGAATATGCCAAATGCTCTGCCCCAATTACCTATCGTCTCATCGACTCTGAAAGCGGCCATCTTGGCGCGCCAAACACTCGGGTGCAAAAACTCTTTTTGAACTTTCACGTGCTCAATCTCATAATGATCAGTTAATAAAGAAAACATGTTTATATATTTCTCAGCCCATATCCTCTCCTTGATTTCCATCGGAACATGCTGAGCCACTTTCTCCCTTCTCGAGGGTACTGACCCCTCCCCCGCAATCGGCAGTAGCTGCTTACCTGAACCGGAAGGTGTAACCGTAGTCGCTGCCGAACTCATGCCCGCTGCGGGTTGTCCCACTGGAGCCTGCGGGGGAACAAAAGGACATGGAGCCTTTGCAGCCTCTCTTGATTGCCGCAACTGCCTCATTACTGCCCTGGCGTCATCTGCCGTAGCCCCCTCACTCTCTTTCCCCAACCATGCTGCCAGCTGTGCAGCCAACTCGGGAGGCATATCCTCCCCATTCACAGGGGTGACTACAACGGGAATTGGTTGCCCCTCCTTCGGGACCGGGATCGGCGCCTCAGTCGGTGTATCAGGGTGCGCCGGCGGCGCCTCGGGAACCGGGGCCTCTTCCCCAGTTGCCCCCTTCTTGGCCCTTCTACCTCTCCCGTTAGGGACTACACCCGGCAATGCTGGTCCGACGACTCGCTTAGGGCCCCCTACACCGTTCATTGCCGCCATCTGTTTCTTCATCTCGGCCATGTCTTTTACGAGCATGCGGAGCATCTGATCGGTTCCGACCCGCTTTCCGGCCTTCTTGCCCGGCATTGTCCAACGCTGATTCTCTGAAAGACAAAGACAAGAATTAAAACGCTCAAAATTGGCTCTTCGTTCCATCTCGAGCTCACGTGCAGCGGGGAGGTGCAGCTTCACAGCACAGGAACAAGAGGATGCTTCCTTGGCTTGTCGCTCCTTTTATCCTTCTTCGGGCGGGCGTAAACCCGCCTCCGCCCGCCTCCGGGGGCGTGGCTGGCGGCTTCAGTGTCTAGGACAACCCACTCTTGGGCGGGAAAAAGCGCGCCCCGGCTACGCCGCTTTGGGCATACCAGCCGAGACTCGCCTCCCGCCCAAGATGGCTTCCCGGGGGGATCGGGGTACTCCACCATACGTTCGGGGGGACCGAGTGGTCGCCCCTTTCCAGATTGTTTTTTTGAAATATTTGATTTCTTTCACCACAATCTAAAATTATCTCGGGGAAACAAATTACCAACAATTGCACTACATGTATTGACCTATCTGATCTGGTCAACTAGGAGGATAGTACATTATTGCTGGATTCGTCGACCGTCTACTTGGAAAGTTATGTAAATAGCTAACTAAACCAACAAAAAAAGTTTCTACTACGACTGCCAGCACTCAGCAGCACTCAACGTGACAGACACAGTCCGTTATCATGATTGCAGACCACTAAAAAAGTCCTACTACCAAGTCATAATATACTCAACCTATCAATCCACCACTATCTCTTTTCTAGTGGCAGCAGGAGTACAAAGGAAGGACTAGAATTGAGTCTCTAGTCTTTCTACCATTACGCAGTTCTGTAAAGTACTACACTCATACATAATCAGGCCAAATGAGCACAAAGTTGCAAACAAGTAAGCATAGTAGCAACGCCACTGAGCAGGCGAGTACCTGCAATCACAGAAGCTATATAGTTAAACATTAAGTTACCTGCAATGTAATCAAATCAGCAGCATTCTTGCTCTTCGGGAAAAACATATTAGCAATATAATAACACAGAGCAGAAGAAAACAAAGTAGTTATTAAATAGCTACTCACAAAGCCCAGGGATCTCCACACCTAGCAGGTCAAGCAGGTCCTGCTCCCGGTCAAGGAGGTCAGCTTACCGGTGCGTCGCCTGATGGTAGGTGCACCGGACCCCCGACTCCCTACGCATGGCCCGGCACACCTTATCCCAGAGCTGGCGACGCTCCCAGAGGCCATACCCTACACTGGGCCTGCCGCCTGCTGCGACGGTCTTCGTGGGGTAGCCCTGAACATAAAAGATGAGTGCAGCCACCTCCACCGCGCTGAAAATCTCCTGGGCCAAGATATCCTCCCCCCTTTATCGCCCACAAGGGAGACCATGTACGGGGTGCGGTACCCTTCCATTTGTTCTTCCCGGCTCACTTTGCCATGGTCCTGGACAGGAATGGAAATAAATAGGAAAGAGAATAGGGAAAAAGTAAATAAGAGGAAAGAGTTAAAAAAAAGTAGTTTTAAAGTAACCAAAAGTAGACAAAAACACAAAATATAGATGTAGAAAAAATAGAGAAACAGATAATGAGTAAAAAAGATCCAAAAAAAAGTTCAAACAAACAAAGGATTGCAAAGATTGAAGCAGGATAGAAAAAGCATGGCCAGAAACATAGCAATGAATGAAAAACAAGATGGCCGCACCCATTGAGGACCGCGTGGGTAAGTTTGCGCGATATTTTCCCAACGAACCAGGAAAAACGGACGCAATGACGTAATTGCACCCGCACATAGGATATGCCCAACGCGAGCATGTAACTAGGGATTGGTGTCAGTACAACGCGTTGTATTACAACGCGTTCCGTTACAACGCAGAATTTACAACGCGGGATCCATTACAACGGATGTCATTACAATGCATGGCATTACATCGCAAATACTATTACAACGCATGGCATTACATCGTAAGTATAGGTAAGTATACCTTTTTTAAAAAATGTTATTTAGTTTATTGTAATTAATTTATTTAAAATAATTTAATTAAAAGACATTTTAAAATTGTCATTAAATTAATTTAATTAAATAATATCTATTTAATAAATAATATCTATTTAATAAATGTGTTTTTATTAAAAATAGTAATTAATTTAATTTAATTAAAAAAAGTAATTAGTTTAAAGTACATATTTTTTATAATGAAATTAAATTAAATTAATAATAATTATTTTTTTAATTTAATTAATTTAATTTAAAAATGTAATTAGTGTAAAATAATTAATTTAATTTATTAAATATATTTTAATTAATTTTAAAATGGTAAATATAATTTAATTATCCCTAAACACAAACCCTACCCTAAAACCTAAAAACACCCCTGTACCCCAAAACCCAAACCCTGCCCTAAAACCTAAAAACACCCCTGTACCCCAAAACCCAAACCCTGCCCTAAAACCTAAAAACACCCCTGTACCCCAAAACCCAAACCCTGCCCTAAAACCTAAAAACACCCCTGTACCCCAAAACCCAAACCCTGCCCTAAAACCTAAAAACACCCCTGTACCCCAAAACCCAAACCCTGCCCTAAAACCTAAAAACACCCCTGTACCCCAAAACCCAAACCCTGCCCTAAAACCTAAAAACACCCCTGTACCCCAAAACCCAAACCCTGCCCTAAAACCTAAAAACACCCCTGTACCCCAAAACCCAAACCCTACCCTAAAACCTAAAAACACCCCTGTACCCCAAAACCCAAACCCTGCCCTAAAACCTAAAAACACCCCTGTACCCCAAAACCCAAACCCTGCCCTAAAACCTAAAAACACCCCTGTACCCCAAAACCCAAACCCTACCCTAAAACCTAAAAACACCCCTGTACCCCAAAACCCAAACCCTGCCCTAAAACCTAAAAACACCCCTGTACCCCAAAACCCAAACCCTGCCCTAAAACCTAAAACACCCCTGTACCCCAAAACCCACACCGTGCCCTAAAACCTAAAAACACCCCTGTACCCCAAAACCCAAACACTGCCCTAAAACCTAAAAATACCCAAACACCCCAAAACATATACATCAGTACCCCAAAACATATACTCTTATACTCATACTTATTTAAAAAATTACTTAAATTAATATATTTAATTTATAATATTTAAAAACGAAATAAATATTTTTTTGTAATTAATAATAATTAAATCAATTATAAAATATTACATAAAATAAAAAAAAAAATTAAATACTTACCAATACTTACGATGTAATGGTATGCGTTGTAATAGCATCTGCTATGTAATGCCATGCGTTGTAATGGCATGCATTGTAATGGTATTTGCGATGTAATAGCTGCGTTGTAACAGCATTACGTTGTAATAGATGCGTTGTAAGAGTAACACACCTGTAACTAGCGCCCGGAAACGGAAATACGCAACACGAACACTGAAAACAAGATGGCCATGCCCATGTTCGACCGCATGGGTAACGTCGCGGTCGGGGCACTGAAAAAAACGCAGCAAACACGCAAAGGGCCCTGGGTACCGAAAATTCACAAATTTCGCCCATACTTAATCCTATCCCATGTCAAGGACATGTTGCGTTATTCACTCCTGACCTCCATAGACTTTGCTCTCCTTGCGGTTAGAGATCCAACTTTAGATCACCAAACCAAAGCTGGCAAGGCGATTATGTGGACGTGTCTGGGGGCAGCCAAGCTTACCATAGCAACAGCATAGAAGAAGACAGACACTCAGGCGACATCACTGTGGCATGCCCAACTGTGGAGAATACTTTTCATGGAACGTCTTGCAGACAAATTCTGGGACAATTAAAAAGACTTTGATCTCAGCTGGGCTCCACTGGCTGCCTTTCTGTCTCAGGGCCTGCCTTCTGCTGTTTGCCCTCCGACTGTGCGGGTTATGCACCTCTTCTAAATATAGTTTTTTTTTCTTGGTCACTTTGAAACAATGCGATCCCTAGGGTATGCTCCAGAAAGGCCTTGGGCTCTTCGCTAGTCCATATGCCAGAACAAAACTGCCTCATGTTGGTTCTATTTTTTTCTCTCTCATTACAGTCAACTCACGACCGGGATGGGGAGAGGGGGGTTGTTTTGGGGGGTGGAGGGGTGGGTGTTCAGAAGACCGGTTTATAGCTTGCTGAACCTTCTTGAGTTTTGTTCTCTTTAAAATAGCTTCACTCATTTTGAGAGCGGGTGGGTTTAGGACCTAGGGTCATGAGAAGCTGAACCCGCCATAGCTGAATGTCTTGCAACCCCAGAGCCTGCGTGCCCTCGGGTAGCTTTGATGTCATCAACCTTTTTGTTATGCTCTGTTTGATGCTCAATAAAAAGAATTTTGGGAAAAAACGAAAAAGGACTCCTTTCACAAAAAAGTACAGCCAAATGTCAATCTGAGGAGTTTTTTCATCCAAATCATCATTTTCGAGAAGGTTTTATGCTGCTCGCGAGATATTCTTCTCCAACTAACAAATTCTTCACGTTTTCGGCATCACGATCTTCATGAAACCTCTGTCGGATGTCCGATGGCGCTTCTTAACAACGTGTTCACGATCGCAGACTCTCTTGGGACCATGCGGCTAGCTACCAAATCTTGGGCACAAGTGAACGGATAGGAAATCTCATTGGCGAACACAGGCATCCTTGTAAGTCGCTCCCGCACACGTGCAAACGCATTTTGAATGCCCAAACAAAAAAAAATCTGTTTTGTTGCGAAGCGCTGAGTTTTTGGTAACTCTGTGTTCTACAGGGAATGCGGAGTTGCCATAAATCCACAAACTCTGCGAGCTGAGAGGATTTTACTGCCCAGGGTTATCACTGATACAGATAATTTCAGTGATGTACTATTTAGCTCTGTTTTTAACATTATGCCAGCCTAGGTTTGGAACTCTGGAATATAGATGTCATGAGATTTACACTTGTATGTCTGTGGTGGAGTGACATGGTTGTGATACTCAATTACACATTATTGACATTGCAGATGTCCATGCTTACACAAGTAACATTTACTTACATTTGGCAATTCACAAGGGGATAACTTCATTTTTGATGGTTAAAAACTGCTTTGTGTACCTTTGTTTGAAGGTTGTTTAACAGCCCAGCCTCTTTTCCACACCAGGTAACCAGAGCATATGACAGAGTGGGTAAAGACTGTGAAGCCATCACCTTTAAAAGATGCATGTAATTTGGGCAATCCAATTTTGTATACAATATCCTGTACGCATAGATCAAGGAATGTGTTTTCGCCTTTAGGTCCAATTTCTGTACTTTGTGGGTTAATCCTCGCCCCAACTTAAGACCTAAGTATTTATAAGACTTTTCCTCCTTTATTGGTGAACCTTTTGCGTACCATTTAAAGTTCGATTTTCTGGGGTCTACTAAACGTACCACCTTAGTTTCTCCTTTTTCAGATCCAAGTTTTCATGCTCTAAATAGGTAATAAGGTAGTTGATCATTCTTTGAAGAACTATAGGTGTTTGGCTCAGCACCACAATATCGTCGGCATATTGTAGAAAAGGGATTGGACTATTTGCCAAGTTCGGTGGATGACGTTCCTCTACCTGCATGTGTTTAACCATGTCTACCATATATAGGTTTAATAAACTGGGGGCCAGGACACAGCCTTGTTTTAAACCCTGTTGCATACTAATTTCACCAGTAACGCTGTGACCATCACCCAGTTTTACTCTTGCCCATGTTTCGCTGTATAAACTTCTTATTGCCTCCAGTATTTTCTTCGGCAGCCCCCATGATCCTATTTTTTCCCATAGACGGTTTTGATTCACCCTGTCAAAAGCTGCTTTCAGATCTATAAAGCATGCAAACAGTCTGGTCTTCTTTTTTTCTGCTTTTTCTGTTAGGAGCGCTAAAGATGTCAGATTTGTTAATGTGCCTGTCCCTGGCCTGAAACCCGTTTGGAACGTGAGAATTATGGGGCATATTACCAAGCAATAGCGATAATTATCGCTATTGCTTGGTTAGAGACAAAAATTTACCGCAGCACTGCAGCGATTTTTACCGCAAATAAACCTTGGTATTACCAAGGTTTAACGCAAATGCGGTAAAAATCGCTGCAAAGCATGAATATCGCTGAAAAGTCAGCGATATTCATGCATTAGCGAGCTAATGCTCTTAGCCATGTTATCCACCTCCCATTGGATAACATGGCTAAGAACTGCTCAGGGCAGGTGTTAGCTTTTGGAGATATTCCCGCTTAGCGCGAATATCTCCAAAAGTTGGTAATAGGAGATAGCAATGTTAGCGACTGTTTTCAGTCTCTAACATCTTGGCACGCCCACTTTGCATCTCATTAGTGATAAATATCACTGACATGCAAAGTGGGGCCCAAGATGGTCGCTATCTCCTACTAGCTGTTGCTAACTGGTGTTAGCGGCAGCTAGGTAATAGGGAGATAATTTTATCTCTGCTTTCTTGGCTTTTAAAGCCAAAAAAGCGGAGATAAACCCCCTTGATAATATGCCCCTATATTTGTTTCCTCCATCCAATCTTGAAGATGCATCAGTAAACATGATCCATATAATTTTGCCTCCACCTCGATCAATGATATCAGCCTGTAATTACCAGGCTCATTATGATCACCTTGCTTAAAGATCGGGTGGATGATATTCCCTTTCCAGGACTTAGGCATTTTATTTTGGCTATAGATCTGATTAAAAAGGGGTGTTAGGTATTCTGCCCAAAAATCAGTCTGAGTGAGTCATCCTGTGATTTATATTCAAATAATTACTGCCACTGTATGTCAATTAATTTAGGAATTTTAACCTTTTTCTTAGCACACTCCTTTAGAATGTTATGTTTCTTATCGTTGTATTCTGTAGCTGCGTGGACAGCCGATTCCCTCATTACTTTCAAAGAAGCCAGGTCTTGGACAGCGTCCAATTCTATTCTCGTAACCTTATCTTTGAGCGCTCTGTGTACAAAGGTTACTGCTGCCTCCCGCTCCTCCGGAGTTAGTTCACTGTGTTCTGGCTCAGGTGCAGGCAGCGGTGAATCTTCTCTCAAGCACCCCAAGAGAATATCTTCTAGGAGTTGGTTCTCTACCCCCGCCTCACCCTCTACCTTCTTTTCTTCTTTAACTGGAATGCATGGGAACACGCCTACTACGTCTAGCTGATGTTTTCTCCAATTGCCCTCCAGTTTTGCCTGTGATACCCTTTTCTTAATCTCCATAATTTCACTGTGGACCTTTGACTTGACCGCGTTGGTTGAATGCATGTCACTCAAAACCCAGTCCCAATTATGAAATGCTTCCCATTCGATTCCTCTAAACTTCTTTCCCTTAAAATTCAACATCTGGCGCAAATATGACAATTTTGCCATTTCGTATGTGCCATTACATGGGAACTGCAGGTCCGGATTTTTAGATGTGAGATCGTGCCATTTGTGGGTGTACATAATTGAGCTTAAGTCCCTTTTTAAACCCACATTAAAGGGCAGGTGAGTTCTTGGGTGGGGCTGGCTGAGCTGTATTTAAATTCTTTTTACTATTGCTGTTTCCCATGGTTGAGTTGTGTGTAGTGCAGCAGCTAGTCCTAAATGCCTCACAAATAACTTCATATATACCAGACGGATGGGTTGCAGGGTGGACTACAAGACGGTAACATGTGATACAATAGTTTGACAAAAATACTTCATATATATATTTCAGCCACACACCAGTATTTGCAAGAGAGCAAATAGTAAGCCATCCGCCAGTCACCCCAACAGGTCACTTGATGCCAATTCACCAGAGCTGTTTCACAAGGAAGAAAGAAGCCAGATCCCGGTTGTTTGTTGAGCCTTAGTGACCCGTGAAATAAGTAAGATAGGAAAAGAGACCCTGTCTGTGGCTGAGCCACAGGGTCCTGATGTCCAAAAATGGAGCAAGGGTGGTGAATTGCTTCGTACAGTTCAAACAATCACATAAAACACTTAGGACAAGTTCTGGGGATCCTACGCGGCAGCGCTGTATAGAAAACCCTCTGTGCTGAGATTGTGTGTGGGTCTGCTGTACTTAACCCCAAAAGAGTAAGGGAGCTACATAAATCACCTTTTTATCCTTGGAAATTTAGAGGAATACCCATGAATAAATCTTTACATCCAGTCCCTTGCAGAGGCAAGAGAGTATTAGGGATGGACGTACTATTTGGTAAGGTTGGTAAATGGATGTTATCAGGTAAGGTTCCTTTATCGGAGCTCGGTCAACTAACGTTCTAATACCAAGAGTAAATGCGTAAGCTGGCAAAGGAAATTCTCAGAACCTGACACCAAATGAAAACACTCCACCTACCTACAGTATTTGGCGACTATATAGGCCAAGCACATCACAAGAACACAGTAAAAAAAATGCAATAAAACCTACAACAATTGAGAACAGAAATACCGGTGCACCAAGCGTTACCCCCCCCTCTTCGTGCCGAGAAGTATCCAGAGGCACAAAACAAGAACCACACTGGCGCCTAAAAGGATGTCTCCAGGGGGAGGGTGGAGGCAGAACCCAGGCAGGGCGATGGGTGCCAGCCAAAGAGCCAGAAGTGCCCGGAGCATTCCTCATAAAAGCCCAGAGCTGAGGCCAGCGGCGTGGAGGCAAAAGTGCTGGATCCAGGTGAGAGCTCATGAGAACAAACAAACCATTGATCAATAGACACACAGTAGAAAACAAAATCTGGCAGCCCACCCGGTCACCCGTATTGCGATACCTAACAGGCACAAACATTATGCACCAATCTGGGGAGCAAAATCACCACACCTAAAACGGGGGACTACCTGCTACCACCCACAGGGGAGCCAAAACCGCCACATCCCAACAACGATGGGCTAACTGCTGCAACCCAATACCGGAGGATGTAAATCCCCCCCAAGTGTACTCACCGGGCTCCGTCCAGTCTGTCAGAGCATACCGACGTCTGCTGCAACCAGGGGAAACGGTCTGGCAAGGGTGTCCTCCACTCCCAACGGCCGGAGACTCTCTGCTGGCAGGGTAAGGGTGCAGAACTTCACCCTCAATGGCAGGCCAAGGGCCTTCAAATACCGAAATCACCAAAGAGTTACTGCCGGCCAGGAATCCTGCAGAAACATGCCGTCACCAGCCAGGACATGTCAGAGACCCGGGCCAGACCCTACAGGACAGAAATTGTATGTGATAAAAAAAAGGGGAGGTGACAGCCAGGCAGCAGTGACAGAGGTGAACCCATGCCCTTGGCACAGAAACAAAGAAAAGTCAATAGCGCAGAGTGATGTCAGGCCTGTGAGGGACAAAAGGGTTGGAGGTGAACAAAGTGATCTATCCACGTTGTGTTTGGCTCATTTGCAAGACATTGGAAGACATCCAATGCATGAAATGGTATTGGCATACAAATGTGCTGTACTGATATGCTTCATGTTGATATAAGGGTTGGACATGTCAAATCCCAATTACTTGAAACCAACCCCACGTAGAAGTACATGTGTATAGTACAGTCCAAGTCCTCGGTGTGCACAATACAGGCATGCACCCAACATGTTATTTGATTTAGCACTGGTATTAATGTTGGCTGTGCAGTGTCAATGGTTCACCATACATTTCAATTCAGCTCGGTTACCTTCATGCATTTCTGATATTTCATGAAAACACTTGATATGGTGTCCCTCATGGCCTCATTGTTTTTAGTTCTGGAGACCAGGGGAAGTCCAGGCTGAGTAGGCAGACATGTGCCTGAGCAGAGCATTGTGTAAAACGTGCTCAGTCCATATGACCGGGTGATCAGTGGTGACATAGCTGACAAAACACGGGTGCATCTTGTTCTGAGTTAGAGGTACAGCACCTCATGGTAGTTTTAATCATTTCAATCTCTCATACCCCACACTTGACCAATGGCTAACTGCATGAGCGATGAACCTCAGTAGTCACATGGCTGACAAATGAGTACAAACAAACAGCGCTGGTGCCTCTTGTTCCGAGTTGGAGGTACAAGACCTCATGGTGGTTGTAGTTATTTCAATTTCGACTTGCCAAGACTAGCAAAACTGATTTGTGTTACATATTGTGTTACAAAATGAAGTTGTGCTAGGCGATACTATTAGACAGTTGCACATATTATGCTTCTTGAGGTTAATACATGTGGTCCTATTTGCAGGGCTACTAATTGTAAATGCCAATAACATATCAGTGATACTTTGGCTACTGCATATTGGAAAAGTTGATGAGAAACACCAAAGCAAGAGCTAAGATGCGAGCCAAAAGAACATTGATATGTTGTGACAGTCGATGTGGTGTTACTTACAATAATAATAAAATTAAACATTTCTAAAGTGCACTGCTAGCTCAAACAGAGGTTTCCTGGCACTACGCAAACTACAACAGGCAACAGATTTTATCCCCACTTAAAAAGCCACATTTTTAAGGTCTTCCTGAACTCGAGTTCTGAATCAAGTTGACGCAAGCATGCTGGTACGGAGGTCCACAGTCTTGTGGTCCTTACTAAGAATGATCTACCCCCTTGACGAGCCTTAGCATATCGGGGGACGCAGAGCAGGCGCTGGTGGTAAGATAAAAGTGTCTGTTCTTGCTGATGTGACATGAGCCAACTCTTAAGATAGCCTGGGCCTCTATCATTGTTTGCTCGGAAAGCAAAGATCAAAACCTTGAATTCCCTCCTAGCTACTGGGAGCCAATTGAAGTGTCTCATATGGGGGGATATTTGCTGCCGGAAAGGGGCCCAGTGAATCAGCCTGGCTGTGGTGTTTTGAACCATCTGTAATCATGTATCAGGTAAGAAGATACAAGCTGTTGGCACAGTCCACCTGGGACGTCACTAACGCATGTACTATTATCCAGCGGCTCTCCTTTGGGAGCAGATGGAGACATTTCCTAATACAACACAACCTCCCAAAGCACGTTGCACGAGTTCTGACGTACTTGTGCAATAAAGGATAAGTCTGTTTCCCATTTAATGGCAAGATTTGTGGCTGACTCTGTTGGAATCGGCAGAGGTTCCTTCTCTGTGGGCCACCAGAGGCATGCTGCAGAAGGAGGTAGCTGACCAAACAGCAACACCTTTTTGTTACCTGCATTGTTATTCGTCCAGCTTAAGATATTTGCCAGACATTCCTTGAAATTAAGGAATGCTTCAGTGGAGTGTTCTTTAAAAGAGAAGACTGACTGGGTATCGGCAGCTTAGGAGACCATCTACACCCCACCTGCTACAATGAGTGCTGACAAAGGTGCCAAGTATATTAAAAAGCAAGGGACTCAAGGCAGAGCCCTGAGACACTCCACACACTAAAGGTTTTTGGGTAGAATGAAATGGGCATAAGAACACCTGTTGTGAGCGATCCTCAAGATACGATTGGATCCAGACGAGAGCCACCCCTTGAATGCCGGCCCAATAAAGACTTTCCAGCGAGATTAAGTGTGAGACCATGTTGAATGCTGCAGATAGGTCTAACAATAAAAGTTGCACCACTATTGACAGTCATCCTCACCGACTCTGCCACGTCAATCAGTGCTATCTCTGTGCTGTGTCCAGTACAAAAGCTTGATTAAGTATCATGTAAGAGGCTGTCAGCCTTGATGAAGTCTGCTGGCTGTCACTGAGCCATCTTCCCCAGCAATTTTGCTGGTGCAGGCAGAAGTAAGATTGGTCGAAAAATACTTAGCATCACTGGATCGGCATTAGGCTTCTTCAATAAAGGAAGTAAGAAAGCCTGCTTCCAAGAAGCGTGAAAAATACCCTCTTTCAGTGAAGAATTCCAAATATGGTTCAACACTGGGTTTAACAAGGTGGCCCAGGATCTAAAGATCTGAGGGGGGTACGGACCTTCAGGAGAACCTGACTTGCATCTCTGCAATTTGGCCAGAGATTCCTCTGTTGTGATAGGTAGAAATAGTGTGAAGGAGCTCGAGGTGTTATCAGTACAAGGATGCCGTATAGTCACCTCCTTTGCCCTAGCTGGGAATGAGGAATATAGTTTTTGAATGTTTTCCTCGAAGAATTCTGACAGGAGGGGGAAGAATAAATGAAACCCTTCGATGCAGCCGAGTTACTGACCGGACAATCTTAAATATTTCTTTCGCCGAGTTTCCGGAACTCTCTATGGATTGAGCCAAGTAACCTCTCCTCGCCCTCCACATAGACTTGTGTAGTTACTTCAGAGCCTCATTATAGGTGTCCATTTCAGCTGAATTATAGTCTTTCCTCCAGCAGCGCTCTAATCTTTTACATGCACATGTTTCCATTTGTAGTTCACCTGAGAACCAGTAGGCGGGGTAAGGTTCTCGTGGTGGTTGCTGACATAAGTTGTGCCATTGTATATAGGGTGGCTGTGAGCCACAAATTGAAGCAGGAGGAATTTCTATCAGGATCTTCTGGCAGCTGTGGCTTCTTAGCCTGTAAATGTAAATTGATACTTGTATAGCTCACTACTCACCCGCAAGGGACTCAAGGCGCTTGTACGAATACCGCTGTGGAATCCATCCTGGCTTTCCCTGTGAGGCGTCCACTCCTGGGCACCCCCAAGGTGGAGGCCAGGCATTCTTAGCGTTGTGGGGGCCATTGTGGAGATTAAGCAAGCTATTGCCCAGAGTTGCAGAGTGAGACTCCATCATTGGAATAGGCACCGAGGCGAGAATTATCAGGTCTGTGGAATTTTGAGCCCAAGACCCGCCGAGGCGGGGTATTGAACCCTGGTCCCAGGCTAGACATCTGCATCAGGGTCTGCCGCTCTAATCATTGAGCCACACTTTGACTGTAAGATTGACCCCCAAAGTCTCTATGTTTATCTTTTTCCAGTTTCTCTGTAACTCACTTTGATTACTGCTGGGCGATTGCTTGGACTTCAGGTCAACAAAGGAAATGGACCATCCACACTTAACACAGGGGGTCCTCTACTTCTAGGTTTTGGATGTAAGAAAAAATTAGATCGAAAATATGTCCTCCACTGTGGGTGGGGGAAGTAACATACTGAGTAAGATTGATGCCAGAAAGAGAAGAGATTAAATGAGTAGCCTGGGTTCAGCATGGATCGTTGACATGCAAGTTACAATCTTGTAAGACAATAAAGTTGGCACAAAGCAGGGACAGCTGGGCAGTGGTATTGCACAGTTCTGGTGTAAGGGTATGAGGGCAGTCTGCTGGTCTATAAAGCAATAGCCCTGCAAAGGAGCAGACTAACAAGATCTTAATACACTTACCTACCAGTCTCCATTCCCCCAAGTTTTCCTGTCAAGCCCTCAGAATGCACAGTGGTGTGCACCTTCTCCTCCCAGGGTGTGAGTTCTAATGGTGGGCCAAGAGGACCAACTCGAGTCTTATGGGCTGCCAGGTTGTGCCTGGTGACCAGATTCTTCACCCTGATCCTTAGGTTGTGCCACTTCTTCCGGATTTGTCTCCTTTGTGCACGGTGTATTACATACAGTATTCAATTTGTTGACTATACTCTAACACATTTCATTCTTCCTACTGAGAGAAGTTTGTTGGAGTTGGGCTCCAAACAATTGTGGCTGTACTCAAATGAATTAATCTACCATCACTGACAACTTTGTGTCAGAGCAACGTGGATTTTTTGCCGGTGACATGTTAATGAATTAAAGTGAATGACAGTGAAAAAAACTGAAAATGGCTTTACATTAAGGAATGATGTAGAATATAGTTTAAAAAAACATGTGTGGCGTGTGTGACAGGATTGTCTGAAAAGGGCTGCCTTTTCTCACCAACAATGTTGTCTATGTTGCTGTGCTGTAGTTTAGTGGCAAAGCATCATGATCTGGGATGGGGTTTGTTTATAGTAGATTTTGTTGGTGGGCCACTTTGGAAATGTCCAGAAGCTGTATAGGTTTTTTCTTCATCCAATGTGCACTGTTGTGGTGCTTCGTAGTAGAAGTAGTGCCGTTGTGAAAATCTTCCGACCTCCTCGGCATGTGCAAAGTGTACTCCGACTGTTGTGACCCATGCAGAGAACACTCCCAAAGCTGCGGTTGGTGGTTCAGCCTGCATGCATCGTAAAATGGTGATGATAAATTTGCAGCCTCGGCAGTCGGAATTGGAACGCTGCCATAGAGGTTGGCCTATCGTTCCAAATGCGATCATAATCAGGTCCATTGTTAGGTTAATGTTTGTCTTATGACTTGCTTTTAGGTCTAAGTAATCTATTTCTTTGTTATTTTCTGCTTTATGTGAATTGGAAGGCATTGTTGAAAGATCCAGTGTTTAGGAAAAGGATCACTCAAGGCAGGTTAACAAGATAAGAATTACGTTTATTCTTTAAGGAGATATCCCATCCAGACACAGCATGTAGGTACATCAACATCCTCCCATTATTTCAAATCCTCACATTTAAACCCACCATAACTAGGCTGCAAGCAGAGAGCTTCTGACATGCATTCCCTCGTAACCATGACATCAGTATTATAATGAGCAGATGCCACACACCTTCCATCTTTTAAACAAAACAAAATAAAACAAAAGAGACAAAATACAGCAGGAGTATAAATATACAAAGGAAGCTAAAATAGTAAGATTAAGAACATGAGATAAATATACAAAGTCTTTTGACTATAATGGTTTAGCTCTCATCCACGAGGACAACCTGGGAGAACTTACAGATACCTTTGAATCACAATTTCTCACAAGAGAACAAGTAGATGCAGAACCTTTTCACATTAAAGTCCCTCACAATAGAGCTTGGTGGACATTAGTACGGGAGCAACTCTCCTGAGGCTCCAAATACGATGATCCTGCGTTTTAATTGCTTTGTTGAACAACTTAATCACTCTAATAGGTTTTGGAAATTTCAAACTTGAACCAGGATGTTTGATGACCACCATATCACCAATTGCCGTTTTAGTACTTTTAACAGCTTTCCTCAAATTGAAAAGAGACTTCCTGGCTAACGCCTTTTCAATTGCTCTCTCACGCCATGAATCTGTGCTCACAACCTTACCAGCCGTACCCTCCAACTCTTGCACCCAGGACGGTTCGACTAGAGTACATGGAGATCTGCCCCTGAACAAAACAAAATGAGATTTCCCAGTGGTACAATGCTGGGTTAATCTGTACATGTGAACATTCTTAAGAACCTCCTTTCTCCAATCAAGTCCACATCCTTTGGCGAAAGAAATCACCTCCTTCAAAACCCGGTTAAACCACTCAACCATACCATAGGTTTCCAGGTGATACAGAGAGCATTTTTTATGCTTAATACCACGCTTCCTCAAAAATGCTTCCATTTCCCAAGAGACCAACTGAACACCATTATCAGTTAGAACAGCATTGGAGTATCCTTCCCTTGCCATGAGGTTCTTTAGAAAAGCAATCACTTCTGTTGTCTCGATCCCATCTTGAAAACATATCTATGGCAACAATAACAAACAATTGTTGCCAATTCCCATGGATGGGACCCAGTATGTCTAGTGCTATGTCCTTCCATGGACCACTCAGCAACTTCCTTACTACCATGGGTTCTACCATCACCATCTTGGACTTCTCACACATGGCACACTCCACACAATACCACATGTATCAAACAAACCTGTTTTGGACCAAGAGTACAATGTTCACACATCGTATAAGGTATCGCAAGGTAAACTGAATTTTAAATACAAAATAAAATTTGTATTGTGATTCAACAGTTACTCATACATTGCATATCCGTAATCAATGCATATTAATAATCAAAAGAGTCCTCAGGAAATAGAAAACATCTTTGCGACAACACTTTAATTAAAGGTCCGAACGTTGTGTAGACTTCTTGAATCCATTTCACAGCTTTTCTTTTCTTTTCCTATGAAGGGTTTCATTTCATGATACGTCACAGAAATGGTTTATTCAAGCCTCCCAATGCATTTCGGTGCTAAGGACCCTTCATCAGGAGAATGCTGCAAAAATATACATATGTTTTCTAAATATTTAAGTTGGTACATATATACAAAGTACAAATTCTTCAAGTATAAGGTTTATAACAGCCCAAAGCCACTGGTCAATGTGTACTGTAAACAGTAGAAATGCAATCTAACATGCAAGACATGCTCGTGAACAAATCCACTGAAAAATGGTGTTCAAAACACCAAAGGAAGTGCGATGTGCCATCACCAAAATGCTCAAAAAGAATCACTTCCTGATCACTAGTTAGTGTAAAGACATTAAAAACGCTACCCTAGCTCACCTCCGCAATTCGAATTTAATGATGAGTAAATGTAATACAAGATCCACAGTAAATGCCACATAAAACGGAAACACTAATGTAAAGAAAGCATGAGGGTAATCAGCGTTATTCATAATGGTATGCTACCCAGGCATGCTTGCTCAGAAAACAATCTGGAACCCTGTTTAACATGTACCACCTACCTCTTAGAGAGCACCTGATAAACGGTGGGAAAGTCATGAATTATTGATTGTAAACTTGTGTGCGCATCACAGGAGTAACACGCCAAGCGTTTGCCAACCAAACTGAGCAGTGTAACAAGTTGCGTGCATATCACAGCTGTGACACGCAGTGTTTTTGATGCGCTCGGTGCTAGGCAACCAGACTGTAACAGAGGGTGAAATCACACCCAAGATGGCTGCCATGTAAGGTCAAAAAGGGTGAACAGCATGACCGCATCACTCTGAGACGACGTAATGTACAGTTATGGAGTAAAGACAGGGATCACGAGAAGAAGAGCGTGTCAGATCACCGGATCTTCAAGCGAAAACAATCCAACACATGTGCTGACAGAGCGCGAGGAAAAGCATTTTCCAGTAGAAGGTAAGCTCTGATCTTCCCTACATAGTACTTGGCAGCAAAATGCAGAGCTAGCAAGAGAGTGTGAGACTACAATCTTGTTAAATAACACAGAGTTTCACCACAGTTCAGCTCATGTAGCATAGCGAGATAGCGAGATAGCCAGACGCTCAACGTCTATTCCACAATTACGGACTGCAAACATAGAGTCTAATGCATGGACTGAACTATTAATAAACCTTAAAACCGCACAGACAGTGCGTCCTTATTTGAGAGAAGAGTTTGTGATGTAGATCAAGGGCAGGACTAAGACATAATTTCACAGTCACAACGAGGGACACTGCCTTTTTTGCCAGGCACTAAGCCCCGGATTGACTGCACCAAGACGAAACACTTGTCTCACTCTGTGTTGTTGCCAGTTGCAAATCATGGAGCTAGGGACCAGTAGAAAAGGCAACAGAGTCAATAAAAACAGTACTCACGACCTGAACGTTCAAAGATGAATATTGAAGAAGCTCGTCGTTGGGATCTTCCTTTCGCACCTGCTCAGGCTTGTATCCTGCCCACTACATCAGTGAAAGATCCGGTGTTCTTGAAAAAGGATCACTCAAGGTAGGTTAACAAGATGAGAATTGCATTTATTCTTTAAGGAGAAGATAACATTCAGGCATAGCATGTTGGTACATCAACGGACTACTATCATTTAAAATCCTCACATGCCAACCCACCGTAACTAGGCTGCAAGCAGAGAGCTTGCAACATGCATTCCCTCCTGCATTGTTTGTTTTAGCTTCCTGTCCCAGGGTGCTGCAATAGACATTTCACCATGGTATGTGGAATTTGGGTTTTCATCTGTATCCTGAGCAATGCAGTCTGCCAACCAAAGTGTCTTCAAAATAGTCCATTAGTAAACTGCTGTGTTTGGCTACTGCTGTGACAAGGACATAGGCTAGTTCTATAATATTTTGAATTTCAAATGCAAATTCACTGTTTGTAGAAAATTGTACACTTTGGAGGTGCCTCTGCATAGCTTTGTATGGCTGTGTGAGAATACAGTTTTAGAATGGTTTTAATAATGGCTTGCTCAAAGTCTATAAATATTTTTGGGAGGTTGTAATGATTTATTTTATGTTTGATGTGGTTTAGGAATCCGTAGCAAGTGTTGTTTTGTTTATTTAGTAGAAGCGCATTCATAAAAGGGATGTTTGTGTTTTGATATGCACCATGTATGAACCATGTTGAAGGTCCCAAGCATCATCCATATTTCCAATTTGTTCACTTTATTAAGTTATCTACTGTAGAGAATATTAGGACTCATTTTTCATTATTTACACTGTAATGTAAAGGAAAAGGTTCATCACTATGTGTCATTGTTAAGTGTTCTGGTATGTGTATGGTTTGGTATCTTCTAGGGGCAGATGGGCTATTGTTGGTTCGTGAAAGTACATGTTTTAAAGTAGGGATAGGTGGGAGTTAGCCAATTATGCTTTCAGAGATGTTAAGTAGTATATATTTAATGATTTTGCTTGAGGCTTCCTGGGAGCTAGTGCTTGGTTCTCTTATATCCTGCAATGTGTCTTTTACCTCTATTTCCGTTTACATTTAGGGGGTTGTTGTGCTCTCTTACATGAATTATAACATAATTTTTGTAGTTGCCCCCATATCATGTATTAGAGTAATATTTAGTACATTTCCAGTTTATAGTTTCTGTTGGTGCAGTTTCTTGGTTGCAGGTGAAGCCTATGTAATTTCCTTTCTGTGAAGTGATATGATTTGCAGCTTCTGTCATTGTGTATGAACGTAGTGAAATGGTACAAACATATATAGAAGATCTTAAGGTTTCTATATTTATTATTTACATTTAAAATTATGCAACCACTTCTATTTCTATACTTACATGTATGTTGTGTATACATGTTTTTCACAATTGTACAGCTTTTTGTTAGGAAGTGGTAATATGTGGAGCAGGTGATTTATTTTCTGTTGGATATTGTAAGTTTCACTTTAAATGTTAATTTGTTATTAGTTTCTTGAGGTTGTTAGGCTTATGTTATATTTGGGTGAGTTTATACTTTTGTATTAATGTATGTATACTTGCTTTTTTATACCTTTGTGATGGTTTTTGATAGTTGTTATTTTCTGGCAATATATCACTGTAGGCATGTGATTTTCTTTCAGGTAGTCTATGGAAAAAGTTAGAAGTTAGATGGCATTATTAATTATTTGTTTTTTAATATATTTAAGTTTAATACCAATTATATTTCAGTGCATGTATACGTTTTACTTAGTTAAGTATTTGAAATGTATATATTGTTTCGGTAATGCTTTGGTGAGAAAATATGGCAGAGTTTCCTAGTTTTGCAGCATTTGTCATTTTTGAAGTAGTACGTTGTTTAAATTAGTGTGTCGTTTATATTGTTGATTTGAATTGAATGTTTGATTTTTATGAGTTAAAGTTGATATTTTTACTTCATTGTTGGGTTTTGTTTTAACAAGAAGTGTTTTATTAGTTTTGTCCTTCTATGGTAAACGGTAATTTAGGTACTACTTTTGATGTCAAGTGTATGCTTTGCTACATTTAAATGGGGTCCCAAAATGCATTTTCCCCAATGTTAAATTCCATAGGAAATTTTGCAATGAGCTACAGCCGGAACTGCAGACAGGAATTACCCCAAATGTGGCCGAAAGGTAGAGCTTGGTCCAGAAAACGACCCTGTTTTAAAATGGTGTAAATCCGTTCAGTAGTTGCTGAGAAATTAGAAAAATAAAAGTTTTGATATCTGGGAGTAGCCTAAGTCCTGTGCATGAGCTTCACTGTGATTGGCTGCCAACACTCCAAACCAGGAAGTGTTGGCAGCCATCTTGTGGCTCGGTAGAAGCGAGTCTCTAGAAAACAGAGAAACAAAGGTATAAAACAAGAGAAGGGGGCAGGGTAGATACACCCTGACCGCCTAGGCTTGCTCAGGGGGTCTCAGAAGGACCCTCGGGCCCAAAAAATATGTATTTTTTATTTTGGCACGTTAGCACAGTGGTGCAGGGAGAGGGTGGGGCCTAACATAGCAAGTGTGCAAACGCACCACATGGCACATTGTAAATTGAGGGATTAAGTCCCCTTGAAACCTGAAGGTCCCTGGGGGCCAACTAGCCCACCAGGTACCTCCAGTAAGTGTCAGGGAGCAGTATTGCAGAGATGTGGTCCAAGGCCTCATATTAGCACAGTGGTGCAGGGAGGGAGCGGGCCTGACACAGCAAGTGTGCAAACGCACTTCCTGTCACATTGTAAATTGGGGGATTAAGTCCCCTTCAATCCTGAGGGTCCCTGGGGGACAACTAGCCCACGAGGTACCTCCAGTATGCACCACAGAACTGCGTTGCAGAGTGGTGTAAAAAGTGGGCTGTTTATACAGACTGAGAAAAACACAGCTGACCCAGATTTCACAAGCAAGACACCACACCACACCACAGACAGGCACGCACATGAAGAAGGGTGGAGGTGATACGGGCATTTATTGTCCTAAGAAGTCATGCGGCTTCTAGAGTGGGAAGGGTGGGGTTGCCTTTGGAGTGCAGTGATGTGTCAAAGCCATGTCAGATCACCATCAGTGCGCAACAGGCACTGGCAACTTCAATAGGTCTGGCCTTTGCCCCACAGCTCCTCTTTAGCCATGCGTTGTTTTGTTATTTTATTAAATATTTTGCTTTGTAAAAAAATCTGGCAGAGAACTAAAGCACGCCCTAGTGGTTTGCCCAATGCTTGTTATCACAGGCTGTGAGAGTGAGGAGCAGGATCTGCAACAAACTCCTGCTGACTTTTTATTGTTTTATCTCCTTCTATCAAGTTTTGTGGATAGTACAGTAGACTGCTTTTCCAGCAACAGAGTTTCATTCAATTTTGGATCCATTTCCCTAGGGAACAAATGGAGGAAGTTTGCCTGCAAGTCAGTAGGATCGAGATCGAGGTAGAGACAGATGGATAGAAAGAGAGAGAGGGAGAGAGGGAGAAATGGAGGTAGGGAGGGAGGAATGGAGGTAGGGAGGGAGGGAGGGAGGCAGAGAAGTGGACACTCAGGCTCCTGCAAGTGTCTCCATCCAGACGCTGCACCTTGAAAGAGAAAAAAGAAAGAAACAGACTGCTTTTCCAGCAACAGAGTTTCATTCGTTTTTGGATCCATTTAACTGGGTAACAAATGGAGGAAGTTTGCCAGCAAGTCAGTAGGATCGAGATCGAGGTAGAGACGGACGTGAAGAAAGAGTCACAAGGACGCACCACAGTTTTATGACAAGGAACAGTCCATGTCATGTCCCCCGAATTCCATTCCGCCGCGGATCACAGAAGTTTAGTCATTTTCGGGTTCCGCGCGGAACACGAAAATGCTGACATTTTGCAAGTTCCGCGAGTGGAATGGAATTTACCACCCAACCCTACTGTTGACTCTCTCAGCAATTGTCTTGCTTCTTTCTGTGCTTTTCTTCCTCTTTCTTCACATGTCCTACCTTTGTAGGCATAGTTAGGAATTAGCATTTAAAAAACCATTGAAATTCACTTAAAAAAACATAGGTTTTTAGGGACGTTATAGTTACAAATTAGCATTTAAAAAACCTTTGAAATTCACAGAAAAAACCATAGGTTTCAGGGACGTTATAGTTAGTTGGACATTTCACTCATACAAAAACATAGAAATTCAGCTGTTTTATTTAGTTGTGCTAACTATTACTCGCGCCACCGCAATGCACTGCTTATGACATCATATATTACATTATTCATGACATGGTCAGTGACATCATTGATGACATCACTGATGACATTTAATTATAGGATTAGCACAGTTCCATCCATGCCGAGATAATAATGGACAAACTCTTTTGCCATTTCTACAGCAAAGTCTTTAAGCATAGGATTAGTACAGTGTTATCCATGCCGAGCTATAAAATGACCAAAGCCTTTTACCATTCCAGGCAGGTATTACAGCTTTGGATTGGTAAACTACCATTCAAGCCATCTTGAAATGAATAAAAACAACCCCTGACCTATTTCGCTCTCATATGTACATATATATAAATATATTTATTAATAATTAGGTTGTCGTTTAAATGTTTTTAGTTTATGCTCATATTTTTTAGGGTTATCCTTTAGGTAAATGTTTTATGTTAAATATATTTTGTTTAATATGTTTTATTGAATATTAAAACTTTTGTTATCAGTAATATGTGTATTGATATTTTGACATATATTTTTATTTTAAGGTAACAATAATTTTGTAACAGATATTTTTGTTTTCAAAACAGTTACAAATTGATATTTTTGACAATAATATGTTTTCTCTCGATATTTGTGGCTTTAATAGTTAAATAAAGGGAATTCGATATTCTTGTGGTTAATTTTTGATGTCTGATAGTATGTGTTTTTATATTGTATGGATTGTTACTGTGTCCTTGATTTAGCCCTTACATAAGAAGCATTTACATAATATTTAGTACATTTCAAATTCATGTTCTAGGTGCTTTTGCTTGTGCTTTTCTGGCTGAATATGTATCCTATGTGCTAAAGAAATTGTTTGTCTTTCTTTGATATATGTAGCTTTTTTGCCATTCTGTCCAAAAGAAGTATGACTAAAAATGTAATAGTTTTGTTAAAGCTTTTATTATGGTTCCTAATATAATTTAAACATGCTTTCAAACATTTCACATGTTATACTTTTATATGTGCTGTTGCTTTAAGCTGCACTTTGTTTTGTTCTTTTTGTCTGTAATATCGTTAAGATTGGCACTTTCCTTTTCATGTGGGCTTGCCATTTCAGGTGGGGCAAGCATATTTGTTTTAGTTGTATGTTAAAAATGCAGGTTAACTTAGTTTTTGAGGTTGCTGGGTTTTTAGGTTTAAGTTTAAGGTATAAGGGTTATTTAATTTTTATACCTGTTTTTATTTTACCTACTTTGAAAGTGCTTTATCCAGGATTATGAGAGTGAAGTTGAAGGCTAAGGATTGTTTTTGCTGAAGTGTTCTTTAGCTTCTAAGGATTAATCTAAAAACTAAAACAGAGAATTAGAAATTGATGTGTTTCAAAATTATGTTATATTACATTGTAGTTAAATTATTTTAAAACTTACTTGTGATGGGGCTTTATATTTTGTTGATGCACTCCTTCTGGCTTTTCTTCATGCAATGACTAAGGTTTTTTTTTGTAGTTGTTATGTTTTCCTCTAACAAATAGTGAGGTTTTGTTTTCTTTTTCTACTATACACTTCATTAGGTTCATAATTGTGTTGGCTATTTTGTGTTATGGTAAGTTTCATTGGCTACTTTGTGTGTAATTTGAATTTCTTTTCGGTTATTTGCTTTTTTGGTGGATGTTAATTAGTGTATCTGTTTTAATTTTAAATATGTGCATTTTAAAAAAAATGTAAGTGTTACATTTGTTTTTATTATTTGATATGTGTTATAATATGTATTTTATTCCAATGCTTCATTTTTTTTATTTTTTATTATTTCTATTTTATATATTAATTTATGTTTCATTTATGTAGGAATGATGGTGTTTGCTTTAATGTATTATTAATTTTTTGTGTACTTTTTATATTGATTTTTTTTAGATTTATCTTACTGAAAAGACATTACGATTTAAAGTATTGTTTCCAAAAAATTTCACAATATGGTTGTCCGTATTGTGTGTTTTGATATGTTTGATACTCTGTATATATTGAAATAGTAGACAATATTTTGTGTTTCAATATTTGTGTGTTGCATTTTGCTAAATTTAAATATTTTTGAAGGCAATATTTTTATAATCAATAGTTGTGGCAGTTTTAGTTAAATATAGGATGGCAATATTTTTGTTCTTGATATTATTTTAATTTCATGAAACCCACACAGATGCATTGCACCAGAACAGCAGTACCACTGCGGCCAGAAGGATAATATGGCTCATTCTGCCCCCTAAGTCAGACTGCTGTCCTCAACCAAGGACCAGCTCTTCCCAAAAGACAAACAACGAACACAGGCCACTGACAACTGTCAGTGTCAGGAGCAATACCTCTGTCTATCCTCTAATAGGTGGATGCTTAAATATAGTGCCTTAGGTAGGACACACTTTCAGCCAGTGATCTGGCAAGGAATCACCTACTTGTTACTGATGTCTCTCAGGCCTCCTCAAGCTGCAGACGTCTGCCTTCCAATCTTACCCCTAGCTTGTTGTTGAACTAAACTGCCCTGCTAGCAATATTCTATGTCTTTACTACCCTAGCATGGACCATATAATGCAACCCTAAGCACCCTGATGAGGAGAAATTTACTCCAACAAAAGGTATTTGAAGCTGGGTACATGTTTGTAATACGCGTGATTAATTGTTCACTGTTTCAGTGCATGCATTTTGGCCCCTGTGTGACCAGTTAACTATGGTATGCATGAAGGGCATTTTGCCTAATATTTTACACACACTATCGATACCTCTACTCGAGACTAACTTCGGAGGGTAAGACTGCCATTCCGATTTCGACACGTTGTCGAACTACAATAATACAAAAAAAGAATAAGGCGTCTCATGAGTCCAACACAGAATAGCGGAATTACTCAAGTGTTTCCACATTCTTCTTACCAATACCACTGAAAACCCACCTGGAATATAGAACTGTTAAGTAATAACCTTCGACCTAAAGCATAGTCTTGATAATGATTTTAACAGCTCTAACCACTGACACAGTTGCATATTTTAGCAGGCTCTACGATGTGAGAGCACATAGATCTATAGCGCTTAATACAATAACTCACATGACTTGCCGGGGAGACCAGTTACCTGTAACTCAGCCTATTATCTAGATTTTGTTTAAATGTGACATACAGTGTCCTTGACTCAGACCCACTTGTTTTCCTCTTTTCACCTCAATACTGTTTTAGTGTTCACAACAGTTAGAAAGCTCTATGCAATATAAAATGAGCGTTTAATCTGTGCTATATGCAGTTTATACCTACTCATGGAATGGATGATGTTTGTTTATGTTTCCACACTGCAGGAAATTGAGTATGAGAATTTCATACTAAAATTTGGAAACTACACAAGTTGTGTGAGTACCACTACTGTCTTTGTCTTATTTGTCCTGACGAATGCTCCACAGACCTGGCTGGGCCAGAAGGAGCTGAAACATGTCGACCTACTCATAGAGACATATAGTAATCCAGTTACTCGGTTACCCTATATATCGCAGCATCTTTTAACCAATAGTGTCCACCTCTTTAAAATAAATTTCCTTTTTGGTGAGACACTGTTTTTATTTTCTATCTGCTCTATACACCTTCCCTCTGTTGATGTCCCTGTAATTTCTGGACACTTCTACATTTACCAGAGGTTGCCTCGGGTGAGGCAGGCATATAGCACGTTATTTGATTACCCGATGACTATGCCATGACGCTGGATTAGGGGCGGATAATAGATATACACCGCATCATAAAGATCAGAGCGTCTATGAAGGTTTTCAAATATAACCAATGGTTATAGTAGATACCAGTGTCCATTCCAATTTTGATTGTTGAGCAACATATTGATAAACGTATGCCCCTTAGTGAGCAAGAGGTGTCATTGCAAGTAACCTGCACAATCTGTCATTCTTCTACTACCAGTTCCCATGAGACCATTACAATCTAAAAATCAATAGCAATCAATAAAGATAGCAGGCCTTCTAGTGACAGTAGCAGGACTTTCAGAGTGCTGATGTGGGATACCACCTAAATGAAATTGTTGTCATAACTCAAATATTCACTAGCTCATATACCTATGCATTCTTCTCAGTAAGTTAAACACCTAATCCAGACATCTGTTTGTGACATCCATGTCACTCGTGACCCACCTGTACATGTTCTGTGAGTGATTAAATGTTGTAGTAGTCTAGCCTTCTGAATCTCTTCTCCGAAGAATGGAATATTGCACTTGCTGCCTCCTATGGGAGGGAACATTGCTATGCCACTGACATGCCATACCTTTTCTGCGAGAAAGAAATATTTGTGCTGCTGCATTATAATTTGTAGATGTCCTGTGATTGGGAAAGCTTATTTTACTGATATCTAGCTGTTCCTGGTGTATAAAGAAGGTGTGTTTCACTACTGTTGCCTTATCATATGAAAAAACAAAGGATATATTGAATTCCCTTGCATACCATGCCTTATGAACCTGGGCCAATTGTACTATATTTAATGTGAAATAACAATATCTATAATCTTGGGGAACGGCTCCGCCCCAGTAAGAGTAATAATCGAGCACTGACACATTGATGCTAAAGAGAAGCTCATCCATTGCTACGCAGTGCTGTTTTAAATCTTGTGGTTTGCAGAAACCAGAAAGAAATGATTTCGCTCACTCACACAAAATTTCCACACAGTTTCAACAGTTTAATAAAGGGAAAACATAAATGTCGACTTAAGGGTAATACTTGTACTCAAACTAGGACATAAATGACACCTAGTGAACAGTAGTACTCTTGGATGCTTCCTAGAGCTAGAATTGAAACTCCCAATACAATGTAGCACCTACTGACGAAGCATATCACACTAGGGAATTAAGGGTTTGCCTCCTTGTGTGGGTATGTATATTCATGGTAATTCCATAGCACATTTGACTGTCTATTCAAGGAGTGTTGTACTTCTTTAGGCTTATGTCTGTTTGCCAAGTGTACAACCATTGTTTAACTCTTCTCACTCCATTTTTAGTGTATTAGGTACGTATGAACAGGAACAGTGCTGCACCCTATGCCATGAAAGCACCTAGGGAAGTACATCTTTTTTAATTAATTCAGAGAGATAAAGTTCTTCTGCTCCTATGGCCCTGAGCTTGCCAAAAACCCACCAAACCACGTACCCTCTACTGGCTCAAATTTTCCAAAGAATCCAAAATTGTAGAGATTTCAATAAGTATATCAGTTATGTACTGTGATACTCTATACCTACACACAATTACTTTTTTATATTCCTTACTATTGGACTGAATATATAGGCCCTTTCTGTAGGGCCAACTCTAAACTATTGCCTTCACTCTACTGAAACCTTCCTTTTTAATACATATAGGTCGCCCCTAGGATGCCCACTAAATAGCCTGGATGGCTGGGAGCAGTGGCCCTTATTTATGAGGCCTTGCGTCAGTTTTGCGCCGCCGGTGCGTCACTTTTTGTGACGCACCAGCGGCGTAAAATATGCGCCTTGTTGCGCCATATTTAAAAAGTGACGCATCTAGGTAGATGCGTCACTTTTTAAACTCCTGCGCCACATTATACCTGCATCAGGTATAATGTATGCAGAGGGGGCGTTCCCCCGCAAAAAGCCTCGTAATAGTGACGCAGTGAAATCTATGAGATTTCACTGCGTCACTTTTAGGATGCTGTTGCGTCAAAATCTTGCACCTGCCTCACAGCAGGCGTAAGACTGACGCAAGCCCTTTCATATGGGGCTTTCCCCATGTGAAAGGACGCATTGCTGGAGTTGCGTCACTTTTGTGACACACTCCAGCAATGCGTCATTTTTGCGCTAACAGATACGTCAGAAATACTGACGTATCTGTAAGTCCTTGCGACATGATGCGTCATACATTAAATGTGATGCATCATTGGTGTCGCAAGGAGTGCGCAGTGAAAAGTGACGCATCGCTGTTTTCACGCAGCGATGCGTCACTTTTCATAAATGAGGCCCAGTGTATTTTAAAAAGGTGCAGGTGTACTTTTAAGTTTTAATTGTTCTGGTAGTGAAAAACTCGTACACTTGTTTTACAGAATTGCAAAGCCTACCTCTTCCGTCAGATTACATTGGGCTACATTATTACATTGAATAAGTGTTAACTTTCAATTGGGAGTAAGAAGTTATGTTGAGTTTGGTAAAATGTAAAACTATCTTTAAGGGTAAGGTCGGATTTTAAGTCACAATTCTGAAAATGCCACTTTTAAATTGTTTGAATTTTCCTATCTTATTTATAATAGATTCGCATAGTTCAACATAACAACATTTTTGAACTTATTATATTTTAACTTAGAGCAGTTTTTCAGTCATATGATTATTGATTCAATCAATGAACATAAGGGAAAATAATAATAAAGTAGTACACACGGGAATATCGTATGAGCAAGATATTTTTATATTTTCTTGTATCAAAACATGTAAAAAAGTGGGTACATATATTTTGAAAAAATTAATTACATCTCATATAGACACATGAAGAAGGCAAGCTTTTCATAAAAACCTACACTACATATGTCAAACAACATCCATTCCAGGTCTAATATAATAAGTGTTATATCCCAAAGTTGATATACAAAACACTTCTACTCACAGAGATAAAGAGGAAAGAGAGGGAGGAGGATTTCAGCCCAGATAGTTGACGAAGGAGTGCTGTTTGTATTTTCGTCACAGAGCAAACTTTAGAAATTATTTATTGGAATCAACTATTTGGGCTGAAATCCTCCTCCCTCTCTTTCCTCTTTATCTCTGTGAGTAGATGAACGCCAGTATAAACTACTATCTCAAAACAGAAATTATCAGACAAATGCTGCATTAGTTTCCAAGACCAATAGTTTCGAAGTGATGTTCCATCCCTGATTTGAATCTGACTCAAGCTGATTCTACATATACCTGTTCTATGCAAGGGTCCTCTCTTCTTCTTTTTAATATCTCATTGTCCTGTAAATGTTCCGAAGGATATGCACCAAGAAGACCAAAACGTGGACTTTCCTTTGCAATTCCTTATTTTCTAAGAGATATCTTAAGTGTTCTGTATATCAACTTTGGGATATAACACTTATTATATTAGGTCTGGAATGGATGTTGTTTGACATATGTAGTATAGGTTTTTATGAAAAGATTGACTTCTTCATGTGTCTACATGAGATGTAATTCATTTTTCAAAATATATGTACCGGGTTGTACCCCCTTTCTTACATGTTTTGATACAAGAAAATATAAAAATATCTTGCTCATACGATATTCCCATGTTTACTACTTTTAATATTATTTTCTCTTATGTTCATTGATTGAATGAATAGTCAAAACTGCTCTAAGTCAAAATATAATAAGTTCAAACATTTTGTTATGTTGAACCATACAAATCTATAACAAATAAGATTGGAAAATTCAAGTAAAACCCCTTGTTGGCACATTTTACCTGATCACATTAATCCTGCCCAAGCCCACAAGGGTATATTGGATCTCCTACCTCACCTTGTTCTTGTTTCTACTTTTAAATTGTTGGCATTTTCTAGTCCTAGACATTTGGTGCCTGCAGTCTATATCTTTGATCACAGGATTAGGTGTAGCTGGCAGTTGGTCTTCGTAAATTTCTCCCAGACAGTGAGGCAAAGGAGCATAGGTGTTAGCAGGATGGGCCATTTCTGACTTGATGAAGGGGAGGAGGTGTCACCTACCACTCTTGCATATCACAAAGGCTTTGCCTTAGCACACTCACAAAGGGTTTGACACTAGTCTATTGTGACCCTAGATAAACTGGGGCCAGGGCAGGAAGCCAGGAAATTCCAAACACCTCTGAAGGGTGAAAACCTCCAACACCTTCTCCTACTTCAAAGTGTGCACCAGACATAAATATTGGACATTCAGAACCAACTCTCCAGTAAACCTCTGAACCTATGGAAGCCTCCAAAGAATCAGAAGGACGTGTGTGCTGTTCTGCTAGAAGGACTGCTGCCCTGTTGTTCATCTTCCCTGCTGCCTGAATTAAATGACTGGACTTGCATCTGGTACCCAAGACCAGCAGAATGATTCCAAGGTATTGTTGTCTGGCTTCCATATCAGACTCTCAGGAACAGAAAAGGCTCCAACCACCAGAACCCAGCACCTGGATTCTGTCTGCTTGCTATGAGTCCTACCTGCTAAATTGTGCAACCACATTTCTGGACCTTGTGAGCAGAATAGATGTAATGCATGGCATCTCTTTGCAGCTTCTTTGGAACTGCTGCTGCACAATGCATTGCTAACACCGACACTCACAGCTCAGTCTCCTTAGAACCGCCGCAGTGTGACGCATTGTTAGTGCAGACCTTCGTGTCACAAGCACCTCATCAATGGCATTCTCATTGATGATGCAGGACTCTGCATCGCAGCCTCGCAGCACCTCGGAACTGCCACTCTGCAGTTCAATCCCGACACAGGATCTCGCAGCGCTGCCAGGAATTAGGGTGCTTTGTAAAACTGGCCTAAATGGGTGCATGTGTGACCCATACTTCATCTCTGTTGGCCTGAACACATGACTTTGTCCCAGTCCACAGCGAACATCCAAACGCAGTTGTTGCTTTGTGCTTTTAGGTACTATTTTTACTTAAAACTTTGAAATGACATATCTCTGGTTCTACTGATTGATTTTAGATATTTTGGTCTCAAATTATTTATTAAATGTTTGTCTATTCTTCTAAGTTGATGTGGGATGTTTCATGTGTTGAGTTTTAACATTAATACTGTTTGAAGTCCTGCATAAATACTTTACACATTGCCTGTAAGTTAAGCCTGACTGCTTTGTGCCAAACTACTAGAGTGTTAAGCACAGATTGATTTGGATTTTGCTTGTGTTTCACCATGACAGAGATTGTAGTAGCTACATGAGTAGGGTTACAACCAGCTCAACCAGTAACTAACTTTCCAAAACTTACAAAAACATTACTCATTAACAAAACAACACATAGGCATGACATTCTCGCAATGACAGAAGTCCAATATTCCAAATCAAATCAGTTTTAGTAATAGTCCATCCAATTTCCTGTATAGATCATTACAAAAAGCTGTTTCTTGTTCCTGTGCTTGTTGCATGTTCTTTTAACTGTTATATAATGATTTTCATTTTATAAATTGGACCATAGTTCCTCAAGAGTTCCCTTCCATTCTCTATTTATGTAAGACCTCCCTTCCAAAGCCATTCGACAAGAATTTACAAATCATACACACTTGCACAATGGTTGCCCTAATAGTCAATTCAGAGTTACTGTTGTCAAGAGTAGCACAAGAGAAACTCATTTTAGTATTTGAATTAGAGCCAACGCATGTTTTACGATGTGCCACTGATGTGCCACTGATTCCTCAGGGTTCAAACACCACCTTCTTATTCCAATGTGATTAGCTTAACAATATTTCATTTCCACTGAAGGTTCTTTCTTTATAATACGTTCATGTTTCCTGCTTTCATGAATACAAATCCACAAGATCTTTTTCATCTGATGTTTATAGTAGTCAAATGGTTTGCCATTCGATTACAAAAAACATAGAAGGAAAGGGATTTTTGATCAGCCTCCGATTAAGGAACCTGCACAAACCCCTATGCAATATGGTAATGGATGTTTACTATGAAAATGCACTAACAATTAAAATTGATTTCACAGGTTTCTGTGCACCCTGAATTACAATTAATTTACAACTTTGAATTACTTGTATTGTCTTTCACTTTTTTTTACCAAAGCAGCTTCCAAGACATCTCCAACTTAGGTTGATCTGCCATCTAATTCTATTCTTAGTTTATCTATAGTACAGGCTCTAATACTTAAACCTTTCCAAAGTTTAAGTAGATAAAGGAGCAGTCATGAGAGTAAAAGTATAACAGAGTGTGTATAAGAAAGTGAGCAAGAGTTGAGTGCTGCAGTAACCCCCTGCCCATCTCTGGTCCTGTTTGTCTGCTTCTGTCAGTATGCACCAAGGAGGCACGTTGCTGCCTACTACACTGAAGCCAACACTTTGAAGGAAAAGGTTGAGGAGTCTGACATGTGTGGGGATGAACAAAGCCAAGCAAGTCTAGTGCTTTATTTAGGCCTGTGTTGCACTAGGCCATGTAATTATCCATCGTTACAGCAAGCAGCAGTGGATAGTGGTGGCATGAGCCTAATAATCCACGTACTATAAGATGATCCTACCAATTTGCTGCTACTAAAGGGGGCTTAGTAGCACTCCCCACTATCCCCATTGACCCCATAAAAGTCTGTAAATAATGTATAATTTGGAAGTCCTTAAATTGCTTGTGTGAGATGTCAAATCTTTTACTTATCTTTTCCTAATTAGAAGAATGGTACTACCCACCTATGCCTCGTTGTTAGAAATTGGGCTTCTAACAATAGTTATAGTCAGGGTAGGAGGCAGGCAAACCTTACATTAAGCTGTGCTCACCCTCTAGTAGCTTTGTGTTTGTGCAACACTCCAAACATAGAATACTGTGAAAACAAAACACAAAAAGATCCCACACCAGGTTTATAGCAAAAGAGGGCATTTCCATAAATAAATCAAGACCAAAATGATACATATCCAATGAGGGTAACCAGAGATATTGAATGTTAAAGTTTTAGTGTGAAATAGCAACATAAAGCACAAAGAGCCAACACGGGATGTCTGGTCACACCGGACTGGGATAAAGTCACACATTAAGGCCAACTGTCATGGAGTTCGGGCTGGCTACAGGGACCAGGATAGGCCCACTGAACAAATTGCCTTAAATACTAGTCATGTAGTATCAAGTAGATCCAAAGCAAAGAAGTGTTGCACATTCTAAGGGATGCAACGGTTCCAAAGGGCTGCAAGGCTGCAATGCGGAGGCCATTGTTGTCTTTGAGCTGCCATTGATGAAAGATGTGAGAACCTGGTTCAGAGATGCGCCACACTTTCAGGGATGCACCGGTTGCGAGAGCTGTGAGGGCTATGCTGACCTTCTGTGCCAGGTCTAATGCACGTAGCAGCGGAGATGCATTGGTTTGGCTCATGAATGCACCACTCAGCAGAGAAGATGCATCAGTTCTGTCGGTAAGCACCTAGACTCGCTTCCAAGGGTCCAGAACTGGGGTGGAACCACTTGGCAAGGTAGACTCACAGATGGCAGGGAATAGGTGCCAATTCATGGTTATAGGAGGCCTGGTATGTCACTGAGGCTTCAGATCAGGAGGCCAGCCAACTAGCCCCTGCAATCACTCTAGGTTCTGGGTAAAAAAGATGCAGGTCCAGTCCTTCTCCCCCCGGAAAGAGGGCAGCGGAACAGCACAGCAAAGCAGGAGTCCCCCAGAGTAGCAATCCAGCAGAGTAGCACTCCTTTCAGCAGCACAGCAGTACGTCTTCCTGGCGGAGTGTCCACAGGTCCAGAAATCTACTGAAGAAGTGGTATCTGAAGCCAAGTACTTATACTCACTGGTGCCTTTGAAGTTGATGACACTTCAAAAAGATGGTTTTCAAGTGCATAGATGTCCTCCCTTCCTGCCCTGACGACAGACTCACTACAGGGTGCTACTCAGCCCTTTTTATGTGGCAAGACAGAGCTTATTCTGGTGTAATTAAGGATGTGCCTAGTTCATCACTCCCATCCTGTTAGCATGGCTAATCAAATCACACCTAATCTCCTATTAGGGAGATTGGGCCATCTAGGTGGAATACACAAAGCCCAAATGCCAGCTACACCCGGACATGTGATCAAAGACAGGCTGCAAACAACAAATAGCTAAGGCAAGAAAATGGCATTTTGAGAATTGTAATTTAAGCTCTGGCTTCACCATAAGTAAGGATTTAAAATTAGGATTCCAGAGACACCAAACATGAGACAGTTATAACTTCCCATTTGGGAGTTATACTTATTAGATGTAATATGGTAATCCACATGTTATCCTGTGGGAGAGATAGGCCCTGCAGTAGTGAAAAACTAATTTAAGAGTTTTTCATTACCAGGACATGTAAAACTTAAAAGTACATTTCATACTTTTTAAACACATTGCATCATGCCCCCTGGCTGTCCAGATCCTACTGTAGGGGTGACTTATATTCTATAAAAAGTAAGATTTGAGTCTGGCAAAAGGTTTTATTTTGTCAGTTTGGCATGGCAGGGTAAACTGCCCACACAAGCTCTGCAATTGTAGGCTTAGGACATGTTTAACAAGCTACTTACTTGGGTGGCACAATCATTGCTGCAGGCCCACCAGTGGCATTTAATTTACAGGCCCTGGACACATGTAGTGTCACTTTACTAGAGACTTATACTTAAATGAAATATGCCAATTGGGTATATGCAAATTTTACCATGTTTATAGAGAGAGCACAAGCACTTTAGCCTGGGTAGCAGTGGTAAACTGCACAACAAAACAAATCCAGCAAAAAATGGATGGAACTAGGCAAAAGGTTTGGGGTGACCCTACAGAAAGGGCCAATTCCAACACTTATGAATTGTGAAATTTATTTCAGCAAATTTTCTCCCTCATGTCCATCCCCAGCTGCTGACTATGTATATATGGACTAAAATCTATGGTACCTCTAACTGGGCATATGACGTGGAACTTGGTCATCAGTTCCTGATCTTATATAGTTTGTGAATGAAGTAAAAGTGGCTCTATTATTTTGGATTGTAAATTGGAATAATGAGTAAAAGAAAATTGTGGCACACTCATTTTGTAACTAAAATATTGAGGGGCAAAATAATGAACGGTAAGTGCATATAGGGAAGTGTAGATTTAATATTCTTTGCTCCACATCTATGTACCTTGAAGATATATATCTCATCAAGATAAATATATGTGGAGTTAGGTCAACAAAATCTATACATACTTCGCATCAATATTTTGTCCCTCAATATTTTGCCTGCTACATTAGTGCCCCATCAATATCCTGTACTCAAGATACTGGATCTACACCAAAATGTTGGAGAATGTATTTTGTATACTTTTTATACTTATGATCTGTATTAAGAGAGAGAAGCCTAATGCTCTAAATGGGTGCCTGAAATGTTTTTAATATATATCAACTCCTGGTGTAGTACTGACGTAGCTCAGTCTTTGCATGAATGTACCGCTATAGTAAGGTTGTAGGTTATGTAAACCAAGAAAACCAACAAGGTTGTTGCTCTACAGGACAGCTCTTTTTATTTCTTCATTCTAATAGTTTCTAGGTTGGTTGTGAATCGCTTATTATGACAGGTGCCTGAGCAATGATTCCTGCAGCCTCATTCCTTCTAAGAATGTTGTCTTCTATTTTGTTAAAATCCTACATATATGTGGCTCTTCATTGTTCAAGTCTGGTGCACTAGACTCATCTGACACTTTGCTGTGCTTTGAAGACCTTTGTTGGCAGTGTATTTTTTGCTAAACTCCGTGCATGAAAGGGCATGGCCCTGCAGGGCATTGCTGCATTGTCTTAACTAATGTTAATGACCTATAGAGACAGTATACCTCTAGGGGTAAAATCACATTGATTAAGTTCTGTGGGAATGTTTGTTGCTTTCACAGACCTGTAGGGTGTAGTGGCCCCCTGTAGAGAAGCAACATTAATTTTAATACTGCATAGAACATTGCAAGACTCTGGGTAAGGTGCAACACTGTTTAGCTTTGCAAGGGGTGCAGATACTCCCATGTAAGTTAAGTACTTTAAGAATCACTCACACTCTGCATCACTCTAGAAACAGTTGAAAAAGCGGCCTTATTTGATTGGAGAAAATGGTAAAGTTCTGCTTGTTTTTTGTCAAACATACACATAGGTAAGATTATATCTCTTGTTTGCTTGTAAGATAATTGTTCTACCATGTCTGTAGTAGCATAGGCAGGAAATGCGCAAGACAATAGGTCATAAAGATTGCAAAAACATAATGAAGAACATCATGGACCCAACCCATCAGCCAGTGGAAAAACTAAAGAATGACAGGCAGCTGCTCCTGTGGTAGAAATCATGATTACCTCATGCTCTTCACATATATATTAGACTTACCATCATGTGCAATGAAGGCTCTATCATCAGAAAATACATCCAAAGTCAACCCTGTTAAATACAGTATAAAAGTAGCCAGTCAATCAGTCAAAGAAAGCTTTATTTCGGGCCTATTGGCCATAAAAGCACATACAATAATGCAAATACATTTTATACTGTAATACATAACAAATATTAGAATAACATGTTGTCATAAAGCTAAGAGTGCAGGTCCAGATTTGTACATGGTTTTCCGGCTCAGCATTGGCTATGCTTCCTTTTGACAGTTCTAGTACTAAAAATAAAGCAGGCAATATTCAACAATGGATTGGTATGCTACATTTTGACAAGGGGGCTGCAATATCCCATATTGTTAATGATTGCAGTTGCAAATACATAGAACTCATATCAATTAATACTTGATAACATTTCTGACTTTAACTGATGGCCCAATAGCATATATTAAAAAACATGTTAAAAACGTTTAGAATATTAAACATTTAACAACCCAAGGAAGAAGAATTTACGGGACAATATTCGAGCTGTAGAAGTATGCAGGCATAGCATAGCTAAAGTTTTGATATGTGAGGTGAGCTAGGGATTTTCCAAATTCTTTTTCTTTAAAATGCCCCCACGAATGCCCCACATCGCATAGAGAAACCTGGAAATATCAAACACATATAGTAAGTCAGTTTCATATTTGAGGAGTCTGAAAACCTTAGTGTAGTGTCTAATCCCCAGGTTTCTACAAAGCTGGAACACCCACTTAGCCCTTGGCCTACTATATGTGGGGCAGAAGAAAAGAACGTGTAGTTCTATTTCCTCTGCTGTATCACACCTTGGGCAATCTTGTTTAAGTGCCCCCTGCTATTTATTGGTAAGTGCTCGGAGCGGGAGCTCCCTGTGTCTAAACTGGAGAAACAGTTTCTTTGCCAAAAGTGGTTGGATACTGTTGAGTAAAAACTCCAACTTGTATTGTTGTTTGTGATCCAGAAACCTGTAAGTCAAGCTACTCGTATAGGACCTCTGGCATAATTGGGCCAATATATATTCCCTGTAGGAGACCAGTAAAGCGTGTTTGTGAATTGTGGGGCAGATCTCTTTGGGTGTTGACCATATATTTTCCCTCCCCAGCATCTGGCAGAAATTCCTAATATGGACTAACCATGGTAGGTTCCCTGCACCCAAGATGGTCATGATGTCCTTCAATTCCTCTCTGTAGTTAACTAACTCTGGTATGCTCCAGAGGCGGTGCCAATATAGAAGTGGTCTAGAGGCGGCTACATCGGCTATGGGACCAATCCCCAAGTCCATCCTAAGTGGTGTTAATGGGGTGCTCAGGGCGGGGCCCAACAATTGCCTGAGGAATAGATTCTCTGTCATGAATAGCAGAGTTGGTGGGCAGTAACCCAATAGCTCTGCCCCATATAGTGAAGCTCCCCTAGCCTGCATTTTGTATGTTTCTGCTGGTGAACCTATCAATTTCTGTGAACTGCTTTTCTCTATTTTTAGGATGCCCCTTTAGACTGGGTCAATTTTAAATTTGCTTTCTTTACTTGTGACACTCAGTCCATCTTATCATTAGGTGTAATCCCAAGATAGTCAAAAATGAACACCCTCTCAAGGGCCCTGCCATCCAGTTGAGGGTGTGGGCAATTGGTGGTATTAGCATGGAAAACCATATATTTTGTTTTTTGGAGATTAATCTCCAAACCCCTTTTCCTGCAGAAGGCGCTAAATTCCTCAAGTACACACTACATACCCATAGGTGATTTAGAGAGTAGCAGCCTGTCATCCGCAAACATCAGTGCTGGAATTTTGCGGTTCGCCAACCTCGGGGCATCTATATCTTTCCCTGCTAGTAAGGTTTCAATTACTTGTGACACTCAGTCCATCTTATCATTAGGTGTAATCCCAAGATAGTCAAAAATGAACACCCTCTCAAGGGCCCTGCCATCCAGTTGAGGGTATGGGCAATTGGTGGTATTAGCATGGAAAACCATATATTTTGTTTTTTGGAGATTAATCTCCAAACCCCTTTTCCTGCAGAAGGCGCTAAATTCCTCAAGTACACGCTACATACCCATAGGTGATTTAGAGAGTAGCAGCCTGTCATCCGCAAACATCAGTGCTGGAATTTTGCGGTTCGCCAACCTCGGGGCATCTATATCTTTCCCTGCTAGTAAGGTTTCAATTAGGCCATTTAGGAAGAGGGAGAACAATGTCAGGGCCAAGGCACATCTCTGTCTCACCCCTTTCTCAACAGAGAAGGAAGCGGTCAATTCGCCTTTTTTACTATACCTTATTCTCGCATAATTGTCTTGGTACAGACGTTTCAGCTGGTGGTAAAGATAATCAGGTACTCCCATATCGAGCAGTATGCCCCATAGCTGATCTCGCTGAACCAAATCAAATGCGGATTTAAGATCCACAAATGTGAGATAGAGGCTGCCACCCTCTAAAACCACAGTTATCCACTGAATCAGCTGCAGCCTAAAGATCTGGTCAATAGTCGAGGTCTTGGCCCTAGATCCAGCTTGTAAGGTTGTTAATGCATTGTTCTCTTCTATCCAGGATTGCAGATGGCCCAGAAGCACACAAGCAAATCAAAAAGGCTTATTGGGCAATACTTGGGTTGAGCGGTGTACCATGCCTTGTAGAATGGCATTAAATAGTGACCATAAATAGGGGGCCCAAACTACTTGTTCAGATCGAAATACATCTCCAGGGAGCCTATCTAGACCTGGTGCTTTTGCTGGGAGTATGTTACCCAGAGCCACTGTGATCTCCTTCAAGGGGGAGCTTTCAAATTTGGGGGATTTACTTCTGGGATTGCTAATACTTCCATAATAGCTTCAGCTTCTTCAGCAGACCTCGAGTATGAGGTTTTAAATTGAGATATCCAAACTTCTTCGCCCATATTTGGACCAATAGCTGATTGACCTTCGAATTTCCTTGTCTTAACTAGATTCCAAAAGCCTCGCATATCATGGTTATCTAAAGCTATTTTTGTTGCTTCCCTTTTATCTATTTCCCAATTGGTTTTTGCTTGAACTGTGATTTTTTTATATTGGGCCCTAGCTTCCTTTATTCCTGGTTTGTACCATGGATGCTTGGGTTTGGGGTTCAACTTGATCTTGTCACTATTATAAAAAAAAGTGTGCCAATCTGGATAGCAAATCCTGGTGTTTTTTTTCTATCGCCACTTGCGATACAGAACCATAGCTAGTTGTAGACAATCGATGAGCTACTTCTAGTAAGGGAGCAATTTGGTGGTACAAAGTAGCCACTTTGTCCGCTGATTGTACGAAAACACCCCAGTGTCCCCCTCCCTCCTTCAATCAATCAATACTAGGTTTGAGGTGGAATATGAGGGTGCGCTTTGGGGATCCTTAGGCCCAGGATGGTCTATTTCTAGGACCAGCGGATTATGATTGCTTTCATGGTGAGAGCTAATCATGAAAGCCGTAGTTTTATACCATAATTGGATGTCTACCAAGATCTAGTCTACTACAGATGCCTGTCCTGGCTTATTAAAAGTAAAATTCCCAGGGCTATCGAAAGGGAATCAGCCATTGCAGGCCCTTAGTGAGTGGCTGAACGTAACTGCATTCATCAGTAAGACTCACTTGTTATAGTTGTAGTGAGGCCATTCAGGGGCTCGAATTGACAGTGAAAATCTCTGCCTATGATTATTACATAACAGTTCTCTGGTGTAGTGTAGAGAAATGTAGTAAGGCAGTCGAGCATCTGAAAGGTGTGTCCCTGACTCACTGGTCGAGAATAAACATTGATTATTGCAATCTTCAGGGAGTTGTTAAAGGAAAGAAGAGTGCACAGGATGTCAGGGGAAAGAGTCTCTAACTTTTTAACATTACATCCCAAATGAATGCCAACCCAAGTACATAGACCCACCTAGGGTCTCCCCCTAGCCGCCTGAACAGCTGGAATACAATATGAAGCGTAGCCCACTCTGTTTAAATTTGTCCTAGACCATGTCTCCTGAAACAGGCATAGCTCATGTTTGTCTACAAAATCTCCCCAATCTGGGAGGTCCAATTTCAGGCTAAGGCCTGCTATATTCCAAGATAAAAACCGGGTGTTTTGTGGTTCATCTATATTAACTAGCAAGGTCTGAGGGGTGCAACTTTCCTGTTGGGGGACTTGTTGTTTCTCCTTATCATTCTTCCCTAGCCCTCCCCTAGACTACAATCTTAAGCCCAATTTGTAATACTCAGGGGGGTGAGAGTATGGCTTGTAGCAACTGCCTCACAGGTTTTCTCTAAGGCATTTTTTCCCTCCTTCGTCCATTCATTCCTTAGGGAATTGATGTGATGTATGTTTCCCGTTTATCAATGAGCCTTTTATTGATAGAGTTTAGTCAATCTACCAGATCCAGAGAACTGAATCTGTTATTGACAGGGATATTATACGCCATTGTTTTTTGGCGTTCCCAGCCAATGTTTGACGTGTTACCATTCTGGTCACTTGTACGCCAGTTCTTATAGAAAGTTCTCTCTTTATCTAGCCGAGGCCTAAAGGGGTAGAAATATCCCAAGGGCAGAGAGAGAATACCCCTGAATTCCCTTGAGTGGCCCCAATCCAAGATATGTTGGACCGTCCGGATATCTCTGAAAATCGATCACCGCACAATCCCCGGGTATGTTCTTTCGTCTCCGTCCCAGCCAGCTAACCCTACATGTAAGAAAGATTTCGCTTTGTTCTAGGTAGGGGAGAGGCCTAAATTGATTCAACCAAAAAGTGGTTTTGTTTTTGATTTCTGAGTGTGTCTCCACTTGGCCTATATCCAACTTTGGTACACCAGCTAAAAGGACAACATAGGGAATGGAAGCTGGGGGGAGATCTGTGCAAGGAAGTGGGGATTTTGTATCCATTTGTTTAGAGTGTAAAATGGTCCCAGTGAGAACATCATGATTACCTTGTGATCGGTACTTATTGGATGGACCTGGTGTTATTGCTATATGCCTGCTGTCATGTGCAGTTTCGGGGCAATGTGGAGGCCTCTGTTGGGGATTGACTGGGCCCTGGTACTGTGGAGCAGGTGGTATGAACTTGGGAGGTGAGCTCCTTTGCACAAGCGGATTAGGCTCTGTAGATGGGAGTGATTCAGTAATGACAGGTGGGGTTACCTGACTTTGATGCGAAGCCAATTTTGGCGAAGAGGAATTAATGGACTCTATGATATTGAAAAAAACATCTACTTTGCTCCCCCAAGAGTCCATCAATGTTGATAGATTGTCAATGCGTCTCATTGCGACATCGAGTTCGGATTTTATAGCCAAGGCAAGATGTGCTTTAAGTTCCATTATCAAATTAGATGCCCACGCCGGGAGCTCCGATGTTTTCTGCCAGCACTTATCAATGCATTGTCCCCCTATAGGCTGGTTTGGTGGCATACCAGGGGTATGTTTTGCCTGCCTTCCTCCCTTATGTGTGGCTTGTTTTTGTTTCCCCCCTTTCTTTTTCGCACCGCCTCCTGCAGGGATCGGAGTGGTGTGGCCAGAGGCTGTATTTTCTTGTACACCTGGGGTTTCTGGGTTTGAGATTGCAGTTAGTGTTGAAAGTAAATGCGGAGTCTCTGGTTCCGTAGATGTTGGGCTAAGGGCAAGGATCGATGTTAAGGAGAGACGTCTCTCTGTGTGCTCAATTTCGCTAGATACTGCTCCTATGGCCAGCAGAAGAATTTTGTCAATTGTGGTCGGTTGGACAGCGGGAGTTGGCAAAGGGGCTTTCTGCCTGGTGAAAGGCCTTGTCGCCGGGGTAGAACGTTTGCCCATGGCTGGTTAAGATCCAAACCTCTCCAGTCATTGCCAATGGTTTGGAGTGTTGTTAACTTCCGATGTGCGGCAAATTCTAAACACTTAAGGCTCCACCAACCTTGCGATTTCCTAATTAGGATTTTCCAACTCACTTTCTCATTGACAGTTATCTGAATATGAACCAGTAGACAAATCGTAAAAGGAACTAAGGGGGATAGCCCAGCCCAGCCTAGGTCAGTCTTGGACGGGCCCGCCCTTGGCTCGGGCTTCGCCCTGCGTGTCCCGCGAAGCGGGGTGCGAGGCAGTGCTTTATAGCTTGATGGGAATGCCTCTGACCTCACAGCTGCGGGTAGTTAGGGGCGTTGCACTCTGGGACACTGAGTCCCACCAGAGTGTAGCTCTCAGGGCACCTGCACCAACAGCAGCAGCGGACAACACAGTGAGGCTTGGCGGCTTCTCCGGTGAAAGTGGAAGTTCCAAAGGTCCCCGGTGGTGCGACAGACAGCGGACCCACAACCAAACACGGTCAAACAAACCCCTCACTGTGGGGCGCAAGGCAGAGCTTTGTAGTGCGATGGGAACGCCTCCACCCTCAGCAGCTGCGGGTAGTTAGCAGCTTTGCACTCTGGGACACCAAGTCCCCCCAAAGTGTAGCTCTCAGGTCACCTGCACCAACAGCAGCAGCGGACGACACAGTGCGGCTTGGGGGCTTCTCTGGTAAAAGTGGAAGTTCCAAAGGTCCCCGGTGGTGCTACAGACATCAGGCCCACAACCAAGCACGGTCAAACAGAAACTTAGCAGTACTAATGAATAACACTAAGGATTTGGCAGAAAAACAAAAGTGGGCAATACTTGTAGCCTCCTCCTACAAGGTCCATAAGCATGAGCACAATCAGCCACACCAGGAGGGCTACTAACACCAGAATCAGCAACATAAGGAGGACCAATAACATGAGAGCAGTGTCTTGCAGACCAATTTTACAAAAAAGACCAGGATCAACGAGTCTTTGTTGAGGGAAGAAGGGAGACATGGACTTCTGCTGAGGGTGATAGCTGCCCTTCAAGAGCTCTCCAGACAAGGAGAAGAACCACCCCACGGAAATCTTGCATTAACCCTACACTTCCAATTAGTTTGATCCAGTACTGAGGAGATACAAATCATTCACTAAATCTATTTACATTAAGCAGGTGTTAAACTCTACACAGCACCAGTGTTACATTTTTCTGAACCTAATGACTCCAACTCATCATCACCTCAAGCTGGGACAACACCCCACTATCATTGTTGATACAGTTTAGGTCGAAAGTCACAAGATAATCCTCCCTCACGCCAACATGGACCGGCCACAACAGGTATAACTAAAAGCTTGTAGATCATGGTGACAACAACTAGGTAGATGATTATAAGGCCCAATACCTAATAGTTACAGATATAGTTTGCAAAGAAGAGGTTGATACGTGAAAGATGTTTGCCCTTTTAAGCCTGCAATGCTCAAAGTGGCTATGGAGGAAACAAAAGATTGGCATACCTGTGGATGGGACCCTGCGCCCCATTGTTCAGGGGTGCCACCCTGCCTGTGAAGAGTACCGGATAATAATGGGATAACTGCCCAGCAACTCATTTCCCTGCCTTGAAACTACAAGAGGAAGAAGGACTGTTCTACTGGATTCTTAGACTACACAAAAGAGGACTACACTTGGGTCATGAACCCAAAAAGGACTTTGCCTTGCTCTGAAATTTGAAGGAGTGGACTTCCTGAAAGCAACAGGCTAGAAAAGCTTCACCTGCATCATTTCCCCCAAGAAGAACCCCGTTGTGTAGCATACAGTGGACATTTAAGGACTTGGCCAGGAGCATTGTGGGTCTTGTAGTGCCAACTTCCCAAGGAACAACTCAAATATTCTGGAACCGTGGATTGGTTGTTGTGGAACTTCAAAGACACAAAAGAAATGTCTGGAGGAGAAGGAATGCCCTGCTGGACCCTTGGACTGCACAAGAGAGGACAGCACTCTTAAGGACTGCACCTGATGCCCCCACAAGGCTTAACAACAAAATGGGAAAGTAGGCACCACAGATGTGTTCAATTTTATATTTTAACCAAACAGGATATGTGGCAATGACTTGCAACGGTTCCTGTTGTCACCAGCATTGAGTGGTTACTAATCTCCCTTGTCAGCCAGTAATCACACAGGAAGTTGTGCGATTGAGTCGCTTGGGCATTGATGTGAGCACACAGCTGACCCAAGAACTGCTGTATTTTCTATCCTGATAGCCACTCTGAATTTTGCCATTTGTGTACCATTCATTATGATTCACCAAAGAAATGGTTCATAGTTAATATTGATGACGTATGGTTTCCTGGAATTCTTACTAACAGCTTCTTTGTTCTGTGTCGGATTGATACATATGTCACATGGTGAGGTTCTATTTGTAAACAATAAACAAATGCAATGCTAATTTGTGAGACGGCCAATGGACCTTTGAACCAAAATCCCATCCCAAATAATGAAGAGGAAAACAATTTATAAATGCTTCCATGTACAAATGCCAGGTAGGAAAACAGAATAATGTAGGGTTAATTCACCAATCCTTTGATGGCGAGCCATTACATACAATCATCTGATGTTAGCAAAACCAGGTATGGCTCAATTGTGCATTTAATGGGTATTAAATGTGTCAAAGATGCTTATGGTGTTGTGTTTTTGTATGGAAGGGGTGGGCCCATTTTTGTCATATTGGTACATAACTGAATTCTTCCTAAGTTTGTGTTTATTAACTGGTTCTTGAGTATCCTTCTCATCAAGCCATTTCCACAGCGTGGAACAGCAGATAGTAAGTGTTCTCAATCTCAGTTTGATCAACACCCCCATCCATCAGCAATTTCATATTTATTCTTTATGATTTCTGACACCTCCGCATAATCAGTATGCAGATACATTTCCGAGGTCATTGCACCAGCATTTGAACACGCATTATCTGTTTCCCTGAAGTTACATTTTGCTCCGCTATGTTCTTTTGTATTTCGTTTCAGTATACATTAAATCTTGCAATCGCAGCCTCACTTTTTTCATCAGAAGTATCAAAACTCAATCACAAGCACGGCAGGACGTTCAGTGCGAGAAAATTGTAAAAGTAGTAAATAACTTGAGAATGAGCAAGATTAATAGAAGATATCATCAAAGTCAGCCACAAGAATAAAAGAGCATCAATCTCGAAAGATCACTGATAAAGATTGATAGCAGCAAAAGGCACCATCTTTATAATCATTTGCAGAGTGATGGATAGTAAAGGCGTTTAATGAGTAAACTTCAGAATTAAAAATTCATTAGGGTGTAGAAGAGCTAAAATAATTGTAAATGCAGGATCACAAATCTTAGAACAGGTTGACGGCTGAAAAATGTAGGAGCGAACTCATTTCAGCCCTCATGCCAAACAGGGAAAAAGCATAAATTTGTCAGGCATTTGAGAAAAAATCCGCTGCAGCAAAACGTGACTTCGAGAGGGAGATGGTGCCTCCTGCTCTGTAATTTAGCAGGCGCGAGAGCTGGGCTAACAGAATGTAATTGTATTTTAATGTCTGCAGCGAGACTGGGAATCGTTAGTCACCCTCTAAAGAGGCACCGACTGATGTCACTCATGTAATTGTCAAGTTTTAGAAAACAGCCTTCAGGGCTTATTGTGTGCCTTGCTCTCGGATAGAATCCGCAGTGCTCGGCTCCCACATGCAATTGCGATCTCTCGGTGATCAGCAGCAGAAATGATTTCAGTGCTTAAGATGTTACAGCCAGAGGTGGGGGGATAAGTGTATGACACATTTGAAGCGAAACGAGTCTTGTAACTACTAAATTACTGACATTGCCAGCTGTGCTGGCTGGAAAAGATCAGGGAACTTCTGCTGCCGCGTCTGTGGTATAAAAACACTGTTACTGCAGGCAGTAAAAATCCATAAACTTTCTGAAGGAAGAGATGCTTTGTTTTGATTTCGTTTGACGTCAGCTTCTCTTCAAATGTGTTCCTCTTTTAGTCTTTCGACCTAGAACAATCTTTAGTTCTTTCTAGTACATTTTAAATGGATGGATGAGAAAGACAGAAAGAAAGACGGAAAAGAAAGAAAGAAAGAAAGAAAGAAAGAAAAAAGAAAGGAAGAATGAAAGAAAGAAAGAAAGAAAGAAAGAAAGAAAGAAAGAAAGAAAGAAAGAAAGAAAGGGAGAAAAAGAAAGGAAGAATGAAAGAAAGAAAGAAAGAAAGAAAGAAAGAAAGAAAGAAAGAAAGAAAGAAAGAAAGAAAGGGAGAAAGAAAGAAAAAGAAAGAAAGAAAGAAAGAAAGAAAGAAAGAAAGAAAGAAAGAAAGAAAGAAAGAAAGGGAGAAAGAAAGAAAAAGAAAGAAAGAAAGAAAGAAAGAAAGAAAGAAAGAAAGAAAGAAAGAAAGAAAGGGAGAAAGAAAGAAAAAGAAAGAAAGAAAGAAAGAAAGAAAAAGAAAGAAAGAAAGAACGAATCATTATTTAATGTAGGTGCATATTCTACTTTATCATCTTTATGCATGATTTCTGCGTTACAGATAAAAACATAAAAATATTAAAACATATATGCATACAATTTAAAACTATTAAAGGGATTCACACTGTGTACTTTGCGGAGTTACCATTTCATTCAGATTTTACATAAACCCACTTGCTTTTGGTGTCTTGACAAAGGTCCAAATTCTGCGTAATTACTATACCTTTTTGCTCAGCGTGTTTTCTCTATTGACATTATGTGCACTTTCCCTACCGATCACAAAAGCGACGGCAGGTGTGTAATGTTCATGCGCAACGTGCTCGCAAGAAACAATTATGTTGCATTCAGCGCCAAGAGAATAACATGTTTGTGAATGCACCAGTTCCAACTGAAAGAATAACAATTCATTGGCATTTCCCTTTAAAAGACTCCTGGAGGCATTATTACCGGCAAGAGGGTTTTTTAAATATTTTTTTTAATGAAAATGTTCCTTTTTTAGAGGCCCAGAACGTAGGGTTTCCCTAATTTATGAGGCGGTCTCAGTTTATTTACAGTCAGGTGTGTTTTTCATTTCTAAGCAATCTGTTGAATGATGAGGTATTTTTTTTTTTTTTGGAGGGGTTTGATTTACGATTGAAAAAAATAAAAAAGACTAAGGGGCAGATTTATGTTGGGAATGCGCCACGTTTGCGTCACGCAACTGCGCCGTAAACGTGGCGCATCCCTATGACCCATTTACAACGTGACGCATCTAGGCAGATGCGTCACGTTGTAAAGCCCTGCGCCACTTGTGAGCGTTCCGGCACAGGGTGGGCGTTCCGGGGCAGGTGCGCCTCGCAAAAGTGGCTGAGTGAAATCTATAAGATTTCACTCAGTCACTTTCAGGCCAATGCTGCGTCAAAACCCTGCGCCTGCTTGAAGCAGGCGTAGGTCTTGACGCAGCATTGTAAAGATGGGGTACCCCCAAGCCTTGCTGGAGCTGCGTCGCGCTTGCGACGCAACTCCAGCAATGCGCCACTTTTACGGCACAGATGCGTCACGCATCTGTGCCGTTTTTGACCCATGGTGCGCCGCATTGTAAATGCGGCGCACCATGGGTGGCGGAGCAGCGGCGCACAATAACTGGTGCATCCCTGGGGATGCGCCAGTTATCATAAATCTGCCCCTTAGTGCTTTGATGCTCTTATAATATGCAAGTGTCAGACAACACTAGTCTGCAAGAAATAAACATATTACCGCACATTGGGGCATATCTACAATAAAGATATGAAGCTTGTTGTTAAGCCAAGAAGGCTAAGACACGCTTTGTCATTTTTAAAACGCAGGGCTGCACCATATTTATTAGTGTTAAAAATGGGATCTCTGGTTGACTAAGGCTTGCGACAAAGCCAGGCAGAGACCACCACTCTAGTCAGGGCAAGGGAGTTACAAACCAAAGATAACCCCTGCTCACCCCCTTGGTAGCTTGGCACGAGCAGTCAGGCTTATCCGGGAGGCCATGTGTAAAGCATTTGCGCACGCCCACAGCATCAACATCCCAGGCACACTACAAAAGGAGCTCCACACAAGGTTATTTCAAAAATAGCCTTTGTATTCTCATAACACATTAGAATAGTAAACAAATATTATACATGGTGCCACCTGGCACTAGGTCATATTTACAAGGGATTATATAGACCTGACAGGGCTCACTGGACCACTGTCAAGAACCATCACAAAGCGAACTTAGTAAAAGTAAAACATATCATAAACATACAACCAGTAACCACTGGCAATCACTGTACTTAGCATCAGCCTGTAACATAAACCACATCATGAACAGTATCACATCAGGCGCGAATTACATTTGACGCCAACCTCACCAGCATAAACACATTATGCAATCTTCTCCTCAGTCTTAATGCATTAGACCCCAACCTCCTAAGCATAACTCACATTCGGGGCATAAATCACACAGTGGAACATAATCTCACTAGCATAAACCATAATATGCGAACCAACCTCATAATCATAAAACTACATTCAGCGGTATAACACAGGGTGCATAAAACATAGTACATACATTACTTTTCCTAACACCACATAATCACATTTAGCACATAGCCTCCTAAGAAAAGACCATAGGAGAGGTGTAAATTAGATTAGGGCCTATTTACCTCCCTGTCCCCCATGCCAACTGGCTAACTAAAAGGGGCTCAATCGCCCTGTGTCCAGAATGTCAGGGCTACTGCTTAGCAGCGGAATCCATTTGGGCCATTGCGTAAACCTAAACGGTGCAGCAGGCACTAAGTGCTGTGCAGCAGTGAAGAAAAAAGGTGGGGGTGGGGGCAAAAGGAGTGCATCTCACTCCTGACTGCAAAAGGACATGTCCCCCAAAGAAAGAATAACCTAAATAGTGCTGCTGCCCACTACTTGCTGGGCAGCTGTAAATATCAAATGAGGCTTGGGTTCTCAATGTGCCCTTAGAACAAATGTGCCAAACATTGCAGCTGCCCGCGCTGGTACGGTGCAGCTGAGGACATAGTAAAGGGGCCCTGGCACAACTGTGCCCTCGGGCCCAACTGTGCCTATTTAAACAAACTTGGCCCCTCAAATGTTGCAGTTACCCTCTAGCCAAATAGGGCAGCTGTAGGAACTGCTCACACTAGCAGGGGCGCGGGCCCCTCTGGGTCTTTTTAAGAGCAAATGTTGCCCCATCGTTGGAGCGGCCCGCAACAGCGGGTCCGCTCTGAAAATAGCCCGTAACCTGGGGAACAGAACGGGCCCCTCGGGACCCCCACTGGGGCCCTCAAACAAAAGATGCCACCTCGTTTGAGCAGACGGGAGTTTTAAACAAATAATGCCCCCAAGCCCCCACGGGCACTTCATACCACACATGCGGCTTCCCGCCAGAGATCAGCTCTACTCACCAGGCTCTCTCTTGGGACTCTGCTCTTCTTCTCGGTCTCCTATCACCCGGTCTTCTGCGGCGCAGCCACACGCGGGGCTCCGTCTTTCACTCAGGAGCCCGTCGGGATTCTCCCTGCATTTCCTTGCAATGCCCAGACCAAGGTGGGCTCCCGCCTGGAGTCTATGGTTTCTTCACCAGGGCCCCCTCCTGGGACCCGGGACTCGGCAATTCCGTGGGCACGGGGCTTGTCCCTTGAAAGCAGAATTCCTGCCCACGTCAGGCAACAAATTGCCTCACTTCCGGGTTTCCGCGTTCTCGGCGGCCTGGGGCCGGCGGCCGTGATTTTCTCCAAGATGCGGCGGGGTGGGCACCCGTGGAGCACATAAAAATAAAAAATGCGGCAATGCGGGGTTTGCTCCCTCCGAATTAAAATATGCAGCGAGGTGGGGACCCACATTTGAACCCACAGCATAAGCTGGGTGGGCACCCGCAAAAATCACCCAAAGCAAGGGAATCCCCATGCTGGGGATTCCTTCCCCAAAATGATCGCAGCCCAGCGCTGCCGGGGGAAACAGAAGCGCTCCTAGAATAAATAAAGCGCTCTCCATCATCTGGGCATTTTCAGTGATAGCGCTCCTAGGCGCAGGATGAAGAAAAAGGATCCCAGCAAGAAAAATGTTCTCAGATATAGAAAAGGGGAATGCAGGGCTCAGGGATGCAAGCGCTCCTGCAGCCCCCCTGGGCCCCAGCAGCAGCACACCCGATCAGGGACAAATACAGCTCACCAAACATTTTTATGGAGTCACACCCCTTATATTTATACTACCAAATTCCTTGGTGTCACAGCACAGGGCTTGGGGATACCAGTTAGAACTGGTATCGGGGAGCTCTGGAGCACTTTGTTTTGCTCAACTCCTCTCTCCTTTGTCAGGTGGGGGCTCAGGGATCAGACGCATCACAGGAGACGGTGCCAGCATTGTGAAGGGAAGGCACAGTCCTATTCAGGTCCCAGGTGCAGCTCCTCCCTCCCATCTGCATGCAGATCTCTCTATTCACCACTGGGCTGAATCCCCCTGGCTCCTGGAGCTCCCCACACCTCTCAGCTCCTGTAAATTATCAGGCAGCCAGACATACAGTACACAGAAATGCCAACTTCTAAAAGGCTAATGACGACACATGATAGAAACACTGAGGACCACAAATTCACCTTTGTCTGTATATGGAGGAAAAGTCCCATGTATTAGACATTAAATTGTCCCATTTTTTCTTCATTCCTCCTTAATTGAAACCCTGATGTATAAAACATCTTGAGAATGTCTTGAATTGATATCTAGACCTTGTTACTAAGGGTAGCATAACATTAACATTATATTGGATGTATGTTTGTTTAGTAATGTCTTTTCTTCATTTATGTTTTGTTTACACTGTGTATTTAATATACAATGTTGTTGCTTAATGTTTTATGATTTAATATTGCACATGCACTTTTTGTATGTAGACTATTTTGTCTCTTTTTTGTGTTTGAGTATATACTTAAAAAACAAAGAAATAAAGAAAAAGGTATAAATAAAGTACCGGTTCAAACGAAAATTAACTGTTTGTCCGAGCGTGAATTTAAAGATGTCTTTTTTGAAAGAAAACAGGTTTAGGCTTTTTCCATTGTTTTACATATATATACGGCCCTGCCAGAATCTGGCCTCTTGGGCCCAACTCCTTTTGTTATAAAAAAAAAAAAAACTTCTAAAAGTGCCATTTCTCCACCAGTCACTATAAATTTGCGCACACCATTGCACAGCATTTATCGTCACAAGTTCATACATACTAAACTCGCCCTGCACCCCTCTCATATCAGGAATTACCATCCACACACATATCCCCCATGCATTCCTATGGGAGGGCGGGTCAATCTCACCGCAGGCACTCGGAGAGCGCACACACTTTACACAGGGCCACAGTGCTAAAGTGCCCAGAGGCCTAACATCACTACCACTATGTCAGAGCTTTAAGGCAAAAAGTTCAGGGGTGAAGCTGCCAAAAGGGCCAAGTCCAACAATTAGAATATGGTGCAGCCCTGCGTTGGCGCTAGCTTTTGCTGCCTAGCACCAATGCAGACACCCTAGCACCATAGTGCAAGGGTGCCTGTGTTGAAGGGTAAATGGTTTATGTGCAGGAAGGTTCCACTTATTGCACATAAACAATCTTTAAATGCTGTTTTGTAACTTCTATGTGTACTGCATTCAAGCACACATAGAAGTTGCAAAACAGCATGTTGTAACTGATTGTTTATGTGCAGGAAGGTCGAACTTCCTGCACATAAACAATCATAGGCAATTTTCTAATTTCTGTGTGTGCTGCATAAGGCAGCACACATGGAAACAGCAAAAACGAGGAGAAATACATAATTTCTCCTTGTTTCACCTGTTTAAGACCAGGTTTTCCCTGTTCTTAATTTTGGCACTGCCTCCTATTTACGGTGCCCTTGTAAATAAGGGGCAGTGTCAAAATCAATGGGTGTTGCAGTGGAACGCTCACCACAACACCCATTGCCCTCCCCTTTCACACTTATACAGCGTTAAAGGGTGCCTTATTTACAAGGCAGCATTAAGCACGTTAAGTGGCTTAACTCTATGTTGTAATTAAGGTGAGGCCCCTATCTCCATCACATCACTGCAAGTGAAGTTGTGGTGGCAGAAGTAGCGTGTAAATATGTTCCATAATTTCAGAGGTACTAAGGGGCATATTCGCAAGCTCCTATCCCCACAGGAACGTCACTTTTTACGATGGTCCTGTGGCAATAGGATCTTTGCCTTATTTACAAGGCGGCGTTAAGCCACGTGGCTTAACGCTGCCTTGTAAATACACCCCCTTTCACATTATGCTTAGCGTGAAAAGGGAGGACAATATCTGTTGCTGTGGGCATTCCACACAACGCCCATTCATTCTCACACTGCCCCCTATTTACAAGGGAGGAGTAAATACTAGAGGCAGTGCCAGAATTAAGACCAGAGAAAACCTGCACCTTTCCTACTGTTGCACAGACTGGAGTTGGAATAGTAAAATATAATACTCCAAAGTCCACCTTCCCTAAGGCAAGTTGTTGTAACCACTTGCTTTGTAATGGAACGTGTGGTAACGATGCGTTGGTTGTCATGCCTGCATTGTAAAGGCATACAGTGTAAAAGCATTCATGATTACGTCATACATCCCCCTGCACAATTTACCACTGCTAAGCAATTCTAAAGTGCTGTGCTCTCTCCATCAAACATATTAGAATTGAGTTATAGCCAAATGACATATTTAACTTGCCTACAAGTCCCTAGTAATGAGGCACAACATGCGCGTAGGGTCTGTAAATTAAATGCTACTAGTGGGCTTGCAGCACTGATTGTGCCACCCACTTAACCCCTTCTCAGGGGGGGGTAATTTCCCAGCTGTGCTGGAGGCGCGCAAAGCGCCCCCGTGCTAATGACAAGCTCAGCTCGTCATGAGGCACAGTGCTCGTGTGCTCATGAAGAGCTGAGCTTGTCATGAACACACCCTTTCAGAAGTGTAATTTTCAAATGGGAAGAGATGACCAGTTCATGTTTGGTGACTCTGAAATCCCAATTTAAAATACTATCTTATGGCGGTCTGATTTTAAACTGCAATTTTCAAAATGCCACTTTAAAAAAGTTATTTAACACAAAAGGGCAAGCCAATATTCCCTTGTGGGCTTAGATTACTGTAGTAAGGTAGGTAAGGATGGCAACAAGGGATTTGTTAAAAAAACAAAGTTACAAGTAAATGTGTTAATCTTTCAAGATGTCTTACCATGACATCACAACTTAATTGAAGGTTATACAATATTTCACACTAAGGAAATGAATCTCAAAATGCAGGTTATATATTTACGTCAAATTTATATAGAAGAAAACAGAAATTCAAACATAACATTACAGGGGTTCAGAATATAAATCTCATAATACATTGACAGTGAGCATTGCATGCACATTTCAAAGTTAATATGCCTTATATCAATGTATTTTTTAGCCCATTTTCTAAATATACAGCTAGAGCCTGTTTCAAAAGAAATCCTAGGCTCTGAATAGATGTTTAAAAATAAGTAAAGAGAAAGTTGGGTTATGTGTAGACATTTCAGTCTCGGACATTGCACATCGGTGAGACCATCTTCAGGACTGTGTATTTTCATGAAGATGGAGGACCCCCCCCCCGTATAAAGCAAAAGAACTACCAGAAACTCTACAGTGGGACTAATTCAAATTCAAATCAGCTTTATTCGGTTTTTGTTTGACACATTAAAAACCATAAAAGCACAGTTTATAACAGCACTTAGAACTTGTGAATCTTATTCAATAGTCATAAAACAGTTAATTTAAGCACCCACATAATTGAGAATTATGTTTCATCACAATAATACAATAACTTTGATCAAATTACTTATGAAGCTAAAACAAGGTTGTTACATTCCAAACATTGTTAATAAGAATACGCCTAAGAATACACTCCAATATAGGACATTGTTCAGAGGTGCTTTCTTTGTCTAATAGAGCTTTTCAGGAGTCGTGCAATATTTCTCGTGAAACAATCTGAGTCCATAAACTGCAAAGCAAGGTAAGCTGGAAGGCATTGTCTCAACACTCATAATTTTAAAATTGGTATAATCCACTTTTTCTATGTTCTTTGTACAATTTACAGAACAATAAAACATGCATTGATGTTTGGGGTGAAACTGCATCACAAGGGCAATTGGGTAGAATTTTTGCCCAGTCATTAATTGTCTGAAAGCTTGCCAGGCGATTAAATTTGTCCAATCTAAGGCATGTTAGTACAAATCTATTATACCCACTTGATGTGTCCATTAAGTGAGATTGGATACAGAATGTCAACCTCATTATTTGGTTTCTTTGTACCGTGGGCTTTTGTGGTTAGGAGGCTAATCTAATCTCCTCCATATGGGTCATACATTGCTTTTTAAACGTTTTTCTTGAGATTTGAACCACCCAATCTTTAGTACTTTTTCTAGCTGGAGGCTGTCACTCAATACATTTCGATTAAAAGTTGCTTTTGGGGATGTCCAAATCCGGTGCCATAGCAGTACCGGTTGGATTTTTATTATAGCTGAAATGTGAGGTATCCCTAACTCAGTGTGGCATATGTACGTTGAGGTGCCTTGTGAGACTGTCAATAAATATCTTAAAAAAGCTGACTCAACTTTCTGAATTTCATGTATGTTGCATTATCCCCAAATCCCAGCCACATAGATCACTGTACTAACACACTTGGCTTGATACATTGGAAAGATTTCTATTGGGGGTCTCTTGCCTAGTTTGTGTAAAAAAATCACTAAGACCACTGTTGTTCTCATAAAGAGTAATTTCCTGGCTTTGATCGCTTGATGCCATGAGCTCTTGTTGTGAATTAAAACCCCTAGATAGGGAAAGGTTATTGTGGACTCCACTTATTATTCTCCATGAAGAGCTCCTTCTGCTTCATTCTATAAAAGTTTTAGAAGTGTTTATTCTTAGGCCTAGGTCTTTAATAAACTTGTTGTAGCTGTCTATTGCACGCGGTAAGCCCAATGGTGTTTGCACCATAATTACAACGTCGTCCGCGTAGAGTAGGGCGGGTATGGGGCGTTTCTGCAGTTGTTCCAACCCATTTGTGTATAGTGTAAATAGAAAGGGTGCCAGGACACAGCCCTGTCTACAGGTCCTATTGACTTATTTATCTCTAAAACAACTGAGGCCATTAATCAGAACATTGCTGTCTTAGAACGTAGGGTCTCTCAGGACCTTGCGATTGCCCGGAGATCTTCTTTGGGCCTCATAGCAACTGCCTTAACCCCATTGCCATCAGTTACCCCAATTCCAATTCTAATACAATCTGGCACCACAGCACAAGTTCATTCCATCTCTAGTGCTGTGGATTTATCAGCCACTAATCTGTCACTGGAATTGGATTTAACGGAGAACCTTGAGACAACCCCTGACCTTGAGCATATTCTATCTGAAGATCCGGTTCAGGACATAGCACAAGCTAACAAGCTTAGGGGGGTTAGAGAAGGCGCCGTCCCAAAGCAGCTTGAAAAACACAAAAAGGGGAATACTAAATCAAACCCCCATATTACCAGCAAAAAGAAAGGGCCAACTGTCCCATTATCCAAAAACGTCCCTCCCAGTAAAAATTCTGTTGCATTAGATCCATCTAGCCTACAATGCTCTACTTTGGTCAATGTCCAAGAAGGCGGCCTCAGCCCGCCGGACAGCGACACATCACAACTCCTTGCTAGTTTCAGGGACTTACTAACACTCCACCTCCAACCCTTGGAGAAGAGTATCATGGCAATAGAAAAGCAACTTGCCATACTCCTCACAAAAATACCCAATCAGACCAGGGCGGGTATTACCAAAACTGGAGGGGTACCAGTAACAACCAATTCGGGGACCACACCGGTTAATCCATCCAGACCGCCGGTCACACCCAAAGCACAGGCAAAAACTAAAGAGCCTTTAACCACCTCATTACCTGCCCCAAACAAGAGTGCATCTTCCAAACCTAATGCCAAATCCACATCACAACCTATATCTCAGTTACATCTAACCAGTCAACAAAACTCTATCCAACTCTCCCCTGCAGTTTTACCCCCAGCTGCTAATGTCACCGCAGCACAGGGGTCACTGCAGCCACCCCAAGATAAACCTTCGGTCACTCAAAAATTACATCATACAGACGCTAAGAGGGGGCCTAGGCCTAAACGCCCAGTTCATCTTCCACCGGAGGTCTCCCCATTCACGGTAATTTTAATGGGAGTCCCGGAACTCCCAGCAGGTACCGATGAACCCTCCTGGTCCCTTTTGAATAAAATTCTTCAATGGCTTAGCATCAACAGGCCATTACAGCCTACTAATACCTGTAGAATATCTTCTGTCCGTAGGGTGCCATGGGTGGGGGCGAGTCCCAAGAGTATTCAGGGGGATTGCGTCATTGTTACCTGCGAAGACGCATCCTCGGTGAATCATATCTGTTCATGGCCAGAGTTGGAGAAGAAAGGGGGAATTGATACCCAGCGGCTCTCCTTTTTCTACCCACCAGTATTTAATTTGCATGCTCCAATATTAGCCCCCAATTGGGTTATCCCCCAAGAACAACCCTGGAATTATGGAGGCCCCTGGATGACACAAAAGAGCAGGAATAGGGATTGGCTACCCCGTCCCTGGTACCCCAATAAAGGCCAACCTATGGGGAACGGATGGCAAGGCATTCATACTAGCAACAGATTTGACTGTCTGGAGATGGTCGACTGATGTAGTGCCCCATTACCCTCTAGCCAGCCTGCCACCAAGCAGCTTGTGTCCCCTTATGCTCGCAAGGTATCTGCCTATGATAAAGTTACGGCATCCCCTATGTCGGACTGTGTACCCGCCGTTGAACGGGCGGGCAGACGATTTGATACATTAAAAGAGGGAAGCCCCACAGAACCTTCTCCATTTCACACCATTACCAGTAACAATCCAACCACCCATTCTTGTAAAGGTGCCCATTGTATTAGTCCTGATGTGAGTACATCCTTTGACGCCCCTAGACCAGCCTTAGTTGCGAGTACCCTGGAAGTTAGTTCAACCATACCTTGCGTTACCTTGCCGGTGACGGCCTTTCATGATACCATCAAGTCTGCTGGTCTTACCCTTATCTCCTGGAACATCGCTGGTATTGCAGGGAAATTAGACTCACCCTTTTGGTCCAGGTTTATTGGGGAAGGATTTGACATAATCCTCCTCCAGGAAACCTGGTGCCAGGAACAAATTAATATTGAAGGTTATTCATCCCATTGCCTTAAAGCTACCAAATCCAGTTCAGGTAGGGCTAAGGGGGGTCTTCTGTTGCTCCTGTCCAACAAGTTGAGTAACTGTGTAGCTAGAAGCAGTTCGACTGTGGGAACCCATAGCCAGGTAGTGAGGGTTGAGTGCAGTAAGGGAATCGATTTGGTTATAGTAAACTTCTATAACAATATCTTTGATGCCTCCAGAGGGAACATTTTATTCCCCCTTGAAAAGGAAATTGTAAGGGTTATGGGCATTTCGAACAGAAAGGCAGAGGTTATATGGGCAGGGGACTTTAACCTACAGCCATGCCATTTGTCCAATGGGAATCCCTGTGGTCTTGGAACAGTAATGTCTAACCAATGGGGGGGACCGGGAGAGAGGGAGGATTTCCTCCACTTCCCACCCTGTCATTATGGCTCAATACTTAACAAAATGTTAACTAAGCTAGACCTGTACCTGTTAAACTGTAATAAAAACATCCAGGCAGTTACGTGTCCTACCTTTACAGGAAGGGATGCTGGGTCATTTATAGATCATATCTTGCTGTCTAGTACCGGAGACTTCTCCAACCTGTATATTAAAGAAGAAAGTCTCAGTGACCACAACAGTATTCGTATTACTCTCCTGGGTCACGGTACATTACCAGTGTCAGGAGAAAAGTGCTCCACTGACTTAGTACCCATCAGACCAAATGGTCTAAGGATCAGATGGTCTGGAACTAATTCCAAGGCCAAACAGAAGGAGGTTATAACTAGCTGTAAAACCCAAATCAGCTACTGTTTAAACAATGTAATTAACCCTGATTCCCTATTGTCACATTTTATCACTATCAATACTACTATTGAAGGTATTTTTTCTAGGGCTCCCTCATGCATTAGAGGTATGAAGCAGGGGTGGTTTGACAAACCTTGCATGTTTGCCCTCCGGGAACTAAAGAAGGCATTAGGTACCGAACCGTGAGACAGTGATGGAATAAAACACCTTAGGGCCAACTATCAAATGGCAATCACCAACAGAAAAAAGCTCCTACAGAGTGAGGCATGGGACAAGCTAAAGGAAGCAGCAGAGACCAAAAACTGCAAACTATATTGGGAAACAATTAACAGCCCTTTTCTCAATAAAGACGATATCCCGGAATTAACTTCTTATGTTGCATGTAATGATTGGATTACCCACTTCACTAACATCTTCAACCCGGAAGGGATACCCTTAGAGGTATCAACTATTGTGGCTACATCTTGGATACCCCTACCTATGGGAGTAACACTGGAGGAAGGCTATGAAGGGCTTTCCAATAGTAAAGGAGGAAAAGCTCCAGGCCCGGATGGGGTTCCGATTGACCTGCTAAAAGCCGAACCGCATTTGTGGGTCCCCATCCTGGTGAGGATCTTTAATTGCGCGGCAGAAGATAATTTCCCTCCTTCTTGGGGCCAATCAGTTATAATTCCTTTATTCAAGAAAGGCAGCAAATCTGAGGCCTCCAACTACCGCCCGATTTCTCTGCTGGATGCCTCAGTAAAGGTTATGAGTAGGATTCTGCTTAAAAGGTTAGAAACCTGGGCAACTGATTCGAATATTTTAACTAAAGTGCAATATGGTTTCCGGAAAGGTATGGGCACTCTGGAACAATGTGTAAATTTGGACCTTATCATTAACAAATATACTGTGGCCAAAAATGGCAACCTTTTTTTATGTTTTGCTGATTTGAGCAGCGCGTTTGATTTAGTTAATCATGCTATTCTTTGGGAGGTTTTGCTAGAGTCTGGGGCACCGAAGGAAATTGTCCACTTTTTAGCCAGGCTTTACGAAAAACTCTCTTGTAAGGTCCGTTATGGCACCCTAGGCGAATGTACCCCATTTTTCAAAGTTTCACGGGGAATTCGCCAGGGATGCGTTTTGGCCCCTCTTTTATTTTCCCTTTTTATTAATGGCGTTGACCGTACCCTGGTTGATATTCCCGCGGATGCCCCTTTGATTGGAGGAAAACCTGTCCCACTTTTACTTTATGCGGACGACGCTGTTCTTTTATCCCGCACACAGATTGGCCTCCAGCGCCTAATTGATAGTTTTATGTTGTTCATCCAAAATAAGAGGCTCTGTGTGAACAAATCCAAGACGTATGTTATGTCATGCGGGCAGGCTGCAAATAAGATGAAGCATAGTTTCTTCCTGGACAAAGATAAAATGACACACGTTAAAACTTTTTGTTATTTGGGAATCACTTATAACAACAGTGGGTCTTGGACTTCTGAATTTGATACCATTAGACTGAAAATGCTGCGGACCACTAGCAGCATATTCCGATTTGCCACTAAACTTGGATAGAGAAGCATCCCAGATATGATCAACATATATAACGTTCGCTGTGTCTCTTCTGCACTGTATGGGGCAGGTATATGGGGCCATAGAGAAGGCCCATCGCTCCAAACTGATGAAAATAAGTTGTTAAAGAGATTGTTATGTGTTCCTCCTTCCGCCTCTGTACAATTGATCCATGACGAGGTAGGGATCGAGTTTATATCTGACTTAGCAGCCGTTCGGCCACTCTTATTGTGGCGTTCTATTTGGGCTAAGCCAGAGACTCGATTCACTCAAGAGATTATTCTTGATTGTATAGGTTTGGACCACTCATTACGTATACAGTGGATGAGATACATTCATTTCTGGTATAACCTTTTATTTGATATCGATGTCTTTCTTGATCCAGAGCAGGCAGTCGCCATTCCCAAAAAAGAAATTAAGTTAACGTTTTTAAACTTTAAAAAGGCTGAGTGAGACAAAGTGTACGGTAAGCTAGCCACTGTGAAGTTTTATAAGGACCTGAATTTAACTCCGGGGCTTCAGTCTTACCTTGTGAACGTGACTCGTCCATCTCACCAATTTGTATTAACCCGTGTCAGATTGGGTATCGTACACCATCTTGTTGCTTTCCCAAACCAGAAAGTCAGATCCGAGACTCCCTGTCCGTGCGACAATACTTCACGCCAGAGCTGTTGCCATTTTTTACTTTTCTGTAAATTTTATCATTTCCTTAGGGCAAAATACCTTAAGCCTATTTTTATAAAGTATAACACTCAATCCACAAAGACTGCATTGATATTACTAGCCTCATTGGAGAATGTGGATATTTGCTTTTTTGTGGCTACCTATATCTTGAAATGTACAGCTGCCAGGAAAAGTATAGTGCTGTAACCCCCTTATACTTACCTGTCTGTACTGAACGACCTGTATATGTTGTATATAAAAAATATTTTTAACATTGTATTATGTTAGTTTTATGTTCTCTTTGAGACGTACAGCTGCCAGGAAAGGTATAGTGCTGCTATTATTTTACACATTCCTGTCTGTACATAAAAGTTTTATAACAGTTTTGTAAATGTGGAATGATCATCCATGTTTTATGTCCACAGTATGTATTGTATGGTCCTTCTTTATACTCCAAATTTATCCTTTCATGCCCATTTAAGCGGTCCAGATTTTGTTTTGTTTCAACGTACAGCTGCCAGGAAATTCCACTTGTTGTGACACATATATTGATTTCCTGTCTGTACACATATGATTCTTTTGTATATACCTTCATATTGCCTATATTTTTAAACTATTAACCGCTGCCCACTAACTGTTGTACATGTTTCCTATTCCCCTTTTTTTGCACTACTAATGTGAATATTGTGAATCATTTTGTACATATAAGGTTTTGTATTTTAATGTTGCTTGTATGATTTGTATTTTCAAATCGAATAAAAGCTTATGAATTGAATTGAGTCAGGGTTGCTAAGTATTACTTTGTTGGCCCTATTCTAGACACACCCATTCTGGGGTGTTATATCATTTGGACACCCCCTAGTGCCCCCCGCATACAGACGGTCCTACAGTAGTGTTATCTGACTCAATAATAGTGCATAATGTACCGGATACTATTGACTCCTCTACAGAGGACATTTATTTCTCTAATGCCCCCATTTGCTCCGGTGAGGTAGCTCAATAGAGTTTGTTGTGTATCGCCTGGGGTTTTTTTTTCGGCGAGGGCTGCGCACCTACTGCCTTTCTTTTTCCCATTCTTGTGCTTTAGTATGTGCACTGCAATTAGTCGATAATCTCAGTCCCTCCTGGTGGCACAGTGGGATGGTCAAAACTAATATAGTTCTGGGATGGTAGGTTAGGCCCTCATGCAAGCATATATACGTGGGGAAAAACAAGATTGTGGATCATGACCCCTCTCCCTCAATGCAACAGTACTTCATAATTTTCTGCACTTATGTTACTGCCAGAGAGTCTTGTGTTGATAATCAGTAGTGGGCTTGGTCCTGGCTACTTACTGCTTCTCCAACAGTCTCATGTGTCCAAGTCTCAGGGCCAAGAGATGTAGCCCAGCCTCAAACAGACTCGGACGGGCGCAGACACACCCGCCCTTGGCCCGGGCTTTGAGGGAAATGCGTTGGTGGTGTGTGTGAGTCACAGGGAGCCTGGGACCAGTAGTCCTGGGTCGGCTCCCCCTCCTTACTGGCAGCAGCAGTGGTGTCAACAGGTTGGACTTCCCGCGCTGCAGGAATCCTCGAGGATTTAAATACCGCCTTCAGTCGGGAAACGCGTGGGTGGCGTGTGCTAGCCACATGGAGCCTGGGACCTGTAGTGTTGGGTCCGCTCCCCCCTCCTTACTGGCAGAAGCATTGGTGTCAGCAGGACAGATTTCCCAGTGGGAGTAAAACATGATGGTGCTTCCACATCATGTGACTCTTCAGTAGTGCACAATAACAGTCCCAGCTATCCATATTCCTTTTGGCTTTATATTGGGGTCTTTTATCTTCATAAAAATACACAGCAAAATTGTCTCCACAGCAGTGAAACTGGCCCTCATCCTGCTGTCCCATTGAAACTCCTCGTAGTCTGTCCAACCCTGGTTTCTATATTGTTGAAAGGGCAGAACCCAAATTGTGTGAGGTCCTTACTCAAGTAGATTAACACAAAGAAGAGGTAGGGATATGGATTGGTCCAGTTTAGACTTGCTGGGTCTGCCAAGGACTTTTTTAGACAAGATATTGCTAAGACTTTTTTCAGGAGGAAGGGACCAATGTGGTAAGGATTTATTTAATACACAGCATGAGTAGTGTATTAGTGAGCAGAAGAGGACCAGAGTTCCATATGGTTGGAGGACAGGGATCAGAAGAACACAGCCAATGTTAGCTTTTGAAAGTCATAGCAAGAGGTGGAAGCAAATTCTGGGACTGAAGGGGGAGGAAGACCCAATACAGGACTAGCCGGGTCCTCTAGTTTATGACAGGACATGGCTTAGGAAGGCTGTACTGAGGGAAAGGGGGAAGGGGATCAATAAGATTTTGGGGCATGACTGTAGGGTTGAGATGAACAGCAGTGAAGAAATTACATACCAGTTTGATTTTGTTTGCAAAACGTTTAAAATGGATGTATGACGTTAGCACGCATACTTTTACCACGCATACCATTACCACACAATTTTTACAACGCAGGACCCTTTACAACTAATGCCTTTACAACGCATTACACTATAACGCAGATACTATTACAACGCATACCATTACAACGTAAGTATAGGTAAGTATATAATATTTTAAAATAATGTAACTAAAAATTATGTAAATATTTTAATTAATTATATTAATTTTTATTTAAGAATTTGTAAATATATGTTAAAAATACACCTATACACCAAACCCCAATCCCAGCCCTGAAACCAAAAAATACCCCTGTACCCCAAAACCCAAACCCAGCCCTGAAACCTAAAAATACCCCTGTACCCCAAAACCCAAACCCAGCCCTGAAACCTAAAAATACCCCTGTACCCCAAAACCCAAACCCAGCCCTGAAACCTAAAAATACCCATGTACCCCAAAACCAAAACCCAACCCTGAAACCTAAAAATACCCATGTACCCCAAAACCCAAACCCAACCCTGAAACCTAAAAATACCCCTGTACCCCAAAACCCAAACCCAACCCTGAAACCTAAAAATACCCCTGTACCCCAAAACCCAAACCCAACCCTGAAACCTAAAAATACCCCTGTACCCCAAGACCCAAACCCAACCCTGAAACCTAAAAATACCCCTATACCCCAAAACCCAAAGCCAACCCTGAAACCTAAAAATACCCCTGTACCCCAAAACCCAAACCCAGCCCTGAAACCTAAAAATACCCCTGTTCCCCAAAACCCAAACCCAGCCCTGAAACCTAAAAATACCCCTGTATCCCAAAACACAAAGCCAGCCCTGAAACCTAAAAATACCCCTGCACCCCAAAACCCAAACCCAGCCCTGAAACTTAAAAATACCCCTGTACCCCAAAACCCAAACCCAGCCCTGAAACCTAAAAATACCCCTGTACCCCAAAACCCAAACCCAATACCCCTAATAAATGTTTTTAGAAAAAGATAAACTTACCTATACTTACGTTGTAATGGTATGCGTTGTAATAGTATCTGCGTTGTAGTGTAATGCGTTGTAAAGGTATTCGTTGTAAAGGGTCCTGCGTTGTAATAGTTTCGTTGTAACAGTATTTCGTGCTAAAAGATGCGTAGTAACAGTTACATACCAATTAGGACCTGAGCCAATTGGTGTGAGATTGAGTGCTGATTGGGAGTGAATTTAATTAGTGGAATCAGTTTTTTTTGTGGCCTTGGCTCATATTTTGAAGCTAAGAAAGTTTTATGGCTAATAACTAAAGTATCTAAAAAGTCAACAAGAATGTTAGCAAAGTTAGGTCCGGCAGCCCAGAGGCCTGCAATTGAGGTAGAAGGTGAACCAGAGGTGAGAAGAGGGAAATACCAGAGGTTCTGAGTAAGGGAAGACAATTAAAGACAGAGTTAAAATTATAAAGGATTCCTTATAGACCATTGCAAAACCACCACACTGCATTCCTAGATAGGGTAAGTATAACGTTTTGAAACCTGGCTGGCTAACTATTGCTACCTCGGGTGCAGCAGCATTCATAGTGTATGATTTGGTAGTTCTTTACTTGTGATGAACTGCCTGTGGAATCTAGGTTAGTCAGCTTGGCTAGCACAAGGCTTCGACCGTGTCTGGATGTCTGCAGATGGGCTTATCATATACATGATTTTGGTGCTCCATTAGTGTTTAAATGACCTCCAGCTCTGAAAAGGTGGACGTGGCCAAAGCGAGTTGCTAGGTGACAACAACACAAACATGCAATGAATGAAAGAACAGTGGGGGCCAACTAGATACAAACATAATCTAACAGCATATCGTGCTGGCGCTGCACTCCCTAGTTCACAGCACCTACTGTGCAATGATAAAATGTAATAAAAATAACAATAAAACAGAAACGTGAGGCATGAACACATCAACCAATCCAAAAAGGGCACTCGTTTGTGTCAATGGAGTATTAGGCAAGCCAGGCAACCTAACGGAATTCACAAGGACAGTAAAGCATTCCTCTTCCAACTGTGTCTGGATAGGAACTCCTTGGGAAACAAGTAGCAGTAACAAAGCACAAAACAACAAACAGTCAAAACTGCAGGCAAAACAAAAATAAAAGTGCAACACATCAAGACAAAGCAAAAAAATGCAACACACAAAACAAAACAAAGTTACAAAAAAAACAGCATAACACATCACAGCCACAACAAAATAGAACACAACAACTATACACAAGCATGTTGGTCACACGTTAAGACCTACACAACTTTGCTTTCCTAAAACAGTGGTAGAAGGAGTTTTCACCAGGGGCTGCTTTACTTGTCACCAAGGCTATGCAAGAGTGCCAGTCAACAAGATGTGTGATTCAACTCGGGATGCACATTTTTATGACTGAAGCTAACATGCTGGAATGCAGTTGAAAGGTAGTGGATAATGGTAGATGCTACTATGGGCTAAGGGCCACATTGATGGCCAAGACACGAGGTGCAGAGCAGCAAGTCACTTTGCTGCGCTGCACTGTGTGTCAAGGAAAAGGCAGGAATGCACCATATTTAAATCAATATAGCATATTCCTGCCTTTTCCTCTGTGCTGGTGCCCTTTTGGCTGCCTAGCCCCAATGCAGGCACCCTTGCACCATGGTGCAAGAGTGCCACTGTTGCATGTAGGATTGGTTTTGTGCAGGAAGGGGGACATACCTGAACAAAAACAGTCTTCTGAGGCAATCTTCTGAAACTCAGGAGCACCCACTGACCCCAGTCCCCACTACGTCTTCATCCTCAGGCGCAAGATGACTGGCGACAAATTCAAAAAGTCCTAGTGAGTGCTGGGAGCATGCTGAAGTAAGGCCCCTCCTGAAGAAACCATCCACAACCCAACAGAACCAAAGAACTACTGGCCATCTCTTTGCTCGCATTTCCTGCGAATGTTCACAAGAAGGCAATCAACTAGCAAGTCACCAATCATGTGGAACACAACCTACTGGACCCCTCTCAATCCAGATTCTGAGCCAACAACAGCAATCAAAACAGCCCTGATGCCAGCCACCTACGACATCAGGGCCCTCCTAGACCACGGCAAAATGGCAGCTCTCATTCTCCTGGATCTGTCAGCTGCCTTTGATACCTACTCCCATCACATCCTGATCAACAGACTCCACCACATTGAAATACAGTTAGACCCCCTCAAATGGATGAAATCATACCTCACAGGAAGAACTCAGATAATCTGTCTCCCACAGTTGACTTCGGAATTCAAAAAGATCATCTGCAGCATCCCCCAAGGATTATGCAAACAGTCAACCCTCTTCAACATATACATGACCCCGCTGGCCATCATGTCACATCCCTTGGGCTCAACATCTACCACTCTGACAACTTCTAACTCATCCTCTCGCTGTCAGAAGATCCATCCACCATCAGAGTCACAGATGTATGATGAACATTGCCGATTGAATGAAGGACTACTGTCTCAAACTCAGCACAGACAGGACAGAAGTCCTCATCTTTGGGACCAACACCTCTTCATGGAATGGCACATGGTGGCCTGCTGAGCTCCTCCTATTACCCTACCCCCAACAGACCACTCCAGCAACCTCGGCCTCATCTTGGACAGCAAGCTAGCCATGAAGAAACATGCAAATGCAGTCTCATCTACCTGCTTCCACACCCTAATAATGCTTAGCAAAAACTCCAGGTGGCTCCCAGTCAACACCAGAAGATCGTCACGCAGACCCTCATCTCCAGCAGTCTGCACTATGGGAATTCACCTAGGAACCAACACATGCCTCCTGAACAGACTACAGACAATGCAAAACTCACCTGCATGACTCATCCTCGAACATACCAAATGGACCCACATCCCTCCCACCTCCAGAAGCTACACTGCTTTCCAGTTCAGAAGAGATGCAGTTCAAGATGCTGACTCATCCATATCAAGTCCTGCACAATGAAGGACAGCATACATCAACAAACGCATCACCTTCAATCAACCGACCTGACACCTCCGATCTGCCTCAGTCTTCCTTGAAGAAACACCCCCGGACCTGCTGGTGCAACAATGGAGAGTGGTCCTTCTTTCTTCTGGTGGCAATAGCCTGGATTGCCCTTCCCCTGCACCTCATGACTATCTCATCACTCCAGCAATTCAAGAAAGGACTCAAGACCTTGGATGTTCGAATGAACAAGTTCACCACAAAGCATCAAGCACTGCAGCTCCACGAGGCCCTCAGGGGTGATTTGACAAACTTTACAAATCCTTGATTGGTTTCCTCTTTCTATGTGTGCTGCAGAATGCAACACACATAAATTGAAAAAAAGTAGAAACACAAATATTTCTCCTTGTTACTCCTCACCTGGGGAGGCGTAGGTTTTTGGGAATGTGTCAAAGTCCATAGATGTTGCATGGGAACACCCACGCAACACTCATGGAAATGACTCACTGGCACAGAGTAATGCAAAGCAGCGATTTGTGCTGCATTCCTGTACTCGAGATTTATGAAGCCACTCAGCACCACACAAGAAGGCCTTGCGTGGCTTCATAAATCACATTTTTTAGTTGTCACTCTTGCACCTTGTTGTGTGGTGCAAGAAAGACGCAAAGGGGCTCATAAATATACCGCTAAATCTTTTTCTTTGGATGTTCCAGTGTCATGTTGGACAATCTTTGCATTACAACAAATTCAGCAGCCGTTTGCATCTGAAGGAACTGTGAATCACATTTTACCATCAGAACAGATAGCATAACAAAAAGACAGTCCAAATGTACCAATTCAAAGTTTAACAAAAATATCGATGCATTCAAAGTGCCACGGAGCATGATGAATAAATGTAGTTTTTTAATGTTGTGTTATTTTTTGTAGAATGACGTTCAAAAGCTGGATTTTAACTTGCCTCGCATGATTCAAAATGCCAGAGGCAATAATAGAGAAAGTGCTAATGCTGTGAATGGAGAATGATTATAATGTTTTTCAGTGCTTCAAGGCATCACTGAGAGATAAATGGGATCCTCTGGAACAAAAACATATTTACATTATTGGCAGCAACATTTTCCTTCCTTCTCTCAAGTTTTGAAATTTATCATTTTCGGTCTATGATGAAAGAGTTTGAAGATGATAAAAGTACAGAATGTATTCAACTCAAATCATACTTTTAAACTAATCACAAGAGCAAAGCAAGAATAGCCACATGAACGTATGATGATGATTCGCAGTATGTGGATGTAAACTACACTAATTGGAAACATAGGCACAAACATTGTGAAACAAGCATTTGCAAAGCAATAGGTCTCGCATTAGGAAAGTGTGAACTATTTGTATTGTAAATGACAATTTTTTAAAATATGTGTTGGCTTTGAAAATATCTTAATTAATAGCATTGTTATTCACAAAGCCAATAGCTTACACTTTCTTAATGTGAGTCCTATTGGCTATGACAATGCATGTTGATAGCAAGCAAGGACAGTGCTGTTGTGGTGCTGAGTGATGCTGTTGTGGTGCTGAGTGATGATGTGGTTGGGCTGAGTGATGCAGTGGTGTATTAGAGTGATGCGATGGTGTATTAGAGTGATGTGGTGGTGTCCCAGTGTGATGTGGTGGTGTCCCTGAGTGATGTGGTGGTGTCCCAGAGTGATGTGGTGGTGTCCCAGTGTGATGTAGTGGTGTCCCTGAGTGATGTGGTGGTGTCCCAGAGTGATGTGGTGGTGTCCCAGTGTGATGTGGTGGTGTCCCTGAGTGATGTGGTGTCCCTGAGTGGTGTGGTGGTGTTCCTTAGTGATGTGGGGTGTTCCTGAGTGATGTGGTGGTGTTCCTGAGTGATGTGGTGGTGTCTGTGAGTGATGTGGTGGTGTTTCTGAGTGATGTGGTGGTGTTCCTGAGTGATGTGGTGGTGCCTGTGAGTGATGTGGTGGTGTCCCTGAGTGATGCCCCTGAGTGATGTGGTGGTGTACTTGAGTGATGTGGTGGTGTTCCTGAGTGATGTGGTGGTGTTCCTGAGTGATGTGGTGGTGTCCCAGAGTGATGTAGTGGTGTCCCAGAGTGATGTGGTGGTGTCCCAGAGTGATGTGGTGGTGTCCCAGAGTGATGTGGTGGTGTCCCTGAGTGCAGCAGTGTGCAGTATGCAGCACTGGGAGGCGTGCAGCAGTGTGCGATGTGCAGCAGTGTGTGGCATGCAGCAGTGTGAGGTGTGCAGCAGTGTGCTGTGCAGCAGTGTGCAGCATGCAGCAGTGCAGCAGTGTGCAGCATGCAGCAGTGTGAGTAATGCAGCAGTGTGAGTAATGCAGAAGTGTGAGTAGTGCAGCAGTGTGAGGTGTGCAGCAGTCTGCGGCGTGCAGCAGTGTGAGGCGTGCAGCAGTGTGAGGCGTGCAGCAGTGGCGTGCAGCAGTGTGAGGCGCGCAGCAGTGTGAGGTGTGCAGCAGTGTGCGGCGTGCAGCAGTGTGAGGCATGCAGCAGTGTGAGGCGTGCAGCAGTGTGAGGTGTGCAGCAGTGTGCTGTGCAGCAGTGTGAAGCATGCAGCAGTGCAGCAGTGTTCAGCATGCAGCAGTCTGAATAATGCAGCAGTGTGAGTAATGCAGCAGTGTGAGGCATGAAGCAGTGTGAGGTGTGCAGCAGTCTGCGGCGTGCAGCAGTGTGAGGCTTGCAGCAGTGTGAGGCGTGCAGCAGTGGCGTGCAGCAGTGTGAGGTGCGCAGCAGTGTGAGGTGTGCATCAGTTTGCGGTGTGCAGCAGTGTGAGGCATGCAGCAGTGTGAGGCGTGCAGCAGTGTGAGGCGTGCAGCAGTGTGAGGCATGCAGCAGTGTGCAGCATGCAGCAGTGTGCGGCATGCAGCAGTGTGTGGCGTGCAGCAGTGTGTGGCCTGCAGCGTGCAGCAGTGTGAGGCGTGCAGAAATGAGTGGCGTGCAGCAGTGTGTGGCGTGCAGAAGTGTGTGGTGTGCAGCAGTGTGTGGCGTGCAGCGGTGAGAGGTGTGCAGCAGTGTGTAGCATGCAGCAGTGTGTGGCTTGCAGCAGTGTGTGGCGTGCAGCAGTGTGTGGCCTGCAGCTGTGTGAGGCGTGCAGCATGCAGCAGTGTGCAGCACACAGCGGTGTGTGGCCTGCAGCGTGCAGCAGTGTGAGGCGTGCAGCAGTGTGTAGAGTGCAGCAGTGTGTGGCGTGCAGCAGTGTGTGGCGTGCAGCAGTGTGCAGCAGTGTGCAACATGCAGCAGTGTGAGGCTTGCAGCAGTGTGTGGCATGCAGCAGTGTGTGGCCTGCAGCGCGCAGCAGTGTGAGGCATGCAGCAGTGTGTGGCGTGCAGCTGTGTGAGAGGTGCAGCAGAGTGCGGCGTGCAGCAGTGTGAGGCGTGCAGCAGTGTGTGGCATGCAGCAGTGTGTGGCCTGCAGCATGCAGCGGTGTGAGGCGTGCATTAGTGTGTGGTGTGCAGCAGTGTGTGGCGTGCAGTAGTCTGTGGCGTGCAGCAGTGTGAGGCGTGCAGTAGTGTGAGGCGTGCAGCAGCGTGTGGCCTGCAGCGTGCAGCAGTGTGAGGCGTGCAGCAGTGTGTGGCGTGAAGCAATGTGTGGCATGCAGTAGTGTGTGGCGTGCAGCAGTGTGAGGCGTGCAGCAGTGTGTGGCGTGCAGCAGTGTGTGGCGTGCAGCAGTGTGAGGCGTGCAGCAGTGTGTGCCCTGCAGCAGTGTGTGGCGTGCAGCAGTGTGTGGCGTGCAGCAGTGTGTGGCGTGCAGTCGAAGAGCAGAAAAGTGGGATGAGGAAGATGAAAATAAATTAATAAGGAGGAAAGCTGTGTGTGGCCTGCAGCCTGCAGCAGTGTGAGGCGTGAAGCAGTGTGAGGCATGCAGCTGTGTGAGGCGTGCAGCAGTGTGCGGCGTGCAGCAGTGTGAGGCATGCAGCAGCGTGAGGCGTGCAGCAGTGTGTCGGGTGCAGCTGTGTGTGGCATGCAGCAGTGTGTGGTGTGCAGCGTGTTACTGAATACACTAACCAAATTTGGGTTGGTGAATTCAGTAACATGGAGAATAGAGTGTGACAGGCGTACTGGGCTTATTGAAACATGCTGAGAGAAGGAGTGTGCAACCAACAGTGTGAGGCGTGCAGCAGTGTGTGGCGTGCAGCAGTGTGTGGCGTGCAGCAGTGCAGCAGTGTGCAGCAGTGCGCAACATGCAGCAGTGTAAGGCTTGCAGCAGTGTGTGGCATGCAGCAGTGTGTGGCCTGCAGCGTGCAGCAGTGTGAGGCATGCAGCAGTGTGTGTCGTGCAGCTGTGTGAGAGGTGCAGCAGAGTGAGGCGTGTAGCAGTGTGTTGCGTGCAGCAGTGTGTGGCGTGCAGCAGTGTGAGGTGTGCAGCAGTGTGTGGCGTGCAGCAGTGTGTGGCATGCAGCAGTGTGTGGCCTGCAGCACGCAGCAGTGTGAGGCGTGCAGCAGTGTGCGGCGTGCAGCAGTGTGTGGCGTGCAGTAGTCTGTGGCATGCAGCAGTGTGAGGAGTGCAGCAGTGTGAGGCATGCAGCAGCGTGTGGCCTGCAGCAGTGTGAGGCATGCAGCAGTGTGTGGCGTGAAGCAATGTGTGGCGTGCAGTAGTGTGTGGCGTGCAGCAGTGTGAGGCGTGCAGCAGTGTGTGGCGTGCAGCAGTGTGTGGCGTGCAGTCGAAGAGCAGAAAAGTGGGATGAGGAAGACGAAAATAAATGAATAAGGAGGAAAGGCGTGTGTGGCCTGCAGCGTGCAGCAGTGTGAAGCATGCAGCTGTGTTAGGCTTGCAGCAGTGTGGGGTGTGCAGCAGTGTGAGGGGTGCAGCAGTGTGAGGCGTGAAGCAGTGTGTGGCATGCAGCTGTGTGTGGCGTGCAGCAGTGTGTGGCGTGCAGCGTGTTACTGAATACACCAACAAAATTTGGGTTGGTGAATTCAGTAACATGGAGAATAGCGTGTGACAGGGATACTGGGCTTATTGAAACATGCTGAGGGAAGGAGTGTGCAACCAACAGAGGGAGAAGTGGAAATGGCACCACATGAGAGGAAGCGTCCTGGGGCAGTTGCGGTCAGTGCTGGTGTAGACAAGTTGTGAGACTAAGTAGAAACATGAATCTCCGACAACATAGCCTTTTAAGGGTTCTCAACAAAAGTCTCTGATTTCAGTTGTGATTTACCCCTAAGCAAAGACAATCCTTTTAGAGTTATTTTCTTAACGCAGGTCTTCAAGACCAGGCACTCCTCTTGGAATATAGGTATTTAAACTCTTTGATGTCGCACATACGGCCTTGAGTTGGGAGATCAACAGCTGAACTATACATTTTCTGTTTTGCATGTAATCGTGTTATATCTAGGGAGACGAACGGACATGAAAGCGAAAGTGTTTGCGGGGGGAGCACGTGATTGGTGTATGTATGTACCTAAGCAAGGTGCTTGGGAGAGCGAGGCTGACCCGGAGGGAGGGGAAAAGGGAGGGGTTACGGCAAGCAGAGGAGCCTGATTACTGCCACAGCTTGAAGTCTTTGAAGTCTCAAGCCTGATGCGGGGAGCGCAGACCGGCAGCCTTTGAAGTCTGATGCGAGGCACAGACAAATGGGGCAGTGGGGCAGAGCCTGTCGGGGAAAGCACTCCGACGTGAACTCAAGTGACCATATGGAGAGGGAGGGGGTGTGCTGGTGAGTTTAATTGCCTTGGCAACAGAGGGAGAGCACGGCGCGCCCACACGAAGTATCTGGGAGCAAAGGAAAGCTTTTAAAAAAATGCACGTGGTTGTGGCAGCTGTTGACAATGCGTGTGATTGTGTCCACATGAACTGTACGTGATCCGCAGTTGGTAGAGATTTTAAACTGCCTACTATATACTCGCCTATCTATCCCTGCGGGATAGAATAGTCAAGACCTAAAAACCAACCATGTGACTTCTAATGTCACTCAATATTGAGTAGCACTGATTTCTGGTATCCGTAGTCATAAAACATGCATGGTGTCATTCTTGGTTTTGAAAGACTGCAGTGGCATGTCACAAAATTTGTTATATTTTTAAACCAAATTGCCTCTTACTTTGTATATGATGCACGTTCATTTTACAACATATGGTGTTATTATTCATTCTTTTTGTCTGTTTTCATAAAGGACTTGTGCCGCGATGGAGGGAGTCTGTTCTTTTCCCAGAGCGTCAAAAAGAACTTAATTGATTTTACTTGTTTACACTACATTGCGGTTGGTCCAGTGCAAACTAGTGTTCTTATAGTGATCCTATTTTTAGAAGGGAGTGCCTGTCTCATTTTGTGGGTTTAATCATAACTTTATTTTTATCGCTATACATAGGAGCTCCGATTCCCCCTATTAAGAGAGACAAACCGAAAATCGGTTCTTTGCAATTTGTCTGTGTTTCACAGACACCCTTACCGCCTCCTAATCTAGGATTTAAGGGGCACCCCTGACACCAGATTCTCAGTTCTAATCTGACTTGCAACAGGGAACAGAAGAGACCAGAGTCTGCAACAAGAGAAGCTGTACAAACCAAAGGTGTGATAAACTGCACCTGTGAAACCTTCCTGGAACTGCACAACTGTGACTTGTCCCGGACTAAAGGCCGGTTCCCCCAGACAGAGGGACCCCTTTGAGAGCCAAAGGCAACTCCAGACTCCCCCAAAAACAATTAACGGGAATAAAAGAATTGCTGGCCATTTGAGGGATCCGAAGCTGCAACTCGAAGAAACACTGCAACATCTTCATCAGATGCCAGTAGTGGCACTTTTGTCGAATTTTTGTATCCATTTCCTCGCTAGCAACGTGTAAGCGGTAAAACCAGCTCTCCAGCTGCTCCTGTTTCAGCATCATGGACAGCCAGGACAACTCTGCACCCAGGCTTCTCGAGCTAGGTAAAACCGAACGGACTGTCGTGGCTTGGTCCTCGGACCCGCATCACTTTAATCCATCTTGGCTCCCACGCAACTCTACCTGCAAGTGACCGATTTTCACTAGTGCTTTTTACCATTGACTGCAATGCTGAAGTTTTGCAGTATAGTGCACTCATTTAATTTTACTTCTAAAATCCATAACTCCGATTAAACTATCAGATTGACTTTGTTTAGTTATCTAAATTTACATCAAAATCCGCTTTATTTTTTATAAAATTGTCAATTACTTATCATCCATGTTGGTACTCTGAAATGCTTAACAAATGTTCCTCTAGTAAAGCCTGACTGCTCTTTGACACTCAACCAGGACAGAGCTATGGATTTATTATTGTGAATCCAAGGACCATCTTTGGGGTATTGCAAGAGTATTAAATAGTGAAACCTAACCAGCCTCACTGATAATATTCCACTTTCCTACAATATAGAAATACTTTGGTACTACACAACATTACTACCTAACTGTTGAAATGAGAACCTCTCCTGCATTGCGTATAGTGGTGTTCCCCTACCCCCCGTGCCAAAAAGTGAGCACCTAGTACGCGTTTTTAAAAATGATTAATTCTGGCCCTACCTCACAATAATATAGTGTCTGCACACAGGTCTATCACTGTTGCATCCCAGGAATGAGGACCTAAATATGTTCTGTGACCTGGAGGGGTGCACCAAGCATGCCCTCGTACACTGACAGCTGGCGAACTACCCTGTCATCAATCAATCAATCATAGATTTATAGAGCGTACTACTCGCCCGTAAGGCTGCTATAGTATCAGTGCCTTATGCTTTGGCCTTTTGGTAAACCAAATGTTTCCAGACCTGCAGGTCTAGTGACACGAGTAATCTACTCAACCTAACTGCAATGCACTTAACCCATGAACTTATCTCAGACTGACTGATCCTAGGCAAATATTTTATTTCACATACCCCTGATTCATCATTCATATTTGCGCTCGCAAAGGGCCAGATTCTGAGAATCTGGCCCTTTGCGAGTGCGATTTTTGCATTTGGGATTCAACATCCCAAATGCAAAAATCGCTATTTGCTAATTCGCATATTTGCAAGGATTTACATTTAAGGAATCTCTATTTGAGATTCCTTAAATGTAATTCATCATCCATTTTACAATTGCGAAATCGCAATTTCGGGCCGCAATTTACCGCGAGGTCAAACCTCGTGGTAAATTGCGAAAACTCAGAAAAACTCAGAAAAATGCATTTAAATGCATTTTTCTGAGTGTGCAACACCTGTGTTAATTTCCATTGCAGGGGTGCTACAGGGTGTCCTTTGGACACCCCTGGCACCCTTGTACTCGCAATCTCATTTGCGATTAGCTAATTGCTAATCGCAAATGAGGAATGACTCCCCATGCATTCCTATGGGCCTTTTGGCCCATAGGAATGCATGGGGAGTTATTCCTTATTTGCGATTAGCAATTAGCTAATCGCAAATAAGGAATCAGTGGGAATCGCGATTAATATTGCGATTCCTACATGAATACCGTTTTGCGAGTCTCAAATAGGGATTCCTTATGATTCGCTATTTGAGCCTCGCAAAACGGCCCGTTCATGAATCAGGCTGATAGTTCACTAATAGCAGTGTTATCAGGGCGAGGGCAGGAATGTTTCACACCTCGTGTTTAAAAAATGCCACTTTTAATAAATATATTACTAAAGCAACACGTGGTAGTGTGCTGTCATTTACAGACAGATATTTTCCATTGAAATGATGACAAACTTTCCCACTAACATGCAGATTTACTGATAAAACTATATATTGTACAAACCATAATGTGTGGAAATCAGGTTTCAGCAAATATGTACCATTTGCACATCACCAAGTAAAGATTTGTTTCACGCTTATTAAAATCGTTGTTTCCATTTCACCTCAAAATTACATAAAGTGCTTTGCTAACCACTGAAATAAATGTTGAAATATCTATACAGTTCATTTACAATTTATTTAAATATTGTGTGACTAGCACGGTTGTCAGTTTACAAAATCATCTAATTTTGCAGAGAAAGAAAAGTAAAAAAACAATCTCCAGAATGAAGTAAGTAGCAATTTGATAGAAGATATAAGCTGCCATTTGACCTCTGTCTTTGAATGCACAGCACATAAGACAAGATAAAAACAAGATTTAAATGCATCTTTGTTGCTCGTTCACTTTCTGAATTAACCGAACACCAGTTCTGTGTCAGCTCCAGACCTGGCCAGTAAGCCTTAAAAATATCTTGCCGTGATAAAATGTGACTCGCCATAGCGAGTGGGCGACTGGATTTCTCGAGGCATGCAGAGTGGAGGCCTACGAGCCTGCTTGTGAAACGTTTTGCTTCTATGCCCTAACCCAGATCCTAGTAGTTGGCTGAAACCAGGTTACAGTTGCCAATGGAAAGGCAAGGTAAAAGGTATAGGAGTTATGACAGAATGGGATCAGTTCATTGTGTGCACCAGAAGCTTTAATCATCTGTTTAGTTACTGATTGAGTGGTCCCAGTAACTATGTACTCTGCTAATTTTGGTAGGCCTGATGTCGAGGAGGGTAGTGACTTACTGCAAGATCAATGGTGCCAAGGCGGAACCTAAATTATGGGGTGATCCAAATCATGGGGTGTTTCAGAATATTGGAGTTTGACTCCCAAAGGGAACAACAAATCACAAATGGGATCATGGGCTTATCTGAGAGTGGGTGTATTTATGTCTGTGGACAAACGCATGCTCTCCAGAAATATGCGTTTGATCTCACGGACAGAGGTTCAAATATCGGCAAGCCAAGTCAAAGTTCCATCCTTACGAGGTCAGCTAAATGAGCACCATTAAGTCACCTAACAATAATCACCTGTCCACCTGATAATGTCAGATGTGTAATTGTGTACTGAAACTAACTGTTATAATCAATGCTGTCAAATGTCCCTTTTTTATATATTTTTGCAATAATAAAAAATATATATAAATAATAACAATAATCACCTGTGTACAAGATGGTAAGACAACTATGTCTCCACTTTTGAACTTTCTGAGAGTTGCTACCTTAGTTTAGTTGTTGAATTAACGCATATTAAGATTTGTTAAAGTAAACCTTGAGACTGGAAAAAAGTGCTGTGAGGTCACAAAGTCATACAGAACTGGCCTTTGGTCAGAAAGCATCCTAGGCGAAACCAAATCTGGCAGCCCCCTCACACTCGCCCTCTTTAACTATCTGTGTATTGAACATTTGGGATGAGTGGGAGTGCGAGGTGGACATGATTAAGATTGAGGGAAAAAAAGAGGCAAAGGGGCCAGCAGCTGTCAGAAAAAGGTTTTTAAATACACTTTATTGTGGCCATACGTTGTAGAGAGGCTGCTGCAGGAAGCTCCATAGCCCCTCTGGAGGTAGCCGGTCTGGGTCGAGCTTGCATATGCAAAGGGCCGGCCCTGTAATCATAGCTTACCCTTACTGGGACGGATGGTGGTGTTGCATTCTATCTAATAGCTGAGAATTACCCTCATTTGTATGATAGTGACTTAAAAATCGCGATCAAGGGCTCAGTATCAGGGACCACTTCCCTTCACCTGTGTCAGCTCATCTGCGCTGCCCACAATCTTAACTGGGGGGCCCAGCTTACCCTCCAAATAATACTTCAATGCATAAGCCCCGCCCCTTCTCACGCCCGCCCCTCTTACCCTCTCCCCAGCCCAGGCACATATCCGAGCGGCGCTGCCATGCCGAGGAAGAGCTTCTTTTTGTTCATGGTGTTGGTAAGGGAGGCAGTTGGACCGGAGGCTCCCCCGGCAGCCACGGCCGAGTTCCCGGGGCTCGTCGGCCCACCACTAGAGTAGGACATAGCAGCCATTCTGACGAACCGTGGAACTGCGCGCTTGTTTTCACATAGGCATGCTTTGCGAGCGGAAGTGTCTGGCTTAACATCTGTGACGTATTTCCGGCGATAGTGTAGACAGGAAAATAAAGCGTGCCTGTTTCTATGGGAACTCCCGATGAAAAGCCTGGAGTTTACAATCAGAACAAGTGCAGTGAGTGGGGCTTGGTTGTACTGTGGGGGCTGGTGCGTGGAGTACGAGTGCAGTGGCTTTGGGCAACTGGGGCGTGTGTGCGTGGCTGGGGCGTGTGTGCGCGTGTTCAGATTACAAGCGCGCGATCGCGTACGTATGCAGTGGCTGGGGGCGGCTGGTGCGTGTGTGTGAGCGAGTGCATTCAAAATGCAATGTCTTACGAGCGCGGTCATCCACAAACCACAATCTGCTCTTGCACCGGCCTGTACCACTTGGAAGGCAAGTCAATCACAATAGATCTCGCTGGCGACAGCGCTTTCACGCTGCAACGCCAGGCGAGACCTAAAGACCTATGTTATGTAGCTTACCGCCCTTGCATGTCTGCACTTCTTCAGTGCCTCTTCAATCTGAAACAGAACAATATTGCTTTGCAGTCATCTTTTCGAAGATCATCATTTTGCAAGTCATCTTTTCGGAGATCATCATTTTGCATGAGCAAGACTCATCTATCTGTTAAAACTGTCGAAGTAGACCAATAGTTCTGATGTCTCTATTTTGACATTGGCAGAGGAAAGATTTTCTTCCATGTGCCACGATCCTGCCACTAGCCACATGGCCAATAGTTTCATAGTTGGGCTTGTGAATATCAGACAGTTCAAGTTCAAAAATTTATATAGCGCACTACTCACCCAGAGGGTCTCAAGGCGCTTGGGGAGGGGGTTCATTATTTGTCGAATAGCCAGGTTTTAAGTTCTTTTCTGAAGGAGATGTGGTTCTGTGTAAGGCGGAGGTGAGTGGGGAGTGAGTTCCAGGTCTTGGCCGCCAAGTAGGAGAAGGATCTACCTCCTATGGTGAATCTTTGGATACGCGGACCTGCAGCGAGGCCTTGATTGGAGGATCTTAGTTGGCGGGTGGGTGTGTAGAAGGATAGTCGAGTGTGGAGGCATTCGGGACCTAGATTGTAGAGGGCCTTGTGTGCGTGGGTGAGGAGACGGAATGTTATTCTCTTGTTGACGGGAAGCCAGTGGAGGTCTTTCAGGTGGCCAGTGATGTGATCTTTGCGAGGGATGTCCAAAATGAGTCTCGCTGATGCGTTTTGGATGCGTTGGAGTTTTTTCTGTAATTTGGCTGTAATTCCGGCGTAAAGGGTGTTTCCGTAGTTTAGTCGACTCGTAACCAGTGCGTGGGTGACAGTCTTTCTTGTCTCGGCGGGGATCCAGTGGAAGATTTTTTTGAGCATACGAAGTACGTTGAAGCAGGAGGATGAGACGGCGTTGACTTGATTGGTCATCGAGAGTGAAGAGTCAAGGATGAAGCCAAGGTTACGTACGTGGTCCGTGGGTATGGGTGCTGAGCCCAGATCCGAAGGCCACCATGAGTCGTCCCAGGCAGAGGGGGTTGATCCTACGATGAGCACTTCCGTTTTGTCTGAGTTGAGTTTAAGGCGGCTGTCTTTCATCCATACGGCTACTTCTTTCATGCCTTCGTGAAGATTGGTTTTGGCGGTGTTGGGGTCTTTGGTGAGGGAAATGATCAGCTGGGTGTCGTCTGCGTAGGAGATGATGTTGAGGTTGTGTTGACGCGCGATGGAAGCGAGTGGACTCATGTAAACGTTGAAGAGAGTGGGACTGAGTGATCATCCTTGTGGTACGCCGCAGATGACTTCGGTGGCCTCTGATTTGAATTGGGGGAGGCGGACTCTCTGGGTTCTCCCGGCGAGGAACGAGATGATCCAGTCCAAGGCTTTTCCTTTTATGCCGATGTTGCTGAGGCGTTGTATGAGTGTGCTGTGACAAACAGTGTCGAAGGCGGCGGAGAGGTCGAGTAGAATGAGGGCCACTGTTTCTCCGTTGTCCAGTAGTGTTCGGATGTTGTCTGTAGCTGCGATGAGGGCGGTTTCAGTGCTGTGTTTGGCTCGAAAGCCGGACTGTGAGGGGTCGAGGGAGTTGCTGGATTCGAGGAAGGCAGCGAGTTAGCTATTGATGGCTTTCTCAATGACTTTGGCCGGGAATGGGAGGAGGGATATGGGGCGGTAGTTTTTAAGTTCAGAGGGGTCTGCTGTGGGTTTCTTCAGGAGGGCGCTGACTTCAGCATGTTTCCAGCTTTCTGGGAAGGTGGCAGAGATGAAGGAGCAGTTGATGACATCACGGAGATGGGGTGCGATGATGGAGTCTGCTTTGTTGAAGACAGGGGTAAGTTGGCGAGCTAGAGTGGATGGAGTTCATTAGGTGGATGGTGTCTTCGGTGGTGATTGGGTTCCAGGCGCTGAGGTTGTTAGAGGGCGGTTTAGGTTCTGAGGGGGGTGCAGAGGATTGTTTGTTGGAACTGTTTTCGAAGCTGTTCTGTATGTCGGCAATTTTGTTGTAGAAGAAGGAGGATAACGAGTCGCAGAGGTCTTGGGAGGGAGTGATGTCGTTTGAGGCTGCGGTGGGGTTGGTGAATTCTTTGACGATGTTGAATAGTTCCATGCTGTTATGGGCGTTGTTGTCGAGTCGATTCTTGAGTGCTGATTTCTTGGTGGCTCGGATCAGCTGGTGGTGTTTGTGGGTGGCTGCCTTGAAGGTGGTCATGTTGTCGGTGGTTGGGTTTTTTCTCCATGTTTTCTCGAGAGTGCGGCATAGCTTTTTGGATTTCTTAAGGTCATCGTTGAACCTGGGGGCCTTTTTACTGTCTTGTTTGGTGTGATGGTTTTTCAAGGGTGCTAATTCGTCAGTGCTGTGAGTGATCCATTGTTTGAATTTGATGGCAGCTTGGTTTGGGTCCGATGAGAGGGCGGGTGGGTTTTGGTTGAGCGATGTGAGGAGTTGGTTGGTGGTGATTTTGTTCCATTTTCTTCAGGGGATAGGTTGTGGGGAGTTGTGGGTCGAGGTGGTATTGTAGCTGAAGTGAACACAACTGTGGTCCATCCAGTGGAGAGCTGTAGTGCGATCGAAGGAGATGTGTTTGCTGGAGGTGAAGATTGGGTCGAGCCTGTGTCCGGCTGCATGGGTGGGGGTGTCAACAAGTTGTTTGAGGCCGAGATTGGCCAGGATGTCCAGAAGGGTGGTGGTGTTGCTGTCGTTTTTCTTGTCCAGGTGGAAGTTGAGGTCTCCTAATAGAATGTAGTTCTCGGAGGCGAGGGCATGTGGACTGATGAAGTCGGTGATGTCTTTGCTGAATTGTTTACGGGTTCCTGGAGGCCTGTAGAGGAGGGTGCCTCTGAGTGTGGTTCTAGGGTCGGTGTGGACCTGGAAGTGGAAGTGTTCGGCGGTTGAAAGGTTATCGTCGGAGCTGGTTGTGATTTTGATGGTGTTCTTATGGACGATGGCGATGCCTCCTCCTGTTTGGTTGGTGCGGTCTTTTCGGATGATCTTGTAATTGTCCGGGATGGCTATGGCGATATCGGGTGTTGATGATGCGTTCATCCATGTTTCAGTAAGGAAGGCGACGTCCGGTGATGTAGTGTCGAGTAGATCCCAGAGTTCGGTGGCGTGTCTGTGGACCGAGCGGGTGTTCAGCAGGATGCACTTCAGGTGGTTAGAGTCGGAGCTGTGTTTGGGGTTAGTGGATGTGGTATGGGTCTTGATGCTGGTAAATTTGCAGGAGTGGCAGGCGAAGGGTCCATGGGTGTGACCTGGGGCAGCTACGCAGCATAGAGGTGGGCATCCGGGGTTAAGGGCTAGGAGGGTCGGGGGGTCATACGTTATACTGGAGGAGTGCGATTTGCGGAGGCCAGGATGTCTGGCGCTGGGCGCGGTCCAGGCGCGGACGGGCGTAGACGGGCTTACCTTTAGCGCACCTTCGGCGCGCATAGGGCGCGACCGCTGCGCGTGAACGCTGCGCGGAAATCCATTTGTCATAAATGGATGGTGGAAGGGGAGGGGCGAGGGGGGGTCAGCTGGGAGGCGGGAGCGTGGTGGGGGGACGGGCTGGGCTACACAACAACAAAATGGCAGCGAGCAACTAGCACTGAGTAACTAGTGCTATCACAAACAATGCTGGCAGCGGAGCGTTATCACAATTACAGGAAATGACAAACTAACTTCAGGCACCAAAGCGCTGCTATGCAACAAAGCGCTATATTTAATTAGTGTCAGAATAATTCAGGCACTCAAACGCTGTTTTGCAGAATGTAATCCCAAAATAATTCAGGCCCCCAAGCGCTGCTTGGAAAACAAAACGCTAAGTCAATTAGTTCAAGGCACGCTCAGCAAAGCGCTACGATGCCAGTCGGCAGGCCCTACCACCGCCCTCAATTTTAGGATTGAGAGGTGGGCATTTGCCATCTGATTCTGATATGGCTTGGCAGGGTGAAAGAATGAAGGTGGGATGTATAGTGGGATGATAGATGTCCTTTCCTTTCTCCTCTATCATCCTTCCTGGAGGAAGCACGTGTGCAATAGCCTTGGAGGAATCGTAGGAGGACCCCTCATCCCTGAGGCGAGGGATTGCTCAAGTCACTCCTGCACAACTGCATACCCTATTAATTCCAAAGATTACCATCCCTTGGCTATGCCTGCGCCACAGGAAATTTAGCTGTCGGTGTTGCTAGTGTACTTTTGTTCCTCCAGGGCCCCAATGGATTTTCTTCATTGATTCTGTGAACCTGAGTGGTTCCAGCAAGCGAATACCACTGTTTTATATGGCCTGTGGGTTATCTTGAGGTGCCATTCTTCCCTGGAATCCTGCAGAGTGTCCGGGAAACAGTGACATGAAGAAAGTGGTGTTTGCACCACCATGCTGATATCATCCACCACCTCTCCATTCTTAAGCCAAAGCCCTGCCACCCTGTAATGAAGGGCACCCTGTAATGAAGGGCACCCTGTAACGAAGGGCAACTTGTGGCGTTGGTGGGAGAGATGGTGGGGCTGCTGCAGCATTAAGGCCTGGGTGGAAGTGATACCTCCACCCAGGAGTAAATAGGGATCTCAGTGTAAGACTTTGGTGCATGTACAGATATGGTGAAATTGCAGGGCAATAATTTCATTTGGATGTTTATGTAAAACATTCCAAATCATGAAAGAAATGCTAATTCCTCTGTTAGAAGATTATCTGTTGGTTGGCGAATACTCAGATCAAAATATTACCACTTAACGGAGAGTATGGCTAAGGTAAATCTCCTGAATGACTGGCCACTAACAAAGAGTTCTGCAGCATATCTTGTTGCAGGGATTCTGCTCAACAACAGAACTATGCATAGGATTATGGGACCATGGTGCGAAGGGACTGAGTTCATCCTACCACCTTAGAACTCATGAGGCCAGGACCAACTAGCTATAGTCTTTCACTTGCTCTCCTACTCACTCACAGAGAAACAAGTGATTAGACACCCCAGAATACAACACTGCTGAATCTCTCAGGACTTTTAGTTGCAAGACACACTGTTTTGCTCTCACTCTTGTACCTGTCCACAATATGATCTGACAGAGACACGAAAACAGTTTATAATATTTATTTTAACTACCACGTCTTAACATGCGGTATACATGGTACAGCAAGCAGGACAATGCATAATACAAATAAAGTCAGCATAGCTGCTAGTCCATAAATCATAAAGGGAGATGTCATCATAAAAAGACTATGGAGCCTAACCTCCCTCCCCTTGCTAAGAAGCAGTATTATTATAGGTTAGAAGATCTCAGGGGTTTGCTGCAGACCCCATACCTCTGACTATCGATGGTAATTCTACATCATAGGTGCTGTCTCGCTCTTCTCCCGGAAAAGGTCCCTCTTCAAGTGTGTGCTCCCTATCCATTTATCCCCATAATATTAAAGTATGAGTTTTAAACAACAACTGAATTGGTATGTTGTGTCTAGATGCTAGTGCCTGACCAGAACAGAATAACAAGGGGCATTGTTTATCGACCTTGCTTACACTGTTCAGACCAAATACCCTGAACTTGCAGAGAGTGCCCACAGCGGACAATGCTCTTGTGAAAGGTAAGAGCAAAGTCTTTGCAAAAAGAAAACCATGCAGTAACATGTGCAAAGCCGCGTAATGGCTGCAGACCTCATGCCAACTTAGTGAAGACGACAATATCCCCATCGGGTACCTCACAGTCTCTTACCGCCTCTGGCCCTAATCAGACAATTTTCTGTTACTAACTTACAACAAAGAAGACCCATAATACACTGCAGCCTCAAACAGATGATTTGAGCGGTTGACATGGGCAAGATATTTAGGAAAAATGCATCAACAATTTGGTAAAATAGGGTAATTCCTTCATTCTATTGACTATTGCTCATAATGAGTGGATGCGTGCTTTTTCATAAGTGTTCCCATCCAAGCTGGGTGTCTAGATGGCATATTTTCCAACCCTTTAAACTAATTGGTGTAGGATACTGGCTTTGTGAACTTCAACATTTTCTGTAAATTGCCTCCTCTATTCAAAATTAGCCCTCTAATCTAAATGAACCCTTAATTTAATTTCATGTCAATATTGCTGCAAAGTGATGTCATACCAGTGTAATCGTAGAAGTAAATGAAGTGTAATGAATAAGTCATTGAATGCCCCTTTCCAAAACACCACTACCGCCATCCAAGTATAATGGAATATAATCCTACTATTAACCTTGTCTCTCATTCATCTCATAGTCCTTAATTATGGGGTGTGCGTACACCCTGTCAACAGATTCCTTGCTGAATCACCCAAATATAAAAACGTATGCTCCAAAAGCCATAGATTAAATGCACACCTTTACGAGCTGATAAAAGTTAACATTTACTACTTACTTTCTGCAGGACGTCCGAGTGTTAAATATACACAAACTTTGTAACATTGGTATTGTGCAGGGAACTGGACTTCCTTGCTTAGAGGGGAAGGACATAACAGGGCATTTCTTTTGATACTTCTCTATGATGTTATCTGGATGCAATAAACTATTCCCAAGATGTGCAATTTGTTTTGTCTAAAGTTCTCCTTTTGACTTCGCGACCCTGAATTTGTATTTGGTGGCAGATGCTCAAAATATTACCCAAACCTTTGGAAAAATCAGATCCTTTTCAGATTTAGGGGGCTATGAGATTAATCATGCAATGTCAGAAATGTGGTTGTTCAACTGCCCCAATCAGGTCCTGCCATCTGTCTAGCGAATACAGGGTGCTAGGTCTGCCCCAATCCAATATTTGGGCATTTTAGTGTTGCATGATTTTTTGCAACTTTTTCAACTCTATTATGTGTCGACACTCGCTAATGCCAAGAATATTTTAAATAACTGGCAGTCACTACCACTCTCCATAATTGGGAGAACTAAATTAATAACAAGCATTTGCAATGCAACAGGTCTCGCATTAGTTAGAGTTAGAGTTATTGGCATTGTAATTACAATGTTGCTCTATATTTTTGTGTATGCGCTGAAATTGCTAGGCGAGACCTAATGAACCCGTTTTTAGGTCTCGGCTAAGCGCGCGGAAGCGCGTTCTCGCCGAGAACCTATTGTTGCCGTGTCTGCTTTCCAGGAGAAAATCCTGGCCGCACGCATCTCCTTTGAGGCGATTTCAAACAGGCACGCGCACAAGTACGAGCGCGCTGTGGCCAGCTGCTGTCTACGTATGTGCATTTACACAGACACACACACGAGCGCCCACGCAGGCACATACAATACAGACACACACCCCCGCACACATACACACACGAGCGCACACACACACGAGTGCACCGAGCCCCTCCCTGCGCCGTTGCACACATACATACACACACACAAGTGCAACCGGCGTGTGACACTGAACATTCACCTTGCGGACTGGAAGGCATGGCACAATCCCCCCTCCCCCGGTGGAGTAAGCCTGCACCAGCCCCAAACGTCCGGAGGCCGCTGCACAGCATGCCCAGGGCTGAAAGAAATTACGAGCCCCATCTCGTCAAGTAAGCCAATGTCGCTGGAAGCGAATCGCAGACCCGTGCCCCACACCGCTGTGGGAAGAGAAGGTGCAACTTGCTGGACAGTGCGCTTTGCGCCCCCAATGGACTCCCATCCGCACCACAAGTGAGTGCCCAGCATGCGGCGAGCGGATAGGCCCACGGCCGCAGCGTAGGTGGCGCGCAACTAACTCATAGACGGACACTGCGCCCCCCTGCACCTATCCCGCGAGGGAACTTCGCGCCACACAGCTCCTGCCCCATGTGCGCCCCTGGGAAAGTGAAGGCCACGCGGTGAGCGGGTCAATGCCCCGATACCTGCTACTGAATGCTTCTGTGCATACCGACAACTGCCCCAGCGAAGAGGTGCCAGCACCGAAATCGAGGAAAGCCCAGCAGCGCTCGCACTCAACAACCTTCCAGGCCCGCTGGTGCAAAGCGAGAGCGCCGCGGCCGTTGGAGAGAAGAACCGAGGGCAGCATCACCTAGCGGTCGCAGGCCTGCACCGCACCATGAAAAAGCACCAACGAGGACACGGGGGGCCTGTGTGAATGGCCCTGGCCGTTATGATATGGCTACTGCGCCCCTATTGATTTTCACACAGCACAAGTAGAACCGGCAGGAGCAGCCCTATCTGCCTGGCAATAAATTAAATATGGCCGGTAGAGAGAGAAACGGCCCGCACTATGAGGCAGACTGCATGGCCTCCAATGTTACAGCAGCTACACCATTTACCTGTGAATATCCTGTGAGGCAGCCCTGAGCATGAAGAGCATCCAGTGAGGACTAGAGCCGCCTCAGCCTTGCAAGCAGCCCCGCACCTGCATGTACACCCCAGAGCGATTCCGGGCTTCAGCAAGACTGCTGCGCACGGGACAAACAATTTCACTGCAGTGCCACCTAGTGGCCACAGTTGGTTACTGCGCCCGGAAAAACGGAACACTTCTCAATTAAAGGCCAACAGCCTCAGGAGAGCTATCGTAGCCAGCACAGCGTAGTGACTGACTACAGCTTAACCCTTCCCTACCAACAACATTCTGCATGACAGGCAAGTCAGGTACTGCAAGGATTAAAGAAACTTCCTTTCAAAAAGTCAGCCCCAGAGGAAAAACTTACACAGCATGAGAACGGTTGCTGCACTGGACTAGGTAAAGGAAGCATAGCCTGCAATGCCCCTGTTGGAACTGCCCTACCATAAGACAAGGGGAAGAGACTGATGAGCCCAGTCAGAACAGCCCAACCAAAGGCCCACAGCAGCGCAGCCTGAGCACGCAACGCCCAGGGAGAGGAAAGGTCCGATTACTATACTGCGCTCCCTTTATTGGACAAAGTGCATTCTCAGGCCATGATGACTTATCACCCTTGGAATGCAGGCTTCTAATTTACAGACTTGCATTTCTGTACAGTCTACGTTTCCAGTGTCCCATCTATCAGTGGGTCTTCCCTCTGCTGTGAAAACCAATATGATTGGCTGAATTCTGTACTTGTCCGTACACTCACATCACATACACTCTGTACTAAAAGACAAACTGCAATTCAGGTAGTTTCCTCAGAAGTACCAAAGCTAAAAGAACTCTTTAGAATTCAGGAAGATGCTGGAGATGGAGATACAAGCTGAAGGATGAAATATTAAATGTTACTCCTAATGCTTTTGATTGTATTGCCTTGATTTGCAGCTTCAAGGCAGCAGAGTCATTTGTGGATGCTGACAAAGCAAATGTAACATTCCAATTCCAGTCCCTTTCTCAAGACTAGCACAGGAGGCTTATTTCGGCATCAAAGGATCTTCATTTCACTTTTCTCAGAGTTGTTGTTCATTGAATTATAACACAGGTTGTCAGTAGATCCATATTCTGAGCCGCACCTGGTAAGAGCCTATAAGAGGTTTACATTAAAAGGTGTGAAAAATCTTCATGTCTCATAAGACTCCAGGTGCTTCCACCCCATGAGGCACTGTACTGACAGTTGCCTCACAGATCCAGGTCTTTTTCTCTGGCTTCTGTGAGTAGGATCTCAAAGCACATAAGGTTGCACACCTATGTTTCATTGCTAAAAAAAAAGTGGCCAGTCTTTGCCTTTACCTTGTTTCGTAGGTGGGTCTCTGTGAGGGTGGCTCTGTGTGTGTGTAGGTGGGTCTGTGTGAGGGTGGCTGTGTGTGTGTGTGTGTGTGTGTGTGGGTGTGTGTGTGTGTGTGTAGGTGGGTCTATGTGAGGGTGGCTCTGTGGGGGTGGCTCTGTATGTGTGTGTGGGTGGCTTTGTGTGTGGGTGCAAATGCAATAGGTCTTGCATTGTCATTGTAAATGACAATGCCATTTATTTATATGTTTTAAAAACAAAAACATATATCAAAATATTGTCATGAGCAATGCCAATAGCTCTAACTTTAAGAATGCCGAGACCATTGCATTGTAAATGCTTGTTCTGTAATGTGACTCGTGTTTATGTAAAGTGGTTCAATACCTTCAGGTAAAGTTTGCACTAAACCTTTAAGATTAGAAAAATGAAATTGTTTTCGATTGACCTTTCGTGTGGCTAAAGGAGCTTGTGTGCACTTCTTATTGTTCTTAAGAAAAATACTGAAAAGAAAATTGCCACATAAACCACCAATTTTTATTTTTATTGGCACACACTGTAAATTGTCTTTTGCAGAACCAATATATAAGATCACGCTCTTCTGGTGCGGACAGGGAACCATCTAAGTGGATGTATGACGTTACAGCGCATACTTCGCGCTACATGACATTGCGGTTTTTACAACGCAAGTCATTACAGCGACTTGCATTGGAGGGCGCTGGACTTAGGAGTAGAATAATTTACTATTCCAACTCCAGTCTACGTACAGTATGGAAGGTGTTGGATAGTAAATGATACTATTCCTTGTCCTAGAGCACCATGCAGCGCAAGTCATTGTAACGACTAGCGTTGTAAAAACTACAATGTAATGGCATCGCAATGTAATCCCCAAATTGTAAACAATGTTTCCCCATCTAAGCTTGCCTGTGGAAGGAAGTCAGAATCATAGTGGTTTTAAACTGAGTCTACGGACAATGCTAAATATTGGCAGGACAGGCCATGGTGAGTTAACACTTTTCCACTTGCACTCTAAACAAGCATTTGCAATGCAATAGGTCTCACATTTGTGAGGCTTTAAGCCAATGGCATTGTAAATGACAATGTCTTTTTATTTATGTTTTAAAAACCAACACATAAATAAAAGGTGTTGTCCTCTACAATGTAGCTCAGACTCTCACAAATGCAAGACCTATTGCAGTCCAAATGTCATACACACAAGCAGACACAGGCACACACACATACAAACACAAACACACTGGTGCGCGCGCACACACACACAGGCAGACACTCACACAGACACGACTATATAAAAAACCTACTCGATGGCCACATACTCCAGGTAGAATGGAAACAGGCATGGAGTAGAGGTTCTTCTGGGTATTATGGATGCAATAATGAGGAGCTCCCTAGTTCAGAGTAAAATCTAAGAACAAAAAGGTAGACATTTGAAATGTACGAAAGGAGACCCTAATCTAGAATAAAGTGGTCCCTTTTCTGGCTATATACCTATAAGTAGCCAAAGTATAAGTGGGCCAAATCTTTCAGTCCCGAGGGCTTAAAATGGAATGATCTTGTGATCTATTATAAAGTCTGAAAAGGAAAAGATATGGACTGTAATGAGGGACTAAATGATTCTGGTGGTGAACATAAGGATGTCCCTGATAAAGAATTATGCTTACCATTAGTGATACCAAGGGGATGATGGATGAAGTGTTTGAGCAAATCAAACACTCACCTGATCTGGGTTAAATCCATCATCATTCTTTAGCTCACTCCACCACCCTAGTTCAGACATGGCCATATGCAAATCAATCTGACCCTGTGCCTCATGGGTACAGTCCAGCCCGAACCGCCAAGCCATGTCTTCCCTGGACCTGAAACAAGCATCCTGGAACCGGTTTCGGATTCATAATCCTCATCAGCCAGGCTTTCTTGAATCCAGTGGTAGAGTGAACAAGGGATCCACGTCTGGGTATACCCTGCCAACTCAGGGCGAACAAAGCGATACCAAAGGGGATGATGGACGGAGTGTTTGAGCAAATCAAACACTGACCCCCAGTCAACTGATCTGTGTTAAATCCATCATAATTCTTTAGCTCACTTCACCACTCCAATTCAGACATGGCCATATACAAATCAGTCTGACCCTCTGCCTCATGGGAACAGTCCAGCCCGAACTGCCAAGCCATGTCTTCCCTGGACTGGAAACAAGCATCCTGTGACCGGTTTCGGATTCATAATCCTCATCAGCCAGGCTATCTTGAATCCAGTGGTAGAGTAAGCAAGGGACCCACGTCTGAGCATACCCTGCCAACTCAGGGCGAACAAAGCGATACCAAAGGGGTTGATGGACGGAGTGTTTGAGGGGGACCCTAATCTAGAATGAAGTGGTCCCTAATCTGGCAACACACCTATAAGTAGCCAAAGTATCGGTGGCCCAAACCTTTCAGTTCCGAGGGTTTAAAATGCAATGATCTTGTGCTCTAATATAAAGTCTGAAAAGAAAAGAGATGGACTGTAGTGAGGGACTAAATGATTCCGGTGGTGCACATAAGGATGTCCCTGGTAAAGAAGTATGCTTACCATTAGTCCTTGGCAAAATAAGATAGTCCGAAAAAAAGATACAAGGGGCCCCAAGGTACACAAAAAACAAGTCGGACTAAAGGGTCTGTAAAAACAGAAATTAAGTTTTACTGCAAGATATTAGATTAGTTAAGCTTGCTAGAGCACAAGGAAAAGCATGGGTATAATCTTACCCGAGCGTCTCAATGAGACGCAGCCGCTTGGGACTACAGATAATAAAGAGCTGTGGATGGAGCGTTCACTCTAGGGGCCCAAAGGGTACTGCCCGGTATGCAGTGCAATACGTCTGAAAAAAATATATGAACATGGGATGTAAAAGCAGGCTAGTAAGGAGATAGCGCAAGACTAATATAAGGATAACTACAAGGTTATGTTGTACTTACCTACACGCCTAACAAAGTTATGGGGTATGAGTCCAAAGGAACAGCCAAACATCCAGAAGGTAGTCGGTGAGCGAAGTCAACCAAGGACGCACTACATGCAAGCATAAATGCACAAAAATAAAACGAGTAATGACTTGCTCCTGAATAGAGAGTATAGCATAGAGCGTACATCTAGAATGGCCTGACACACTGGTCACCATCTTGGAAGTACACAAATTAACATGCGGTCACTATGTATAAATGAGCAAACTTATGATGCAAACTAATGGGTGATGGACTAGCTAATTTTTAAAAACAATGATTATGAAAGAGATTTTGTAACCTATAAAGGGTATACATCACCAAATAGAGGTAGCCACTGGTTTGATTTGGAGCGGATACATGCCCGAATCAAGCTAGCAAAAGAAGCTTGGCGAACACAGCCGGTACGAAAACGGTACTAACATGCAGTGCCTCTAGTAACAAGCATTGGCCGCTTAAACATACGCACAGCAAGAAACAAGAAAATGCGCATGTGCGGGCGGCCGCGCATGCGCATTGGGATGGCAGACGGCGGTGCGAAAGAGAAGAGGGAGCCCTTGGACGCCGCGGACCAGGTAAGTGCCTTTTAATTTACTTCTGTCGTATATTTACATTTAATAAGGTATTTAGGAGAGGGCGGGAGGTAGGTGGGTGGCGGGTACTACGCTCCGCCCACGAAGCGTGCGTAGTGCTGCCTACTACGCCTACTCCGCAAGGCAGCACTTCGCACACTCCGTGGGCGGAGCGTATCAGTACGCCCAGGGTTAGTAGACAGCTTGTTTATTTTGGAGTTTTGTAGCACACTGTGTCCTCATATGAAACCCCCCCAAAAACTTCAACCTCACTCCTTCCCTATAACTGCCACACTTTAGACTACAAGGTGCAGAGTTTTTCAAACAATTCACAAACGAAACACCTATAGACACTCCTTAGCTGTGACAGGTCTGCTGTTGGCAAACAATAAAAAAAACAGTATGGTTTGAGGGGCGTCACATGTAGTATCCAAACCTCCTCCCAAGCCATTACGACCATTCTTTCCAATCCTGGGCTTTCGTGTGACAACGAAATGCGTAGCATATTGCAGTCCGTGCTTCTTTCCTGAGATCAGGGCGAGCAGACTAGTGCTCGCCCCTCCCACCCTCCCGCCCTCGCCACTACAAAATGGAGCCACCACCCCGGAAGCGCAGCGGACAGACGCAGCGGGCGCGCCAAAGGCAAGCCCGTCTGCGCCCGTCTGCGACAGACTGGGACCAGGGGCCACAATCCCTGTCCTACTTACCAGCCACCCACGTCCTATGAGAACAAATGTCATCACATACTCAAGCAGTGAACTAAAAAGTTTCAACACCTTGGGCACATTACACCAAGCGTCATGTGCACAACTGGGACCCCTGAATACCATGGGGCCAGTTAGTTGTCTGAACTGTAACTGGGTGAGTGATCCCTGGCACTGCCCTACTAACTCTACCACCTCCGACCTGGTCTTGAGATGTATCTAGCTCAATGCAAGGTCCCTCCCCAAACATGCAATCGAAATCTGGGACATTCTGGAAACTGCAAAACCAGACTTACAGCCTGATTCATGAACGGGCCGTTTTGCGAGGCTCAAATAGCGAATCATAAGGAATCGCTATTTGAGACTCGCAAAACGGTATTCATGTAGGAATCGCAATATTAATTGCAATTCCCACTGATTCCTTATTTGCGATTAGCTAATTGCTAATCGCAAATAAGGAATAACTCCCAATGCATTCCTATGGGCCAAAAGGCCCATAGGAATGCATGGGGAGTCATTCCTCATTTGCGATTAGCAATTAGCTAATCGCAAATAAGATTGCGAGTACAAGGGTGCCAGGGGTGTCCAAAGGACACCCTGTAGCACCCCTGCAATGGAAATTAACACAGGTGTTGCACACACACATGTCCAAAGGACATGTGTGTGTAACGTGCAACTCAGAAAAATGCATTTAAATGCATTTTTCTGAGTTTTCGCAATTTACCACGAGGTCTGACCTCGCGGTAAATTGCGGCCCGAAATTGCGATTTCGCAATTGTAAAATGGATGATGAATTACATTTAAGGAATCTCAAATAGAGATTCCTTAAATGTAAATCCTCGCAAATATGCGAATTTGCAAATAGCGATTTTTGCATTTGGGATGTTGAATCCCAAATGCAAAAATCGCACTCGCAAAGGGCCAAATTCTCAGAATCTGGCCCTTTGCGAGCGCAAATATGAATGATGAATCAGGCGGCTAGTCTTTATTACTGAGACGTGGCTTGACAATCACAGCACCCCGGACATTGCTACGGCCCTCCCAGATAACTATAACATTCTCAACTTGAACAGGGTGAAAAAAAAGGGAGGCGGGGTAGCATTGCTGTTTAAAGACTCCATCACTTGCAGACAGGAGGTGATTACTAAGGCCAGCAGCCATGAAGCCATGGCATTCTCAGTGTCCACTAACACCAATACTCTATTTAGTGGTGTTATTATTTACAATCCACCTGGCTGCACGTCTGAGTTCAATACTCAACTTCTGGCACAAGTTATGCCTGTCTGTCTTCACAGCAAAAATCTATTACTCCTAGGGGACTTTAATATTCACTACGATGATAACAACAACCCCCTTGCCAAACAGCTAGTAGAAAATATGGAGATCCTGCAGCTGTCCCAACGAATTAAACAACCAACACATAGGGCCGGACATATCCTAGACTTGATGTTCTCCAATATAAACCCCATCTTCATTAAAGGGATAAAGCCATTAGTATGGACGGACCACTCTATGGTCGAGTTCAATATCCACCTACCTGTTAAAAACTCCAGACCCTCTTATCAAGTAGCAACTCATAGGAGGAGTTATACTAACTTTAATGTTGAAACTTTTCAGCAACACTTTATGTACTCCTATGCAGAAAAAACAAGTATTAACGAAGCAACAGATAGGCCTCAGACCCATATCATGATGGCACTTGAGCATTGCTCAGTGCGTCGCCACGATGCCAAACCCAGGCGTACCTTACATTTACATTTACATTTATTTCACTTGTTAAGCGCGTAATTCACCCGAAGGTCTCAGAGCGCTGGGAGCAGACAAGATCCTTGGATTTCAGCAGATTCAGGGGGTTTAAGGGTTCGGGATACTAGGGATTAAAAAGGCAGGTTTTTAGTAGTTTCCGGAATCTGGCGTGATCTGGCTCTTCTCTCAGTGATGTGGGGAGGGAATTCCATGTTTCTGGGGCGGTTTTACTAAAAGCTCTGTCCCCGTTTCTGACCGTTCGAACTCTGGGAACGGAGAGAAAGGCTTTACTGGAGGAGCGTAGGGTCCTGTTTGGGATATGAGCTTTAAGTTTCCTTTCCAGGTAAGCAGGTACATGTCCATTTACTGCCTTATGGACCAGGCAGCAGAGCTTGAACTTTATACGTTTTTTAACGGGGAGCCAGTGCAATGTTCTGAGACATGCTGCTGACGGGGTGCGAGGGGGTAGATCTAATACTAGCCTCGCAGCAGTATTTTGAAGAACCTGTAGTCGGTTTAGTAGTGATTGGTTGATGGCTGAAAACAGGGCGTTCCCATAGTCCATCCTGTTTATAACCAATCCTTGGACTAGGGGCATGCGTGCTGAGAGCGGGATCCATTTAAAGATCTTCCTCAGGCTACGTATCTGGCCGTAGCTAATTCCCACTGTTTTTTTTATATGTTCAGACATGGTAAGCTTGTTGTCTAGGATTACACCCAAGTTCCTGACGTATGGTTTGGGGGCAGGGCAGGTACCAAGAGCGTCAGGCCACCAGTCCGGTGACCAGATTTGGTCAACTTTGCCAAAGAGCATGACTTCGGTCTTCCCTGCCTTCATCATTAAGTTGTTTCTGGTCATCCACTCTTGTATTTTGGTCATACAGTTTTTGAACCTATATTTAGCGTCTTCATGGTTTTGGCTGATGGTGATGAGGATTTGTGTGTCGTCAGCATAAGATATTGTCCCAAAACCGCTTTCTCTGATGATTTTGGCCAGAGGGGAAACATAAATATTAAAAAGGGTCGGGCTTAAAATAGATCCCTGTGGGACACCTTTATCATTTTTATAGGAGATAGAGGTGTGGTCTCCAATTTGGACCCTTGATCGTCTGTTTCCAAGGTAGCTTGATATCCATTTAAGAGCGTTTCCTTCGACACCAATCTCAACAAGGCGCTCTAACAGCATGCGATGGGAGATGGTGTTGAAGGCCGCAGATAGGTCCAGTAGTATCAGGATGGCTGATTTTTTGGGGTCTAAGGATAGCCTTATATTGTCCACAACCTCCAACAAAGCTGTTTCGGTGCTGTGGAATGCCCTGAAACCGGATTGGGATGGATCAAGGAGTTTATTAGATTCCAGGTGGGCAACAAGCTGTTTATTGATTAGGGTCTCCATGATTTTCCCAAAGAGTGGCAAAAGGGAGATAGGCCTATAATTTGCAAATTGATCTGGGTCAGCGTTTGGTTTCTTCAGAATGGGCCTAATTATTGCTTCCTTCCAATGGTCGGGGACAACGCAATGTTGTATTGATTGGTTAAAAATATTAGTCAGGGTGGGGATCAAAGCTGGGGAGATTTTGTGTATGACTTGTGGCGAAGCAGGGTCACCCGGTGCTACAGATTTCATTTTCAACAGCGCGTGATTTACATCCTGCTCGGTCAGGGGTAAGAACAGTTTCAGCGTGTTGTCGTGGCTGCTGTGGGAGTTTTGCCTTTCAATGGGAGGAGTGCTGGCCTCAACCTCAGTTGTTGGTTGGGGAAATCGTTTGTGAATTTCGGTTATTTTTTCATGAAAGTAGGAGGCTACGGATTTCACCCATTTTTTGGAGTCAGGGAGCGCCTGTTGTGTACCTGGGGGTGTAGTAAACTCCTTCACAATATTAAATAGTTCTCGTTGGGAATTTGCTGCTAGGGCGATCCTGTTTCCCAAGTAGACTTTTTTGGCCTCAGCAATGTCCTGCATATACTGTCTATGAGCCACTTTGTATAAGTGTCTGTCTTGGGCGCTTTTTGTCTGTCTCCATTTTCACTCTGCCAGCCTAGTAGCGCATTTTCTTTGTTTGAGTTCCTTGTCAGAAAACTGGTACGGGCAAGAACTAAAGATGTTAAAAAGGAAATGTACAATGCTGGAACACAAATGGAGATTAACAAAAACTCAAGAGACCAGATTGGCATATAAGAAAGAACTCACACAATACACCAAAGCCATTAGGAAGGCAACAAAGGACTATTTCTCTCGTGGAATTACAGAAAATAAAGACTCTTCCAAAGAGCATTTTAAAATAGTAAAAGAACTATGCAGCCCTACCAGTCTCTCATCTAATTTGATTCCCTCACAAACAGGCTGTGATAAAATGAATAACTTTTTCTGTGAAAAAATAGACAATATCTATTCATCATTTTCCAACCCCAAATCGAATGGCTCGGATGCCCACGAGCCACCCTCCTCCCAAGCTTGTGCTCCAGCTTCGGCCCATTCTATGAAAAGGAAGTGGGCAAAGCTATGCTAGAAATTAAATCTGGCTCCCCCTTGGACCCTTGCCCCCACCATATTTTTCGGCAACTCATCCCATCAATTTGCCCAGCAGTGACCCAAGTGTTGAATCACTCGCTAGGAGCGGCCGAATTCCCAATCAGCTGGAAGAACGCCACAGTCACCCCCTTCTAAAAAAAGCAGGTCTAGATATCAATAACCCGGCCAACTACAGACCCATATCTCAGCTGCCCTATTTATCGAAAGTACTAGAAAAACTGGTCAACAGGCAACTGGACAGTTTTCTTGAAACAAACAGCCTACTTGATATCTCACAAACGGGTTTCAGGGCCAACAACAGCACGGCCGTGCTGGACAATATCAGAATGGATGTAGATCAGGGGAAAACAGTTGCCCTGATATTATTGGATCTCTCGGCGGCATTCGACACCGTCCCACACAACCTGCTTCTAGAAACTTAAGCATCTAAAGGCATTAGGGACAGAGCACTGGGATGGCTGCGGTCCTTCCTATCGGATAGAACGCAATCAGTGCACATGGGCAATTTTGCATCTCCGCGCCGGAACATCAAATACGGGGTCCCACAGGGGGCCTCACTAAGTCCAACATTGTTCAATGTATTTGTGTCTTCCCTGGCAGAAATAGGCAGAAAGTGGGGTGTCGAAATCTGCTCTTATGCAGACGACACTCAACTAACAGTAATCTTGGACGAGAGGAACGACCCCAAGGATAGGTTACTAAAGTGTCTCTCTGAATTGTCTGACTGGATGCACAACCACTGCCTTAAATTAAACGCAGACAAATCAGAGATACTGCTGTTCGGCGGAGACACTCAATTGTGGAACAACAGTTGGTGACCAGAAGCCCTGGGTACTCCACCAGCTCCGACACCAACAGCAAGAAATCTTGGAATAACAATTGACACCTCTCTATCCATGAAATCTCACGTCGCTACCATATGCGGCAAAGCCTTTGCAATATTAAAAATGCTTAGAAGAGTTTTCCCCTGGATTCCCATAGAGTGCAGAAAGATCCTGGTCCAGTCTCTACTGATGAGTAGGCTGGACTACGGAAACTCCCTGTTCGTAGGCATGGCAGATTATCTCTTCAACAAGCTTCAAATGGTGCAGAACGCAGCGGCCAAGCCATTTGCATGAAAAGAAAGTTTGACTCAGCCAAGAGCTGTCTACGTGACCTCCATTGGTTGCCAATGAAGCAAAGAACAACTTTCAAAATTATGTGTATAACACACAGAGCACTGCACAATACAGGCCCACTTATTCTGAGAAACAGGATTCAGTTCTATGCTCCAACCAGAAACCTCCGCTCTCAATTCTCGGCACAAGCCAGAACCCTTCGGGTAAAGAAAGCCAGGATGGGTCAGCGCCGTGATATCCTACTTGGATGATTGTTAGCGCTTTATAAGAAAAGAAAAGAAATCAAATCAGGCTACGTTTAGAGGCTGTCCAAAAAGGTATGAGCGAATCTTTGTGTTGTGGATGAAGCAATACGATGTCCTGGAGGAAGATTCTGCCTAAAGAGCTTGAACCTCTTTGCTGTACATATTTGGACGGTGTTTTTATTACATCAGAGTTTATTGCACGTTTTGCCAACAGATCTACCGACTTTGTTGCCTTTGTCTATAGTTGTTCCCATAGAAATGTCAATTAAAGTCTTTTATTACACCAATAGACTGACGAAAAGGCAGTTATTTGTTGGGGCAAACCTAAGACTTGAAACAGTGTTGGTAATGACTGTACACGGAAGCCAATCAATTCCATGTGAATGCAGTTCCTGTTGCTCTGTAAAGTCACTAATGATAGTTCTATGATAGTTCTATATGGAGGATGACGATGGTGTGAAAGGCATTTATTATAAACAGCAAAATACTGAAGAGATCACTAAAACTCTGGCATATTCCACATTTCCCTAGAACATATTTAACTAGATGGGCATTAAAAAAAATCACTGAAATGTTATTATGTGTGCGTATAATTCTATTATCAATAGGATTTCGGATGTTACTGGTGGCAGGAAGAGGTGGAAGCTGGTGAGTGACTGAATCAAATGGATGTAGCAGGGGTATCACTGGGGATGTTTCGGTGCACAATGAGGATCTGTGAAAGAAATTCTGCATTATATCCTGGTGGCCTAATGAAAGACAGGTAGGGCTTGCATATTAGGCCAGGGTACAAAAGCGGAGGTGTGTTTGACACCTGAGATGTGGGAGCAGGTCAGTGGATTTTAAGGATTAGTAGACAGTGGGGTCAGGAGGCCATTTGAAAAGGCAGGATGTTTGGCAGTGGATATAGGCAAGTAGGTAGTATTGGGAAAGAGGATCAGTCATTGAATGTGAAGGAGTCTTAGGATATGGTGGAAGGGTGCGAAGCTTGACATACCTCTACCGCCGGCACACAGAGAGTCAGGCAGCTGGCCGCTCTCCGGGATGCTGAAGCCATCGTCATTCTCGATACCTGCTATCTCGCTCTCTTGCTGGGCTAGGAAGGCGGCAGCATGATGTTCTTCGCGGATCCCATTTCCCACCTCAAGTGGAGCCGAGCTGAACATGTCAAACTCTGCCACGGTGCTGTGGGTGAGAGGAGGGCTGGGTCTGGTGCGAGTGGGGAGCGGAGGTACACAGACAGGTCACCCCGGACAGAAAACAGCGTAAACACAAGACTGCTCATCCGGCCCGAGCGATAAACATGGAAAAGGGACAGGCTGTCTGCCACTGATAACTGATCACAAATTAGCCATCTTTCAAAGGAGACATGAAAAGTCTGCACAACGTCAGCTGTAGAATTATGTCCTAATAGCTCTATAAGATACAACATGGTATTGCTATTTTTATTGTAGCACACTAAACTGTTTATATTACTGAGAGAGTATTAGTTATGTGGAAACAGATGTTTTGTACAGAGTAAGCGATTCATGATAGAAAAAAAAGTATCTTACAGAACAATGTCTTATTACGAAACTGCCTTTAAATATATTTCAGACATGCCATTGGACTACTTTGATTTCCTGTAAATAACGTATTTTCCAACATGGTCGCTACAACAGGTGTTGACATGTCACCCTCATTCGGACTCTACTTCAAGTACGCGCCAAGAGCAAAAAAGACGCTCTGTGTGTGCACGTCTTCTGTCCGGGCAGGCACGGAAAACAGGAGACAGGAAGGGAACAACCATGCCTCCCTGCCAATCAAAGGTGAGCATTTTTGACACGTACCAATGACAAGCATGGGTCGAGCTTCCACCCAGCTTCCAAAGCAAAACCGACAACAGTAGTCTTGCAAGTGGGCAGCTCATGTGTTGCGTCGCTAGGCAAGACCTAAAAAGTATGACACAAAGGGGTATGGTCTGATGCCCATGGAGTGAGCAGCATCGCTCAAGAGCTCCGACCGGGCGACTGCCATTAAGCTCCATCCTGACCCCCTCAGATAAAAATCCGATCCTGGGGGGGCTCCCAAATGAGCCCAGAGCAGAGGGCCTTATCGGAGACTGCAACACACCTGAGCAGGAGGCGACGGATGGGAACAAGCAGAGCTCAACGGCCGAATTGCAGGTCTCCCAAGATGATGACGACCTGCGGAATGAAGCAAGAGATGAGCTGCGGGAAATCCCCTGACACCGGCGAGGCAGGCAAGTGCCCAGAGAGTAGAAGTGACCCTTCGTCTGTACCAGACCACGAATGGTGACCAGATCAGCGAGCACACGACTGAAGGGAACTGGCAACGCATCTGTGAATGACACTTGGAGCTAGAAGGAGGTGGAAGAAAGCGACCGCCTGATCCCAGAATGTGATGAGCGGGCGGAAAAGAGAGTAGAGCAGAGCACTCAAAGTGCGGGCTTGGTTGTCTTGGTGCCACCAGCCATGAAGATCTGGAACCACCAGGCAGCATAGAGGCGACAGGCCAGAGCAGAGAGGACGAGACCATACGGCTCTGCGTACAGCCTGGCTGCGCAGGGACATACCTCACTACACAGCAGGGGGTAGCATCCTTTCACAGAGGGGCTGTGTTGTGGGCCTATGCGGGGAACAGGCTTTCAACATGAGAGGAGAGCCCTGCCTCTATCCAACCCAATAGCAAGGCCCGCCTAGACCCTAGGAGGGGGGGACAAACAAAGTAAAGCAAGCACAGCGGACATTTCACTTCAGATAAACAGAGCGGCAGCAAGTAGGTATCATAAGGGGGGGCAGGATCTGACAAAGGAGAGATTTGCCAGATGGAGGACAGAGGCTCAATGGTGATCCCCTTGCAGAACAGGAGTGTGGGATGTCTGGATACTAGAAGTAGGGTGAAGGCACAGAGAGGCCTCGGTACTGAGAAGTGAGGACGAACCCCCATAAGGCATTACCTTTGACTCCGAACTACCCTGCATGTTATTAGAGGGTTGGAGGAGCATCAGACCACGAGCGCCATAGTCTGACTTACTTGAATCCGGAGCCAGACCCACTACTGGACGGAAGACTCCCCTATATGGGGTAGCAACTTTGAGAGGCATGTGTAAACCTGACAATGTCACTAGGAGGTCCCTGAAAAAGGAAGTGGAACAAGAGCCACCGGGACAGAGAGAAGAGAGGAAAGGTGTGCAGCAGCGATGCAGAAGGCAGTACTCTCCTACTGCGAGCAATCAATTAATCAATCAAGGCATTTATAGAGCCTGTTACTCACCCGTAAGAGCAATGTGGAAGGTGACAAAAAGCAAAAAAAGATGGATCTCGAACTGAAACCTCACAGGCAGAGTGCCCACAGGACCCAACACTGCAGGTCATTCTGCAAGCAATTACTGCCTCCAGTGAGTGGCTGGAGGGGAAGATAGATTCCACAGACATGGATTTGGGCATTCTCAGAGATGACCATTAGCGACTGGCAGAACAAGTCTCAGCAAATGAACGCCAGCTGACACAGTCATATAAATGCATCATATGGAACATAAGGGGAATGCATACCACGACAAAGAGGTATAAAGTATTGTCCTATCTTAGGAGAAGGGGAGTTCAAATAGCCCTCCTGCAAGAAATGCACTTCATGCAGAAAGACAGACTAGCACTGCAGAGATGCTGGAGAGGTCAGGCTTACCCACGGGGGACCCTTATATGGATACAAGCAGGGATCCCATTCCCTAGTAGACCCAGCGGGCCAATATGTTGTGGTGTGAGGATGATTAGAAGGACACAAACTAAATATGGTAAGTGTTTACGTCCCTAACAGTGAATAACCTGCCTTCTTTGCCTACTTGACCCACCATCTGACCTTGTATTTGATTAGCCTCACAATAGGGGGGAGACTTTAACAGTGTAGCTGACATGCATCTGGACAGATGCCATCCCCCTTTATGAGTCTCTCTGACAAAGAGCGCTGCACAAGCATTTTAGGACTAGCAACACTACTGGGGGCTACTAGATTCCTGGAGAACTCTGCATCCCTACGACTGTGACTATTCCTACTTCTCGGCCATGCACAACCTCCATGTGAGATTAGACACCATTTTATGCACTGCAGATATACAGCGATTAGTGCGCACGACTGAGTATCTATACTGAACAATATTGGATCACATAACCAAATCATACTTGGCCTGCAGTGGACATACTCCATGCCCGCAATTCCTATCTGGAGACTCTGCCCTGATGCACTAGAGGATCAGGTCTTTAGAGAAGGGATTCGGGAGAAGATCACTCAATACTTCAGCGATAATGCAAGGACAGCCTCCTCTCCAATAGCAGAGTGAGATACCTTTAGACGTGTGCTCCTCCTAGAGCAGAGGTCTTCAAACTTTTTGATGCCGAGAGCCCCCTGTCAAAAAATGTTGAGCGTAAGGACCCCCTCCTGACAAAAATTTCTAGAACTCGGTCCTCCTCATCATTGCCAACTATCAACAACCATAAATGCCCCCAATTCCCACAGCAAATCATTTTTAAATAGTGGAAATAAATTAAACAGTGTTTAGCAAACCAAAGGTCAGTAAGAGAGCTTGGGGGCTGAAGGTAGTGACCTAATTAGGGCCACCCGGGTCACTCTCGACCTCCTCTAGCCTTCCAAGAAATGAAGAGTCGATGACGCAGTAGAGAACACCAACAGGCTAGTTTATTCACTGAGTATACTGCAGTGGAGTCCAATCAGACCAGCCTCCTATGATGGCTGACGAGGGACTGACTCAAACAGGCATAAGGTTACATTATGTATGTTGTGGAGCCCACAAAGACCTCCCCCCACCACTCTGATCCACCTATGCTACTGTCAGGCGGACAGCAGGTATCAGTCTTAAAACCTTATTACTCACTGATATACGTGGGTTGTTTGTCCTCCTATCAACAGGACAAGTGAAACAGTTGTCTTTTTATGTAGCACAATTACCGTCAGGTCTTCCTAATTGTGTTTCCTTTCTTTTTCAATTCCCCCTTTCTTTCTTCTTTCACAGGTAATTTCTAAAAAAAATCAGGCATGCACTAATCATTGTCCTAATGATGATCCTGCTATTTTGTTGAAAGGATGGAAACGTCGTTGACCCATGTTAAACAGCTTGCACATTAATCCACTGTTTAAAAAAGTGCATTGACTGTTTATACTAAGCTTGAAAGAATTCACATTTAACAAGCTAAACCTGTCTTGCCTGAAATGTCTTTGTCTGTTTTGTATATGTCATGTTCCACATAGGATACAGGATTGCGTCCCACTATATTGATGTTCTCAACTATGGTTGTCTGATTGATTGCATTATTAAATTTACTGTCCGGTTGGACCTTTGGAATATAGTATTGATTTCAGTCTATATTTATCCTGCTGATATCTGACTGTTTAAGGACCATTGTTTGTATATATAACTGCTACCCAAGGTCCTTATTTACCTTGAGGGTGTCATTGTTTTTCTTGACTACATATCCAAGTAGCATAAGTTGTCAGCTGATTCCACATGCATCAACTTTCTTGTTTACGACTATTTTGTATTTAGCACAATGTTAGGTCACTTGGTCAGCATAACGATTACCATCTGTCACCTTATCATTTCCTGACTGGTGAGTGGCACATTTGACCACGGCCACTTCTTTTGGCAACTGAATTGCTTCAATTAATTCTTTGACAAAATGTCAATTTTTATTAGGGGTTCCCGAAGAAGTCATAAAATCCCTTTGCATCACCAGCTGCCCAAAGTCATGCACAACCCCATAACCATACTGACTGTCAGTATATATGGTCACGCTCCAATTTTTCCCAATTTTGCAAGCTTTAATTAAAGCTACCAATTCGGCTATTTGTGCAGACTTGACTACTGGTAAATAGGATGCTTCGACTATTCAAGCCAATGTGCCCACAGCATAAGCAGCACGCAATCCTCCTCCCTCATGGCGCATACACGAGCGATCTACGAACAGCTCATGTTCTGCATTCTTCAAAGGTTCTTCCTGTATGTCTGGACGAGGTTTGGTACTTAACTCAGTAACATCTAGACATTCATGGTCAACGTCATCTATTACTTCTTCAAAATGCTGATCTGGCAACAAAGTTGCTGGGTTTAAGACTGTACATCTCACTATTGTTACATTCTCTGCCCCTAGTATAACTCGCTCATAATTAGTCGGCCAACTAGGAGTAAGATACTGAGTTCGAGTTCTTAATAACAGTATCACGACTGCATGGGGAACATGCATCTTTACAGGGTGTCCTATTACAATGGATTCACTTTGTTCCAAACGTATGCATGTCACAGCTACTGCTTTTAGACACTATGGCAATGCAGATGCCACTGGGTCCAATGTTGCAGAAAAATATACCACTGGCCATCGCATTAGGCCATGTCTCTGTGTTAAGACTGAGAGTGCACAATTGTCTCTCTCGTCACAGAATGATGCAAAGTCTTTTGAATAATCTAGCATACCTAAAGCAGGTGCTTTACCTACACAGTTTTGTAATTTTATAAAAGCTGTCATGCTTTCATCATCCCACTCTACTGGATCTTTTGCTCATTTCTTAGTCATTTGTATCAAAGGTTTGGCTAGTACTGCAAATCCCACAATCCACATTCTGCAATAACCTTCGACTCCCAGAAACATCCTTATCTCTTTTTGGGTCTGTGGTAACTGCATATGTTTTATTATTTGTATTCTTTCTGAGGTCACTCTTCTGACTCCTCTTTTCATTTGGTGACCCAAATATTTAACTGAGGTAGTGCAAAATTGTAATGTCTTTGATGCCACTTTATGTCCACCTTCAGCTAAATGGTTTAGTAAAGCAATTGAATCAACAACACAGTCACTTCGAGTTTTTGACTCGACTAGTAAGTCGTCAATGTACTGCACCAAGACTGAGTATCTGGGCAATACCAGAGATTCAAGAAATGTTTTCAGAATTTGATTAAAAATCAATGGACTTTAATTGTACCCTTGCAGAACACGATTCCAATCATAAATATGATCATCAAATTTAAATGAAAACAGAAATTGGCTATAAGGATGCAAGGGAATGGAGAAAAAGGCTTGGCATAATTCAATTACTGTGAATCATCCTGCATTCCATGGAATCTGATATACAATTACTGCTGGATTTAGCTCTATTGGACAACATGGTACAACAATTTTGATAATTTTCCTCAAGACTTCGACCAACTATATTTTCAGTTTGGTTTCTTTATACCAATTACCAGCAGCCCGTCCCGACCTTGTCCGGGAGCAATCAGGCTTCCCCGCCCCCCGCCCGCCCCGACATTGTCCAGCAGCCCGGGCCCCCGCCGCGATCATTAGTGCCCTTTGTTATTTGGGGCTCTTGGTATGAGCACAGTGTACTTTTCTTTTGGAACAATGTGACATTGCTGCTGTTTGGCTCTATCCATGGCGTGACCCCCGCCCGCCCCAACATTGTCCAGCAGCCCGGGCCCCCGCCCACCCCGACATTGACTAGCATCCCGGGCCCCTGCCCGCCCCGTCCCCCGCCTGCCCCGTCCCCCGCCTGCCCCGACCTCCACCTGCCCCGACCCCCGCCTGCCCCGACATTGTCTGTGGGTACCCCGGAGCCTTACCTCAGCCACCGCTCCTCCCACCTGTCCGCCGCTCCTCACCGCCTGTCCGCCGCTCCTCACCGCTCCTCCCCGCGCCATGTCCGCCGCTCCTCCTCGCGCTCCTGGATGCGCTCCTCCCCGTGCTCCTGACGTCAGCACGCAGGTCGCGGCCGGCGCTACTTTGAAGGGACTACTTTTTTTTATGTAAATTTTTTAAATAACGCATATTTGTATAGTTTATATAGCCTATGTCCATCTGCACACCCTGACGATTACAATGATGTATCCAGTGTGTGGATTGGCCCTGTGGTTCCCGAGTTTACCCACCTCAAAGGTTCAAAGTTCTTACATTATAATAGTAGTATAGATAGGCGAATTACAAGGACTGCTCATTATTTCCTTTAATATGCCTTGCTCAACCAACTGCTCAATTTTCTGCTGCAAGTGCAACACCAGCTTTTAACTCTGGGCTCATTTTGTACATGCGTGTATTTGGGTAAACTGCACCTTCTTTTACAGTTACTTTTATTGGGTCTACATTTGCCATTAATCCTACTTCTTTTCCTGTAAAATCCCACACAACAGGATATACTGTAGTTTGGACTGTGTCAGGCAACTAATTTGGTGTCATCATGGAAAGCATGTCATTCACTTCAGTTTCCTGTTTAGCTAACATGATCTTGTATCCCCCAGCTTCATCAGGAGCATGCATTGCAACACCATCCGGTGTGCAAAATATTGTGCAGTTCATTTTGAACAACAAGTCCCTTTCTTAAAAGTTCACGGGACTCGAGTCACACACCACGAACTTGTGCATTTCTTTAAAATTGCCAATATATACCTCCATTGGTTCGGTAATTGGGGTCCTAATTTGTTTATTAGAAACGTCCACTATATGGATCGCTTCTCCCGAGAGGGGAAGGTTTGGGATGCCTGCTGTTCTCACAATAGAACGGGTAGCACCAGTATCCAATAAGAAGGTGATGTAATTTCCTTCAACTTTACCACCTATAAGCGGACAGGACTGATCTACCGGCAAGGACGTGCCAAGTACGCATTCCTCTCCACCCCCTCTCAGGCACCCTCATTGTGATTTTGCCGCAAAAAATTAATCCTGCAAAAGAAACTGTGGTGTTACAGAATTTTTCTTACCACTCCCCTCCCGGAATCCGGTGTCCACACTGTCCACACTGTACTTGGCTTGACTCACAAAATCTGGCATAGGGGCAGGTGCAAATGGCTCTGTACAACCTGCTGCAGTTGCCTCATTAACACTCATTCTGCTTCTGTGGATTTAAATGTTGATTTTGGACATTAATATTCTGTATAAGCTTACACTCGTTCTTCCAATGCCCCAATTTCCCTCACCCATGACAGGGAAACTTTTTCTTTACTTCTTCTTTACTCATTCGCCCTCTTGGTTTACCCCCCCTTTTTTCACCTTGACCCATTCCTTGGTTTTCTGCCTGATTACTTAGCTGAAGTTCTTGCTGCTCTGCTAAAGTAACTTAGGCCCACATTACATTTTCTTCTAAATTCTTCCGGCTACTGTCGATCTCATCCCCACAGTACTTTGCGTACTTGAGAATTTAATCTATGGGCTTTGCTTGCCAGCATAACATATGCTGTTCAATCATTTGGGATATGTTTAACCTTAATCCAGTCAGGAACCTGTACACAAAATGTGTCATATTCTTGTTTTCAATGTTCTCAAACTCACTATATTGCTTAAACGCCTATAAAAATCATTCATAATATGCATGTACTGACTCATCTTTTTCCTGAGTTGTTCTGTCTATTTTTATCCAATCAGTTTCCTTTGGGGGAATTTTCCCTTTCAGAAAAGTAATTACCTGATGATATTTTTTCATTACATCGTCCGACGGGGCTCCTGTCTTTGCATCACTTGGGTACTCATCATTAGGCCAATCTATCATGATTTTACATTCTGCCCATAAATCAGCAGGAAAAACAATGTCAAACAAACCATCTAAATCCTACAACAAAACTTTTGAAACTTTTACAAACCTTTCAACTTGCCTGTACCATTCTACTGGTTGTCTCTAAGCTTTGGGAAATCATTTGTGAATTATAAAAGTTTCTGTCTGTCCATGGAACATGTATATAACCTCCCCCTTGAACTTCTCTCATTGGGCACAACCTTTCAACCTTTTCTGCTTCTTTCAGTGAATACTCAGATGTCGATCAATTTGTCTGTGCTTCTTCCTTTTTCTGCATCCACCTTACTTTCCATCTATCCAAATCTCCCAATTTTTGCAACAATGTCAATAACTCGTTTATCTGTCATTTTTTCCTGAAACATTCATGTTTTCTAAATCTTTGTCAGAAAATTCTGCCCTATATGGTTTCTGCAATACTTTGGATTTACCCATGTGAATTTCCATTTCAAAAGCCAAATTCATTCGTTTTTCATGAAATATTTTTCTATTTCGAGTGATGCGTCTGCATATGAATAGTAACTCTTCTTCACTAAAAGTGTTTATTCTTTCTATCCCTACATTTCCAGCTATCATTTCTTCCAGTTCTACTCGTAATTTAAATATATCCAATACCTTTGGTTGTGTTTTTGGCTTTCTCGTGTCCGCCTTTCCATTTCTTCTGGGGTTACTACAGTAGCACTTCTTGTTCCTGTGTGTGTTTCGATCTGTACTTCTTTTGAGCATCCAGGTGTGACTTTTCTGAATGAATCGCTTATTGGCTCCCTTATTGGCAAATCCATTAAAGAAATTATCGACTCACACTCACTTGCCTGATCATCTATTATTATTTTTTTCTTTTCTGTGTTGTGTGATCGGTGTAGTCAGAACAGGAGTTTTAGGACAATTTTGCCTTTCCCCATACAAAGGAACAACAGGACCTATTGTTACTGGTATTGTTAGTGTTTTCTGAGTTAATTCACTTTTATTTTTATTTATCGCTTCTCTCTCCTTCTCTTGAAGTACCTTTTCTATTGTAGTCTCATTTACAACCTGCAGAACCAAGGGTGTTTTTAGAAATGGGGCTCTAGGGGTAATTCAATTTGATTCTTCCTGGAGGAGGATTTTTCACGAAAATGTCTTCAAAATAATCATCATCTGATTCTCCACTACCAGTCACTAAATGTTTTGTTTTCTCTGTACTTTTGCTTCCTGTTGTTTCTTCTGTGGTCATTACAGGATATAATCCTTCTATTATCATGGCCTGTCTCCATTGTTTCATCTGTTTATCTCAAGTCTTACGTGGACATTTAGGATAAAATCTACTCGAATTCTGGTCATTTCGTAATCTGTCTCTCTCAAAGGCCTCAGTTTCCCATTCTTCTAAGGCTTTGTACTGGGTTATACTAGGTCTTGGTTCTAAATCATCCATGTGAGTTTGCAAATTATGTAAAATTCTACCGGTAAATGTTCCATACTCAGGGAAGGCTAATATTCCATCATCTTTTGTGTATTCTATCCAATTTTCCAACCAAACATAAGTGTGGTAACCTCTTTCTATCATCATGTATGATGCAGGGGTTTTCAGGGAGTAATTATAATTCCTTCTCTAGTTTTAAGGGGTTATTATTTTTACAATAATTCTTAATTTTCTATATGAATGACATTTTTCCTTTTTTCTCCATACATTTTGTGCGAAAACCCTCTGATATATTGCAGATGGGCAAATCCTAAAAATATTCTATGTTGATGATTCCCTATCATAGTTGGATCATGTCTCCACATGCAATCCCCTCTGTCTATTAACAGCGATACTTCTATTTTGCGATTTTTTTATTGTTTAGCTTTACTCAAAGGCTTCTCCAATAATAGTATGTCCTTTATTTTAATGACCAATCATCGTTTGGCTTACTGAGTTAGTTTAACCTATGCTTACGCAGCTTTTCTGTGACATCAGTTTCGTTCCTCCTGACACACCCCTCCTTTACAAATTTACCTTGGCTACACACCTGCTGTTTCTGCCAATCCCAGTGCGGCTCTTAGTGTAGCACCCGCAACTGACCCCTCCTTTGTAAAGTAATGCGAAACTCAATTTCTTTAAATTTTATTTACACATTCCATTAATTAACAACGTATAAACATTCGCTACTGTGCCTGATTTACTACATTCAAAGAAAAGTCAATTTCTTTCACTGTGAGTAAAACCTTTCCATTTACCCCTCACACACTACAAGTAAAACCTCTTCTGCTTACTCTTCACACAAGTATCAAAGAACCTGCTACTCTTTCAGTATTACCCTTTCTAGGTGATATAAGACCAAAGTTTCACCAGCGAACTACTTTGCTTCCATTCACTCTCAATTTTATGCAAGAAAATAATCCCTAACCAGTGCCTCAAGTTTTACCTAACATTCCACACTTACTTCATCAAGGCTAGTCACCTCACTGCAGTGTGGCTTCCACTTACCACCCGCTATTCAGTATCACCAGGGATTTCAGAACAACATAAAACAATACAAACAGGTTTTGGTTAATACACAAATCAATATTCAAAGCACAACTTAACTACATATCTTAACTAAAACCTAACCATAGCTCTACTGCCATGAAATACTGATGGAGCGGGATTAACAGCTTGGGTTATTCAAAAACAACATACTCACCTGGGCCCATAAACATTCATACAATAAGCTGGCAAACCTCTGCTGGAGAACACTAATTAGTTTACCTGGTACTATAATTTACCTGTACACCAATTCTTACCAAACCTTAATACCTTAGTCCTTCTTTTCCTCTGGTCGATAGATCAGGTTGTTAACCTAAAAGGCATAAATAACATTTACTTTTTTTTCTCTGAATGACCACAGACTTGGGAAAGTTTTAAACCCTTTATCAATGCTAATATTTTGTGAGTCAAATATCAATACATGTAAAAACACCAACTTCTCAAGGAGAAAATTTATGATTAAAGCAAAACATAAAGAATTAGCAAAATCTCATGACGTTGGTACCTGGGAAGGGTGGAAAAGGAAAACAGAACAAGGACATACCACATAGAATTATATTTACCTAGAATGGTGTGAGGTCCAACCCCTGGCCAAGGAGCAGGAAAGAGACTCCCGAATAGTCAGGAGCCAACAGATCAGGACAGGTTCAGGACAAGTGACCTTTTCTAAGTGCAATGCCTGCATCACCCCCCTCTCTGGTGCTACTCTCCTCAATCCTTTCCCTTCTAGGTGGACAGATTCTTCTTGCTCAGCAATCTCTCTGACTCGTCTCTCCCGATTCTTCTGTCAGAGTGCTCGAGCAGCGTCTCTTACCTCCGTGGCATCTGCCATCTTCTGGTGCAATGTTGGGTCGGTGACAGGTCAGTGACAAGTCTGACAGACTAACTGACTGGACCTACCTTAGGTATAATATTCTCAGTGTATGTACCACCACAAATGTTTCAATATTTGTGTATTCCCAAGTGGTGATTTGACAATAGGATGGGCAGAGGTCATCACACCATACTACATAATGTCAGTTTTCTAGGGTTCATTGTTCAATGTTTCCTCCCCTTACTTGGTTTCCCATGCTTTATTTACCCACCCGCATTTCACAGTGTGTTTACAACATTGTATACATAATTTTAGTTTTCTGCTTCCCCTCTTTGGGTAAAGAGGTGCTGTTCCCACGAGGATCTTCTGGTCACTGTACTTTTGGCAGTCTTTTAATGTCATTTCGTGAAGTTTACAAAGTCCAATGGGCCTGCATCCCCACGACTAGATGGCGCTTACAGTCACCTTCCAGGCCCAATTAAGAACTAATGACAAAATCAAAGAAACACATGTTAGAATACGATAATAAATTAATGCACAGTATACCACTTATACCTCCTCTAATCCCTTTAGTTTATTTAAACTATTGCATAAGCAATTGGGAAGACATGCAAGGTTTAGTTTAAGCAAAGGCCATGTGCATTAGCACGTGAGGTTCCAAGCAGCCATATTTAATACTACTGCGCAGCTGCCAAGATTTCCCACCAACGTAAAACACGTCATACTAAGTACATGCAGTAGACGCATGCACAGAACAGTTCCCGCGTTTGCGGCAGCCATTTTAAGTCACTCGGTTTACTTGTTAGTAAAGCACATTGGAAAGCTTCCCCTAAATTAAATAAATATTGTGTAATGCAATTAGTAGTATTTACAAAACATGTTAGTTGCATTATTACATATTATTTGAGAGGGTTGAATCCAATCAAGTTTCTTTACGTACGAAGCCTTGCTCCCTCACCTGAACACGTGATTCAGAATGCTGTTGGGCCAATATATCTGCAGATGAGCCAGCCCCCCCCGAGCAGCAAGCAGTGCTGATTGGCAGTGAAAGTTTGCTCAGAGTACTTCTTATCTTACTGCAGTTCTCCAGCCTTGACAGCTTTTGACAGCAGGCGCCAGATGCGTGCTAATTATTTTAAATGCGGCGATGCCTTCAAATGCGTTAGCCTATCGCATGATGCATGGCACTTGGCAGGACTGATTTTCATGTCATTCAGGCAAGCAGGCACCCTGGCATGATCACTTACTTGAAGGATTGTTTTACCGGGCCTCTTTGTTTTACAGCATATGAGAGTCAAATAACTTCAGCTAAAGCCTTTTAACTATTAAAAGTTAGGCCTGGAAATGCGCGACCACTTTCCCACCACTCCACGGCCCCCCTGGGGGCTGCGCCCTACTGATTGAAAACTGCTGTCCTAGAGGTTGGGGAGGCCGAAAACACCCTTAGAGAGCTAGAACGGAGGCAGCCAGGGAACCCAGGCTTGCAACAGGGAGTAGAACAAGTTAGGGAGGAAGTAACGCAACTGACTGAAAGACTTAGGTGCTTCAATTATAACAATACCTGGACTGTACGCATGCAGAGAGGTATAATTCTGGGTCCCACTAAGCATGGTTAGATACTCCTATTGGCAATGGCTCCCCTGTAGTGGAGATGGACGATAGCGAGGGCACAAGATACTACACGCAAGAGAAGAACAATTACATTTTTGCATAATATTATGCCAGGCTATACTGAGGTTCAGTAACTTGTGATAGAACTGTGGCCCGAGGATACTTGGAGGGGGTGCAGTTGTCACGCCTAGAGCTGGAAGAGACAGAAGCACTGAGGGCAGGCATTGCCCAGAAGGAAATACAGGTGGCCATCACGCATAATGCGCAAAACAAGACCCTGGCACTGATGGCCTGCTGGCAGAGTTTTACGCAATGTATTTGGGGGAATTTGCCCCTAGACTGGTCTCACTGTATGTTGCAGCTTGGAAAGCAGGGACATTACCGTAAAGCACCAAGGAGGCAGTCATTGTCCTAGTTATGAAACTCAGAAATCCGGCTTACGATCGAAAGGCTTATAGGCCACTTTCCATGCTGAACATGGATTACAAAATATTAAGCAAGATCTTGGTGACCCGACTGCTATCACATATGCCAAAGATGGCCCTTCCGGATAAGGCCAGATTTATCCCAGGGGAGACACAGCAATTAAGATACGATGCTTCCGGTCATTATGGCTATAGAGGACTATGATAGAACCATGGCGGGGGTGTTTGCAGAGGACATTGATAAGGCCTTTGATAGCCTGGAATGGCCCTTCCTCTACAAGGTGCTCAATGCACTTGGACTAGGAGGTGGCGTCTCAGCATGAGTGCAATTACTATATTCAAACACGCCAGCAAGAGTGAGCGCAAGAAATGTCATCTACCGGAGTCAGGTGGTGAGGCGTGGCACGCAACAGGGGTGCCCTGTATGTCTGCTGCAGGTTGCTCTGGCCTTGGAGCCACTGGCCTGCAGAGTGAGAATGGGACCGGACTACAGGGGACTGGTGCTGAAAGAGACACAACATTATAAAGTCCTGTATGCTGATGACCTCCTCATATTCCTTTGCGACACGGCAGAGGATTTGAAAGGGGCTCAGACCATGCTGGAGCACTTTGGCAGCCTCTCTAGCCTAAAGGTTAACTGTCAGAAATTGAGATTGTTCCCCATGACCCCTATTGGACCTCCACCAACTGCGTTGGACAATCTGCAGTGGGAACCCAGCTGCTTGGCATAACTAGGAGTGAAAGTATGTCATGGATACACTGGAAGGCAATGGGGTCAGAGTGATATGCTCTCTCCGTTCCTCCATGGACTTTTGGAAGTCTCTGCCACTGCCACTCCTTAAGATGGTGGCCCTGCCTTGTTTACTGTACTTCTTTGGGGACCTACAAGTATGGATCCCATGTATGATGTCTAGGTACCTGGACTCGCTGATCACATCCTTTTTATGGGGAATGGGCCACAGAATGGTGGCCCTAGACATGATACAGTGTTCCACAGCTACTGGAGGGTTTGCAATCCCAGTCCTCAAAATGTATTACCTTTGAACACAACTTAACAGGTTGATTCAGTGGCTGGCAGCTAGGAGGAAGCCAGATAGGGCACAACACCAATTTGCACTGGCAACTTTGGTGCTGGAGAAGAAACTGAGAAGTGTAAAATGGAGGACTATGGGAGACACAACTGAATCTAAGGTGATATCTAGATGCTGTACTAGAAATCTACAACACGTTAATTCTAGAACCCCCTACTCTCCTGACCTGCCCATAGCATTGCTCTGGCAGTGGAGAAGTGTGGCTCAATGGTTAGAGCGGCAGACCCTGAGGCAGACGTCTAGCCCGGGACCAGGGTTCAATTCCCCGCCTCGGCGGGTCTTGGGCTCAAAAAAAAATTCCACGGACCTGATAATTCTCGCCTCGGTGCCTATTCTAATCAAAGAGTCCCACTCTGCAACTCTGGGCAATAGCTTGCTTAATCTCCACAACGGCCCCCACAACGCTAAGGATGCCTGGCCTTCACCCTGGGGGTGCCCAGGAGTGGACACCTCACAGGGAAAGCCAGGACGGGTTCCACAGCTGTATTCGTACAAGCGCCTTGAGACCCTTGCGGGTGAGTAGTGCGCTATACAAGTATCAATTTACATTTACATTTTACATTTACACCTTCTGCACCGACCCTAAGACCACACTCAGAGGCACCCTCATCTACAGACCACCAGGACCCCGCACACAATTCAGCGAAGACATCACCGACTTCATCAGCCCACACGCACTTCCCTCCGAGGACTACATTCTACTAGGGGACCTCAACTTCCACCTGGAAAAGAACAACGACAGCAACACCACCACCCTTCTGGACAACCTCGCCAATCTCGGACTCAAACAACTAGTAAACACCCACACCCACTACGCCGGACACACGCTCGACGCAATCTTCTCCTCCAGCAAGCACATCTCCTTCAATCATGCCACAGAACTCCATTGGACGGACCACAGCTGCGTTCTCTTCAATTACAAAAAGACCACAACCCACAACCACCCACAACCAATCCCCCGCAGAAACTGGAACAAAATTACCACCGACCAGCTCTTCACATCGCTTTACCAAAACCCTCCTGCCAAATCATCGACCCAAATCAAGCAGCCATCAACCTCACACAATGGATCACCCACAGCGCTAACAAATTAGCACCCTTGAAAAACAATCATAGCAAGCCAGGTATCAAAAAAGCCCCCTGGTTCAATGACGAACTTAAGAAATCCAAAAAGATATGCCGCACCCTCGAGAAAGCCTGGCGAAAAAACCCAATCTCAGACAACATGACCGCCCTCAAGAAGGCCACCCGCAAACACCATCAGCTGATCCGATCCACCAAGAAATCAGCATTCAAGGATCGCCTCGACAACCACGCCCACAACAGCAAGGAACTCTTCAACATCGTCAAAGAGTTTACCAATCCCAGTGCCGGCACCAATGACATCACTCCCTCTCAAGACCTCTGCGACTCTCTAGCCTCGTTCTTCCACAGCAAAATCACTGACATACATAACAGCTTCGGTGACCAGCCCACCCCCCCCTACCTCCGAACCGAAGCCCCCCACCACCAACCTTTGCGCCTGGAGCCCAATCAGCACTGAGGACACCATCCGATTGATGAACTCCATCCACTCCAGATCGCCAACCGACCCATGCCGACACCACATCTTCAACAAAGCCGACTCCATCATCGCACCCCATCTCCGAGATACCATCAACTGCTCCCTCAACACCGCCACCTTCCCGGAAAGCTGGAAACATGCCGAACTCAGCGCCCTCCTGAAGAAACCCACAGCAGACCCCACCGAACTTAAGAACTACTGCCCCATTTCGCTCCTCCCATTCCCTGCCAAAATCATTGAGAAAACCGTCAACAATCTGCTCGCCGCCTTCCTCGAGTCCAACCGCTCCCTCGACCCTTCACAGTCCGGCTTCCGAGCCAAACACAGCACCGAGACCGCCCTCATCGCAGCCACAGACGACATTCGAACACTACTTGACAACGGAGAAACAGCTGCCCTCATCCTACTGGACCTCTCCGCAGCATTCGACACGGTCTGTCATAGCACCCTCATAAAACGCCTCAGCAACGTCAGGATACAAGGAAAAGCATTGGACTGGATCATCTCGTTCCTCACCGGAAGAACCCAGAGAGTCCGCCTCCCCCTTCAGATCAGAGTCCACTGAAGTCATCTGCGGCGTACCACAAGGATCATCGCTCAGCCCCACCCTCTTCAACGTCTACATGAGACCCCTCGCATCCATCGCGCACCAACACAACCTCAACATCATCTCCTACGCTGACGACACACAGCTGATCCTCTCCCTCACCAAAGACCCAAACACCGCCAAAACCAACCTACACGAAGGGATGAAAGACGTAGCCGAGTGGATGAAGAACAGCTGTTTAAAACTAAATTCAGACACGACGGAAGTCCTCATCCTAGGATCAACCCCCTCTACCTGGGACGACTCATGGTGGCTACCAGCCCTAGGCAGCGCACCCAAACCAACGGACCACGCACGCAACCTGGGCTTCATCCTGGACTCCTCCCTCTCGATGACCAGACAAGTCAACGCCGTCTCATCATCATGCTTTAACATCCTATGTATGCTCAAAAAGATCTTCCGTTGGATCCCCACAGAAACAAGAAAGACGGTCACCCATGCACTTGTCACAAGCCGACTGGACTACGGAAACACCCTCTATGCCGGAACCACAGCCAAATTGCAGAAAATACTCCAACGCATTCAGAACGCCTCCGCCAGACTCATCCTTGACATTCCCCGCGACAATCACATATGCTGTCACCTAAGAGACCTCCACTGGCTCCCCGCCAACAAGAGAATAGCGTTCCGTCTCCTCACCCACGCACACAAAGCCCTCTACGACCTAGGACCCAAATACCTCAACACGCGCCTGACCTTCTACACCCCCACCCGCCAACTACGATCGTTCAATCAAGCCCTCTCCGCTATTCCACGCATCCAAAGATCCACCATGGGAGGAAGATCTTTCTCCTACTTAGCGGCCAATACCTGGAATTCTCTCCCCACCCACCTCCGCCTTACACAGAACCACCTCTCCTTCAGAAAACAACTCAAAACTTGGATATTTGATAAATAACGACCCCCCCCCCTCCCTCAAGCGCCTTGAGACCCTCTGGGTGAGTAGTGCGCTATACAAATTTTAAATTGACTTGACTTGACTGGACGGGCCTAAAGGCTTGGAAGGAGGCAGGAGTGGGGGTGGTAGGATATATCTTGCTGGACTCTGAGTTGCTCTCCTTTAAAGAATTTTGGGTGGAATATGAACTGCCGTGAGGCCACTTTGTACTGTACAGAGCCCTCTCTATGGGAATGAGGAAGCACTGGGTGGCAGGGTCCATAGAACCTCAGGCGCTGGACTGCTGTTGATATGTCTTTCTATCAGCAAGAAAGATCAAAACAGTCTCCTTTTTATACAGAGCAATACGCTGTGACATTCAGAAATCACTGGAACAGCTACGATTGCAGGGGGAAGAGGACTTGGGAAACCCGATCCCGGATACAGACTGGGATTCTATAGTAGAGAGGATGCCAAAGGTGACTAACAATACACCGTTCAAATGAATAAACTAATACGTCCTACACAGGGCATATCTCCCTCCGGCAAGAGTGGAAACAGCAGCCTGCCCCAGGTGTGGAGAAAGGGAAGCGCACATACTACATATGTTCTGGGACTGCCCGACACTGAGCGCATTCTGGGAGAGGGTAATCCACATAGTAGAAGCTATCACAGAAAAAGAGATCCTGCATATCCTAGGCCACTGTTTACTAGGTTGGTTCCCAAACACAGAAAAGACAAAAATGACAACAGAAATTCCAAGACCTTGCATTTTTCTTGGCCATATGGGAAATCACCAGGAACTGGAAGTTGACTAGAGGGTGGATGGTGGGAACATGTAAGAGGGAGTTTGAAAAATTGGCAACCCCGGAAGAGAGAATCTTTTTAATAGAGGCAACTTGGGGCATAGGCACATTAACGACTGATAAACAAACTAATAGCATTTGGCTGAGAAATGGGAGGGAACAACCCCCTTGAGATCTCCATCACCTGAATGGGAGACCCAGACTTGACAGTGTGAGGGTGAACTGCATACCCAAACACCCATCATAGGTGACCGCACGATAACGAAAAGTGACAGACCCCATGGCATACCCACATGATAGTTTGAAAATCACCTAGAAGCGTCTGTAACTCAAGGGGGAGGGGTTGGGAGAGGGAGCTGAACTAATAACAAGCTGTTGTAAAGAGGAAGTCAGAGTTGTATGAATAACACACATTTGATACACTGAACAAGTGATGTATAAGATGCACTTTTTAAAAAACTCAATAGAATCTGCTAGAAAAACAAATGATGATACTCCCATTATTTATCTTTCTCTTTTCTAACATGTTAATTAGAGTTCCTTAAAGTTATTTCTTAGAAATAGTCCAGATAATATGCAAATTTCTATGGTCAGGCAAGAGACACCGCAATAAATTAGCAACTTTACAGTTAAGTATAGAAGATGGCGGTCTTGGCTTACCCTACATTAATGAATATTTCCAGGCCGCATTTATAGATTGGTGTGGATGGGCAGTTGCCCCCAGGGTTACAAAGGAAATTCTTATCCCCAACAAATGTTACTAAAAAGCAATATTCCTCTAGTACCATTTATAAAAATCTCAAAGGTTTATGCAAATGAAGGAGGAATTTCAATTTTCCCCACTACACCCTGACATTTGGATAATACATTGTTAGTCTTTAAGTCTCTAGCTAGGTGCACAGAATATAAAGAACTGGGAAAAAATAGGGATTTACCAAGTGAAGGACTTACTGATCAAGAAGACCCTGAAGCTCAATTAAAAATGATTAGATTAGAACTCCCCCCTCATTATTTTACTCCTTTTTACATTTAGGTAATCTAGTAAGGAATTTACAATTTCCAGATGGTGTGCTTGCAACAGCAATCAGCAGAACACTTTACTTGCTTGAGACATTGGGGTTGGAAATTGGTACCATATTTTGCAGCAACAACTTATGATCAGATCATTCCTAGTAACCTTCAAAAGATACAGGTAACCATGGGATGCAGAATAGAAGCACCTTTATGAAAAACATACAATGATTGGTCTTACAAGGCCATACGACAGGCGAATTTTAAGCACATGGCTCTATTCTGCAAGTGACAGCTATATTATACCCCAAAGCGTTTACAACAAATGTTCCCATTGATGTCTGGATAAAGTTTAAGATGCAATTCCCATTCAGGAGATTGGATGTATGTTTGCTTTACCTGCCCAATTTTAACTGAATTTTGGAATCAGGTCTTTCTGTGGTTAAGCAAAAAACTGTTAATATCTACAGTTTCTGATCCACTGGGGGCCCAGTTCAGAATTATCAATTCCATTTTAACAATTTGAAAAAAAACAATTTGTATTTATTGCTTTCCTAGTGCCCAAATCTCTTCTCTTAAAAAAATGGAAAATGGCATGTCAATGCAGTGCACAGGGGTTCAGTTCCTGTGGCTTCAACAAGGGATACTGACCTCAAACTTGGTAAGAGGGCAGGGTAGGCCTTGAGGGATGTGGAGAACCCCCACCTGTGTTGCTGAGCCTTTTGGAGTCCTGTTGTAAATCAGCAGCGATTAGGTTAAGAATTAGCAGAAGACATGCTATATTCGACCATTATCGTAGCAAATGAACCAACTCCATTTTGTATTTGTAGTGTCCATTTTGTATGCCGTACATCGCCATGTGCTCATCATGTGCGTTGTCCTACCTCTTTGTTAACTGCGCCTGAAGTCTGCCCAGCAACTGGCTATATTTAGCATCCCCCACTTTCAGCATGCCCAGGCATGCCCAGTACGGTCTAAAGCTGTTACTAATTAGTTCCAGATAGGAATGTGTTTACTGGTTTCTGGAAACTATTAACTCCGCCCACTCATCGATTGTGCCTTCCAATATGCCCTTATACGTACATAAAACAGCTCTTGTATTCTGTACCGTCTTCTTTTGAGTCCCCTCAGTGTGTATAAAAGGGGCCATGTGTTTTAGTTTGGTGTGCTACTCTATACAATACGGAAGGGTGTTGTGTGGACTGTAGTACCACCTTTAAAGGTTTAATAAACTATGCTTTTGTAATTTCCAGTTTCTGTGCCAACTTCTTCCTATGGTCTGAGGACTCTGTGCAGAGAAGGGTGAACCCCTTGCACTAGTAGACCTTGTTGAGGCTTGCTTACTTTAATTGGCGCCCGACACGTGGGGCTCATCGGCGACTCGGATGCCCGAAGGAGTGGTCGTGACGAAGGATTGGAATCTCGCTGCGAACGCGATCGCATGCCAGAGGAGACCCGAGTCTTGGCATCCAAGGCATTTTTTCCTTTCTTTCCGATCTGACCATCCAGGTGGTGCCCGTCCTCGACTGAGATCTCTTCTGTTGGCTTGCCATGCAGTGGCCGTTTGGTCGAATTTAGAACTTGGCATTTGGAATCTGGACACCCTGTGATTGGTAAGAACCGTTGTACGGTACTTGCTGTGGGATTGGCAAGGCAGTTTTAGGATACGCTTGCTGTGGCAATTTTGGTTTGGTACGACTAGTCAAGATGTGTATGTGTAAGTGAAATGTATGCGTTGCAACACAGGTAATGAGGAGATTTTTCTCTAAAATTGCGATTTTGATTTGAACCGCACAACGTATTACAGATACATTAAGTGCTACTTTGATTATAAAACTGCATATTTTGCATTATTTTTGGCATGCCTGCTTTTAGCGCACTTCGGAGGATGTGCTGCTTTTGTGGAAATAACCGGTTAAGACTTGAGGAATCGCAGCCAGCTCCCCCAGAGAGGACGCCTAATAGGGAGATGTATATAAGACATGGTCTTTCTTCTATAATGTACAGCACATTGTGGAGGAAATACACGCGAAAGGATCCTGAGTTACGTTGGCCAATGTATGGGTCATTTGATATGTGAAAGATTGAGTATGTGGAACAGTGTAAAATCCAGACAAGACATGTTTGAATGTGTGCAAATGTGGGTGAAAGAAGTACGTGAGCGTGAGAAAAGTGATTGAAAAAGAGCAACGGAAGAACGTGTATGAAAAAGCGCAAGAATTAAGGAAGAAAGAGGTGAAAGAATTGGAAGTGAGGCAGGAGAAGGAGCGCAGATTACAGATATCTGGCCAATATGTTGTTTGGCAACCTCTTTATCCTGTCCTTAATAAATCACAAGATGATTTTTCATTGCTAGATCGTCCTCCGCCTCCTTATGCCATTCCGTCCGCTCCATCAGACGAAGACGACGATTCCAGGGCAGATCGAATGATACCAGATACTCGCTCTATGCTGTCGGCTGAACGTGCGGCAGAACTTAGAAAGATTGCTCGTCAAGCACTTTGTGATTCTGTTACTGTTTCTAATATCTTAGATAGTTTACAGGAGTGGCAGGACAGAGAGCGATTAAATTTTACTGAGCACTTTGCAGAAGAAATTGTTGACATGTTTCGGAAAGTTTCTGGTGTTTTCGAACCTGATGATGTAGCAGCCGATTGTAAGCAAATATGTAATGTGTCAGGATCCGACCTGTGCCTACCCAGTGATAGTGGAACTACAACTCCCAGAAAGCTCAGCGAGCATCGAGTCGGGATGAGAACATAAAAACCCGTGAGAACCGGAGTGCGGTGCACATAATTTTGTCTTTTCGGAGATCAGAGTCGAGAGCTTCAGGGATTGTATTCTGGATTACTTTTGCTCCATAGTGTGTTACCGTAACCCGCGGCTGCGGGGTTACCTATCCTGGGACATTGATTCTACCCGATCCGAGAGACGCAGGATTGCACCCTCTCGGGAATTTTTCGGGAACTTTTGGTTGGACACGTTTCTTTTGTACATTCGGGGAGACGTTGGATTTCACCCTCCCGAGTGCGACACAGTTTTGGGTTTATTATTTTGTTCACTGGTGTTGAGAGTTTGGGGTTCTCGAGAGAGACGCGGGATTTGCACCCTCTCTATTGGACAAGAGATTGATCGGTTCTGGAACCAGTTTGAATCCGTTAAACGTGAGAGACGCGGGATTGCACCCTCTCTATTTAACAAGGGGTAATGGTAGGTGGCGGAGGAACATTTCTTCGGATCCCGTACTGGTAAGAGTTGTCATCTTGCTAGGGTGTGGGCAGAACTTACCATCCGCATTCGCTGGTGAAGCGAGGATTCCGTATCATACCAGAACCATCGAACATTTTCCTCTCTTGGTTTCCGAGGGAATTGTGGCATTGGTATCCAAACATTAAAGCCGTAGTAGAACCTTTTTAAAGCAAGGGATTGGGAACTAACGAGTAGGTATAGGACACCACATCAAGCGTTGTATTTAGCGTAACGGGGGGAGAAGTGTATATAACCTGTGTGCGTGTTCTTGTGTTTTGCAGAAAACGTATTTTGTGGAGAGACAGTATCTCACAGGTAGAAGAGAGAGGTCCTGAGAAGTATCAGGTAGGAAAGAGCTCTGAAGGAACAGAAGAGAGTTCAAAGGAAATAGGGAGCATAGGACTTACTGTGTGTTCTTTGTATTCTTACAGAGACCTCATCTACCCTCGTTTCCAGTCCCGGACCAGTTATCCCTCGCCTGCTTACTATCGTGCTCTGTCAAATATTCTTTCCGGAGCACGGAGAAAGCGGGAGGTGGAACCCATATAGCATCAATCGATCCAGAGGAGTCGTTGGACCGTGACAGAATTACGTGCCCATGAAATAACCTCCTCTTGATCGAGTGGTGATGGCTACCTTGGAAGATGTAATGGCGGCCTTGTTGCTGGTACAACAAGAACTAGTCACTTCAAGAGCAGAAGCAGCTGCTCTGAAGGAACAGGTAGAGAGACAAGGCAGGAATCCCTTTAGTGCTTCTGCAGGTGTGCAGCAGGTTCAAGTCACCGTCCCTCAGCCCATTCCATTGGCCAGTCCCGAGAGATATTCGGGGAGTCCTACATCTGTTCAAAATTTCTTGACGCAAATAACGTTACATTTCGCATGTCGCCCTGCGTCGTTCCCCACTAATATGTCAAGAGTAGCCTTTGCTATCTCGTATCTAACAGGGGATGCGGCGAATTGGGCAGGGCCGTTAGTGAAAAATGATGACCCTCTCCTATCGGATTGGGGGGCTTTTCGGAGAGAATTCGAAAGGGTATTCGATAGAAGAGCCACGACCCTAAGTGCAGATACGGATATCCTGGATTTGAAACAAGGGCGGAATGATTTAATTGCGTACATGACAGCCTTCAACCGTCTGGTAGCAGAAACAGCTTGGCCAGAGGAGAAGAGGAAGGCCTTATATTATCATGGTCTTTCAGACGAGTTGAAGGATGTTCTGGCGCAAATCGATCCGCAGCCTGCTACTTGTACTGATCTTATTAACCTGACGCTGAGGCTTGACCATCGTCGAGCGGATCGTGTGGGTGAACGGAGACGTGGATATCAACCCCTGGGAGGTCAGAAGAAAGTTGAAGGTGGGATACCCCCGGAGAAGGGTGGTGGAGCCGAACCTATGGAGTTGGGGGCGGTGAGGGCTCCTTTATCGAGAGCAGAAAGAGAGAGCCGCCGTACTTTGGGCCTCTGCATGTATTGCGGAAAAAAGGGCCATTACGTTAAAGATTGTACGGTAAAACCCAAGAAAGGCCGTCCGTATTCGATGGGAAGGACCCAAGCTGTTCCAGTGGTAAAGGGGGATTCAGAGAGTGCGTCCTTGGTGTTGGAGGAAAACCCTGAGGAGCAAGGGTGGCGGCTGCCATCGCTGGCGGGGGGTTCAACCACGACCACGGAGGCGCACATCGTCCTGTCTATGTTGTTGCGAGTGCGAGGAACTCTATACCCAGTACATAGCATGGTAGACTCGGGAGCCACGGGTAACTTCATAGACGAAGGGTTGGTAGCACGTTTGGGGTTGGTGAGAGTGGCGATGCAGAAACCAGAGAGAGTGCTGGCAGTAGATGGCACGCCGCTGAAGTCCGGCCCTATCATTGAACACACTGAGGAAGTAGAGCTGCACCTCCCGGGAGATCCGATGGAGCATGTAGAAACCATTGTCTTGAATATTATCGAAGCACCTCAATATGAGGTTATCCTAGGCATGCCCTGGTTAGGTCTGCACAATCCTACTATGGATTGGAAACGGAAAACCATCAGCTTTCAGTCGACAGAATGCCAAACAACCTGCATGAGGGAAAAGGTCCATCATCTCCTTGCTCTATCACAGGGGTATCAAGTAGCGACAGCGGTAGAGAAAGATGTTAGCCTCCCCTCCGAGTACGAAGAGTATAGTGAGGTGTTTAGTGAAGCCAAGGCTGCGTCCTTACCGCCTCACAGGGAATACGATTGTCGTATTGATCTGGTGGAAGGAGCAGCGATACCCTCATGTAGAGTATACGCCCTTTCAGAGCCTGAAACCAAACACCTGCAGGAGTATTTGAGAGAGTTTTGTGCCATGGGGTTTATTCGGCCATCACGATCACCGGCGGCCTCACCTCTGTTTTTCATAGCCAAAGCCAATGGGGAACTACGTACTTGTATTGATTACCGCCTGCTGAATAGACAGACCATTAAGAACCGGTATCCGTTACCACTCATCCCGGTACTGTTGGACCAAGTAAGGGAGGCCAACATTTACACTCGGTTGGACCTCCGGGGTGCGTACCATCTGGTGAGGATCCGCAGTGGGGATGAGTGGAAAACGGCCTTCAAGACTCGATACGGGCTATTCGAGTACTTAGTAATGCCGTTCGGGCTTTGCAATGCCCCTGCGGCGTTTCAATACTTTTTAAATGACGTGTTGAAGGATTATATAGACCAGTTTGTCATCGTATACATCGACGACATCTTGGTGTATTCTAGGTCTATTCCTCAACATGCTAGTCACGTCATTTTGGTTCTGAAGAGACTACTGGACAACAGCTTGTATTGCAAGCTTAGCAAGTGCGAGTTCGGAGTGGAGGAGGTGGAGTTTCTGGGTGTTATCTTGAACCCCTTGGGTTTCCGCATGGCGGATCGTAAGGTGGAGGCAGTTCAGCAGTGGCCAACTCCCAAGAGTGTGAAGGAAGTGCAATGTTTCTTGGGGTTTTCCAACTATTACCGAAGATTCATTGCACAGTTCTCAGCAGTGGCGGCTCCGATTACGCGATTGCTGAGAAAGGGAACTTCATTTGAGTGGACAAAGGAGGCGGACGAGGCCTTCCATACATTGAAAGAAGCGTTCTGTACGGCTCCCATCTTGAAACATCCTCAAATGGATGTTCCGTTCGTGGTAGAGGCGGATGCCTCGGATGCCGCGGTCGGGGCTATCCTCTCACAAAGGGACAAGCACACGGGACAATTGCACCCGGTGGCTTTTCTATCGAAAAAGCTGTCATCCGCTGAGGCCAATTATACCGTGGCGGAGAAGGAATTGTTCGCCATAAAGAAGGCCTTCATGGAGTGGAGGCATTATTTGTGGGGTGCGAGACATTCCATCACGGTGTATTCGGATCACCGGAATTTGGTCTACATGAAAACAGCTCGCCATCTATCACAGAGACAGATGAGATGGATGTTGTTTTTTGCGGGTTTTGACTTTGTGGTCACGTTCCGTCCCGGGGCGGACAATAAGAAGGCTGACTCCCTGTCAAGGCAGACAGAAAAAGAAACATCACTACAAAAAACACAGGCCATCATACCTGCTGAAAAAGTGTTGTGTGCGAATGCAATAGAACAGTGGTGAAGCAGAAAAGCCCACAGCAGTGGTCTATTTGGGCGACTCAGAATACCAATCGAGCCTTGACACATGGGGTGCCCTTATGTAACGGATAGCTATACCTGCCCACGCATTCCCTCAGGTTACAAGCCTTTAATTGGTGTCATAATGCTGTAGTGGCAGGCCATACAGGGATAAAGAAGACCCTTCTCCTGATACAACGCCATTTTTGGTGGGAAGGGATGGGTAAAGATGTGGAGAACTGGGTAGGACAGTGCGAGGTGTGTGCAAGGGCTAAGGGGGAACAGTGTAGGGCGAAAGGGAAACTCATGCCTCTTCCAACTCCTTCCCACCCCTGGCATACTATCAGCGTAGACTTCGTAGTGGGGCTGCCTACAGATCAACAGTGCAACGCCATATTAGTGGTAGTAGATAGCCTTACAAAAATGGCGCATTTCATACCATGCCACAATCTCCCAACAGCCAAACAAACAGCACAGCTACTGTTGACGCAGGTGGTGCGTCTGCACGGGATTCCTCGAGTCATTATATCTGACAGAGGGCCTCAGTTCATCGCCCGGTTCTGGCACATGTGGTGCACAGCCCTACAGGTGGAAGATGCATTGTCCACCAGCTTCCATCCCCAATCGGATGGTCAGACGGAGAGGATGAATCAAACGCTTAAGAAATATCTGAGGTGTTATGCAAAGGAGGCGGAAAAATCATGGGTCTCTATGTTGTGGCTCGCGGAACTGTCTTATAATAACACCTGGCACAGTTCCATCCAGGAAACACCATTCAGGGCCAACAACGGGTTTCATGCTAAGACCTTGCCCATTGTGATACCGGGTGAAGTGCAGAATCATCCCTCTGTGGCGGCCCATGTGGAGGAGTTGGTCAAACTCCACAAAGTCATCCGAACCACCTTGAAAAGATCGAAATCAACTTATAAGGCTTGGGCGGACAAACATAGACAGGATGGGCCAGAATACAAAGTCGGGGACAGAGTATGGCTCTCGACTAAGAATATTCGGTTCCGCTATCACAGTGTGTTCCATCCTCGCTTCATTGGGCCCTATACTGTACTTCGGAAGGTCAATCGGGTGGCATTCAAACTCAAACTTCCGGGGCATTTAAGAATACATCCAGTATTCCATTGCAGCTTGTTGAAACCCGCTGGGAAGGCAAAAATGTCAGCGGCTCCTCCGGTTCTGAGGGATGAGCAGTTGGAGTACGAGGTCCGGAGGATTCTGGACTCGAGATTCCGCCAGGGCAAGCTGTGGTTTCTCATTTCATGGAAAGGATACCAACCTGAGGATGATTCGTGGGAACCGAGTACGGCGGTTCATGCTCCAAGGGCAGTTCGTGCTTTCTATCGCAGACACCCGGGGAAGCCGGGCGCTAGGAGGCACGGTGGAGGGGGGCATACTGTCAGGATCCGACCTGTGCCTACCCAGTGATAGTGGAACTACAACTCCCAGAAAGCTCAGCGAGCATCGAGTCGGGATGAGAACATAAAAACCCGTGAGAACCGGAGTGCGGTGCACGTAATTTTGTCTTTTCGGAGATCAGAGTCGAGAGCTTCAGGGATTGTATTCTGGATTACTTTTGCTCCATAGTGTGTTACCGTAACCCGCGGCTGCGGGGTTACCTATCCTGGGACATTGATTCTACCCGATCCGAGAGACGCAGGATTGCACCCTCTCGGGAATTTTTCGGGAACTTTTGGTTGGACACGTTTCTTTTGTACATTCGGGGAGACGTTGGATTTCACCCTCCCGAGTGCGACACAGTTTTGGGTTTATTATTTTGTTCACTGGTGTTGAGAGTTTGGGGTTCTCGAGAGAGACGCGGGATTTGCACCCTCTCTATTGGACAAGAGGTTGATCGGTTCTGGAACCAGTTTGAATCCGTTAAACGTGAGAGACGCGGGATTGCACCCTCTCTATTTAACAAGGGGTAATGGTAGGTGGCGGAGGAACATTTCTTCGGATCCCGTACTGGTAAGAGTTGTCATCTTGCTAGGGTGTGGGCAGAACTTACCATCCGCATTCGCTGGTGAAGCGAGGATTCCGTATCATACCAGAACCATCGAACATTTTCCTCTCTTGGTTTCCGAGGGAATTGTGGCATTGGTATCCAAACATTAAAGCCGTAGTAGAACCTTTTTAAAGCAAGGGATTGGGAACTAACGAGTAGGTATAGGACACCACATCAAGCGTTGTATTTAGCGTAACGGGGGGAGAAGTGTATATAACCTGTGTGCGTGTTCTTGTGTTTTGCAGAAAACGTATTTTGTGGAGAGACAGTATCTCACAGGTAGAAGAGAGAGGTCCTGAGAAGTATCAGGTAGGAAAGAGCTCTGAAGGAACAGAAGAGAGTTCAAAGGAAATAGGGAGCATAGGACTTACTGTGTGTTCTTTGTATTCTTACAGAGACCTCATCTACCCTCGTTTCCAGTCCCGGACCAGTTATCCCTCGCCTGCTTACTATCGTGCTCTGTCAAATATTCTTTCCGGAGCACGGAGAAAGCGGGAGGTGGAACCCATATAGCATCAATCGATCCAGAGGAGTCGTTGGACCGTGACATAATGGGCTTCTTACTCTCCCCCAGGTGGCTGATACGATAAGACGGTTGTTCAAACTAAGAACTGAGGTGCTTCGTATGCGAGAGGAGAAACGGAAAACAGACGCAGATGCACAGACGGATTCGCTCGGCGGGAAACAATCCTTTATCTTTGGAACAGATAAGACCGCAATAGTGCATGCAAAGCCTATGCGAGAGGCCGCTCCTTTATACGTTCCCCCTAAGGGAGCGGGTACAAGTGATGATAAAGGTTATTTTATTTATAATGGATGTACGGCTTTACGACGCGTACTTTTACAAAGCGTGCCATTATAACACGTTTTTTTCAACGCAAGTCGTTACCACGACTTGTGTTGGAGGGGGTGCGGACTTAGGAATTTTTAAATTTAATATTCCAACACCAGCCTACGTACAGTAGGGAAGGTATTGGATAGTAAATTAAAAAATTCCTTGTCCTGCAGCGCCCTCCAGCGCAAGTCATGGTAACGACTTGCGTTGAAAAGACCGAGTTGTAATGGCACGGCGGTGTAACAGCCGCGTCGTAAAGGCTTTTCCCCATTTATAATTGGGTATATACTCCCTGGAATAGGGCAGATGTCATGGCACTTAAAGCTGCATTGCCTTACCCGCAGAAAAATCAAGCCGCTTTCGATGAGGAAGTTGAGGGAGCCATAAATTCTTGTACCATAAAATTAGCTGATATCGATTTATTCTTCCGGCTAATATTATTGCCTGATATGTGGAGATCCGTGCGTAAAGTTGATGATCGCGCAGCGTATGGGGCATTATGGAAGGAGGTAGAGAGGGAAGATGAAGATAGGGAACCAGCGAAAAAGCCATGTCAGTTGATAAAAAGATTGATTGGACTATTTTAGCATCATGTAAGCAAAAGACAGATGCATCAGTTTCAGATTTCTTTACGCGTTTCAAGGAAGCATTTCATGATTTTAGTGGCCAGTCGCTAATGGACGATACGGGCCGACATTTGTTTGTAGATAAGTATGTTACAAATCTATTACCAGGAGTGGCTAGCCATTTAAAAGCTAGTGAAAGCTCTTGGACTACCTCGTCTCCCCTGCATCCCTCCTGACGAAAGCTCAATATTATGAGCGTCAGGAATTAGAAGTGAAGGGTAGTGAGGATACAAAGTCTTAGGAATTGAAAACAAAGGTTATGTTATCTCAGGTATATGGTTCGCCTCCTAGAGGTAACGATAGGGGCGGATGAGGATTTTATGGTTCCTCTTACACTCGTTCGAATTTGGCTGTTGATCAATGCGCGTATTGTAGGAAATTTGGCAATTGGGCAGATGAGTGTCCATTGTTGCGTTCACAACGTTATGTTCGCGGTCGAGGACCAATGAGAAATCGCGCGGGATATTCAGGTCCTAGGGGCAACACGAACGATCGCGCTAGGTTTGTTTCTAATGTGCGGGTACAAAATGGGTTTAATACTTTTGATAGGAGCAACTAATACCAGATGTTTGAATATGTGTAGCCTGATTTACATGATTCTGCTTGTGCATATGATTGCGTAGGATGGGGTAAGGAATCAGTTGAAGTTCCAGTAGATCATAGGGGTCCTTATGTTACAGCACATGTTTTGGGTTCTACTGATCAGTTTCTGGTTGATACAGGAGCAACTCGTAGTGCTCTGTCTAAACAATTGGTTCCGAGGGCTCCCCTGTCTGGCTTAACGATCACATCGATAGGGTTTGATGGAACACCTTTCCTTAGCCCATTATCACAACCACTTGCATTTCATGTTGATAAATTTGCTGCTCCATGCCCGTTTTTGCTTTCCCCAAATACACCAGATAATATTGTGGGTCTTGGTATGCTCAAGTATTTCAGAGCCACAAAAAGATGTTCCCCTGAAGGAGTACGTGTGATTTTGAATGGTAATTATCCAGTGATGGGCAGAGTTTGTCTTGTTCAAGAAGATATTGCATTAGCTTCTCTACCTGACACTTTGTGGGCTACTTCAGATACTGATGTGGGACAGATGGTTATTCCCCCAGTGCATATTAGTGTAAAGGAGGGAGCTGTGCTACCTCAATATAGAACTTCACAGGAGGGCGAGGAAGCACTCACACGAATTGTACAAAATCTTAGTTGGGGTTGTTGAAGAAGTTCCATTTAATGTATGTAACAGTACGATTCTCCCAATTTTGAAGAAAGACACTGATACTAGGATTTATCGATTTATAATTGACCTACGGGAGGTGAATAAGATAGTGGTGCCACAATACCCAGTGGTTTCTGACATCACAACACTTCTTACTTTGGTTCCACCTACTGCAACTACGTTCTCTGTTATAGACTTGAAGAACGCTTTCTTTTTGATCCCTATTCATCCTGATAGCCGATATCTGTTCGGTTTCACTTTGAATAATTGATCGTATAGATTTTGTAGAGTTCATCAAGGCTATACTGAGAGTCCAAGTATTTACAGTCAAGCATTAAAAAGACAACTTGACTCTTTTGTTATGCCTGAAGGTGTGGCGCTCATACAGTATGTTGATGATATCTTGTTGGCAGGCGATACCCCTGAAAAATGTGAACAATGCACTTTGTCCTTGCTTTCTTTTCTTGCTTCACATCATCACAAAGTATCGAAAAAGAAATTGCAGTATTGTAGACCAAAGGTAACCTACTTAGGTCCCCTTTTGTCTAAGGAGGGGCGTGCACTCACATCAGATCGCATTCAGGCGATTCTAGACACACCAGTACCTTCTACATAGAAAAAAGTTCGAGCATTTTTAGATCTTACTTCTTTTTGTAGGTAATGGATATTGGGATTTTCATACATTGTTAAGCCTTTGTTAGCACTTTTGACAAAAGATACTCCAATACCCCTTCCATGGACAGATGAATGTGAGAATGCTTTTCGACAGTTACGACAAGCCCTTTGTTCAGCACCAGTGTTAGGTACTCCAGATTACACGAAGCCCTTTACATTGTATGTACACAAGAGAGATGGATGTGCATTGTCAGTTTTAGTACAGATATATGGTGATAAGCAACGTCCTTGTGTTTATTTTTCAGCAGTACTTGATCCTGTGGCTCGATGTTGGCTGGGTGTTTTCGCTCGGTTGCAGCAACAGCTGTGTCAATACGCCAGAGTGAAGGGATAGTCTTATTACATAAGCTGTTGGTACCCCATGCTGTTGATGCCCTTTTGAATCAAACAAAGACGCAGCATTTAATTAGTGCTCGTCTGACAGGATATGAGCTGACGCTGTTAGCTCCTCATATTACAATGAAGAGATGTGCAACACTAAACCCAGCCATGTTGTTGCCATTTCCGGTGACTCAGCCTGAGGCGCAAGAAACACATGATTGTATTTTCCTGACTGAGGAACAGACAAAGGGTTGTATTGATGTGCAAGATATGCCCCTTCCTGGTGATTGTGGCAAAAATAACATGGTCTGTTGAGGAGACAACTCCTGCTCGTGAGTTGCTTGTTACTACACCGACACCTGAGGTACATTATTTCTTTACGCTCCCATATCAAGAATTGAAACACAGACAATCCTATCTTAATAACACTTTTATTCAGATGCTACATCATACCCACATTGCTACAAATGCCACGAACTGTTGGATTTGTGAGATGATGCCTGCACATCAAAAGAAAGAAGGTACACCGTTTATGCCTCTTCCTTTCTCGCATAATGGCTCCTGTCGAGCCTGGCTTTTTGCAACTAGGAAGCCTACAGTGGGCAGACTGCTTTTCCGGTTGAATAAAGAGTGTCATCAAGACAAAGATGGTTATCCCCAAGCGAAAGGAACTAAATTGGAATGGGAGGAATATCGACCGGACAAAATTTCAACGCCATATATCTTCACGAACACAAGAGACTTTGCTGAAAGTGAACATTTTGTTATTTCTGTTACTCAAGCGCAAGCAGAATTATGTGTACAGAGCATTGGACATATCCCTGTTGGGATCAGCGACTGTATAACCGTTTTGATTATAGATGGTCTGAATAATAGCACCTTTTTAGCTTCACATAACACCTACTTTGTGTGTGGAAATCCTGGATCTTATCGATTGCCAACTGGGTGGACAGGTGTTTGCTATGTGTCATTTTTGTTTCCCCCTGTGTTTCTGCCAACTCCATTGTATCATCGAGATCTTAAATTATTCAACAATATTACTGTAAATCGTTATAAGAGGACCTTGAATACTGATGATGTAGATCAAACAGATACTAGCCTGTAACAATATGTAGATTTTAATTTAGGATTGTTCTTCTTTGTAGGTGCTGCATTAAATAGTAGAAAAGGGCGACGATTAACTAGAGTTGTAGAAGCTGTTACAGATCAAGCAGCTGTAGCCCTAGGAAACCTCACTGAAGAATTGCAAATTGCTGGAATTGTTGCTTTACAGAACCGAATGGCTCTAGACGTTATGTTAGCAGATAGAGGTGGTGCATGCCGCATTATAGTTAGTAGTTGTTGTGTGTTCATCCCTGATCATACACCCTCAGTATATAAAGCGATCAATAAACTCCATAAGATCGCTGCAGACCTCCATACAGAGAATATGGTACGTGGACTTTTGCAGGATGGCTCTGGACTCTAATTTCTGCCGGGGCTGGAAAGTACTGACTGCTCTATGTATAATAATTACAATAATCTTCACATGTTGTCTGTGTATCCAGTGTAGTCCGGTGATATGTTCTATGTGCATTACTGCTTGCATACCGACCAAAAGAAATGTTGCAGAAGTCAAAATGCAGAATAATTTTAACAAGGAGATAGCTGATATGATGGTCATTGATATAAGGGATGAGTATCTAGCTTATCTTAAGAAGTCGAATGTCTTCAGCTAATGCTGAAACGGTTGTCTGTTGTAAATCAGCAGCGATTAGGTTAAGCATTAGCAGAAGACATGCTATATTTGACCATTATCGTAGCAAATGAACCAACTCCATTTTGTATTTGTAGTGGCCATTAAACAAAAGGAATCCACTCCTTCAGAAAAGGTGTTTCCTACAATGGTGGGGGACACCCTGGTGTTTTTTGGTACCCCTCACACACCAACAGGCCCCTTGGTGTCATGCTTCATCATTGGAGTCCTCGTACCCCTCTACGGAGTACGGCGTACTGCTACCAGCGACTACGCGGGAGCACTAATACAGACTATGTGTGGTGTAAGTGCTGTTTTTTTTATATTTACTATGTGAGTGAAAGGTGGGGTTTATAAAGTGTGATGTTAAAAAATACCTGGCTCGTTGGGTAACAAAAAACGTTAATGGACCCCCGGGCTGGTACTATTAAAAAGTAGTGTGAGGAGATCTTTTATGCAAAACAATGTGCATTAGCTCCTTCTGGTGTGCGTCAACATGTTTCGGTGCAGAGCACCTTCTTCAGGACTGGGGTGCACAAATCCCCACCTTACTCACATTTCTCTACTTTTCAGCTAAGTTGTAAAAAGTGAGATAAATAGTGCAAGTATAACAATGTACCTAGTAAGTAGCCGATGATGTGCTGACTGGTTTGAGGTAAGACTGTTGCTCCATAAGCCTGACTTCGGGGTCTATTGTGCCAATCTGCTACCAGGATTCTAGCGAGGAAAATGCCTACTGACTGCCCCTTCCGCCGGCTCCGATGGGGCAGTCAGTAGGCATTTTTTAACATCACACTTTATAATCCCCACCTTTCACTCACATAGTAAATATAAAAAAACCCTCACTTACATCACACATAGTCTGTATTAGTGCTCCCGCATAGTTTCTGGTAGCAGCATGCCGTACCCCCTAGAGGGGTACGAGGACCCCAATGATGAAGCATGACACCAAGGGGCCTGTTGGTGTGTGAGGGGTACCAAAAAACACCAGGGTGTCCCCCACCATTGTAGGAAACACCTTTTCTGAAGGACTGGATTCATGTGCTTCGTCCTACCTCTTTGTTAACTGCGTCTGAAGTCTGCCCAGCAACAGGCTATATTTAGCATCCCCCACTTTCAGCATGCCCAGGCATGCCCAGTACGATCTGAAGCTGTTACTAATTAGTTCCAGTTAGGAATGTGTTTACTGGTTTCTGGAAACTGGTAACTCCGCCCACTCATCGATTGTGCCTTCCAATATGCCCTTATATGTACATAAAACTGCTCTTGTATTCAGTACCGCCTTCTTTTGAGTCCCCTCATTGTGTATAAAAGAGGCCATGTGCTTTAGTTCGGTGTGCTACTCTATACAATACTGAAGGGTGTTGTGTGGACTGTAGTACCACCTTTAAAGGTTTAATAAACCATGCTTTTGTATTTTCCAGTTTCTGTGCCAACTTCTTCCTATGGTCTGAGGACTCTTGCAGAGAAGGGCGAACCTCTTCCACTAGTAGGCCTTGTTGAGGCTTGCTTACTTCAGTCCGTGGAAGCCTAGGATCAGCAGACTGGCCAGCTTAGTTGCTGTGCCTGCAAATGCAGGGAAAGGACTCCTTCCCTTCAAGGGAGATTCCTTCAGGTGGCTTGGATGTCCACAGGCCTTGGAAGCTTTTCTGTATGGAGCACAGGAATTGATGTTGCAGCAGATGATCACAGCAAAGAGACCAGGAGTCTTCCCGGTTGCATCCTTGGTGCCCAAAGTGAAGTCAATAGTGCCCCAAGGTCAAAGTTGAAGTGGTGTCTAAATTGAATTGCGTTTCATGATGAATCTAGGGACCCACCCTCAGGTAAGCCCTTAAGTACCCTAAGGAAAGTGTTGGAACAATTCAGGGGAGGGGTTGGACAGTGTAGAGGATACTCCCATGTCCTTTGTCTAGTTTCGTGGAGGAGCGGGAGCCAATAGCTTCCTGCGCTGGGTTTTTTTTCAATGTAGTTTTATATAGCACAAACTTGACCCAGTATCGGGTATCAGAGCGCTTTACATAGCACCAATTGCATTCTGTGAGGGCACATTCATGTTTTTTGTTTTTTTTGTTAGGCACAGGGAGATTAAGTGATTTGCCCAGAATCACAGGATGTTTAGCATCATTGCCAAGACTCGGACCCAGTTCCCCAGGTTGTAGGTCGCCCGCCCGCCCCATCAGTTAGGCCAACTTCTCTCCCCATGGTTTGAACTCCACTGTGCAAGGAAGCCACCAAATGTGCCCTTCAAGCTGACTGAGTGGCATGAGCAAGCGCTTCCACAGGGCCCCAATACACTACACCCTTCTGGGAGGTGGTCACACCTCCCTGTGACAGGATACCTATTTTTCTGCCTTCCCCCTCTCGAGCTTGACTCAGCAGCAGGAGGGCAGAATAGTGTCTCTGGCCGGCAGCAGCAATGTTGAGCTGTTTGGGTATAGAAGACTGGTACAGGGAGCAATGAGGGCCTATACAGGTCTTGGAGCTATACCTCCCACACTCTTTAGTGTGTGGGGTATGATTCCAACATGTTTGACACCAAACATGACAGGGTTCTTTACAGCCAGTTTCACGATGCTCACCACATAGTGCAGTGTCCCTCAATGTGTTATATGGCTGTCTCACTCACAACCCGGGAGAATAGACTCCGAAGGCTGTGGGGGTGTCCTGCTCATGCAGGAGCACCCTAACACTTAGAACCAAGCACCCTGCCTTCAGGATTAAAAAGGCCTCTTGTAGGGGTGACATATATGTTTTAATTGCAGTGACCCTAGATATAGGAAAACTTTATCTTTCGTAAGTGGGGTTAGCCCCAGCTTACACAGGCTGCAATGGCAGGCCTGTAGTGATAGTTTGCATGGTCTCCCATAGGTGGCATAATACATGCTTCAGTATGTGGGGGACCTCTGGGGTACCAATGCCCTTGGTACCTTGGTACCATTTACTTGGGACTGATAAGGGTACCCCAGAATCCAATCTGGGATGTACCTACTTGCTTACCATATTAATTTGGGGGAGAAAGCAGAGACTGGGGTCCTGATTAACAGGACAGCAGTCAGACTAGTCAGACACAGCATAGCACCAAGCAAAAAGTGGGGGTAAACATAAAAGCAAATCCTACTTTCCTACTACCTTACTTTAATTCTTTAGTTATTTCTTCTAGACATTCCATCGACTGATGCAAATTTGAAGTGAGAATTACTATATCATCGGCATATAGCCCAATCTAGATTGCCCATCCCTGGAATGTAAAAGGAGGGATCCTCTCTGCCTCTCTGATTCTGCAGGCTAGGGGTTCAATGTAGAGATCGGATAAAAGGGGGGACAGGGGGCACCCTTGTCTCGTACCTCGCATTATTTTTATTGGCTGAGTTAGTGTTCCATTCACTAGTACCTTAGATGTAGGAGCTTGATATATTTGTGCCAGAACCGAACTAAAATGTAGACCCAGGTTAAAATGCTTTATCAAAGCCTTTAAGTATATCCAATTAACCCGGTCAAACGCCTTGGCGCATCCAACGCGATGACCGCCAAGGGAAGTTTGTGGGTAGAGGCGACATCTATGCTCCCTATAAGAGAGAAAGTTAACTCCTTCAGATACCTGCCCTTAATAAAGCCCTTCTGATCATCATGTATTAAATAAGGGATGACTTTCCCAAGCCTGTCTGCCATAATCTTCGCAAAAAGCTTGTAATCACATATTAAAAGTGAAATCGGTCTGTATGATTCCAAGTACTTCGGCGGCTTTCCCAGTTTCGGCAGTACTATAATATTTGCCTCGTTCCAGAATTTGGGAAGCCTCTGGGTGTTGTATAAACGCTGAGAAGACTGAGGTTATGTTGGAATGTGGCAGCAGGGGGTATAGAATGTAAATCTGAGATACACTACTTGGGGGTGAGAATAACACAGGATATAAGACAGCTTACTAAAGTTAACTTTGTCAAGGTTAGGAAAGAGATATCCACTGCTTTGCGGGGGTGGGCACACTTCCCGCTAACAATATTTGGTCGAGTTAGCCTAGTGAAAATGATGATCTTACCTAAGATAACTTTTTTGTTTGACTCACTACCGCTTCTATTTGAAAAGGACTGGCTCGTCAGGCTATAGAGTGTAATAGAGTCTTTTATCTGGGGTTCAAAAGGATCCCGTCTATCATGGAAAAAGATCAGGAGGAAACTGTTGAAGGGTGGACTGGCGGCCCCCGATTTCCAGATCTACGGATGGGCCTTTCTGTTGAAGAATTGTAGGATGATGTTGGATATCCCAGGGAGCTCGGATATTGGGAATATGCTGAGTGCTCTGTTAAGGATGGAGATTCTGAAGCAACAGTGGTACATGTATAAATTTGCCAATCCCAAATGTTTTAAAAAGATAAGATTAAAAGTGTTGAAGGATTCAGCAACGGTTTGGTACAAAATTAGGAGGGCAACGAAAATACCATATTTTAGTTTCAGGGCATCAATTTGGGACATGCCAGGGGCTCCCCTTTGGACTAAAGATGCGCTGATACTGGTGCAAAAGACCGATGGGCCTCAGAGGTGGGGAGAACTGTTTATAGAGGGGGACCTGGTACCCTGGAGATATTGCGAACAAGAGTGGGGGCACACATTTTCAAGGTTTAAATATTTACAGATCCAAAGCTGGGCGGCCGGCAAGGCAGATTTAATTGGACAGTATAATATGTTTGAAGAAAAGCTGGGGATGGAGAGGCCAATAAAAAAAGAAGTTGCGATGTGGTATTGGTCAATAGTAGAGCTGGAAGATGGACCATTCACCTTGCCGAAGACCCTGTGGGAAGAATGCTTGCCGAAGATCGCATCAGCAGACCAATGGCAAGTAACTATGTTTACTTTATATAAAGTGGTAAAACCTGCAAACCTAAGAAGAAATCATTTGTTCACCCTCCACAGGGCATATTGGTCTCCCAAAAGACTTTTGAAGTTTAAGGCTGGCGGAATGGTGGCATGCTCCAAATGTAATAGCTTCAATGAAGATGATTTACATATGTTCGTCACGTGCCCGGCGATAAAGACTTTCTGGGATGCTGTAAGTTCATGTTTGTCAGCTGTACTCGCCCAGCAGATTGAGGTAAGCCCTGAACTAGTCATGTCAGGAATATTGGATATACAGGGTAAGGGCCTAGACGATAAAGCAAAATTTGTTTTTTATGCCATATTGCTGGCACGGAGAGAGATATGTAGAAATTGGGTGTCGCTAGACCCTCCGATAGAATTGAACTGGTTGAAAGCACTGAGTGCTACTGCTAGGCTGGATATTGTGGATCGACAAAAGAAGAGATATAAAGTTTGGACTCCCTTCCTGCTATATTTTGGGTGTAGGGCTGGGTAGTTATGGTAAAGGTAAAGGGGTTTTGAAGTCCTATGATCAAGCCTTCTCAGATCTTAGCGGGTATAAGTCTTGTGGAAGACCGGTTAAGGTGGTATACTTCCTCCTAAGAGCTAAGAAACCCCCTATATGAGATAATTTGCCCTAGGGTGGTACCGCGAAATCAGGGGCAAGGAGTTGGCAAATGAGGACAAAGGAAAAAAAAGAAGAAAAAAAACCCCTACTTTAATTCTAAAGATGACTGTATGTTTTATCTTTTATGTGTGTATGTAAAAATAATAAAAACATGTTGAAATCAAAAAAAATTGCTGTTTGTTCTACAGGCAGCCAATGAAGATTCTTCATGAGAGGAGTGATGTGTCAACGTTTAGGTTATTTATGGATAAGACATGCTGCTTTGTACTGAATGATTTGAAGCCTTTTAACAAGGCATTTAGGTAGTCCAGCATAGAGGGAGTTGAAATAGTCGAATCTTGAGATGACAAGGGCAATTCCTTCTTGGATGAGGGCCTCCAAAGTAAGACCTGACACTAACAACATGAGGACAAACTGCAATAAAGCAGAACCCTCCGAAGACTCAGCAGCTGCACCGGTGGCCTCTTTTGGGGAGAATGTACCCTGAGACCGGCTAGGGCAGCAGGAGAGATGAGGTCCCGAAGACTTGGGAGGAATTGCGGGAGTGCCCTACCGGCAGGAAACAACAGCTGTCACACAGACACCAACAGAATGCAACAGATGTAATGATTTTTTCTGTCTCTCAGTCTCACCACCAATTACTACATTCACTGGAATATTAGAGCCAGTGGTAGACGTGGATATGAGGAATTGGATAAGAGAGCTAACATAGACTCAAGACTCCACGCTATACCTCATTATTTCTAGAGTCAAGGAAGTCTACAGGTTGTGGTGGGCCCCCACGAGATAAAGAGGTATCTTAAGTAACTTGCAAATTGTATACCAGGCATCAGTGTAATTGTGAATGGTTACACCTTAGCAATATCTCTATCTGACCAACTTCCTGTACTTTGAGAAGAAACTGGGACTTGCTGAAAACTAAACATATGTAAAAATAAATATCTTGGAAAAACATGAGCACTAAAACTTCGGCCTATACTTAGAATACTCACAGTTTTGTGGAAGAAGCGTATAGTTTGTATTTGAATTAATTGCAACCGCAAAATAATGAATACCATCAATATCATATTGTCTTAAACCATTTAGCAGTATATACACAGATGAAAAGCTAATACTCTTGTGCAACATTTATAAATATGTGTTCAAATGTAATTGTTCTCGAAAAATATGTCTTGTTACCTTTAAGGGATTTTTAGAGGAATACACCAGTACAGATAATCATAACCCATTATTAAGAGAATACATAAAGGGTAAAGAATAGGTTAAAAAGTTCATTTAAACCAACACATGACTTCAGTATACTTTCCTGTAATCCAAAATTACCATCAGACAAACATTTAGGAAGCACTAACTCTTGGCAAATGAAAGTAGTGAGGTCATAGGCATAGCATTGTTGCATATTTGCCTACACAGGACGCCATGAACCATGGGGAAAGTTATTCTTGAAGATCCAAGATGGCTACAGACTATCTAGAGCTTGTGGCCTGCTGGTAATCATAGTTCCCGGCAGGCATACTGATGTGCAGGATGTACTTTCAACGCATGCACCCTGCATTCAATCAGTGCCATCACTCCATGATGGCCACCAGAGTTTCCTCTGCTGAAAGCACATAGCGTGAGTGGCTTAAAAATACTGCTTCCCACATACTGACCACACTAAGCAGTCAGCAATGCCTTCAGCCCCTCTTCATGACACCAATAGGCTTAAGGAAACATAATGCATCGTTTGATCCTAAACAGGGTGAAAAATAAGCCCAGAGAGAGAGTCCCAATATATTATGCCCTCCCATGGGGACCTCAAAAACCATTACGATATGTAGCCAATAAGCAGCCACACAGTAAAGGCGAGCGCAGGGAGAACAGGAGGTGCTGGCTCTTGTAAGTGTTAGGCAAAGTGTACGAGCCTCCTCAGAGAGCACGGCCAAGGACGAACCATGACACCTGTGTTTATGGCAACTTTAAATAAAGAACTAAAAAGCAAAGTTTGTAAGTGCTGCAGCCGTGGAACCAAAGAGTTTGTTTTGTCTGAAAAAAGCTTACCATAAACCCTAACGATGGATCTAGAAATTTGCATATTTCCTCTAGAGAGCTCTGGGAGAGCAGAGGCACTGCTTATTGGGTGAAAATTGTGTACTTAGGAGACGTATATAGCAGCAGTCCTCCTCCACACTTGGCCTCATGGAGGAAACATTACCACCATAAGTCTCTTGTTTGAAAACATTACCACTCGAGTAGGGATTTTCACAAGAGTGCTTTCTGGACTGGCCTTTTGATGAGGCTTTGATGCTCATTTATTCAGAGAGGTCTATGTAGAAATATGTTTGTTCCTGAAATGATCACTGCCAATCTTTAGTATCAAGATTTTGTCACAGGCATGGCTTGGAGTGTTAAGATGGCGGTCACACTCTAAGAGTGCTCCAGGCTCCTCCGTCATCCGCTCCAAATTCACATTTCATCCGAGTCAAGTGGAGCGGTGTTTCTGAGGCAGATCAGCTCTGCGCGGAGGTGGCGGGCCAATGCAAGACGGCAGACGCGGGACCCCCGACCGGCATGAGGACAACCTGCAATAAAGCAGAACCCTCCGAAGACTCAGCAGCTGCACCGGTGGCCTCTTTTGGGGAGAATGTACCCTGAGACCGGCTAGGGCAGCAGGAGAGATGAGGTCCCGAAGACTTGGGAGGAATTGCGGGAGTGCCCTACCGGCAGACATGAGTGGGCCTGGCGCGTTGACCGCACTGTGGCTCACCTTGGACCTGAAGAGGAAAGCCTGCGGTGGTCTCCTCCCCAACCAGACACTGTAACTTGCTTCGGGGACCTGAAGCAGGGATCATGAGGGGGCAAGCCAGCAAGTGACAGAGTCAGCCTCACTACCCCAATCATCAGCAGCGAGACACAGTAAGACCCCACCTAGAGAGATTCTGGGCGGGCACAGAGAGCGGCTGGGCCCGGGAAGCTCCTGATCTGAAGGTGGTCACCGTCGAGTACCCGGCCAGGCTGTGGTCATGACATAAGGGCCAATGCCCATCCCCACTGCAGCGCAGACTGAATACTACACCGGATTGTGCCTGCGACCTGCTCCAGAGAAGTGTGAGTGTGGGGACATGGGGCTCACTCCCCCGATGCGGGCCTGAGAGGAGGTGCAGAGGCCTTAAATATAGAACCCTGAGGTCAGTTGGGCCCTGAAGAGACAGACGTGGCAGGGCCCTGGAGGGGTGGCCCACCAAGAATACTACACTGGAAGCAGCCTCTGACGTGACTCACGTGGGCAAGCAGCGTGAGAGCCTGAAATGGTAGCCAACAGAGGCCTGTTGAGGAGAGTACCCTAAGGCATCCCGTGGTGGAGTTGGGGCACGCTGCAGAGACGAGGGTGGCTCTGCATCCACAGCAGCACTACATCAATGACTAGAGTACCACCTGATGTGAGCAAACCAAGCCCGAAGAAAGTGGGGAAGGGCATTGTACGTAGTGGCCTGTGCCCGGCCAGGGAAGAACTACACCGCGGGTCCCTGGGGAGACAACAGGGCTAGCTTGTTACTGGCCCATCCACACTGTAAGACCAGGATCCTCCACATCACTTAGAGCCGATCCCAGATGCAGGAGTGGACCTGACCCGAGATGACAATACGGCCACCTCACCCCTGGCACCTTCGGGGAAACTGCCTACGAAAAAATCTGAGATCAGGTCATCAGAGGCTCCCCTCCCCAAAGATTACACACCTGGCCCTAATAGGCCCCGGCCTGCTGCCGCATGAGGAGCGATACAAAAGGGGGTGGTGATGGACAGAGGATCTGAATCAATCAAACACTCATACCCAGTCAAAAGATCAGGGTTTAATCCATCACCGTTCTTTAGCCCACTCTGCCACCCCAGTTCAGACATGGCTATATGCAAATCAGTCTGACCCTGTGCCTCATGGGAACAGTCCAGCCCGAACTGCCAAGCCATGTCTTCCCTGGACCGGAAACAAGCTTCCGAGGACCGGTTTCTGGTATTCCAGCCGTCTTCAGCCCGGCTTGCTTGAATCCAGTGGCAAAGTGAGCAAGGGACTCACGCCTGAGCATACCCTGCCACACTTATGGCGGCCAAAAGCGATACAAAAGGGGGTGGTGATGGACGGAGGATCTGAATCAATCAAACACTCACACCCAGTCAAAAGATCTGGGTGTAATCCATCACCGTTATTTAGCCCACTCTGCCACCCCAGTTCAGACATGGCTATATGCAAATCAGTCTGACCCTGTGCCTCATGGGAACAGTCCAGCCCGAACTGCCAAGCCATGTATTGCCTGGACTGGAAACAAGCTTCCGAGGACCGGTTTCTGGCATTCCAGCCGTCTTCAGCCCGGCTTGCTTGAATCCAGTGGCAAAGTTAGCAAGGGACTCACGTCAGAGCATACCCTGCCACACCTATGGCGGCCAAAAGCGATACAAAAGGGGGTGGTGATGGACGGAGGATCTGAATCAATCAAACACTCACACCCAGTCAAAAGATCTGGGTTTTATCCATCACTGTTCTTTAGCCCACTCTGCCACCCCAGTTCAGACATGGCTATATGCAAATCAGTCTGACCCTGTGCCTCATGGCAACAGTCCGGCCCGAACTGCCAAGCCATGTCTTCCCTGGACCGGAAACAAGCTTCCGAGGACCAGTTTCTGGCATTCCAGCCGTCTTCAGCCGGGCTTGCTTGAATCCAGACGCAAAGTGAGCAAGGGACTCACGTCTGAGCATACCCTGCCACACTTATGGTGGCCAAAAGCGATACAAAAGGGGGTGGTGATGGACGGAGGATCTGAATCAATCAAACACTCAAACCCAGTCAAAAGATCTGGGTTTAATCCATCATCGTTCTTTAGCCCACTCTGCCACCCCAGTTCAGACATGGCTATATGCAAATCAGTCTGACCCTGTGCCTCATGGGAACAGTCCAGCCCGAACTGCCAAGCCATGTCTTCCCTGGACCGGAAACAAACTTCAGAGGACCGGTTTCTGGCATTCCAGCCGTCTTCAGCCCGGCTTGCTTGAATCCAGTGGCAAAGTGAGCAAGGGACTCATGTCAGAGCATACCCTGCCACACTTATGCTCTTTAGTCCCAGAGCATTGGCTGGCCGAGTGGTTCCAAAACTGCAGAGTTGTCGCCCACTTCTCCGCTCACCATGGGGAAAGACAGAGGAAGGAAGCCCTCTGCGACACAAACCAGAATGGACCAATACACTTCAACTCGTCGCGGACCCACTGAGGCTATTCCTGAGAAAAATTGCCTCCCAGAAGGAGACCTTAATGCAATCCTCCAGGCCATATGCTCTTCGCAGGGTTCGGTCGAAAACAAAATAGGCGAGGTTCCAGTTGACATGGCCCTCATACACTAAGACATCCGCAACACATGGCTCACATATCAGAAGCTGAATCCCACCTCTCCACAGTCGAGAACGAGGTACACCAACTGAAAGACCAAGTCACGCAGATTTGATCCCACATGAAGGAACTGCATGAGGATGCTGAAAATCGTTCGAGGCGTAATAATCTCCAACTGGTGGGCTTTCCTGCAGGGGCCGAACAGGGTCAAGCAGCGACCCTCATCGAGAATTGGACCACGTCCTGGATGCCCAAAGGTGCACTGCCGACATGGTTTGCAGTGGAGCAAGCCCATTGATCTCTGGCACCCAAACCGCCACAAGGTGCCCCTCACCGGCCTATCATTGCTAGGATTCTCAATTTCAAGGATAGGGACGCTATCCTACAAGCAGCCCGGTTCCAAACAGCCCTGACCTCACAAAGCCATAACATGATGATTTTCCCAGGTTACACTATGGAAGTTCAGGCCCGGCGGCGATCCTACACAGAGGTCTAACAGAAGCTGCGGGCACTCAACCTCCAATACAGACTGCTTCTCCTGACCCGTCTCCATGTCATTTTCCAGGACAAAACCCACTTCTGGGCCTGTACCTGGCTGACTGAGGAGCGACCTCTTGGATCACGAGTGGCGGCCTCCCATCCGGTGCTCCGGGACCACAACGCCCAGCCTGCGAGTCCCACATCCAAGATGCGGCATAACCGCTCCCATAGGGGCCAGGGTGCTCGAAGAGGTCCATCTGCCTCACCTGTTACTGCTGGTCATAACCCTGGGAAACTGCTTGGACCACTGACCAATAATACCCCACAGCGAGGCCAATCCGCTGCGAGACTTTCTGCAGAGATCAGCCCCTCCACACCCCTAGGTGCTAGATCCATGGACACTGATCTTTCCCGAAGTCCTAACATTTAGTCGTCCAGAATCCGAGCGACTCTGCACTGACATGAACTTACCAGGGAATCCGGGGTGAGCTGTCCAATAGGGCCGCAGTATCCAGCTGGATTTAATCGAAAAGATGTATATATCCTGACAAATTGAGGGGTCCACCACGCAGCTACCATACTAAGCTCTATAGTTTAGTTTTGTTAATACCACTGTTATTAGGGTGACAGATGCTTCCTTTACTGAAGTATAGGGTGGGGAGGGCTGAGTGGAGGGTTCAGGACCACTGTCCCAAGTACTGGTTCACCTTTGTTAGAAGACTGCAGCACTCAGTCTCTCACTCTGAACAAGCACATGCATGGCTCTTGTGCCAGACTACCAGACCTCTGCATATGCCTACCCGCTGATCAGCCTGGCCCTCTGGGCCAACTGCATCACTTCAAATTTTGGTCATCATACACTACTATGGCGCAAACACCATATAAGGGCGAACCCCTCTGAATACTGTCTTGGGACGTCAATGGCCTGCTGGACAGGGTTAAGCGTATGGCAGTTCTGAGATACACTCACAGACACGCCCCTGATGCCCTTTGGCTCCAAGAGACGCACCTTATGGGTAATCACTGTCCCTTCCTCACGAGATATTGGTTTGAGAGAGTCTGGCATGCAGATTTTGAACGGGGCTCACATGGAGTAGTATTCCTTCCTAGGGGCCCCCTTCATTTTGTGCCCACTAGTGTGACCAGAGACCCAGAGGTCCACTTCATAATCCTGACCAGGACACTGGGAGGGGCCATCATCAACCTAGTGTCACTTTTTACGTGCCACTGGCCACACTAACAACCACCTTGAAAACCAATAGCAACAACATATCCTCCCTACTCCTAGGCTTGAAGTTGATCGGGGTGACTTCAACGTGGTCATGCATCCAGACCTAGACACCACAGAAAAACCTCCTCAAATAAGACCCTATGTGCAAGAAGGCTGACAGAGTGGACAACAAACCTGTGCATATGCAACATCTGGAGGACGTGGAACCCCAGAACTTCCCAGTACACTCATACCTCTGCGGCGCACAATACACATGCATGTATTGACCTGATCTTCATGCCTGCCCAGGAGTGCTGATTGGTCTAAGCGATTAGCATTCTCTGCCTGGGTATCCCGGACCACTGGCCCCTTCTCCTTAGACTAGGGGACCCTGTGGTCATGCTACGCACCATCTGGAGGCTGAACGCCTGGTTCCTCCAGGACAGAAACATTCCAGAAGGCAGTCGGAGCTGAACTCCAATAATGCTTCCTCACTCACCAAAACAATGTCACCTCCCAGGGCACTCTCTGGGAGGCTGGTAAGGCTACCATCTGGGGCTTCACCAGGGGGCAGCTCAAGATCAAGCACAAGATAGCCGACTCACCCTCCTTGAAGCTCAAGCGGCCCGCTTGGAGCAGGCCTCACCCAGCACCGCAGGCAAAAGTGAGGATGGACATCTTGCGCTACTGAAAGACGAAATCAAGCAACTCTTGCTGGACTCAGCAAAACTGCTATGGAGGTCCTTAGTTGGCCGCATATATGGATGGGGAGACTGAAATGAAAGAATACTCCATAGGCTGACATTGTACCCCCTGGTGAACCATATAGTCCCTGGGATCCAGGACCTATCAGGCATCACTCACCGTACGCCAACCTCCATAGCCCAAGCCTACGCCAACTACTACTCCTGGTTTTACTCAATAGTCCGGCCCAAAACCTCAGCCCCTGCACTGTCCAGGTTGGGGGTGATCCAACTCCCCTGGCTCCTCCAATCAGAAACTGCCAATCTAGATCTCCCCATCATGCGAGAAGAAATAGGAGAGGCCATCTCCCGGGTAGATGCTGTGAAAATACCAGGGCCAGATGACTTCGCACAGGAGTACTACGCCTCATTTTGAGACATACTAATACCCCAACTCCTAAACCTCTATGTCGAAGTTGCAGAGTCAAGGACATTCCCACCAGAAACAGACATAGCAACTGTGGATGTCATCCCCAAAACGCAGCCCCTTCACCTTCCTGTTCGGACTATCGTCAAACTCATTCACCCAGACCAGTGCGGCTTCATGTTTTTGTGCAGGTAGAGACATTGCCTTCAGCGCCTCTATCTAGCCCTGGCACTTTGAAAAAAGCCTTTAATACGGTTGATTGGCTATACCTACAAGACGTGCTAAATACAGCAGGCCTGGGCCATCACTTTCGTAACTTGGTCAAGCATTTCACTTCAGACCCATGGCGCAGGTGCTTATCAATGGAACAAGACAAGGATATCCCCTGTCACCCCTCCTCTTCATCCCGGCAATGGAGCCACTATCATGCCTCATCCGGATGATGAACAAATCCAGGGATGGAAATGTAGGGGCTCGCACGAGGACTGGATTCCTCTTTACGTGGACAGTGTCCTGCTCATCCTAGCTGACCTGGCACGGTCAGGGCCTAGATTCCTCCAACTACTTTGCACCTTTGAGCTGGCATCAAGCCTGCACCTAAACCCTGCCAAGTCAACCTTAGTACCCCTCCACATATCAAGAGAGTGCTTTGACTGGCAATCAACCATCCCCATACAACATCAGTCATTTAACCGCATCGCTGCTGCGGTCATTTTTGCGCTGTGCGGCTTTTTTCGCAAAACCGCGTTACATGACGAGCTCAGCTCGTCATCAGCACACGCCACCCGTGGCTGATGACGAGCTGAGCTCGTCATCAGCATCGAAGGGGTTAAGGTTCTGGGTTTTTGGGCTGTGTTGCTCCCAGATTTAGTGTGGTCACTCAACATCACCTCACTTTTAAAGAAAATAAAGGAGTACATCAATGGCTGGCAGACTCTCCTGCTCAACGCCATGCCGAGAATCACCCTGTTTAAAATAATGATTTTTTTCCTGCTTCTTCTATATCATCCAAAATATCCCGTTCCATCCGCAGCGACGATGGTTCAAAGAACTGGACAGCCTTGCCACAATGTTCCTTTAGGGAAACTCAAGACCCGTATGGCCCTAGCCCACTGCCAAATACCGCCTTTTAATGGAGGCCAGGGTGTGACCAATCTCTACTGGTACTACCTGACAACTCGTCTACTAGTCCTGCATGACTTGTTCAACAGTGGATGGTCTGAACCGGCCTACTGGGTTGAGCTGCAGGGGCCGGGGATGTCCCGGATGCAGGCAAGCAGATACCTACTACACTACTCAGGGTGACTCGGGCAGTCTTCCTGGCCTAGTGCTCCGCCTTGTGCCGCACACGTTGGGAAACCAAACTCTCACAGCAGACACCCCTCTGACATGGCGCTAGTCTTAGGGAGGTGAGGGCAATGGAAGGATTCAGGAAATGGGATCTCATTGGTATAACACAGCTTGGGGGACGTATGTAAGGGGGACCATACACACCCTTTCCAGGACCTGCAGACTACCTACTTCCTCCATCCGTACCAATTTTACCTGCCATGCTCTCACCTTGCATGTCCCCACAGGCCCTTCACTTCCAGAATTCAGTCCCCTGGAGGCCAAAATCATGATGGGTAATTTGGGGAAGGGTGGGGTATCGAGGATCTACTAGTCACTGACCAACAACAGTCCAATCTAGACACCAATGGGAGGCATGGTTGGGCCCGTTGGAGAACAAGGACTGGGGAGATGCCCTGATGGTCCCTAAAATCATCACCACTTCAGCCAGGCTCCACATGGCCCAACTCTACTATCTCCACTGTGCATATCTTATCCCAAGTCGCCTCAACCACGCGGGTCTACTGGCCATCCCGTCCTGCACGCGCTGTGGGTCAGAACCGGCAGGCTTCTTTCACATGATATGTGTATGTCCTCATCTCACCCCGTATTGGGAGACACTGATATCCAAGCTATCCAACATTCTGGGCTCGGAGGTGCCACGTAGTCCATTGAACTTGCTCCTGGGAGTTATGGGCGGCTTAGATGGGTCCCGGGAGGAGTAGCTCTTCTGGGGTACAGCCATCATGGTGGCCAAACGGGACAACGCCGCCGCATGGAAAAACCCTGCCCCACCTAATGTAGTCAAATGGGGCAAGGGCATAGACTGGTGGGCAGCACAAGAGATTGATTTGATTTGATTGATTTAATTTGTGGATTTGTAAAGTGTGCGAATGCCCATGGGCGTCTTGGCGCTGGGTGAGATGCAGGGAGACTAGGGCACAGTAGGATCAGGGCTAACCAGAAGTGAATAGCCAGGCTTTTAAAAACTTCCTTAATGAAAGCAGGGAGGGGCTGTTTTTGATTGTGAATGGGAGCATGTTCCAGTCTTTAGCTGCATGTAACAGAAGCTTCTCCCCCCAACCTAACCTGTTTGTATCGGGGTACCTGAATCAGTTTTGCATGACTGGATGGTAGCGTCCTGGAAGGCTCATACAGTTTGAGATGCGTTTTTAAAAACTGAGAGCCAAATCTGTGAATAGTTTTATATGCCAGACATACAGATTTAAATTTGATTCGTTTTTTCCATATGGAACCATTGGAGGAAACCTAGGTGGTGTGCAATAGGCTCAGAACTGGGAATGTCCAGCACCAGCCTCGCTGCTGCATTTTGCAGGCGTTGTAGTTTAGCTAGGTGCTGAACTTGTATCACAGCGTACAGAGCATTCCCGTAGTTTAGCCTTGACAGGGCCAACGCCGTTACCACCATTTTACGGTAATCAAAGGGAATGAATGGCAAGAGCTCCCTTATCCTTTTCATGCTATACCATATGGTGGATGTTATTTTGTTAGTCTAAGCGTCAAACGTTAATCTGTTGACAAGTATCATACCCAGATTTTTTACTTTGTTGAATGGGGAAGGGCAGTTGCCTAGACTAACTGGCCACCACCCCGGAGACCAGATTTCACTGTTTGTTCCTAGCAGCATGACCTCGCTATCTCCGTTTAGTTTTAAGCAGTTGGCTGACTTGCATAATACCGTTTTTAAATGTATCTGCCGTCTCTGTGGTTTTGTTTGCTATTGATACCACTATTTTGGGTGTCGTCAGCATATGAGACCGGTAAGAATCCACAATTCCTTATAATTTCTGCTAAAGGAGCTACATACAAATTAAAAAGAGTGGTACTTAAAGAGGATCACTGGGGAACACCACACAGAGAGTTGAAAGGTTTTGATTTTGCTTCTCGCCAACTCCACTGTAAAAGTCCTATTGGACAAGAAAGAAGTTAACAACGTTTGTGCAGTTGAATGAACGCCGGCCTCTGCAAGTCGACCCAAGAGTGAATCATGGCTAACCATGTCAAAGGCCGCCCAAAGATCCTGAGTTCTTCTACTGCCATAAGCAGGGCTGTTTCTGTTCCATGTCCCTCTTTGAAGCCAAATTGCGAGTGGTCTAAGGCATTTGTCTCTGCAAGGAATTGGGCCAGCTGTTTGTTCAACAATTTCTCCAGAACCTTTGCGCCGAAAGGTATTCTCGCAATAGGTCTGTAGTTCCCAGGTTCTTGTGGATCTAGATTAGGTTTCTTTATTAGTGGCAGTACTCAGGTGGTTTTCCATGAATTTGGTAAAATACCTGAGTTCACTATTTGAGACATTAGCCTACCTAATTGCTTGCTTAGCAGCTCAGGGAATAGGTACAATACTTTCTGTGGACAAGGGTCCAATAGAGCTCCAGACTTTGTGGTTTGTGAAGTATCAGTTCCACTGAAGGCGGCGAAAATTGAAACAGAGGATTCTGCTTTGTTGGGAGTGCTTCCTCTCTAGGTTCTGATTTTGATGATGTGGGAGGCTGCGTGTCTGTTGATTTAAAGGACTCATAGACTGAGGTCACTTTATCTATGAAAAATTGGCCCAGGGTGTTACAGAAATCAGAGCTAATCACAACCAGTTTGTCGCTATCAATTTTTGTTCGTTTTTTTACAATAGTCAACAGTTCTTTACTAGAGTTTTTTGCCTCTTCTATTTTTCGAATGAAGTAGATACTTTTTTCTTTTAAAATCAATTTTTTATACATAATCAGTGATGTTTTTATATTCGGCTTTCCGCACTTGGTCATAGTTAAATCTCCATCTCCTTTCCATTTTTCAACAGTTTTGTTTTTGGGCCTTGAGTGAGCCAGAGAACCACGGTTGGGAAGGTTTTTTTTCCTGAGAGTAGCTTTTTTTTAGCGGGACTGCTACTTTAATGGCAGACATATTCCAGCTTGAAATTTTAGATGTGGCGATGTTACTGTCTGGTTCCAGCACAGGAATGGATAATAAAAGTTGTTCCTTTAATTCAGGGTTGTGTAACCTAGACCCGTCCAGTATTAAGTGAACCTGGGTGGTGGGGTGGGTGAGACTACATTCTTTTTCACGTTTATGGAGAACGTTATTACCTTCTGGTCTGAATAGGGAACCAGCAGGATTTCAATTATCTCGATGCCCATATTGGAGGTAAAAATCCTGTCGAGAGTGTGCCCCGCTTTGTGGGTATCCTGTTTAACAATCAGTTCCAAGGCTAAATTGCTGAATGCATCGATCAATGTGGCTGTGCCTAAATCTACACTCTTCTCTAGGTGCATGTTGAAATCACCCAGAACAGTAAAATCTGAGCTCTTCACACTGGATTACAGAAAAGAGCTAAGTAGTTGTGTCAGAGGTGTTTTGGCTTTTTGTGGCCTGCAGATTAGAAGGACTTTAAATGTATAGTTACTTGTGATGTTGAATTGGAAGAATAGTATCTTGCAGTCCGGATTACTGCCTTGGTCCAAGCCTTTCACCTTTAGATCATTTCAAGAGATGATGGCCAAGCCTTCCCCCCGTTTCCCTTTCCTGTCTGCTCTGGTGATTGAATATCCCTCAGGAATGGCTAATGCTAGATCAATATCCGAGACTTCATCAGCCCAGGTCTCGTTGATGAAGATGATATCTAGGTTTTGAGTTTCTAATAATTCTGCCATTTCTGTGTTATGTTTGATTAGCGACCGCGAGTTGATTAGCCCAGCCTTAATCATTTAGTTAACTGGCCAAATGGGGAGGGTCGGAGGTGTAGTCAGTCTTCCGCTATGTGAAAATTTCGAAAGAACGCTGACAAATCGGACAATGTTTGATTTCCATAAGCATCTGCAGTGTATGGCAGCAGGGTTTAGGCCTTAGTATAAGCAGACCATGATTAGAGTAACTTAACCTCTCATGTCCTGTCTTTATTTGTGTAGGGGTCGTGGCCCTGTGCCCGGTCCAGGCGCGAACGGGCATAGACGAACTTGCCTTCAGCGAGCCATTGGCGCACCCGATGCATGCATCCGCCCTGACATTGGGTTTAGTACGTGTGGGAAGGCGAGCGACTAGACCGCTCAGCGCCGGAAGGGCCACCCAACCCGGAAGTGTGTTCCGCTCTAACCCCCTCGGCACCCTCCGTTCAATCGGCACTTGCTGTGACGGACCGGGGTGCCTGGGGCAGCGCTTCCACCAGGGATGTGGGATGCGGGATGCGGGTGTAAATGTTCAAAAGAAGCAAGTAAGTAAAAGAACAGTCTGTCTTTAAACGTGTTTAAAAGTCCCAGGAGTTACCATCAGTTAGCGACCAGCTTCAGCCTTGCCGAGCCGCGTAGTCTTGTGTATCTGACTCTCGTTTGCTCAAGTCAAGACTTTAAGGTGTGAGACGGCGAGTGACTAGACCGCTCAGCGCCGGAAATGCCACCGAACCCGGAAGTGTGTTTTGTTCTAAACCCCTCAGCATCCTCCGTTCAATTGGCACTTGCTGTGACGGACCGGAGTGCCTGGGGCAGAGCTTCCATCAGGGATGCGGGTGTAAATGTGCAAAAGAAGCAAGTAAGTAAAAGAACAGTCTGTCTCTAAGCCGGTAAATATCATTTACAACGCAGTGTTTACATCGCACAACATTTACCATGCTGCCTTTACAACGCAAGTTGTTACTACGACTTGCGGTGGATGGCGCTGTTGGTTAAGGAATATTGTAATTTTATATTCCAAAACCTTCCCAATTGTTACGTGGCCTGGTGTTGGAATATAAAATTATATTATTCCTCAATCTGCGCCCTCCAACGCAAGTCGTTGTAACGACTAGCGTTGTAATAACCGCATTGTAAAGTACCGCGACATAAAAGATCGCGTTGTACTGACATACATCCCTTTAAGCCACTGTATGAAGCCAGAGGGTGTCCAGCCAAACATGGTCGGGTGGGGTAAATGGTAGGGTCAGGTAGTGATATTTCCGTTAGGCGAATACCAGTGTGTATTGTATACAACTAACCACAACTGAAAATCAATATATCATGCTTGAGATGAATTGACTAGTGCTGTATTTTTCCTGTCACTAAAACTAAAGGAAATTGATTATCAAAAGATTGTTTCAAAGCTAGCAAGTCTGATTTTTTTACAGGTAAAGGTAAAATATGTTCATCATTGTGGTAAAATCTTGAAACATTTATTGATCTTAAAGTACTCATATTTAACAGCTGAATGCATGAGACACACGAAGTGTCAAAGGAAATTATTGGTTAAACAGTTAAAAAAGGTCAGGTCTACTGCTTGACCTTTTATAACTGCTTATCCAATAATTTGCTAACGACTTCTATTGAATTATTGTGATTTGGGGAGTTAGGGTCTGCTGGCACATAAACCAGTAAAAGTACCTCAAGATCTCAGAAATATTGTGTTTTTCATTATTCTTGCAGTCTTCTTTCTAACAAGCTGATCTTTTAGAACATTGATTATATAATGAGAAACAGATGAATGTATAATGGTGGCACTACTTTTCCGCTTTGCAAGTGGTCGCTCTTCTTGCCTTATACTTGCAAATAGGTGGGTCTCTTAATAGAGCAATGCATGGGTATTTTTGTCTGCATTTAAAGGGTTAATTGACTAATGTGAAATTGCATTAGTGTGCATGCACTCTAGATATATGAGGCCCTTTAGAGGGGTTTCCATTGGTTTTACCATGTTCTAGTTATCTGCAATTTTTTATGCAGCTCATAAATTATATGATGTATGATTTAATGTTGTGTGTATTGGAATATTATACTTTTGAAAAGAACAAACACTGACGGAATGCTGATTTATTGAATGCTATATAAAAATACAGATCACAGGAGGAGGGGTTCTATGGGCCACAGGTGGAGGGAGACAGCTTAGATGGGGGCAGATTTCCCCAGACATTCTGTGCAGAAGTAGTGGAGATGTGCCAGAGTGAAGTTCAGATCTGTCAGAACGCGAAGGTAGAGTCAGATGAGTCTATCATCCGTGCCTTCAAAACATTATCCTGCTCCGTTGCTAAATTATTGGCTGTCCGATCTCAGGGAGCTCAGAGGGAGAGGGTAACTAGATGGTTTAACCCAGAATGGTCACTTGCTGCCTGGAGGCTGAAATTAGCTCTTCACGCCTCTCCGAGGAATGCTGCGCTAGTTAAAATCCGAAGAGAGCAATTCAAACTAGCTCTTAGTAAACACAGGGTGGCCCTGAAGGAAGAAGCTTGGGGCATTCTTATGGAAGCAACAACTTATAAGTGCAGTGCAAAGTTCTGGAGCATTATTAATAGCCCCATTTTGGGAGAAGAGGCAGCAAATGTTTTAGAAGCACATATAACTGTAAACGAATTGGTCAATCATTTTGAGGACATGTTCAAGATATACTCGGCCCTGCCACCTTTACTTAATCCTGGTGGTACACAAAAAAACTAGTAGTATTGGAAGAAGTAGTAAGGCGAGATATCACTGGACTAACAGGTAATAGGGCCCCAGGCCCTGATGGAATCCCACCTGATCCCTATTTGTTGGATGTGGCACTCTGAGCTCCACTGCTCACTTCCAAAATTAATGCAGTTGCTAAGTTTGACACCCCGTCTTCATGGGCGACCTCTATCATTGGGCCAGTTTTAAAAAGGGGGGATAGGGACACTGCTGTGTGTTATAGACCCATCTCCCTGTTAGATTTGGTGGTAAAAGTGGTTGGTAGGATATTGCTGGATAGGTTAGCGACCTGGGCTACTGACAATAACATTCTGTTGGACGCCCATTATGGGTTTCGCCCTGGTCGTTCCACGATCGAAGAATCTTTGTACCTATTCCTAATACCTAGTAAATTTACAGTTGCCCGCATGGGTACCGTCTTCCTGGCTTTTATGGATCTCTACTCGGCATTCGATTGCGCAAACAGTGGCAAATGATGGCAGATCCTTTTAGCATTAGGGGTAGACAGGGAGATGGTCTCCTTTCTCTATGACCTCCACCGGGACACCAAGGTGGTGGTGCGATATTTGTCAAGCTTGAACGTATCTCGTTCATTCCCCGTTAGGGGCGGTGTAAATTAAGGCTGCTTATTGTCCCCATTTCTATTCAATCTCTACATTAACAATCTGGAGAAAACCCTCTTTGAGACTAAGGCTGATTATCCCCGGATCGGACGGCGAGGTCTCCCCATGCTGCTTTATGCAGACAATGCCGTCTTGATGACTAGGAGAGAGAGGGGTTAACAAACCATCTTATCTACATTCGCCCAGTTTATGGGAGATTTGGACTTAAAGTTAAGAACTCCAAATCATACATCATGCAACTGGGGATGCGGCCTAGCCGATCATATGCATTTGAGGTAGGGCTTCCCCCAATTCCTAAAACATCCACTTTCTCCTACCTGGGGGAACTCCTGGATGATAAACTGAACTGGGGCCCAAACTTACACGTAAGAGAAACAACCTTAATAGAGAAACTGCTGCAATTTTTAATGTTGCTGTTAAACCGGTTAAAAGACCAGTGGGGGCTCATTTGGAGCTCTACATGGTTAAGTGTCTGTCAAAAGTACTTTATGGCAGCGAAATCTAGGGATATGCTGAAGTAAAGGATGTACAAATAGCAGAAAACAAATTCATGAGACGCCTGCTGTCAGTTCCCCATGGAATTCCCTCTTTTATTGCCCATGAAGAGTTAGAAATTCCCTATGTTACAGATCAGATAGCCTTTCACCCGCTGTTACTTTGGTTAAAAATATGGGTTAACGCAGGGGATTTGCTAAATAATTAAATCCTGAAAGACTGCCTGGCCCTGAATCAAGTATTAAGGATTCCATGACTGAAATATATCAAAAGGAGTCTAACAAACCTGGAAAGAGGGGACCTTTTTTCTAATCCTGAGGGAACTCGAAAGGTAGTTATACCCATTCTTAAGATGGCGTTCAGTACATGTCATGCCATATTAAGGGAGGAGAGGGAGCTCACTTTGTTAAATTAAGGTCCAAAGAGAAGGCTGGTTTCGTGAACTCTTACGATAGATTCCTTCTGATCCAGTTTCGGTTTGATCTGTTTTACTTACTTCTTACTTATCCAAGGGGCTCAAATAGAGGGCAATGCTTTCAGACCTGCGGCTGCAATGGAATATCTCCGCAGGAAATGTTACATTTTACCATGTTTTGCCAATTTTACGACACCCCTAGAGAATCATATTTAACATCTTTGGACTCACCCTTCCCTCTCACCCACCATTTACCACTCTCTACAGTAGAGTGCAGCAGAGAGCAGAGAGCACAAACGCCAAACGCCAAACGCCAAATGCCACAGCGAGCCACAGCGAGACGCCATGCATCCAGCAAGGAGGGAGATCTACGGGAAGGCTACGGGAAAGCTACGGCGGTTGTGGTAAAATTAATTACCTGGTACTGAATTTCTATGCGGTAAAGTCAATAAGAATAACTCATAATAAATAAGAGGCAAAATCCGTGATATTTGAGGTTTCTCAAAAAGGGTTTTATTCCTATAAAAGGAATTGGGTAAATAGCATATTGGCTCGAGCCAAGGTGGCATACCGTTCCGTCACCACGCAGGTTCGGGAAGGGACAGACTGACAGAGTCAATGGTAATATGCGAATATGCAAGTATGCGACAATACATTATTGACAGGCATTCATATATATAGTCAATGCATTACAGTAAAAGCATATGCAGGAGGCGTAACAGCTGAGAAGAGAGATAAGAATGCATGTACGTAATACAAAAAGGCGTTATAATAGGCGTGCATGAAGGCGTGAACAAGAACGTCATTAAACATGATGTCACAAGTAGGCGGATCCATGAGTGAATCCGGCAGTGTCAGCAGAAATACATGGCAGAGATGCGCGCGCAGCAGTATGACGTGTAATGCACGTGTAACTTGAGGGGTGAAGGGGGACTTGACATTTAGCCCTACATGAGGAGACAGAAGTCTGGATGTCAGATCAACCTAATCCCAAATCGTATCTAATATCTCATGTTTAAGGAACTGTATTATCTGGAAGGAAAAGGTCTCTCGGACAAGAGGCTATTCTATACTGACTGTGAGTGCGTGTATGAGCGTCTACGTGTCTGCATGAGACGCGAGGGGTGCGAGGGAGGGCATGGGCCTACCATGGAAACAGAGGCATGAATTACTTGCATAGAGACAGTGAGGCCAAACCCTTTGCTCTGCAGCTGGAAGGATGTTGACATGAAACTACTAGACAGGAATGCATTTTCGAGTAGTGGAACAGATAATTCGAAGGTTGAATACAGTCTTGGCAGGCGACAGGCTGAGCCAGGCACCGTTAGCCGCGCAGAGAGTAAGGCAGAGGTCACCGGTACAGATGCAGGCTCAGGTTTGAGATTCAGAGTCAGAAGGCAGGAAAAGGCTCGATGGCAGAAATTCTGGGCCTACTTCGCCAGAGCTGAAAAACGTGTAAAGTACATTACATAAAGACGTTGGCATGGCATATTTAGGAACGGACTATTTGACCCATTCATGGTGGATCTGAAAGAGGACATGTTAACGTTGGACGCAAATGTATTTGCGTCTTTATAGCTTGAAGGGGAGGGAACATACATGTACTTGTAGCGTGTACACGGAGTCGGTGGGGTCTAAGATAGGGGACACAATCGATCATAAAATTTATATTACCTCATTCCCTCCTTGTCCCCTACGGACCCTTCATGATATATCGATCTGCATGAACCGATCAATCTGTTCATGTAACATCATTTGCTCTTCTTTCTTCTTTTGGCGGTTTGAATGGGAATTTGAATTCGGAATACATGATGTGGCGCACAGGCCGCAAATCGCCGGTCCACATTGTAAACACAGGCAACAACTGAATACTATGAGAAGGCCAATGCCTAGGAAGGATAGGATCTTCCATCCCCAAGCGGTCAACGTTGTCCAGAACCAACCGGACCAAGTCCAGGTGCCTGGATTCTGGTGTATCAGACTTGCAATTTTATGGAGACGTGTTATAGCTTTATATACCGTTGGCGCGTTTTCTGGAATGAAAACACAGCAACTTGACCCGATGACCTTACAGGCTCCACCCCTATCAGCTAGGATGACGTCAATGACGAGACGATTTTGAAGAACAACAACCCGCATCGCGGACTGTTCCTCTGTTAAGTTACCTAGAGCGGAAGTAGTTTCATTCACTACTGCTTCGAGGGTTCTAGTTAATTTGCGTATCAGTTTACTATTGAAAACAGTACCTAAGTAGGGGAAGAAACCTTTATTGAAGTCTGTGTATTGCTCCCATGCCGTTTCAGTGTAGTCGACAATCGGGAGATCTCTTCTAAGTCTGCTGTTTACTAGATTGGTATTTCTGTGATAATCAGGAGGAGCTAGGAAAACAGGTGGCAGAAGGATGCAATGTAACAGGTACCATCCCAATCTGGAGGCAAACGTATGTATGTGATATGGCCACAAACAAAGTAGGAATGACGTGTAGCTCTAAACGTGGACTTGCCTTGATCACTGAATTCGATCACAGTAGTACATTTACTATGACCTAAGTGTATGGAACCATTCTTTCTGATACATAATTCACCTTTGACTGGTAACACTGACATAGCAGGCAATACTGGTGCAGCTTCGGATTCAACAGTAAGAATCATGAGGTTAATTGTGTAGTTACCTAATCCATATACTTCATTTTCTAGATCTGTTCCTGTTCTAGTGGGAAGTCCCTTTTTGTCAGGGTAACAGACTTTAAGTAGAACTAAGTTCAGGTTTCCCCAAACCCAATTCCAATTGTAGACCGCAATGTCAGAATCTAAGGAATTAATCAATCTAAACCATGCCCCACAGGAGCCATTGTGAGTGAACGGGTACGGAAAAAGGGGCAGAACTCCCTTGTATTTCTGGTAGGGAGGGAGTCGGCCACATATCCAACAGTTTGTAGCATTGTTAGTCTGATGGGAGTGATGTAACATACTAATGAATGTGTTGTTGCGCAGCGCAAGTCTGTAAGATAATTCATGGGGAGGTAATTCGCTAAAAGAGTGTTCGGCAGTGACATTGTAAGCAGATTGGGCATGCTTGAAAATAGGGTAGTACACGTGTAATAATATACTTGCAGCAATAACAAGAAGGCTTAGGAAAAACATAATTAATAATGTCACTATACAGTGACTACGGAGTGATTTACAATATGCACGTTTCTTGAGTTGTCTCTGTCTATCTCTCTCTCTATCTCGGTCTAGGGGATACATGTCAGAAACTAATTTAACCGATTCACCTAGGGGAGGACTTAAACAATTAAACTGTCTGACTTGCTAGACCGTAGCTTTAGTCTATACTCTTCGGAGGCGGTTTTCTCAACCAGGGGGAGTTTTGAGTCAGTTTGTGGAGGAGGGCAGGGCTTAGAGTCCAAGTCCGAAGGAAGTCCGTGGAATTTCTTGATGTGGCTCGAGTGCAGCCACCCTTTTCTGCCCTCCAATTTAACAGCCGTCCTTGTTGTCAGAAGAACCAGCTTCGGGGTCTGCCAGCGGGGCTCCAGTGGACTTCTCCGGTCAAAATTCCTCACGAACACGAAGTCACCAGGGACCACTTCATGGGGCTTCACCTCGGTGTTGTCGGGAAAGGCTGCAGCTACCTGTGAACGACAAGATTGTAGTGCAGACATCAAGGAGGCAAGGTAATCTGTCAGCATGACACAATCAACATCTGTGATTTTACGAGGTATAGGCGTCCCCCACATATTTGGTGGCCTACCGAAGACCACTTCATACGGGGATAGCCCGGTTCGAGAGTGCGCAACCATCCTCATATAGAAGAGGGCAACTGGCAAGGCTACTATCCAGTCAACGCCTTTCTCTCTACATATTTTGGAAAGTCGGATCTTTAGAGTCTGATTATGGCGCTCCACGAGACCTGCTGCCTCGGGATGCCGGACACAGTGGAACTTCCACTGATACCCTAACAGGAGTGTTATGTGCTTCACGAGCTCGGATGAGAATGGCTGACCGTTATCTGAGTACACGATACGGGGCAAACCATACCGTGGGAAGAACTCGCGAACCAGTTGCTTGGCTGTGGTCGGAGCAGTATAATCTGGGACTGGGTATGCTTCTGTCCATCGGGAAAGTGCACATACGACTACGAGGACATACTTGAATCCTCGACAACGTTCCATCTGGATATAATCCATCTGGAGGACTTCAAAAGGGTGATCGGGAGGCTGAAATCCACCTTTCTCTACAGGAATGCTTTTACCTGGATTGAACTGACAACAAATCATGCAAGTACGCACTTTTTGTTTCGCTGCTGCTCTTAAGTTCTTATTGGACCATATGTGTTGAATGCTGTCTAGCATCGCTTTTTCTCCTAGGTGTGCTGGGCTATGTATAGTGTTAATGATGACTTGAACCATAGAATCGGGGAGAAACCATGTAGATTTTCCCTTCGTCATCCATCCCTGATCTGTTTGGATCCCTCCTAGTTCAGTCCACTTCTTTATTTCATCTGGTGTGGCATGTGTCTGTATGTCAATTACATCATGTGCGGGATCCTTGACTTTCATGCAGTGTGATTGCGTCGGAACTATCGTCTTTGTCGAGTCAGTTACATGAATTCGATTCTGGGCAGTTTGCTTAGCTGTTCGGTCTGCCAGGTCGTTACCCTGGGAGATCGTATCGGTAACCTTTGTATGTGCCTTACACTTCATAATAGATATCGCAGTAGGTAGATGTATTGCATCTAACAAGGCTTGAATGAGGGGACCGTGTTGAATGTTGGCACCGTGAGAAGTCAAGTAACCTCTCTCTCGCCAGAGGACTCCGAAATCGTGAACGACTCCGAATGCATAACGTGAATCAGTGTATATGTTAACTCTCTTATTTTTGGCTTGAATACAGGCTTGTGTCAGAGCGATGAGCTCTGCTGCTTGAGCTGACAGGGTGTCGATACAATTTGTTTCTATAACTTCGGTGTCTGTTGTGACTGCGTAAGCTGCCACTAATTCTCCTGTACCTGTTCTCATACATGAACCATCCACATAAAGTGTCAGGTCTGGATCTGGTAATGGGACATCTGTCAAGTCTTGTCTGGGCTTCGTCGTAATAGTAATGACTTCGATACAATCATGCTTCAGTGGGTCTACACCGCTTAATGGCAATAGTGTGGCAGGATTCAATGTGCTACAGCGTCTGATTTCTATGTGTGGTTGAAACAATGTCAATTCATAACCTGTCAGTCTTGCTATGGTCAAGTGTTGGGTCTGGGTACGGTTTAAAAGAACTTCCACGGAATGTGGAACTTGTACTGTTAATTGATGTCCTAATACTATGGAATCGCTCTGTCTGATTGCTAAAGCTGTCGCTGCGACTGATTTCAAACATGCAGGTAAAGCTTGGGCTACTGGATCTAATGTGCTAGAAAAGTAAGCACACGGTTTGTGTGAACCTGCTTGTTCCTGAGTGAGGACTGACAAGGCAGTACCTTCACGTTCTGTAACAAAAAGTGTAAAGGGCTTACTGTAACATGGTGTTGCTAAAACTGGTGCTTGGCATAAGGCTTTCTTTAAGTCTTCAAAAGCTTGTGTATGTTCCTGAGTCCAAGGGAGGACAGTCGATGTCGCTGCCTCCTGAGTTGTCAATTGAATGAGTGGCTTTGCTAGAAATGCATATTGGGGAATCCATTGTCTGCAGTATGAAGTGAGGCCTATAAAAGCCCGCACCTCCTTTTGTGTTTTCGGTGGTGACATGTTTACAATTAACTGAATGCGATCTGGAGTGAGCTGTCTCCCCACTTTGGACAGCAAGTGACCCAGGTACACAACTTGCTGAACACAGAATTGTAGCTTTGAAGGGGAAACCCTGTGCCCCTTGTCAGCCAGGAAATTTAAAACCGTCAGTGATGCTTTTTCACATTCGGGTTCGCTTCGTGCGGTGATCAGCAGATCATCGACATACTGGAGTAGGGCGGTGTTAACAGGCATATAGATACTGTCAAGTTGTCTTTTCAGTGCTTGGCTATAGATGCTGGGGCTTTCTGTGAATCCTTGAGGTGCGCGTGAAAATTTGAAACTTCGTCCATTTAAACTGAATCCGAAAAAGTATTGGCTTTCTGGATCAATTGGGACACTAAAGAAGGCGTTCTTGAGGTCAATTACAGTAAAGAACGTCGCTTCTGAATCAATAGCCGTCAGTAATGAAGAGATATCTGGAACCACAGGATACTGTGGTACAATGCATTTATTCAATTCGCGCAGATCAATAACTAACCGATAAACAGGTGGTGCATTTGGATCAGTACGTTTAAGAACTGGGATGATAGGAGAATTACACACATTGGAGTCGGTTTCCACGACCACTCCCTGTGCAATGAGCTCGTCAATTATTCTCAGCAAAGCCACTACAGCATCTGGAGGTAACTTGTATTGTCGAATTCGTGGTAATACCACTCCTGCTTTGAGTGTGACTCGATATGGTGTAATGTGCATACAACCTACGTCAGTGGGGCCTTGTGCCCACAAGTGTGCAGGTACATTCTGTAACCGGGGATCCATGTCTCTTAATACATAATGGCCTTTAAAATCTCGTAAGAATAATCGTACTCCTTCCGGAGAACAGCATATTATAGCTCCTAGAGCCTTCAATGTCTTTATTCCTAATAAGTTTTCTGGACATGATTTCGTAAGCAATAGATCTGTAGTCCGTGTCAAAGGACCAACTGCCAGAGGAAGTGGCTGTGATACTTCATTAATAATAGGCTTTCCTGAAAATCCAAGGGAAACATTCTGTGAGCCTGAGAGGGGTGCCCCTGGAACCTCATTGTGACTGATTGTGGTCCTGCTTGCCCCTGTATCAATTAAAAACTTTCTGTCTTTCCCTAACACCTGACTGTGTACATAAGGACCCTCTTGATCTACAGGAACTTCAATAAGGGGCAAGCCAAACTCCCTCTCTAGGCTGTTTCATGTGTACCGCTGATAATCAGGGTAGTCATTCTGTGCATACTGGTACATCTGTTGTGTTGTGTTCTGTGTTGCAGTAATAGGCTGTTGCTGTGGCACTGCTACAGTTTGCGATGAAGCTGGCATAGGCGGAATATGTTGTATATTCTGTGGTACTTGTTGCTGGGCCAGGTCTTGTCTAGGTACGCGCGGTCTCTCCTTGGTCTTACCCGTGGAGATATTGTGTTTCAGAACTGCACAATCGTTTACATAATGACCTGGCTGTTTACAATAGTTACATGTCCCTTTAACAGGAGCCGTCGAATTACTAGGCTGGGTCGCACCCTTTTTGTGACCATCAGCAGGAACTGACTGGGCAACTAACATTTTAATTTTCGTGTCTTTCATACGTTTTTGTTCATGTTCTTGTTCTTCTCTAATTCTATTCTGGTGGTACTGTAACATTTGTAACATTTGTGAAGGGGTGTTAGCTTGCCAAGTGCTTTCGACTTTCAGCACTCTGTTCTTAACCTGGGGCAGTGAATTCTCAACTAATTTTGTTACAAAAAGGTGTGGATATGACTCGCTACTTGGTTTCAGGCCGCTATTAATACCAAAACATTTCTCAAATCGAGTATAAAAATCACTAGTGTCTTCATCGGGTTTCTGTTTACAGGCTGAAATTGCACCCCAATCTTCCTTTTTCGTACTTAATAAACGTGGCAACACTTGTACTAACAATCCTGGTAATGCTTTAACCTTATCCCCGAGCCCTTGGCCTGGAATTCTAGTATTTTCTTCGTTTTCTAATGCAGTCCAATCAATCTTTGCATTTCCCACTTCCCATTCTTTTTCTTTAAGTTTCTCATAAATACCAGGAGGCAGTAGTACTTTCAATATCTTCATAATGCTGGGATAAGTATAGTCACCCATGAGTAACATGTCTTTTAATTCACGGTGGAAACCTGCGGGATCTTTATCATGGCTAGGTACTAGTTTTTTCATTTCCAATAATTCTATTTTGGTTATGGGTGTGAACACAAACACACGTCTAAGTGTATGGTCGGCATTCTCAACTGGGTGCACTTCTCGCAACGGATTCTGTCTATCCAGGTAATACATTTTTCTTTCCATGGAGTGTGCTGAATCAGATTGTGGACATAGGAAGGCACTATATCTGTGCCTCTGTTCCAGAATTACTTTAATTAAATCGGTACCTAGACCTCTCCATTTATTCATGAGTAGTTCTGCTAATATATCAGGCAGGGGGCCTGGGTCGGAATGTTGGCTCCTATATAATAGAAGTAGGTGTTGTATCATGTATGTACCAGCTAAACGCTGCTCACTTGGTGTCATATTTAAAAATGTGTGTGCTAACGCATCATCACTATATTTCTCGGGACTGTCAGCCCATTGTACTGCTGACCTCGCTAATTCTTGTTCATCCATAGAATCTAGTACATGGTACCCCATTCGTTCTCGAAGTCGGTTATCAGTAGCTTGAAATAAGTGTTCAGGAGTTCTTGGATTACACATGGCTTCTTGAAAAATTCTTTTACTTTCTGGACGCACTGGGCGCATTGAATTATTAAAGGGTCTTCCTTTACTTACATATGCTATCGTTTCTCTAACTGGTAATTGTGTTTGTCCTGTAGCTTCTTCTGATGGCTCCTCTTCTGAGGACTCAAACTTGTCTGATTCATTTTCTGGTTCTAACCGTCTTGTTTCATGTATTTTTAATACTTCACTTCTGATTCTTTGATACATGTTTTTTATACTATTCTGTTTATCATGGTTCCCGTCTGCTATATTCTGACCCCATCTATGAAGTGCTTTCATCTCCTCCGGGTCCATCCCCGGCCTATCTTGTTCTCTTATTAAGCAGTTTATAAAAAACCGTAATATCTTGGCTTGAATGTCAACTTTCTGGTGAGCCATGGCTTCCTTAATACTTTCAGGTCCTTGCCCTGTTTGGACAAAATGATATATTCTGTCTAGATGTTCAACCATTCCGGGTAGGGTTAACAAGAAATTGGTAACCCGTCTTAGTCGTACTGATGCGAGTATTAATCTGTCATCATTTCTACCGGGTACTGGATCATATCTACAATCCCCGAGACGGTCTTTTATTATATCGAAATCGGCTGATCGAGGTGTACGCTGTTGTGCTAGATCCCTGTAAGTCAATCTATGTACCTGTGGAGGTGTCTGGAAACCTATCGCTCCTCCGGGCGCGCCTCCTGAGGCACTGCCTCCGAAGGGGTTGTTCGGGTGTAAAGCGGGAGGAATGGGTGCGGGAAGGGCTGGAAGAACGGGAAGAAGACCAGGAGGGACATTCGGAACGGGAGGAAGAGGTGGAGGAGTAGCTTGTCGCGGGGGTAGGAGCTGATTGTCTCGGGGTCGAGCGCCGCCAGGAGGAGGTGTACGCGGCGGTGCGGCATTAGCATATGCGGGCGCCACATCATCTAGATAGGAAGAAAGGAAAATGTCCTTCGCGGTCTTGGGATGCATTTTAGTCGGGAGCATGGGAGGTGGTAGATCTTTTGGTACTTCCGGAGTGGCCTTAGGTAAACCTTCGGCCAGGAGAGGATACATACCATTCCTAAGGGTGTTCAGTTGTCTGTCTACTTGTTCTATTTTTACTCGGATACCTTCCTCAACTAATACGTTTTCTTGGGCCTTGTCTGGATCCTCTTTCCTTTTCTCTTCTTTTCTAAGTGCTTTTTCTGTACGCCTATGTGATTCTTTACGCCATAATTCGATGGCATCTTTCTGTGACTGTCTGGCTTTCTTTTTTCGTAATGCTTCTTCTACTCTTATGATACACTCTGAATCCCATGTCCCTGCAGCGGGCCATCTCTGATTCTCTGCTAGATCTTTAGTGTAGTCCACCCATAAATCGAGAAATAAAACGGCATCTAGGCCGTGCTTGTGGTACATAAAGTACCCTGGAGTGTCCCTAGGTGGGATGGGAACAGCTTCCTCGAGTACCCCTTTTCTAGTCTTTATCTGCCTTAATTTGGAGAACAACGGCATCTTAAAATCTAGCTACTTAATGCTTACTCAGATATGAACACAATGAACACAAAATCACAATAATGACGATCGAACAATCACTCATACCACGACATTTTGAGACACATTAAAACATTTTGACATAAATGATAACAATTAGAATGTAACTAGCTAACTGCATAATACTAGATACACTGCTCAACAGTGCAGACTGGATATACTGCTAAACAGTACAGATACACTGTCTAAAACAGTGCAGACCAGGTCTGTGTACCCAAACCTGTCTTGACCGGCACAAACTAATGCGCACGTCTAGATGCGTCCCCAGCAACGGTACTCACCGGGAAGCACGGAAACAGAAGGCCTCGGAAACCCTGGACTTGACTCGACTGGATTCGGACTGGATTCGGACTCGACTCGTGACGCAGATACTTCGGAACTTCGGAACCTGGTGGGCCTCCGTATACCTCGGATCTTGCTCTCTCAGCTAGGCTCTGGTCGGGATCCTCCGCACTCCTCACCGCCTCGTCTGGGTGTCGATCGCAGCCTCAGTCACCTCCGTTGGCCTGAGGGAGATACAGGAAATCCTGCGGGTACGCGTAGTTTCCGTCCGGCTGTGGCAGGGGGCTAGGCCTGCAAAGCACCTCCGGCGGGTGAGATGGGGGAGGGGTCCCTGTTCGGGCGCCAATTATGTGGTAAAATTAATTACCTGGTACTGAATTTCTATGCGGTAAAGTCAATAAGAATAACTCATAATAAATAAGAGGCAAAATCCGTGATATTTGAGGTTTCTCAAAAAGGGTTTTATTCCTATAAAAGGAATTGGGTAATTAGCATATTGGCTCGAGCCAAGGTGGCATACCGTTCCGTCACCACGCAGGTTCGGGAAGGGACAGACTGACAGAGTCAATGGTAATATGCGAATATGCAAGTATGCGACAATACATTATTGACAGGCATTCATATATATAGTCAATGCATTACAGTAAAAGCATATGCAGGAGGCGTAACAGCTGAGAAGAGAGATAAGAATGCATGTACGTAATACAAAAAGGCGTTATAATAGGCGTGCATGAAGGCGTGAACAAGAACGTCATTAAACATGATGTCACAAGTAGGCAGATCCATGAGTGAATCCGGCAGTGTCAGCAGAAATACATGGCAGAGATGCGCGCGCAGCAGTATGACGTGTAATGCACGTGTAACTTGAGGGGTGAAGGGGGACTTGACATTTAGCCCTACATGAGGAGACAGAAGTCTGGATGTCAGATCAACCTAATCCCAAATCGTATCTAATATCTCATGTTTAAGGAACTGTATTATCTGGAAGGAAAAGGTCTCTCGGACAAGAGGCTATTCTATACTGACTGTGAGTGCGTGTATGAGCGTCTACGTGTCTGCATGAGACGCGAGGGGTGCGAGGGAGGGCATGTGCCTACCATGGAAACAGAGGCATGAATTACTTGCATAGAGACAGTGAGGCCAAACCCTTTGCTCTGCAGCTGGAAGGATGTTGACATGAAACTACTAGACAGGAATGCATTTTCGAGTAGTGGAACAGATAATTCGAAGGTTGAATACAGTCTTGGCAGGCGACAGGCTGAGCCAGGCACCGTTAGCCGCGCAGAGAGTAAGGCAGAGGTCACCGGTACAGATGCAGGCTCAGGTTTGAGATTCAGAGTCAGAAGGCAGGAAAAGGCTCGATGGCAGAAATTCAGGGCCTACTTCGCCAGAGCTGAAAAACGTGTAAAGTACATTACATAAAGACGTTGGCATGGCATATTTAGGAACGGACTATTTGACCCATTCATGGTGGATCTGAAAGAGGACATGTTAATGTTGGACGCAAATGTATTTGCGTCTTTATAGCTTGAAGGGGAGGGAACATACATGTACTTGTAGCGTGTACACGGAGTCGGTGGGGTCTAAGATAGGGGACACAATCGATCATAAAATTTATATTACCTCACGGTACCAGGACATGAACCGCGAGAACCAGGTGAACCTGAGCCTGGAGCGGCGGACGGTCAGGAGAAGTGTAGAGCTCCTGCGAGTGACCATAGAGCAGTGAGGGCTGAGGGCAGCAAGTACGAGAACCGGCTGCAGGGGGCAGCGGCAGCGGAACAGCAGGGAGCCGCGGGAGCCGCGAACTGCGAAGTAACATTGTGAGCGGCACAGCGAGCTGCAAGCTAGAGGCTGGGAGATCGGAGCTCGTAGACTTGCTATCTAGAGCAGAGCAGAGCACGGACAACGCAGCTCTGGGCTCTGAGCTCCGGGCCCTGGGTTCCTAGCGGTTTATGCGGCTCACGCGGTCCAGAGCAACTTATCCCTGTCCCCCTGTCTCCAACCGCCGACCGCCGACAGCCTCGGCCGATTGCTGTTTTCGGACCGCCATTGTCGATAGCTACTTGTTGACGTGTGGCAGAGGGTCGACACTGGCTTGGCATCCGAGCATCTGGGCCACAGCTTGTGGCTTACAGTTGATTTACAGCCATTTTACTGCCAGCCAGCAGCCAGCAGCCAGCCCTTCCTCTGGCCCCTATATCGGACAAGTGCATCAGACAAGAGTCATGGAAGAGCCACGGTCAAAACCTTACCCCCGCCGGAGCGCAGCCAGGTGGTAGGTACAGTGATAGGCGCTCAGGACAATAGGACAACAATAAAAGCTTCCTTACAGAGACACGGAGACACTGAGTCAAGGACAGGCGCACAGCACAGCACAGCACCACGCCGCCTTAGCTCCCCTCAAATCCTGCTACTACAGGTGAGCAAAGAGGCGAGCAAAGGGAGCATCGGGAGGCAGCAGTCAGGAGTTTGGGCGAAAAGCAGTCAGGAGCAGACGGCTGGGGGGAAAGGAGGTGAGAAGTGAGAGGCGGCATTACTTCTAGCATCTTCTAGCACCTGTACCACAACTGCTCCCCGCCGTCAACATTCAGCCCGCGCTCCCAACATCACTATACGTCAGCTACATCATATTTTAGACCCTATCACGCCACGACTGACCCCCAGTACCGGTACCCTGGTATCCCGTGTTACTAAGACTTAACGCGGAGGGGGAGTGTGACGAGAGGAGGAGGAGGAGGGAGCAGCTGCATAGCCAGTGCATAGCCAGTGCCAAAAGCTAGGGCCAGATCAATCATGCGGTCTGGCAGAGTGAGGAAGGCTCCGGGAGTAAAGGCAGCTGCCTCAAGGGGACTTGCTAAACGGAGGAAAATAGAAAAAACAAATGTAAATATGGCAAATGACATCCAAAAAAACCATTAATCTCACCAATAGCCTCGGTATTTGAAAAGGCTGTTTCAAATAAAAAATCCACACAGAATCTACGATTTCAATTCTTAAAGGACCCGGATCAGCCCTGTTTGCAACAACAGGGGATGTCCCGGTATTGATGACTCCTATAGCTCCCTTAAAACATCTAGTAGGGAATGATCAGAGGAGGGAAGATGCAATTCAAACGACTACACCTGAGAAATTAAACCTTCAACTTAGGGAAAATTGCAACTTGCTTAAAAGGACAGAACAACTGGAAGACATAGACAATAAAAAAAAACAAATGAGAAAATTCCAATAAAAAATAGCCTTATCACACTAGCGACAGTACATACAGACTCCGACGATTTTAAAAACATAACAACGCAGCAAGAGCCTCCATAACCTCAAAAAGACGTGAGGGTCACAGCATAATAATTAGTGAGGTTATATCGGATACTATAATTAGTTCAAATTCGGAAGCATTAAGTAAAGATCAATCAAACTCTACACAATCTTTACACTCAATCTTTGAGGATCTTGCTCATCTTTGGCTTAACCCATGCTACGCTAGACAAAACGGAAGAGCTACTGGTCGACAAAAACACAGTAGATAAAGAGGCAGCCTCAGAGGAAGAAACTGGAAGCAAAGAAGTGGAGTACCAAGCAGCCAGTATATGTCACAATGAAAGCCAACATAGGCCAACAGACTTCAGAGTAAATACATCACCCTCACTAAACGAGAGACATCATAAGTCATCAAAAAACGAGGTTAAGGTAAATTATTCCAACACTAAAGGGCAACCGGATTTTGTTACCCCACTATTACAAGCATTGCAAACATCAACAACAACGTTAATAATGCAATCAGATAAATTGAACATACAAATAGACTTAATGAATGTTATTGCATCATACATAGCTGGGATAAACACGAAACTGGACAATCTAAATAATTTAGTCAAAAGAGCACAATCAATTACTCCCCTGCCGGAACCAGTCTGTACCTGCGGACCTATTCTAGATAAATTGAGCTTATTACCAACAATGCTAGAACAGATTCTTACCTTAAATAAACGCTTTATTAATCCAGCACCTGAGACAGAATGACACAGAGCTTCCATAATTAAGCAGCAACCACAAATCGATACTTACCTTTCCTCAGGGCAAAACAACGAAGAACAAATCCCTAAACCTGGTAATGTCGAAAGTAGGGATGATACAAAAGAAATAGCAGCAAATGATGCTATTGTTCTACAACCAAAAAAGCAAATACAATCAAAGAGACAACGAAAGAAAGAAAGGAAAGCTAGGAACAAAAAATGTGTATCAGAGTCGCAGTCTGGTATAAGAATATACCCTATTTTTTCAAAATCTAATGCAGGAACACCAAAAGAGGATTTTACCAGCGAAATTAGCCCGGAAATAAACCTAAACAACTTAGCCTTCTCTACTGCAGGAAGAGGTGAAAAGATTATTGACACAAATCGGAGTTCAAAAAAAGAACTTAAGGGCTCACAAATATTAAAAAGAGAGGTTAGTTCCTCACAAACGACGAAATATAAGCAGAAAGCGCCGTCAACCGCTAACTTGATAACCACGACTGGATCCGACGAAAACAATAGTAGAAATACAAATCGGGAAGACGAAAAAAACAGCCATCTTTATACTGAAGAAAATATGCAGTTAATAGAAACCCCGAAGAGCATGCAACCTCAGGATAAATTTATAGTTTCTGTAAGCCATTACACAGAGGGGCACCCTAAAACAACTGAGAAAATAACAATATTAAACCCTCAAATCCAGCAGAACACACATAAACCAGCTCGGGACCCACCTACAATCAGGGTATCAGATTGTGGAATGATCCAAACACACACGGAACATTGTACAGAAGTAGCAGAAAAGGTAAAGACTGTCTCCTCACTACAAACAGCTATAGAAATGGGAGACCAAGATACTGCAGAAGTACCCCAACGTCAAACACCAAGAGGTACATCAGAAACACAATGCACCTTGAATCAAGGCAAATTAAGCATTTGTTTATCAAATCAGGAAAACATGCAACCAAATGATCTCGATGGAAAAGAATTAATGACAGGTTCTTCAAAGCTCAACATAAATATCACCAAATAATTTGGACACCGGAGTACGAGACACAGGGCTGTCATGACACTTTGAATAGGAGCAACATTTTGAAACTTATGGCTGAATTAAGGAACTAAGCGATATTCAATCTACAGATCTAGAATCGGTACAATATCTTCGGGGGAAGAATGATGAAACAAAAGAACAAACATTAACCACCTGGAAAACCCCAGGGATAGTGCAATCGATACTAGGAAGATCGGATCTATTTCAGACATGGGGCATACAATTATCAATGCCCAGTACTCTGCGTTATCCGTTTCCCTTAAAGAAACCCTGCAGACAGCAAACTAACAGAAAATTGGATAGGCACGCACCTCAAAAGCAAATCTACTCAATTTTACACAATGCTAAAGTCAGAAGTGAAACAGCCCACTCCTTGGAAGGAGAAGATGTAGATAGAGTAGGGGAGTCCATAATAACAACGGATCAATGGAATTGGCTTCCCAGCTTACTAAACGATAAGAGGAAAAACTGACCAAAGGGAGAAACACGTAGCAGCTGACGGTATTCATTTACTATTGTGGAACATAACAGAGGCTAAAAAATTGCTAGAGGACGGAGTACCTTTAGAAGAGTAGGCTAATTGCGATATAATTGCCCTACAAGAAACATGGTTGCAAGAAGGTATCCCGCTAGCAGGCTTCGTCCACTACACTGTTGCAGCAGAAAAATGTAAATACTATGGTCGCTCAATAGGCAGCCTGACAGTCTACGTATCTACAGCCTTAATAATTAATTCGGAACAGCTTAAATCACCTGACCCAAGCATCCAACTAATTAAATTTTCGGAACAAAATGTAAATAACAAGAGAAGGACAATATTGATTAATTACTACACACAAGCTAAATTCCTAGTCAAAAAGATAAAAAATGCTCTACTATGCAAAGTAATTATGGGCCTTCGCAGAACCGAGCCCTCGTGGAATATAATAGTGACTGGTGATTTCAATTCAAACCTGATATTTTCGCCAGAAGAAGATGAAATACTGACAGCAGATAATATGCACAGGTGTGTCCCACAACAGTCTCAAGTTGGGGCGAGGACTCGAACGGAACGACTGGGCCAGCAATTAGTGACAGATCTTGACTATCAAGGTATGCGAGTACTGAATGGAAGGACAGATGAAGACCGTCCGCCAAAAAAACTTATTACGGCCCGCGGGCCCAATCAACATTTGACTTTACGATTATAAGTCTTTCGCTAATTCCTTTACTAGCCAGTTTTCATATAGATTACACCCCCCTGAGTGATCATGCGATGCAACACATCAAATTTTATTTCTGCATGGAAAGATTTCAACCAACTCACATAATGGAGGGCCAAATAGACACAATTAATCAAAAACGCATAAATTGGACAAATACAAATAAAATTGAGTGGTTTTCGATAATAAAGGAGATACTGGTTGAATTAGGAAACGCTTCAATGAATAAGATTCAAGCCTGGTCTCTCTTCTTGGAGAAATGAAAGACGAAAATGAAAGTCCCGGATATGAAGGCCAAAAGACCCTGTCCAAATAGTAAAGTCCCGAAAGAGGTGCAAGATCTAAGAAAGGACTTATGAAGAACACAAAAGAAGATACAATTAAATAATACGGAAGGACGACTATTGGAGACTTTTCTCCTACAAAGAAAAGAATACTGAAAGAAGGTTTGGGAATTCAAAAAAAGGAAATCTGAGAGCTTTTGGTCTAAATTGCTATTTAGTATTAAGCACCCAAACTCAAATACATTTTGGAAGACAATAAATCAATTGACTAGACATCAAAACACCTTAACATCGAATGTGCAGGAAACGGATTGGGTCAGCTTCCTCTCGTTAAAATTTAAAGAAAACTTATCAAAAACCCCACGGAAACAATCCATTTCAGAAAATCTGAAAAAAATTAACTCTGATGAAGAAAGTCGCAGTCAGTCCTTAACAATAGCCCAACGTAAAACATCCATGCCAGTAGTAACTCATTTCATCTACTCTGCAGAGGAGATAGCAAAAATATTTAACAAGGGTAAAAGCAATGGGGCTCCGGGGCCGAATGGCATTCCACAAACGATTTACAAACGCGCACCAGAATACTGGAGCTCTCACTTCGAGAAACTCTTTGCCGATCTGCAGGTCAATAACCAAGTTCCGGACAGCTGGCAAGGCTCTACAATAATGCCCATATACAAAGGTGGAGAAAGAACTAACCCACTCAATTACAGATTAATTGCATTACAGGACGTTGAAGCTAAATACTTTGCATCATTAGTTCTGAAAGACCTGGTAAACTGGTCCGGAGAAAGAGACCTGATTCCAATTAATCAAACGGGATTCAGACAAGGGATTGGAACAACTTGGAACATCCTATCTATTATAATGGTTGTCGAAAAATGCCAGCGTGAAAAACAGGACCTGCACCTGTGTTTTATAGACCTAAAAGCTGCCTTTGACAGTGTGGACCGGAATCAGCTGTGGGCAAAGTTAAAAGCATGGGAAATATCTGAGAGCATACTGAGGGGTTTGTTATTATTTTACTCCGACACCTGGACACAAGTAAAACTTGGGGACGGTACCTGCCTATCCAGAAAAGTGTATACTACTATTGGTTTAAAACAGGGTTGGGTCCTGGCACCACACTTATTTAATCTGTTCATATCAGATCTTTCCGGTAAACTGAACAACAGCAATACTCACTAAGCATGGGCGAATTTTGTGAATTGGCAATTCGCGAATTTGCGAATTTGCGGATTGGCAATCCGCAAAATTCGCGAATTTGCGCAAATTTGCGGATTTTTTATTTTTGCGTGTTCGCGAGGCGCTTTGCGTGTTTGCGGGTGTTCGCGAGGCGCTTTGCAATTTCGCGGGGGGGTTTTGCCTGCTTAATCACTGCCACCCTCTTGTTTTTTATGCCCATCTGCCCTCTGTACCACTCGTTTCTGTGCCCTTCTGCCCTCTGCCCCACTCATTTTTTGTCCCCTTCTGCCTTCTGCCCCACTTTTGTGCCCTTCTGCCCTCAGCCCCACTTAGAATGGCGCCGGCAAGCTGCCAGCGCCATTCTAAAATAGCTAGAAATAGCTTCAACACGAAGCACTAATAGATAAAGTAAATCAGGTGCTCCAGTTGAAGGTCAAATTAAGTTACACAATCATTAATCACCCCAAGTTTGGGGTGATTAATGATTGTGTAACTGAATTTGAGCAGCACCTGCTTTACTTTATCTATTAGAGCTTCCTGTTGAAGCTGACTTTTGTAACTATTTTAGAATGGCTCTGGCAGCTTGCCGGCGCCATTCTAAAAAAGTTACAAAAGTCAGCTTGAACTTTTGACCCAATCCGTTCCGTTCGCGGATTTTGCAGGAAATTCACGAATCTCGCGGATTGCGAATTTACCAAAAATCAGCGAAATCCGCGAGCTGAACGGATTTTCCACCCATGCTTAATACTCACTCCCCGAAATTAGGCAAGCTACAACTTTCTCATCTAGCATATGCAGATGACATTGTGCTATTGAGCTTAACAAAAGTTGGACTGTCGAGGCTTCTAACAGAACTCTCATATTTCCTGTCTACAAACAAGTTGGCCCTTAACTCATCAAAAACAAAAACAATGCTACTTACCAACCGACGAGCGGCACATCATAACATCTGACTAGAAGGAAAACCACTGGAAAAAGTATCCTACTATAAATACTTGGGATATTACAGAGACGATAAGTTATCCTTAAAAGATCAGAAAAATTACATGACACAGTGAGCGGGGGCCTTAATATTTGCATTAGTTCATTGGCAAAAAAATTGGAAGGACCATCTCTGAGGCCTCTCCTTACTGTGATCACTCGCAAAGCGCTACCCACCTTATCTTATGCCAGTGTCGCAATGCATGGCAAAGATTCCAAAATTCTTAACAACCTAATAACTAAAATCTATAAAAAGTTCCTTCAACTTCCCAGTTCAGCCTCACCAGCGCAAATGCGATTAGAATTCGGACTAATGAACGAATCACTGGGTAGACTTTATACTTACATAAAGGTGTGGTATTGAATCAAACAAAGTGCCAGCGAAAATAATATCAACAAATTTCTATGGCAGGAACTAGAAATGCAAAACAAATCGCAGGCCAACAAATTTCTGACCAGTGCACTGGACTTAACATGCTCTTCTAACCTCTGGAGTAAAAATGTACCATTCATTTCATTCAAGCAGGCACTAAATAGAGCCGCCAAACTTAATTCGTTGCTCACCGATAAAGACATTTTTTCTCATCGCTCCCACTCCTGGACTGTGATCAATAATTATAAACCTCTTATACCGGCGGCCTACTTGGACACAAAGTTTCCCATTTACATTAAAAAACGATTAATAGCCTTGCGTTTTGGCAAACTTCCAACTTTAGCAGATGAACCATCATGGAGGTACATTGAGTCAAAAGATTGCCATCTCTGCGGAAATATAAAGGAAGATTTAATCCATATAATATGCCATTGTAAGAAGCTGCACAAGGAGCGAGTAACTTTTTTAAAGAATGCCTTTCTAGTAAGGAGAATACGTACGTGCAGGACTGCTATTATTGGGGGCCTGGATCCAACTGATCCACAAATGAACTGCAAAATGATAAAGTTTTTGCTAGCTCTTGAAAAACGCTTGAAAGCAAGCGCGTCTATAACAATTTAACATTATTAAGTCCCTTTAGCACTGCGGACTAAGCCTCAAGGAAGTCTCTCATTTACATATGTTGATACAAACTAATGATAGTTTTTTTTCTCTCTTTTTAAGGTTTTCGGAAAGATAATGATTGAAAGTAATTTTATTGAAATTTATGTTTACTGTTTTCGCTATTTTTTTTGGTTGTTTTAATCTAACATTGGTCAAACGCTGTAAAGAAAATGTGTTATGCTTTTATTAACTAAACAATAAAACAAATTATTATTATTATCATTGTTATCATATTTAATTCCCATCCTGAAACAGGCCCACTTTAAACAAGTTCGGCCCACCTTTAAATTTCTCCAGATGTTGACGGGCAATACTGTATTTCATGTTTTAAGCTTTTAAAATCCGCTATCAAGCTTAGGACTAGTTGTGATTAGTTGGCTGATCCTTTATTACAATCTTTGGTTTTATGTATTTTTGTTGCTAAGAAGTCACAGATCTAGTTATTGGCTTTTATGTACTGTTTTTAGCTGTTTTATCCTAATATAAGTGGTGTCTGGGATTAGTTGCAATTTGTACCTATAACATGAATTATGAACTTGCACAGGCTCGCTTTCGTGATTGTACATATTGTATCATATCGGATTTTACATTGTGCTCTTATGGTTTATGTAATATGAAACCGAATAAAGAAATTTGAGTTGAGTTGAATGTTATATATTGCAATGCTAAGCTCTGTGTTTCTAGCCCACACACCTCCCAGTGTCAGCCTTGTGGACACTTGGACCTCTGTTTGGCGGTGTGCAATAGAAGGACCCTACATAACAGAAGTGAAAGACCCCAGTTGTCACAATTATGGCCAAGTAACTCTAAATGCTCTAGAACCCTCCAATCCAGAAAGCTCACAGTTGCTGTCAGCATCTTTTTGACTCTATTTTCCTTATTGTGGCCACCAAGTCAAATGCAATAGAAGTTACACACCAACACCAATTACAAGCAAATAGAATTCTGGATGGAAAAAAATATTTAATCGGTGTAGGATTAAGAGCCCCTTCGAGTTACTGTTAATGTCAAACCACTCCCCCAGAACAGGTACTTTTATTCCCTCCATTCATCATATTTACATTTCAAAATATACAATCAACCACCATGGAAATTACAGATTCATCCATCCAGGATATTCTCCATTGCTCATCCATACATTCACTCATCAATTAATGATTCTATCTATGGACTAACTTTACCATTCGTCGGTGCTCTCTCATACACATCCACAACATGCACACAGATTTCTATTTAAGAAAGGCCACTACCACTTATGAAAACACAGGTGTTTAAGCATTTGCAATACTTTCTATCGTGGGTGATGATTTGTAAGCATTTTATTGATCACTGTCATCACTGTAATTCGCCAATTGCCAACTATTGTAAATTTGTATTACGTAATGTACGTGCACTTTTTGTTTTTGTTAACTGCTTCATGTGTAAACTTGTGCGAATTTTTAAATTTTCGTCTAGAAAAGAATATTGCTCTTCTGCATCGATTTAATTCTCCAAAATGTCGATTTAAATATTCTGAAAATAATCAAACTGCCAACATTTGGCAGGGCAGTGATAAAAAAAAACATCCTCTGAAGAACTGTTCATCTCCATTTGCACCCGCAGCTATTTCAACGCTAAACGTGTTTAAAACGTAACATTTTAATAAACATTACACGAGAATCAAAAAGCTAACTCTAAGTCAGGCTTAGAGAAATAGGTAACAGGGAGGCCATGTAAATCAACCCCTCCTTAAAAAAAAGATAAAGCCAATTATATCAATGTGTGTGTATTTTTATACCATTTAATATCTCCTTTACCATCTCTGCTACTTCAAATATTTGAATTAGTCTCAGAACTAAGAATAGGCGCACACTTTTGCAGCCATGATATGGTATTTTCTCAAACACTAATTAATATCCTGGTAGATCAATTATAAAATTGCTATTTATGTTCATATACACGCTTGAAAATTAAAAAGGCCACACCTTTGGCACGATCGCATATGGTTTCGCGCTAGCATATTTATTTGTATAATATCAGCCATTAATACTCATAACACTTTACAGAGAAAAAGCAAAATGTTTATTCAGAGACCAGTATCCCTTGTGAGGGCCGTGCAACCCGAACCTCTGTGCACTGTGTACCTTTGCAGCAGCATATGCTTTTTGGCGATCCCTGAGGCTGTGATTTGGGCCACGTGTAGTCCTGACCCTGAGCAGTAAATGCACTGGAGATTTCCGGCCTACACTCTGTGGGCTAGTATTTCGTGATTCAGCTCGAGATCCCTTTGCGATCCCTGGTCCATTTGCCTGTGGATCCCTGTGAAGGTAACTTTGATTTCTCTTTGGCTTCCCTAGTTGCTCCAGACATGCCCTGACTCCACATAGATTGGAGAGTCTACTAGACTTTGCTGGTCCTCACTGTGACTGGTTTCCTCTGTCCGAGTGGCTTGCATTTGCCAAGGCTTATTGGTGTTGACTCCGGACACTGACCCCTCAGCACTCAACATCCTTCATGGGAAAGCTCACCTCTAGACTTTTGTCATTGTCAACATCTCCTGGTCCCCGTGGTTGCAGAGTAAAGCATTGCTTCATCCCACCTGAAGCACCCGACATCGGTTGGCATTCGTCTACCGAGCCCCTGATCACTCTGAAGTGACCCACAGTCTGTCCCCTCTGCTTTCAGGTTCTTCTCACCTCAGATCCAGGCTTGGAATCCACCGGACACTTTTCATCTTCCCGGCAGCAGCACTTCTTTGAGTCATGCTATTGAAAATGATGAAGATTTCCGACACAAATTGACCCCTAGGCACCCGGCTTCCCTGGATAGATAACATGTGTCCTTTAGCACTCACAAGGGTGCTGGCCCTACAACTCTCTATGTTCCAAAGGGTTTGCTTGAAGTCCTCTCCAAAGTGTCCTTAAACTGTAATTTTCCAACCCCGACTTTCCAATATAGTTGTACTGTGTTCTCACAATGCACCCATCCTCCGTGGGTCCCCTGTGTCACTACTTTGGGTGGTTCCTTGGGGTCCCAGCGATTCTACATTCTCTAGGTACTGTGTCTAGTCAAGTTGTGGTTGTTTTACCACTTTCTTAGTATATGGTTCTGTCTCCCCCTGGAGCCCGCTTTCTATTGCGCTATTTACTGTTGTTCTAGTGATTAAATATTCTGTGTTTTGTGCTCTAATCTCGTATAGAGGTTAGTAGAGAGTCCCTTGCTCACTTTGCCACTGGATTCAAGCTAGCCTGGCTGATGACGGCTGATTAGCCAGAAACCGGTCCCAGGATGCTTGTTTCCGGTCCAGGGAAGACATGGCTTTGCAGTTCTGGCTGGACTGCTTCCATGAGGCACCGGGTCAGACTGATTTGCATATGGCCGTGTCTGAACTGGGGTGGTGGAGTGAGCTAAAGAATGATGATGGATTAAACTCAGATCAGTTGACTGGGGGTGAGTGTTTGAGTTGCTCCAACGCTGTGTCCATCATCCCCTTTGGTATCGCTTTGTTCACCATAAGTTGGCAGGATATGCCCAGACGTGGGTCCCTTGCTCACTTAGCCACTGGATTCAAGCTTGCCTGGCTGATGATGGCTGATTAGCCAGAAACCGGTCCCATGAGGCTTTTTTACGGTTAAGGGAAGACAGGCCTTGGCAGTTCGGGCTGGACTGATCCCATGAGGCACAGGGTCAGACTGATTTGTATACGGTCGTGTCTGAACTGGGGTGGTGGAGTGAGCTAAAGAATGATGATGGATTAAACCGAGATCAGTTGACTGGGGGTGAGTATTTGATTTTTTATCCAACACTCCGTCCATCATCCCCTTTGGTATCGCTTTGTTCTCCCTAAGTTGGCAGGGTATGCCCAGACGTGGGTCCCTTGCTCACGTTGCCATTGGATTCAAGCTAGCCTGGCTGATGATGGCTGATTAGCCAGAAACCGGTCCCAGGATGCTTGTTTCCTGTCTAGGGAAGACATGGCTTAACAGTTCGGGCTGGACTGTTCACATGAGGCATAGGGTCAGACTGATTTGCATATGGCCGTGTCTGAAATGGGGTGGTAGAGTGAGCTAAAGAATGATGAAGGAATAAATCCAGATCAGTTGACTGCGGGTGAATGTTTGATTTGCTTCAACGCTCCGTCCATCATCCCCTTTGGTATAGCTTTCTTCGCCCTAAGTTGGCAGGTTATGCCCAGAGGTGGATCCCTTGCTCACTTTGCCACTGGATTCAAGCTAGCCTGGCTGATGACGGCTTATTAGCCAGAAACCGGTCCCAGGATACTTTTTTCCAGTCCAGGGAAGATATGGCTTGGCAGTTCGGGCTAGATTGTTCCCATGAGGTACAGGGTCAGAATGATTTGCATATGGCTGTGTCTGAACTTGGGTGGTGAAATGAGCTAAAGAATGATGATGGATTAAACCAAGTTCAGTTGATTGGGGGTGAATGTTTGATTTGCTCCAACCCTCCGTCCATCATCCTAACCTTTAAATCTTTTGAAAGAATGAATAAATAATCGTGGAGAAATAAAAGGAGGATTAATGCATATACAGCGTTTGTGCCATCTCCAGAACCCACGTGTGGATTGGAAATATCACCACGCAGAAAGTAGGTTATATTCATAATCTTTGGATTTCTTAAATCTATAAAATATTATTCTGAGAGAATTTTCTACAATTAAGCCTTATATCTTTACTCTTTACAGAGCACTTCACTGGAAATTATAGGTATCGTTACAAGACCATCTTAACTTAATTGTTATTAGTGGTCTCTTTTTCTAATAAACCCCTCGCCTCCAACCCCCGTAATTTTCTTGCATGAAACAAGATATTACCAACTTGGTTATCACGAGCACTGGTGCATGCGTTCCAACACGGGTTTTACTACTAAGACTCTACAATTTGTCTACTGAATAGCGCTTTCAACGTGTGATAAGGTTGAAATATTACAAACCATTGGGAGCCTTTTGTCTCCGTTCTCTCCAACACGTGTTTTATATGTATTTTAGATTTGCTTATGATTTGGCAAATACTTTGAAATAAAATAGTAAGTGTTGTAATATGATTAATGATTGGCTATCAAATGCCCTTTTCACAATCGGTGAGCATGTATTTTCACTGGTAGGAGTTTATATATATGTTTCTAGTGCTTATGTCTTGTGAGACAGAAATTACTATGAAGAAATACAACACAATTTTGTATGTTTATCTTGTACAGCCCTGAGAAAGTCGCAGGACTACTACCTATAGCGACGAAACGCGTTGGCTGTGGCTGTGGCTGTTGTTTGCTGTTTGGCAGAAATCCGAATAAAAAAAGACAATATTTTGCTTTGAAGATCAAAATTGTTGACCTATACTTTCTTGTAAATCGTATATGTGTGCTATTGAAAAGAAGGGAAAACGCTTTTAAGAATATACGTGTGCTTGGGAGTTAGAATTTGTGTTTTGAGAGATTTGTCTCTCGGTTTATGGAGTTTTGTGGTTCTCCATTCCTTTTAGCACCGTTAAAAAAATGTTGGAGTTATCATTCATCCAGTGCGATTCTAAACCTCAGGCGCCCTGAACCTATGAGTATAACCATGTTACTTTCGTTTTGCTAAAAAGTGACTTAAGCACTGTATTAGCAGGTAACATTGCATGGCCTTGTTAGTCGTATCCCGATGAAATGTAAACAAGTGAGTCCCTTGTAAGATCTCAGATGTGATTGTTGCAAGAGTAGCAGAAGCCAAGCATGTATATGGCAGTTCCACTGCCGAGCATGTTTCCTGCATGAGCACAGATACTATTACCCCAGTATGAAACTTCAGAGAGTGTGATGGGTGATGCACAAAGACAAACTACCACTCTGTGTTGCATACATTTGTTTGGCCCTTAACAAGTACATCCGGTACCTACTGTGGTCATTCGGACTGGACTATTTGAGGCAAAACTGAGGGTTATTTTTCCAGCTTGATTGGGCTTTTTGTAAAAGAATAACTGGAAATCCATTGCACATAGATTACCTAGTAACAATGCTGCAGATTCTCAACACGTTGTGAGAATGTAACCATAATTCTGAATGTCACAACAGTGATCGATTTTTAGCCAGTTTATGACACAATTGTGCAGTAAAATTAATCGTTTTAGTCTTTGAAAATAATCTTTAGTCCAACATTCCCTAATCCAATGAGAGCCGGCTTTCACTTGCTGTGCACACTTGAAATTTTAAGGCTGTATTTACATCTCATCACTTTCAAAAATCACCAGACGCCACTGCTATTAACCCACTGCTGTACCCAAAAAGCAGTACAATGAAAATCAACTTACCTCCATGCCTAGTAATGGTACTGACTCCTTTTGTAGCATTTACCAGGATGTAAAAGCACTGTGGTAAACGCTGTATGAATTCAAGCTTGAAACATAACATACCCTCTACATTTCATACCAGACAGCTCAGCTCATAAACAGAGCAGTCAAAACACTCTGTGATTCTGAGTTGTGCTGTCTTCAGTTCATTTTCTTATTCAACATGTTTCCTAGTTTCAAAGTGCTGTATTTAGTCAGAATTCTTTAAAAATGATCACACATGTGCGCCTGTAGTTAGTGATTCAACCCCAGATTTATTCATGAGTTCTTTAAAACAGACATATGACAGCAACATATTATCCTTTCTCGTAGGTAGGTTAGATTTTCTAAACATGTCTGAAACAGAAAATAATAATGTGATTGGAGGCTACATATGGATGAAATGTTTTATGTTAAGTAACGGGTTGCCAATCTCCATTTCCAATCTTTATTTCGATTTACAGATCATCAAAGATATACAAAGAATAAAACATTTCGGAGTCCTATAAAACATTCTTATGAAATACACTATTACACATTAGTCAGTTCATCATCACATTAAGATTTAAGAATCAATGATAAAATTAAGTTTGTTTAAAAAGCAAGTTCTGCTTTCAAGAGACGATTGCGAGTAAACCACATAGCTGTTAGGAACTTTGCCACTGCGAACACAATTGGGGGGGGGACACTTCAGTTTTTAAAATTCTGTACGCAGGAAAGAACTGTCTGAAACCCAGATTTTTTAAAAGGGGGATTAGCCAACATCTCCTAATTCTTTTATAGGCTTTGCAAAAGAAGACCACATGTAAGTCATTTTCTTTAGAATGCGCACATGCCGGGCAGTGCTCGGTAGTCGGGGGGAAGACCATGAGCTAGTAAATGATCTAAGGGGGAGAGTGCCATATCTCCATTGCAAAAATAACTTTCTGGTCAGCACAGGAGTTATACCATCCAGAACACATTCCACTAGGTAAAAGTCTTTGCTTTGGATAAATGAGTTCGTTAGAGATCCCTCACGCACTGTGTTCAGAATATTAGCCAGTTTTTCGTCATAGTAAGCCTTTGACAATGCCTTGCGTGGAATCCTGGCGCTTGCGTTAGCCGGGTCAGTCCAAAGTTCTGATAAGTTCAGGCTCTCACAGGAACTTTTTATGTATCCAAGCCATGGGATGTTGGAGGCTTTTGGTAGAGTTAAAAACTCCTGGAGCTCCATTCTGTAGTTGGTAAGATCTTGGCTGCTCCATAAACGCCGCCAAAAAGTTAGTGGTTTTAGACCCAGTTCATCTGCAATTGGTCTAATACCCAAATCCATTCTCAATGGGAGTAGCGGGGTACTTGATGGAAGAGCTACCAACTGCCTGATGAATTTATTTTCCGTACTTGTTAAGTTTTTGGCAGCGGTGTGGCCCCACAACTCACCCCCATAAGTAACTGCCCCCCTTGCCTGGGATTTATAGATCTGGATGACAGGGCCAAGTGGACGATAAGGTGATGTGTTTGTCATCCTAGAGATTCCGCCCGTTATCTGGACCAATTTCATGTTTGCCCTAGCCTGTTGTGTACCCCAGGTCATGTACTCATTGAGGGTTACTCCCAGATACTCAAATGTAGATACCCTCTCTAGCCGCGCTAGATAGACGTAGAGAGGGATTGGGACGTGATGATGGGGTGGGGTTTAGGATCATATATTTTGTTTTAGTAACATTAATCTCAAGACCCCTCTCTATGCAAAATTCCAAGAACCCTTCTAATACACGTTGTATTCCCATAGGGGACTTCGACAGCAGCAGGGTAACATCCACAAACATAATTGCGGGCGCCCTGCTGCGGTTCAGTTTGGGGGCATCAATATCATTAATCCCGGTCAGATGGGTGATTACCACGTTCACAAAGAGGCAGAACAGGGTCGGTGCGAGCACACAGCCCTGTCTCACCCATCTATCAACGGGGAATCTTTCAGTTAGATTGCCATTTTTACCACATCTGACACGGGCAAAGTTATTCAGATGCAGTTTCATCAGAATAACAAGAATGTCTAATGGCATACCTAGATCGGCCAGGATATTCCATAACCTGGATCTTGGCACCAGATCGAAGGCGGCTCGCAGGTCCACAAAAACTGTGTACAAGCTGCCGCCCTCCATTAGCGCTGTTCTCCTGTAAATAAGATTCAGGCGGAATATCTGATCGGTTGTAGACACCCCCCTCCTAAATCCCACCTGGTAAGGACTCAGAATGGTAGCCTCCTCAAGCCAGTTCTGGAGACGATCCAGGATGAGCCTACCAAAAAGTTTTTGGGAGACGTCTATTAGGCTGATGGGCCTATAGTTGGCTGGGAGCAGAGGAGAGCCCTTCTTAAATATCGGAACTACCTCTGCCCCCAGCCAAGTATTGGGAACCTCCATGCCTTTTAAGATGGCATTAAATATTGTCAACAAATATGGGGCCCAGACGTCAGGCTCTTGTTTGAAAAGGTCGCCAGGGAGACCATCCAACTATGGAGCCTTGCCTGACGATAGACGTGCAATAGCCACTCGTACCTCTTTTTCTGTAAAGGGGAAGCCCTCGGGGTGGAGAATGATATCAAGGGAAGTATAGCATGTGACTCCAGTTTCCTCTGTGTAGAGGGACTGGAAGTGCTCTTTCCATACCCCAGGTGCGATGTTTGGTTCTATTGCCGAAGCTAGAAACTCGGATCCCGTGTTGACAATTCTCCAAAACTTGCGGTAGTCCCTGATCGCCAACGCATTTGAAAGGTTTTCCCATTTATCTTGGTCCCAATCCATCTTGGCCTGAGTAATCAGTTTCTTATACTCCCTCCTTTTTGCCTGTATCTCCTGTCTTCCTTTGCCCTTCTTGATACTAGTCAAGAGATCCCCCTTTGCCTTGCGGCACATGGCATTGTACCAGGTGTTGCGGCGAAGTCCACCACCTTTAGTATTTCCCATGGAAAAAAGATCTGTAGCCAGAGACTTTATAAGTTCCTCATGTGCCAAGCCTAGTAATTTGCGAGTTTCCGGTGTACTAAGGTCCTCGCTTAGAACACCCACTTTTTCCAATGTTGGAATAAGTCTAGCGTAAAGTTTGGGGAGATTCTCGCTACCAGACGCTAATTTTTCCCACCTTATTCTTTTTCTATTGTTTTCGAGTGAAAGCCCTACATGTGTCGCTCTCGTGGGTTGGTCCAAACCCTCCTTGCCAGGGAGGGCATAGACCAGCTCAAGGGCGTTGTGGTCGCTGTCCGTTCTATCTATTACTTTGAAATCAAAATTTGCGTCCACAAAGACAGTTGAACTAGAACATAGTCCAATCTAGACTCCCTGCCTGGCCTATTGAAGGTATAATTGCTGGGGATATCAGATTTGGTCCGCCCGTTGCACGCTCTTAGACCATATTTAAGAGTCAGAGCGGTAATCTGTAAGGCAAGGGGTGGCCATGCTCTAGCCGGCGGAGCCGCCGTGGGAGGTACTGACCACCTTCCATCCTCTTCCAGGGAGGACCCATCCAAGAGGCCTGCTAGGGGCTCAAAGTGTGAATTTAGGTCCCCTCCTACCACGTATGCAGTCCCCTTAGGAATTTCATTCAGGAAGTTTGACAATTCCTCGATGGTGGGCGATTCTCGTCCTATATTTACGGGCCTGGAATATACATTTATTACAGCCAGTCTAAAGGAGTTTGGCCATTCTAATAATACTGCTAGTATGTCTTCAGAATGCGAGGGAAGGCGGGAGGCTTGACAACCCAAGTTGGTAGCCACCAAAGTTACAAGGCCTCCTGAAGGGCGACCTCTTCCCCCCCATTTCGCAGGGATGGAGAATACCGCGAAACCCTGGCAAGAGTACTCGTCCCTTGCCCAGGTTTCTTGCAGTAGACATATATCTTTAGAATTGATAAAAGCAGTCCATTCCTGCAGTTCAACCTTGTTACCCAGGCCAGCCACATTCCATGATATTATTTTCAGAGGTGAGGAACCTGGGAAAAAAGCAGTGGTGGTTGAGAGTTCAATATCATTTCGACTGCCCTGGGACATGGTTTTTGTACCCAATTCTCTCTGCGCTTCACCTGGTATCATTGCAATGGGCAGAGGCGGGTCGAGATTTGCCGGATTGTCTTCCGAGCTATGCAATATAGCTTCGGACTGCCCAGGCTCTGTCATCGAAACAATGGCGGATCTAAGGGGTATGATGTCTGATTCCTTATCCTCCCGTGGGTAAGAATACTGGTTACTGCCACCACCCATAAACTGTCAATCCACCATGTCTAAGCAAGAGTACCTATTTGATAAGGGGAAGAATATGGGATGGTGGGCTCTAGGGCGGCAACAATGCGATATGCGCCTCTCTAGTATGGTGATCTCATCAATCAGTAATGACCCCGCTCTTACAAAATAATTGTCCAAGGTATCTTTTACCGCTCCCGTTGCTGCCAACGCAGTTTTGCTCCTTGTTTCCCTTGTGGACATCCTCAAAGATAGACCAGGGGGGGTGGCGCGGTCCCGGTCTCTCCCGTCCTCTAACGGCCTCAAACGGCCCGCCCTTTGCCCGGGCTTCGCCCCGAGCTCCCTCCCACGCGTGTTCCGCGTCGCGGAGTGCGTAGACTGCTTATGAAGCCCCCAAGGCAAGGGGGTGTGGCCGCTGCGGGAAGAGGCTGCAGGTGTGTCCAATGCCTCGCAGTCCCGCAGCGGTGCTGATTGATTCGGTGGCAGGCCCGTGGAGCGGGGGCCACACTTGGTGAACTCCTGAGTGGTGCCCCTGCAGCAGAAACAGCAATCTGCCAAAGTCCCGTGACTGACAGTGAATGAGTGGCACCCGCGAAGCGGGTGCCGCGAAAGGTTATCCTCGCGTCAAGGAAGGGGGTGTGGCCGGTGTGGGAAGAGGCTGCAGGTGTGTCCAATGCCTCGCAGTCCCGCAGTGGTGCTGATTGATTCGGCGGCAGGCCCGTGGAGCGGGGGCCTCGCTTGGTGAACTCCTGAGTGGTGCCCCAGCAGCAGAAACAGCAATCTGCCAAAGTCCCCTGAGTGTCAGTGAATGAGTGGCACCCGTGAAGCGGGTGCCGCGAAAGGTTATCCTCGCGTCAAGGAAGGGGGCGTGGCCACTGTGGGAAGAGGCTGCAGTTGTGTCCAATGCCTCGCAGTCCCGCAGCGGTGCTAATTGATTCGGCGGCAGGCCCGTGGATTGGGGGCCGCGCTTGGTGAACTCCTGAGTGGTGCCCCAGCAGCAGAAACAGCAATCTGCCAAAGTCCCGTGAGTGTCAGTGAATGAGTGGCACCCGCGAAGCGGGTGCCGCGAAAGGTTATCCTCGCGTCAAGGAAGGGGGCGTGGCCGCTGCGGGAAGAGGCTGCAGGTGTGTCCAATGCCTCGCGGTCCCGCAGCGGTGCTGATTGATTCGGCGGCAGGCCCATGGAGCGGGGGCCGCGCTTGGTGAACTCCTGAGTGGTGCCCCAGCAGCAGAAACAGCAATCTGCCAAAGTCCCGTGAGTGTCAGTGAATGAGTGGCCAATCTCACTAAGTTTGATCTAGGATTAATAAATCTTTGCTATAAAGTATTAGCTGCTTAAATACATAGACAGAACCCTCTATACGTCTCCTTCTTGGAGTACATTGAGTAATGTCCACGAATTCTTCTATAAATTGAAGGAGAATGCATTATGGTTTAAATGTGTTGGATTTTGAGTCTAAAAGCCTACATCAGTAAAACCTAGGGCATGACTTAACCAATTTTTATGGGGCTATAAAATTTCACAGTTTTAACGGTAACTTGGAGCACGCCCAAGGAACTTGCCAGATCTTTGAATTCGGTAGTTGAATTTTGTCTTTCTTTACTGTTTTCTTGAACTAATAATGAATTTCAGGGTGCACAGATCTTCGTTAATTTCTGCTTTTTAGCAGAGATGAGTCAACTAAATTGTGTGAAGAGAAAATAGCCTTGCACCACGATGGATGCATCGCATTTACATTGCAGCGCACCGTGGCGCAAAGATAGACAGTTGCGTCATGCATCTTTTGTCAGAGAGGCAAGGCATTACCCGACGCAACTCCATCACTGGCCAGGAAGGCCTATTCCCATCATGCTGCATCACTCATTATGCCACCTTAAAGCAGGCGCAATGTTTTGACGCAGTGGCGTCGTAAATGTAACTCTGTGAAATATTGATGATTTCACCGTGTCACTTTTATGAGGCTTCTTTGTGACGGAACACCCACCTTGCATACATTATACAAGACACTGGTATTATGTAGTGCAGGGCTTTACATCGTGAAACATTTCCCTAGATGTGCAACATTGTAAATATGTTGCATCTTGCCGCATTATTTATGAAGGACATGGCCCTTAGGGGCCTTGCGGGTTACTTGCATCCACCTGCTATGCCTTTCCAAGAATTAAGAGTCGGTCAGACAGTTGAGAATGCAAATAGCTAGTTTATTAGCAGTACTCTGCAGAAGAGTCCATCATGACCTGCGCCCTAAAATGTCGACTGAGGGACTGGCCCCCCAACAGCCTACAGAGGCTAATCATTCTTCTCGAGAAGCCCCCAACCACACCAACAATGGAAAAATACCAGCCTGTGCCGGACATGAAGGAAGAGGCACAGTAGGATGAGCTAATACCTGCCAGATGGCTAAACGTTATCAAGACCTCAAGGCCACTGTGCTGGGTCTCAGCATATCCTAACGTGGGAGCAGAAACTACACATTCAGATAAGTATGGCAGGCCAGAAAGGCCTATTCATTAGCAAGGCGGAACACAGCCTTGAGCAGCAGAGAAAATAATAATGAGATGCAGTATTCTGCTGAGGCAAGCAACATGAGCAATGACACCTAACTCGGGCACAGTCTAAGCAGCCTAATAGGGATTACGAAAAGCAAAATGGAGCCACACTTGCTAACTGAAGCCTGCACATTACGGGGATAACATGAACACAAATGTCGTCTATTTAGCCACTCACTGCTAACCTAATTTAGCATGAAACGAGTGCATTGCAAGAATGGGGATTTCAAAACTAACAGACGCTCCTTTTAGCAGAAGTGGTTAAATGCTTTATTTGGCTAGCCGGTAGGGTCTTTACAATTCTAAGGGGGAGGGCAAATGCATGGGTACTCAATCGGCAATCAGGTAACACTGGAAGAAAAACAACACATTTAACATGAAAATACAACTAATACTCAAATATTCCATCATCAATGAGCATTAGATCCTGGATACTCTACATCATCATAGTAGAGACTTTATTATCACGTCCTGAGAGTCTAGGAATAGGGGTGAGTTTGCTCACACAATAATTGCAACATGCTGGAATGAAATTAATACATAAGCAACATGTAAAGATGACACCAGCAATAGCTATTAGATCCATTAGTATCTCTCAACCCCAAGATGTCAATGGACCCCAGACCCACCCTGAGAAAGGCCATGAACCATTATCCTGGTGGATTTCTGAGGCAAGTCTGTGTAATTTCTGTATTGCAGAGAATATAGTGGGGGCGCTATCAGGGTTGTATACACAGCAAATACTGCAGATGACGTGGCAGGCTCCATCCCTATCAGCTAGAATGACGTTTAAAACGATCCAATTTTGAAGAGCAATGAGCCTCGTATCCTGAAGCTCGACTGTAATATTGGTCAGTATACCTGCAATAGTATTTTTGACTCCCTCAACTACTCTGGCTAAATGCTGAATATTACGGCTATTGAACATGGGACCCCAGAATGGCAGAATTCCTTTTGTTATGTCAGTGAATTGCTGTAAAGAGGTATCTGTCTGATCAATATTGTCTGTATTAACTACCCTCTTGACTCTCGGGGAGCCATGGCACTCCCGTGCTGTAGGGGGTGAGTCTTGTGGTAGTTGGGAGGGGCTATATAGACTGGGGGAAGGAGGTAGGAAAGGTAACACCTCCCAGACCATCCTTCAGGAAGCCTCACATAACTACGATCACCACAAACAAAATAAACATTAGGTAGTGGAATCAAGGGCGGACTTTTGGGCAGTCTCAATATGGAAGTTGTGTTGCATCTACTGTCCCCCACCTCTATGTCTCCCATCCCTTGAACACAAAAAGGAACCAGTACATCTACCACTGCCAGGGGTATGAGCTTATCTTTAGTGACATTGTGGGCTTGGAAGGATTGGAAATATTCTGATACATTGAACTGCAAAAACCTATCTCTACCCATCTCTGTTCTGTTTGCCTTCCTACCTTGATAGGCAGCCCTGAGGCAAGATTTCAAGAACAATCTATTAAACCGCCCATCCCCAGGGGACACACCAGGTCGAGACCTATGATGGGAATACACATTCATTGTCAAAGAACTGAAACCAGTACTCCTTTTGTCCAAGGAGTCAACTTGCGAGAAGGGGCGGATCAAACTAAGTAAAGTGAACCATCCCTCACAACTATGAATATAGGATAAGGGCATTGGCAGAAGGTAACAACCCACACATCCAACATTTTGTGGTATTGGAAACAGCCTGCATTTGGTGCAACGTTTGAATAAAAACGTTATCCTTGTAGTACTTCTGGTGTTCCTCCTTGTGAGACGCTAAGGTACCAAAAATATGTTAAGGAGGTGTTGGCGTAGTACTTATCCAAGCATGCACAGGATATTTCTCTTCTATAAAGAACAGCACCAAAAATACAACCAGCAGGGAAAGTAAAATTATTACAACAAACACTATCTTACTCTTAGTGGACCAAGGGGACCAAACAGGCCCATCTGACGTGGGACGCGGAGTCTCAAATGGCTGCCCCTCTTCCGGGATAGATGACTAAAGGGATACATTTAGAAAACTTCAGGAGCAACTTATAATATGTATCACAAGGGAAAATAAATATTCACAGGCTAGAGCCACTATTGCAACAACAGCACCAGAGGGGCAAATGTCTCCCAGTGTCCTTCTAGAGCCCCACTGGCTGTCTCCTATTGTTCATCAACGACGGTGCTATGAAGCACTCCCACGGGGGACATTCACAATCACATCCCTTGCTGAAATAAACAAATCGTCTTCTTTCAGGATAGGGCACCCTCCCTCCTTGGCAACTACCTTCAACTATCCTGTCCAGTGTCCAGAGCACTGCTCCAGTGTTGTTCACTCTAGTCTTATACAGGCACCTTAGGCACAGCACCTGCTCCATAAGCTCAAGTCCTTGCCTAACTCCTAGACTGCTCGGCTGGTTCATCATCCTTCTTTCGGGGTCTCAAGTTATATTTAGTGTCTCCAGGTATTGTTTCATCAACAAAAAGGGGGAGAAATTCAGAATTAGGTGGGCATAGCGACTTAAGGTCGGGTGTATTGGAAACAGAGTAATCCGAGGCAGCCCTTATCTCTGGGCGGATCGCCTCAAACAGGGCTGCGTCACTCTCTTCGTCCATCTGCATCCACCTCAATCAGGCGTCAGAGAAGGGAACAAAGCGGTGCACCCTTTCGCACTCCTGATCAGCAATGCCATTGTTGACCCAGCAGCCATACGGGAGCGGGAGGGGCACCTGCTTCAACTGAGAGGCATGAGTCCAGTGCTTTCTGCTGTCTATCTTAACTGCAGTACGAGTAACAAGTAGAACAATGACAGGCACTTTCCATTTTGGCTCCAAACAGATTTTTCTTCGAAAGTTCTTAACTAAGACATAATCTCCGGGCTGTATGCAGTGCCCGAGCCCCTCTGGTTCTAGCTGCATCACGGCATGTGCCCTGCTGGTGAAGAGACTGAAGGTCTTTAGACAATTCGTACAAATAGTCCATAAGCAGGGGGTATTCTATCTCGGATAAACGCTTGTTTGCACTGTGCAATGTGCAATTTGCGTAGTGCGAAGTAGTGCAAAGTACGCGGGCGTAACGTAGTACTTCGCCCAGAGTTAGTCAATACATTGGCAAAAACCTAATTAGTAGCCATACCTGTAGCATATACCCTGTCCCGTATGTCATAGATTATCTGCGGTGCAATACCCTGAACACACTGTTACCACAGACATACTAGCGTGGCCGACATGTGCTTAAGAGCATGTTGCTGTAAAAAGGGCTCATAATCTTTTATCACACTCCACACATTTCCCACACTATAAATTGGGTTTTAAGCCCACTGAGCTGCCTGATTTGCCACCATTCACTTTTCTTCATCACCCACAGTAGAACGCACCAGCAATTTCTCCATGCGGTTTCACGCTGCTGCCTAATTCGCTTCAAGTATCCTACCTTCTCAGCATTTGTCAGTATTTGGGGGGTCACATCCAACGGGGAAAGAGTGGATGCAGAGACAGGTATCATCATGTAGAGTGACAGAGTTGTAGGGGTGAATGGGGGCGTAACAGTTGCAATGTAACTAGTAGACAAGACAGGAGAGCTAACTGTTCTCGCCCCTGTGGCTAGCATGGGTGGGGAAGAAGCGAGTGGGGCTGGGGCTTAGGTAGTAGTGCCAGCAACAAAAACACTAGCGAGGGTGACACTAGGGGCCGAAAACCTGGGATGTCGGGACGGTTGAGTATATCTGTTCAGGGGCATAAGGAGGTGGAGGGGGTGGGAATCAAAGAGCTCTTCTACATAACATTTATCAATCTGTAATCGGAACTTTCTATCTGCACATTCTGTACCTTTCTCTAACCTTTCACTCTCATAGGCCACTGATTTCTATGTTACAGTTTGCGTCTGTCTCCTTCAGGTCTCTCTTTCTGCTCTCATACAGAACTGCTTTGCTTCTTTCTGTCACACTCTTAGAGAATCAAACATTGACTGCCTGCTCTTTTTAGCGAACAATTTATCCTGCAAGAAATTACATTTCTGTTCATCAAACAAGCCAGTAAGCGGCCACTGCAAGTCAGCAGTGTCGCTCGTATATTTATTCCACAACGTGTTAAACATAATAGGGCCAAAACTGTGTTTGACATATACGTCAAACTTTGGAGAACCCTCCGGAGGAGCAGGCTGACTCTCTTCCAATCGAGTATCAGTAGAAGAAAATCGATATCCAAAACATTTGAACTTACTTAAACAAAGCATCTTAATATAAGATACACACACTGGCCCAAATGGACAAATATAACACCAACGAAAATAAAGAAAGAAAATAAACAAGAGAACAATTGTCCAAGAACCAAAACAGAACGGTCCGCAAACCGCTCACTGCAGTCCGTGGACTTTACCAAGATCAAGAAGTCAAGCTCTAGCCCCAGACCTTGTGCAAGGAGAAAAGAAACCAAATTACCAGTTGGTTATTGTTATTGTTATTGTTATCTGGATTTTGTATAGGGCCAAATCACCGTCAGGTCTCAAGGCGCTTCTGACAGATACAGCAACAAGAAAGGGTGAGTAAACAGGGATACGGATTATCGGCCTAACTCACAGAGATCCAAAGGCATCTCTGAATAAAAGTGTCTTCAAAGATTTCCTAAAAAGGAGGTGGTTAGTTTCTTTACGAAGGGCCTCAGGTAGCTTATTCCACATTTGAGGGGCTTGGATTGAAAAGGATCTCCCGCCTTTGGTTGCCATTTTAAAGCGCGGACATGACAGCAATTGGGAGTTGGAAGATCTTAAAGCTCGCTTGGGATTATAAACTTCAAGCCTCTCTTTTATATAGGCAGGTGCCTGCCCATAAATTGCCTTAAATTCCACCCTTTGCTTTATGGGGAGCCAATGTAGCCTGTGCAATAATGGGGAAGCATGGGTCTGTCTGGGTAATCTGAAAATTAACCGTGCTGCATCATTCAAGGTGACCTGCAGGCGGTTGATCAGATTTTTTGGCAGGCCTAGATATAATGCATTCCCGTAGTCGATCCTGGAGACTATTGTTGCCGAGACGATGGTTCGGAGCATGTTTATAGAAAGTAAGGGGACTAACTTTCGCAACTGCCTAATCAAGTTAGTGCAAGTTCCAACGACGGAGGATACTTGGCTGGTCATTGAGAGCTCCTGGTCGATCTTAATACCAAGGCTCTTTACGCTAGGGCATGGCTTTGGGGGTCGGTCCAAGCTCTTGGGGCCAAAACAAATTATTCCAAAGTGAGGTGGCAGTTGAAACTACCAGGACCTCCGTTTTATCTGGATTAATTTTTAGCAGATTCGTCGTCATCCAGCTCACCGTGAACCTTAGTATATTCTGGGCCATGGACTGAGCCGATGTTGTATTATCGAAACTCAGCAACAGCTGAGTATCATCGGCGTAGTTAAAGACTTTACAGCCCATGTTGGTCTGGCAAACTGTTGGAAACACTGTGTATCTTTCAAAAAAGGTCCACAAACCCACCAAGTTTAAACCAAGACAAACCAAGACACAGCCCGTCGGCTTGTGCTGTTCATGCAATGCAGTCTGGAAACTGCACCGAGGCAGTCAACGGATCGTACCAGGACACAGCTCGCAGGCTCATGTCATTCAAGAATAGTGTCATTTTTCTAAGATTTAAGCCACTCACCTGGTACACTCAGATCAAGTCAATTTATTCTCCACTGCTGACTCTTCGGACCAAGAGAATGCAAATAGTTAGCTTATTATCAATAGTCTGCAGAGGAGTCCATCATAACCTGCACCCTAAGATGTCTGTTGAGAGACTTGCCCCCAAACAGCCTACAGTGGATAAACATTTTTCTTGTGAAGCCCCCAACCACGCCCTCAATGGAAAAATACCAGCATGTGCCTCAAATGAACAAAGAGGCACAGTAGGAGGAGCTAACACCTGGCAGATGGGTACACGTTATCAAGGCCTCAAGGCCACGATGGGAGCAGAAATCACACATTCAGATAAGTATGGCAGGCCAGAATGGCCTATTTATTAGCAAGTCAGAAAACAGGGTGGTGCTAGCAACGTTTGTGGCATTTTTGGGACACTCCTCACCCATCATACTGCTGATAGCGGCTCTTCACCGGACCTTCCTGTTGCGAGTCCTCCCGCCGCCGCTTGCTTGTCATCTGCGGCTGCCGAGTGGAGGACTCGCCTACCCAGGATCCCTGGCGGCGCTCTCTGACCCCGTCATCCCCGCGACCGGAGGCGCCATAAAGACCTTGCAGCCTCTGAGGAGCGGGTGGTGCTAGCAATGTTTGTGGCATTTTTTGGACACTCCTCACCCATCATAAAGACCTTGCAGCCCCCACGTCGCGGGACACGCGCGGGACACGCCGGGCTAAGCCCGGGCAAAGGGCGGGCCCTCTGTGGCCCTCAGAGGCACGTGGAGGCTGGGCTGGGCCATTCCCCTTTTCTTCGTGCCCCCTGGAAACGTGATCAAGGTGACTTTTACACAACCATACTCTATATTTTTTGTTTAAGTACTTGGCAATTGGACTTCCTTTTTGATGCAAGTTTATTCATTTTGAGTGCACGATAGCTCCAATTAAGGGGGGGTACGGTATAGTACATTCATAGCTGTACTAAGGTAAAATAATATGAACAAGACTAAAAGTACTCGAATGTCGACTAGATCTACCTCTAGGAAAAAGGCACAAGTCACCACACCACTACTAAGTCTTACCGCTATAGACAGAATGCTCCAAAGGACCATAGGAGTTGTGGTTAATGCGATAGAGAGCACGGAGAGGCGCCTTTCTTTATCCCCAAGTATGTGCCTATCTAATCAGTCAACCCAGGGCACTAATATGTACGCAAACACTTCTACTACTACAGCATACTCACAGGATTCTATCCATATGCAATCATTTGCAGGTTTCCCAGACAAAGATAATAATCAGATAATTCCACTAGATCAAACCCCACCATCTCATTTTGACAACCGGGAAAGTAGGTTGTCACTGACTCCTAGCATGCAGATAAATGTAGAACCCCCAATCTCATCAATGTGTTAGACGGAGCAGAAGGGATGGATGTCTGCACCACTAACGACATTAGTATACAATCTGATAAAATGACCCCCTCAAATAGGTGCCTGAGAGGGAAAGGGCACACAAGTAAATTGTTATCTAGAAGAATTGTGAGGGTTGTTAACAAACCCAGGGCAAAATCGAAAGATGTAAGGCACAAATTCAGATCCGGGCAGAGGAGAAATTCCAGCCACACACAGAGGATCACTTATAGGGCAGTACAACCTATTACATCAGCAGACCAAACACAGACAATAGCCACTCAGGGAATCACAGGACATGATATTATTGAACTAACTAATCAGGCGAGTGATTACACCACTTGTGTGGAGACCCTCATGTTAAGAATGGAACACCTAATGAGGTCTTTTATGCTCCCCATGTGTGAAAGGGTGAAAGCGATCGGGGTGAAATTAGAGAAAATGGAAGAAGTGCAACAGAAAAATAACGAAATCCTGATAAAAAAATGTTAAATCCCACAAAACACAGACTCAACATAAACCTAACGATAAGCCAGCGAACCCATTAAAAAAAAAATACCCAAGAAGCTGTATCAGTCACATGTGAGTCGGCCAAACAGTTACTGCTACAGACACCATTAGATAAAGGGCATAAGGAGCCATCTAAGGAGTCTCAAAAGAATCCAGGTGGGAATAGGGACGAGACGCCTCCTCCTAGTGCACAGCCGGTGTAGGATCGGAAAATACAAACGGGAGGGACAAGAGCGAGTGGGCAGCAGAGGGCCTGAACAATAATAATAGCAATAGCCAGCCGGAGCAACCTAAAAGACCAAGGCCAGTTAATAAGAATGTACGCATTGATTTGCCAACTGAATCCCACCCTTTTATTGTGGTCATGATAGGTGTACCAACTCTAGGAGAGGGGAAGACAGAAAATGATCGCGAATTAAAAAAAAAGGCTAGCCATTGGCTAACCAGATATAGGCCCATTCCCCCATCACTAAACGGCCAAATACTTTATGTCAGAAGACTAAACTGGGTGGGTCAGAGGAAAAAGGACCTAGAAGGGGATTGCATCATTTAAATTTCAAAGACAGGCGTGTGGTAAAATATATCAGCGGTTGGAGGGAAGGTGATTTAGAAAGCAGGATCTAAACAGTTGAACTTAGTTACTTCTATCCACCGCCCCTCATGGCCCAAAGAAATATGTTTCCAAACTATACAAAAGGAAGTAGGTTTTACGATCATCATGATAACCAATATAGGGTTCCTATTTTCAACCGATTTGATGCCTTCCACTTCCAGGAAGGCCTTGAGGGAGTGGACTGACTTTGCGACAAGACCCTGTTACCAGCAAGATATAATTCCCCTGAATCACGAAGTAGGGTAGTAAACCGGGATCAGGCACAGGTAGCTCTGGATCCTTTATCTGCCTCATGGGATAGTTCAAAAATATTGACAGTTGACATTGTTAGGGTAATAGATGAGGCCGAGAATCATCCAGGGCAATTGGTGGTAGATAATGAACCACTGAATCATAAAGGTCTAGATAAAGTTTATCCCGTAGAAACCTGCAAACCTACTCAAGCGCTAATAACTGTGCAGAGTAATGACATTAAATCGAATATAGTCGCAGGGGGCAGTAGTGAAGCCAGTCTTGTTGTTCCCCCAGGAAAAGATATAGGGGCACGAATTTCAGCTCCAGCAGAATTGATGGCCTCTAGTTTTAATGTAATCTCTTGGAATATCGCTGGGCTAGCGGGCAAAATTAGTGACCCGACTTGGTTAAGTTTTATAAGATCCTTTCCGGTGATATGCCTCCAAGAGACATGGCTGGTAGGCAACAATGTATTCATAGAAGGGTATAAAAGTTTCTTTGTACCAGCCGTTCCGTCACGAAGCGGTAGAGCCAAAGGGGGATTGGCTGTGTACATCGATTTAGCACTAACATGCACAGTCAAAAGATATCCCTTTTGTAACACTGACATTCAAGTGCTGATGGTCAAGAGAGCGAAATAATCATTAACCCTGATCAATTTCTATAATGCTGTAAACCAAAAAGGGGAGTGTAGGCTTGTGGACCTGGGCAATTTTCTTAGGAATAACCTGGAGAGCCTTTCACATTATATTTTTATTGCAGGGGACCTCAATGTACATCCCTGTGGGAACCCAGTGAATACTGTAACAGGATTACTGGGTTGCCACAGACTGAGAGGTTTCCACTTTGATCACACTCGCCGAGGTAACTTGCTGAATGATCTCTTGAATGAATTTGATCTAACCTCGGCCATGTCTTTGGTGGATGACCACACTCTTCATGATGTACCCACATATAAAAGCTAGGCCTGGGCGAAGCACTACGCTACGCTCGCAGAGTTTGCGAAGTTTGCACAACTTCGCACTACGCGAGCTGCACGTAGCACAGTGCGAACATGAGTAGTGCAGCGTAGCGTAGTGCAGCACTCATTTTTTGCTTGTTCGCGGTCCTGAACGTCATGTTCGCGACCGCGAGCAAGCAAAATTACATCCCGGCGAGATTCTCAACGCAGGGAGGTATGGTTTCTCATTGTGAGTGGTTGTGCATGCTAGTGACCGCTCTCAATGAGAAACTACCAATTTGCGTTGAGAAAGCTGCAGCTCGAGTAATAATCTACTCGAGCAGCAGAAAACTACACCTCGCACTGTGCAAGATGTCGTTTTCAATGATTGCACAGTGTCGGATGCTTGTCCGCACTGTGCAATCATTGAAAAGGCATCTTGCTTAGTGCGAACATGCTACTACGCAGCTCGCGTAGTGCTACGTGAAGTTCGCGTAGTGAGGTTCCGTGACGATCGTAAGTGATGTTTTTGGCTTGCACGAATATGGTCGAGTCTGGTATCTATGAACCGCAAATGACGAGTTTAGTGGGTGTACGCAGTTTCGCTGTGCTAACCTAAACCGTTTGTTTGTTTTGTGGGTTTCTACATCCGAGCCCACGGGTTCCATCTTAGATACGACATCCATTTTGTTTCTTGCCCTCAAGTAGCCAGCGAACGGACGTTGTCCGCTTCGCGACCCTGGGATTCCCAAGACTCTTGCGGACGACACATGTTCCTTTGAAAGTGTCTTTATGACGAGGGGGATGATACTGTAAGGCAGATGGCCCCGCTCGAGGCACATCTTGCCGTGCCGGTTTATTGTCTTAGTCGTGCATCTCATTAGGCGCGTCCCTTTGATGCCTGCAGCTCGTGTTTCCCGATACCACCCTTTTTACACCCTTTCCGATCTCCCCACTGTCCTGTCTTCTTCTGCACCTGTTCTTGTTCCTTCTTCGATCTGTTTACTGCAGATTGGAATATACTAATGGTGGGAAGATGGGTTTTTACAGTTGGGAACCACCAAATGTTTCCGTACTTATGTTCCGGACCCTGAATGCATCAAAGCGACCTCTCTTGGGGATAATGATGGGAACCAAGTTGTAAACCTTTGTGTACCATGTTAACCTATGAGAGAAATGTGTATAAAAGGAGCGACCCACAGTAGCAATTTGAATCAGATCCCGCGAACCTACATGCTGTGTACTTCACGTGACTTCTGTGTTCCCTGCAGTAAATAAACCTCGAATCTTTGACGCCGAAGGAAGTGTCCCGTGTCTCTGTCATTTATACGCCGGAACAGGTTACCCACGAAGGTTTCAGGTGTTGTGCCCTGGCACCGCTGGGTCTTAGAAAAACCCAGTCCTTCAGTAGTGCGAAGTGCACTTCGCGTAGCTTTGTGTAGCGCTACTACGCAAACTACGCCCACCCTTAATAAAAGCCAGACGGGGGGATCCTATATTGACCATATACTTCTTTCCGGTGTCCTTGGTACTTCTATATTAGGTTTTAAAATTCAGGAGAACCAATTCAGCGATCACAATCCAGTTTGTATCCAACTGGGTGGTAAGATGCTAGAACCTCGTAGGAAGAGGTTAGATGGTGGGGGTACTAAAGTGCATAGATGGTAAACAACGTTTAAAGTGGGCAATGGTAAACTCAGACCAATTGTACGAAACAATTAATAACACGTGTGGCACGGAATTGACACTTTGTGTGTCCTTAGTACCTGTAGCTCAGGAGATCCTGTCAGCTTTTGATGGTATTGTATCATAAGTTGGGGCAATGTTAACTGTACCTTTTGTGGGGCAGGCTCGTAGTGGCCCAAAGTGGTTTGATCACTCTTTCTCTAAGGCAAGTCGTGATTTAAAGGCGGCCCTAAAAGCCAGACCTAGAGACCCGTCACGAATTAGGGTATCACGCCTTTATTATAAAAAGGCTTCAGTTAAACGTAAAACAGATGTGAAGGCCTCTAATTGGGAAAACTTGTTAGACCCCAAAATTCTTGTAAATAGTGCGAAGTTTTGGGAAATTATAAACAAACCGCTATTTGAATCACCAGGCGATTCCTCTATGGGCACTAATATATCAGAAGAAGAGTGGGTCTCTCATTTTAGTTCTATTTTTAATAGTAAAATGCCACAACCAGAATTCAAAAAAGGTGTTTGAAAAGATAACCCTCTGTGCTTTTCCATTTGTGAGGTTGAAAAGGGAATTAAAGGCTTATCAAGTAATAAAGCTCCAGGGCCTGATGGTCTGCCCCCGGTCCTTTTTAAATCACGTGTATCTTTGTGGGCGCCTGTTATTACCGCTGTGCTCAACGCAGCCATTGTACATGGATGCCCTAGGTCATGGGGGGTCTCTACGATAGTCCCAGTGTTTAAGAAAGGGGACTTAACAGCACCTCCTGTTATAGACCAATATCTTTAATTGACTCCGTGGTTAAAGTAGCGGGGGGAGTAATCCTGAACAGATTAACAGCCTGGGCGAAAGAGCATAACATAATCTCCCCGATTCAATACGGCTTCAGGCCAGGCCACTCCACCATCTCACAGTGTCTCAACTTGTAAATGGTCCTGGGAAAATTCACTTTAGCACGTCAGGGTACAATTCACAGGGCCTTTATGGACCTCTCATCAGCCTTTGACTGTGTCAATTGGGCTAAGCTTTGGGAGGCCATGGGCAACATGGGCGTGGAGCAAAATCTTGTTAATTTGCTGGCGGACCTACACCAGGACACGAGGGCCAATGTACGTTACTCCCAGGAGTTAAAGGTAACAAGGGATTTCAGAGTGCATCGGGAGTCAGACAGGGCTGTATTTTGGCCCCGTTTCTTTTTAATTTATATATCAATAATCTGGAGAAGAACCTTTTAAACACATGTGCAGATTACCCCTATGTTGGGAGTAAAGGGTTACCTGTTTTACTTTATGTGGATGACGCCATTTTTTTGGCAAGGACCGCAAAAGGGCTTCAATCGCTACTTGACACCTTTAATAGTTTTATGAAATCCCGAGATCTCGCCAATAACAACATAAAATCCTTTGTAATGAACGTAGGGAAAGGTTATAAGAAGACGTTCTTATTTCATGTTAATGGGGGGAAGATTCCTACCACAAAAACCTTTTCATGCCTGGGTGTCCTGTTTGATAACTAGTTGAAATGGGGCCCTGCAGTCCAGAGGAAAAGGGGGGAGATAACCCGGGCAAATGCGGCAATCTTTAACTTTGCTAGGAAAATGGGCAAACGTCCAATTGCTGCATTGTTAAGAAAGTAACAGGCTAAGAGTGTGGCGATAGGCTGCTATGGAAGCGAGTTATGGGGGCATACGGCAGTCAACGACCTTGTGGTGGCAGAAAATAATTTTCTGAAACAGCTGCTGGGGGTCCCAAGGGGAATGGCAGCTTTATAGTGCATGAAGAATTAGGCATTCCCTTTTTAAGTGATACCATAGCATTACGGCCATTAACTTGCTGGTTAAAATGCTGGTTAAACAAAGATCTGCCACTTAATCACCAACTTCTGAGAGAAGCACTATCCTGGGATAATATGCTTAAAATCCCGTGGTTAAAATATTTGAAAGATTGCTTCTCAGAACTGGGGCGCCCGGAGCTCTTTGTAAGTCCAGACTCTATCAGCAGAGCTGATGTTGAGTATGTGAGGAAAACCTTTTCCCTCTCTCAGTATCTGCATTGTGAGGAGGTGGAACTGAATAAAAGTAGTGTCTGGAAATATGTTAGTCTGAAATCTACACCAAGTTTGGAACCTTATTTGTTCTGGCCGATGTCTGGCTTTGATCGTTTTCTGTTAACCAGGTTCCGTCTGGACCTCTTCCACCTATTGCTTTCTGTTCCAAAGGGTAACCACCGAGGTCAAGTGCTACCGTCCTGCGGCTGCGACAATGTGTCTCCGCAGGACTTGGTGCACTTTTTATTTATTTGTCCTTTTTTTGATATACCTCGGAGGTTTTATCTAAAGCCTCTTCTTAAAAAACGGAACTTTACCCAGGTTAGACCTGCACTTTGTTATTTACAGCTGCTAACTCACTATTGCACTTTATTTGTAACTGGCTTTTTAAAACTAGTCCTAAGATTAAGAAATAGTACGGAGGGTTAATTGTCTAGAATTGTTGTTTTTAACATTGTACTGTACATGATCAATTGTGATTGATAATTCTGGATGTGGTTTTTAGATTGATCTAATTTTAACTGTGTTTTTATTGAATTGTGCTTTTATGGTTGTTTGTATGAATAACCGAATAAAGATTTTTTTTATTTTTTTATTTTTTTAAGTCAGAAAACAGCCTTGAGCAACAGAGAAAATAAATACGAGATGCAGTATTCTCCTGAGGCAAGCAACATGAGCAATGAGGCCTAACTCGGGCACAGTCTAAGCAAGCTAATAGGGATTACGAAAAGCAAACTGGAGTCACACTTGCTAACTGAAGCCTGCACATTATGGGGATAACTCAGTTGGTTACATAACGTGAGCACAAAGGACGTCTATTTAGCCACGCACTGCTAACCTAATATAGCATGAAATGAGTGCATTGCAAGAATGGTATGTCTGCCACTTATTACACCATGCTATCCAAAAGCAGAATATTTTGTAAAGGTTGACAAATGTGTAGACCATTTCAGGGTGTAAAATGTTTCCAGTAGCCTACAGTTGTGAGCCTGTAAACTCTTAGGGCATATTTACAAGCCCCTTGCGCCACTTTTGCATCATTTTTAACATGGGAAAAATGACGTAAAAGTGGTGCAAGGGACTTGTAAATAAGCCCCTTAGAAAGGTGGACAGGGACATGGTGGAAATAGTGGGAGAAAGCTAAGCGTAATTACGGTAAAATGCATTTTGTTTAAATGCATCCATGAGAAATGTGTCAGTTACACAACTGCAGTAGTTAATCGTGTTGTGAAACTGGCATTTGTGAAATTATTTCATGGTATGCACTATTGCTATTCGGATTTGTTAATTCATGAAACTCGTGAACTATCTGCTGCCGATCCTATCTGCACGCACTATAATCCTACTAAAGTCAAGCCAGCTCAGTCTTGATAAAGATCAATTCAGTCAGAAAAATGGGGGATGCTATCAGGATCTGGAACGGGTGATGGGGTTCACAGTGGTGAGATATTCCAAATGGAGAGAGGACAATCATTTTACAGATTGGGCGGTTTGTTAATAAGTACTTGTTGGTATATTATTGGAGCCCGTCATAGTAGTGATAGCAAATGCTACCATTAACCGATGATATGGTGATCAATCTATCAAAGATGAAATGGGGTTCGGATTTCCCCTCAGCTCACATCTGTTGTCGATAGGGAACAAAATTAATTTGCCTCCCTGCTAACTCTGGTTGACCTTGGCATTTAAGGCAGAGTTTTTCTTACTTAAACTTAGATACAATGTCCTCAGTAACAATCATATCACAGTAACTGACACTGCTCTTGTTTCCTTTCATTGCTTTAAATCAGGCAAAAAGTGACTTAAGCACTGTGGGCCCGATTCACAGAATGAACTTAAGACTCAATCCTAAACTTACTACTATTTTAGTATTCATAGAATGTACTTACTACTTTTGGTATTCACAGAAGTTAGGATTAGTTAAGACAGACTTAAGACAGACTTAAGTTAGGATGTTGTCTTAAGTCTGTCTTAAGTCTGTCTGAAGTCTGTCTTAAGTTTGTCTTAAGTCTGTCTTAAGTCTGTCTTAAGTTTGTCTTAAGACAAACTTAAGACAAAATCCTAACTTCTGTGAATACCAAAAGTAGTAAGTTCATTCTGTGAATGCCAAAAGTAGTAAGTACATTCTGTGAATAGCAAAATAGTAGTAAGTTTAGGATTGAGTCTTAAATTCATTCTGTGAATCCGGCCCTGTGTTTGTTTGTCATAATGTAGCCGTAGCTAGAAATTGTTACCTTTGAAGAATGTTTTTGGAACTGAATAAACAGGAGTACTTAGCCTTGTATACAGTCCTCAAATGATCACAATAACACTATAGCATTCATAGTTTTAAAAGTTTTTCCTATTTAAAAAATATAAATAAATATAAACCTGAAAGAAAACTTAATTATTTGAATATCATGTAAAGAGCTCGCCCAGTTCTAAAGCTCAATGTTTTACTAAAAAAGTGTTGGTAAATTTCATCAAAAATACAGGACATTATAAAAGAACACATAAGCACTAGCACCTTATTTCACTGTCAAAGTTAAATGCAAAGAAGAATCTTGTATTGCTGAAAAAGAAGCACTTGGAGACTGAAAAGGATATCAGGAAACGGAGGGTATGGCCAAGCAGGCTTCAATGGGAGATGATTTTTATCAGCATGCCATGCCATTCACCCTGCTATTGCACTAAATCTGTCCTTTAGGCCCGTCATCCATGCTCATTCCTGCACTCAGCAGGTACAAAAAGTGATGGAGGCTCAACATTCATTAATTGGGCTGTCTGCATGTCTCTATATCATAAACAATGGTCTGGTTAAAGCCTGACCTTTCAGGGGACAAGGGACGCCAACGCTGGGGTCTGAGCCATGACTAGGCTTGCTCACCGTCCCTGCCTGCTACCATACTCTCCTGCTCACTCCTGAGACCTGCGGCTAGGGCTACATCCTTTGTGAGACTCTCAGTGCCCACATTGGGGCATGGCACATCAGCAGCACAACAACTGGGCCAGCGCCTCTGATGCTGCTCCCCCGGAGGTGGACTACACTAGACGCTTCTGCTGTGGCTACATTGCTTCCGGACCTGCTCCACCAATGGTGGCCTACACCTTGCTGTGTGGTGCGTGTAGCATGTACTTAAAGATCCGGCTTGACAACAACTACCTCTGTCCTGTCTCCCCGAGCCTGCAATGGGGTATACCGTACTCATTGTGGCCCTTGGTGCCTGTGATGAAAAACTGCTCGCTGCCTGGATTCAGTGCAAGGCACAACAACGGGCCACTTGTCGAGCCGTTGTATTCACCACTGCCAAGAGCACAGTGGCACCCTGTTATAGGTGTTATAGGTCTGACCTACCTCAGACAACCTGCTCCTAATCTTGTAGAGTGCCTGCACCAGCCGACAGACCCTGATCGATGTCGCCTCTCTCAGTTTCATCCCTCGGAGCCTGCTGTGGAGCACCATACCCGCTACACAGCCCATGGTTTCAGCACCGAGCACTGCATGCTTTTGGGCTTCTTATCTGAAAAGCAGATTCTTCACTTTTGCTTCAGAGGACTTCTGCTTTGGATTGCAAGCAGGCAGGGTGCGATTAACGTTCGGAGCCCTTGATACCCACATAAAAATACAGCAAGTGTGCAGGGGTTGCACATTTATATCTGAGCTAAGACTCTACCATAACTAAGGTCCAGGGATCACAGTGGCCCCTCCAGGCATCCACTGGGCCCTTTCCTCCATATGGCCCTTGTAATACAGCACTGACCCCACATTACATCTCCCCTCGGAGGCCTAGACTTATGCAGTTCCTGGGGCATTCAGAGCAGGTTTCGCTGTCCAGTCGGGACATGGAGATAGCCCTTTGCGCACTGGTGAAGCCCAGGGGAAAAAGCCAACAGAGTTAAAAGGCCTATCACCATCTTGTCTACCAGGCCTGACCCACCCACGGCCTGCACAAGACCTCCTCTTAGCAATCACGCTGGGGGGCTCCCCCCTCTCCTCCTATAGACTGACACTCTCCCGGGGCTGCTGGGTGCCCTGGGTACCCTGTGGGGCCGATACCTGTTGCTGCTGGGACCCCAGACCCTATTACGGCGGTGTCCAACGGTGGGACACCACCGAAATAGGGTCTGAGGTGCACACTGCGTTAGGTGGGACTCCCACCTAACGCAGGTGCCCCTGATTTTGTGGTCCTCCTTAATCCATTCACAGACTCCAAGAATTGAATGGTGCAAATTAAGGGAGGTGCGCGTGTGCACCTCAGATTACATCCCAGCACCAATGGGGTACTTCCCTCAAAACACATAATCATGGGCCGACTGACATAAGCATCAAAATCAGTGACACCTGACCCCCCATCAACCATACCAGACACTCCTCCGCTGGAAATTGTGGGAAACCTCCATAAACCCGCTCGGATCAAACTTGACCAAGTGCTAGCTGCCATCAAAAGTTCCCAGAAATCTGTGGAGACTGCCTTGGGGTTGCTAAGTTTCCTAAGGGATGACTATCAGAAGTTCACGGATCGGGTGGTAGTGAGGGAGAACACACTGGCCAGCTTGCAGCCCCAGACAGCAGACAACCAATGTACCATTTGAGACCTAAAGAAATAGGTTGGCACACTAGAGGAGAGAGCAGGCCTAGTTGTGGAATTCATACACTGAAGTTAAATTGTTTTCAAGTTTATCTGTGATTTAATTGTAAGGCACTGTTGTACATCATGAATACACTAGGTTTTTTCCCTGGCATTGAAATAGTACAGCAATGCTCTGAATATCATATTCCTGATGGTGTCAGGTGATTCATGCACACTTTTGTGATTCCCTATTCAGGGATTCTTTTTGCATTATTTTGGTTATATTTATCAAAAAACACTAATAAAATTATTTACAAAATTAAAATAAGCAGGAGACAGACTGACAGACGAATACCAAGAAAAATCACTCTGCATTGTGATTACATGGTACAAACAACCCAAAAGAAGACAGTACGCATAGACCTCACCTAATGGGGAACACCAATCCAAATTGACTACATATTCTGCAGCGCTAGGTGGTTACTGGGTACTGTCAGCAAACAACACGTTCAGGAGGAGATTGTGGCTTAGACCAGGAACTGGTAATATTAAAGCTGAAGATAAAACAAAATAAAACCAAGAAGGCTACAGAACAATGGAGGTATGACCTGGATAGTACACCCAGTGTTTATTCAATTACTGTTGAAAATCATTTTAATGTTCTCAACTTAAACAAAAGAGAGCCCGATGAACTCTGGAAGGAGATTTCAGTATCATACTGCAAGAAGCGAAGAAAAATATTTCACAAACCAGACACAAGCAGGAAGCAAATTGGCTCTTTAAATCTGGAATTAGCATGAAAAAGAAGGCAGGCAAAAGCCACTGCAGACAGGAATACAAGTGCCAGGTTACATGCAGACTTTCAGCACAAGGTGTGGAAGGATAAATAAGAAAATATGAACCAAGTATGCAATGAATTGGAGGATAACAATCTGAGAGACAGAACAAGAGACCTCTTTAGGAAGATCAAGGCGATAAAAGAGAAATTCTGCCCACGTATTGGAACGTTAAAGAACAAAGAAGTAAAAGATCTCTTGAATGGAGAAAACATAAAATGAAGATTGAAAGATTATACAGAAGAACTCTACAAGTGAGATGAAGATTAAATCTCAGAGCTGGTGGCTGATATTGTTAGATGGGTATTGAAACTCATAGCCAAGCACAAAGCAATCGGAACTGATGCACTACCAAATGAATTGTTCAAAATACCGAAGGACATCTCAATCTACGTATTAAAGGTTGTTTGTCAGTAGATATGGAAGAGGACGCAATGGCCGAAAAACTGGAAGAGATTCATTTTTGCACCTGTCCCAAAAATAGGGGCTGCAAAAAACAGCTTGAACTACTTCACAATGGCCTTAATATCACATGCCAGTAAGATCATGCTGAGCATCATACGCACAGGACCATAACCATACATGCAGCCCAAATTGCCAGAGGTGCCAGTTAGATTCGGAAAATAAAGAGAAGTTTTTCAACAGATCTCTGACATGAAATGAATAATTAAAAAAGCCAGAGAATTTCAGAACATCTTTTTCTGTGTTATAGACTATACTAAGGCCATGTGCTAACCACGATGAATTGTGGAATGTGTAAAAAGACATGGGTGGGCCAAAACAGTTGATCAACTTCAGAAGCGACAGTGAGGACCACTTACGGAGAAGGAGTCATGCAATGTTACAAAAGGTGAGTCAGCACTTTCTCTTTGCTCCCACCCAGGTGGGAGCAGCCTTCTCTAACTGCTCCAGCTGGACAGGAGTAAAGTTAAGTTGAGCAGGCCATTCCCCTTTAATGTGTAATTAGCCTTGGGAGATGGTGTCCCTGGGGCCCAAGAGAGGGGTTGGGAGGGGGCCCCACTCACACCCACCTCCCCAATTATTTTAAAATGAAGACCACTGTGCTTTGGAAAGTTTCATAAAGATGTGTTAAACAGCACCAACATTAATAGCAAACCAAAAATATGTATATTATCCAATGGGGCTTGCCACTAGATAGTTATAGTTATGTCTGTGTTTCTATAGGAAAATCATTTTCATTTTCCTAACAACTTTGGATCCTTTTGGCAATCTTCACAAAACTTTCCACAAAATATTTGCATCCATTTCCGCTATTTCCTGGAAAGTTTTGAGGCGATCCATGAAGCGGGGGCTGAAAAAAAGGGCAGTCCCAAAACACCTTTTCCCCATTCATTTGTTCATACAGCAATTGAACAATAGTACCACAAAAATTGATGGACATAGTTACATCAAATTTTACAGAAATCTAGATAGAGCGACCTTTATATGAATTGGTGTAAATCTGTTCAGTAGTTTATGAGCAATTAATAGGTCTCAGCGGCCCCTTCCCTGGGCCTATGCCATAAAAGAGGATGGGATCTGTGCCCCATCTCCCCCAGCCTTAAAAGGTCCTGGGTCACCTATTTCACCTAGCAAAAAGCCATACAAAATATCAGTAAAGATCAATAGCAGGACAATGTTACAGACCTCAAGCCTGATCTCAATTATTTATAAATTGGTACAATGTATTTCAGCATGTTCGGTAATAGCGTAATATATATAGCATGTGTTTGTGAACTTGTTGCAAAATAAGTGCTTAGAAGACAAAAATGTTAACGAAAATTGATTTGGTTTACTAACGTGATTGCATAATGGACATCGTATACTGAAATAAATAGGCGCACATTCCTGCCGTCAAAATTCACTGGAGAGTAAAGTCTAATTTTTTCCACTCTGGGATGTCTGAATTAGGTGTTAAAGTCACACATTGCCCCCGATTTTGAATTTCTCTGGCACATTTATGTTACTGCGTAACTCGTTTCGAAAATCAGCTGAAAATCAATTAGAATACAGTTAAGTTGAGAGATGAGTGCTAACTTTTAACCAATGAACTTTTCCTCTGGCAAAAGTAATTTCATGATTTTCATTTTAATAGTATAACCTATTACCCTCGTTCTTTGAGTTTTATAATTTGAACAAAAGTTTCCGCACATTAAGCAAAGGTAGTTCAAGCCAACAAAGTTTTGCGCTGCCAACAAAACGAACTCCTACAGTTATTAAAATGCCTTTACATGTACATTCCTGAAGCAGTGACATTTCTCCATGGTAGACATAAACAGATGTACGTCAATAAGATTTGAACGCAAATTGCATTAAATGCATTGATAACCTCGCATATTTTAGGAATCGAAAGAAAACGAAATCTTATTGGCATGCACTCTCAAGGGACATCGTTTGAAGTTAGTAATAACTTTTCAGGACCAAATCTAATAAACGTCTGAGCATACCCATCCCACTCGGGGTGACAAATGCAAAAACCACAGTTGATGGACAGAATGCAGAACAATGTCATACATTCACCACAGTACAGAGATCTGGGCCTAAATCCATTGTTTTTTTGCACTCCACACCACCCCAGTTCAGACATGGTCATGTGCAAATCAGTCTTGACCCTGTGCCTCATGGGAATCAACTGTTGTTTTTGCATTTGTCACCCCGAGTGGGATTGGTATGCTCAGACATGACTCCCATGCTCTCCACACCACTGGAGTCAAGCTATCCTGATTGAAGACGGCTGATAGCCTGAAACCGGTGCTAGGATGCTTGATTCTGGTCCAGAAAAGAGATGGCTTGGCAGTTCGGGCTGGACTGTTCCCATGAGGCACAGGGTCAAGGCTGATTTGCATATGGCCATGTCTGAACTGGGGTGGTGTGGAGTGCAAAAAAACTATGGATTTAGGCCCAGATCTCTGTACTCAGGTGAATGTATGACATTGTTCTGCATTCTGTCCATCAACTGTAGTTTTTGCATGTGTCACACAGCGGCACTGTATGATTTCACAGGTCTGCAAGAACCCCAGAGCAAAGGTTGGACTTTTCTGGAAAAAAGATTTATCAACATATCACAGAAAGAGACTAAAATTAATAATTTTAAAGGAAACAAATAGAATGTTTTATTTTTTCTAAATAGTTGTAGTTTATTTTCTTATTTCAGGTGCGTTTTAACATCACAATTCACTTATGATCAGAACAAAATCATTAATTGATTGTAATTATTTATGAAAAGCAAGTGGTGACATCAAATTGTCTTCAACCTAATTATTTTTAGACGAGCCAATACTCCTCCCATCGCAACCTTACCCTCACACAGTGTGAACTCCAGAGCTAAGACGGAGATTCAGTATAACCCTTCTCCCCCCTCTGTAATTTATCTCAGCGCATTAGGTCGTTGAGTTCAGTTTTGCCGAACGTATCTTCTCTGTCTTTCTTAATTGACAACGGAGACCTTAAGAAGTATAGGAGGGAATGGTTGAATGGTAGAATATGCCATTGTTGGCCATAGGATCAGCAGGCCCCTAGCCACTAAGACCTTACATTGTCTGCCGCCTTCCACTGTAGGTCTGTGCTGCACACAAATAGGTTAAATTGACTGGCGACTCTCATATACTATTTCTGATAGAACATAGCCACATACGGTAAGAGCACAGGAAGACATGGCCTTAGGTAGGCCATATTGTGGAAGAATGGGTAAGGGGGATGCCAAGAAGAAGTGAGGGCAATGACAGGCAGCATGGGTGTAGCCAATATAATCTGGACAGCATACAACAAAAGGGCAGAGGGTGCTCTATTCACCGGCCCCATGCCACTTCCCAGGTACTTGACCATATCTGATGCTAAACAAAAATAACTTCAGAGTATACTGGAAAAGCCGGAAGACATGTTGCCATTCCCATTTAGCCTTTTCTGTCAGTGTGCACCGCAGGGATTCACCAGTCACACACCCTCTTGGCCCTAGAAACATGATCCTACATGTTATAGGAAATCTAATGCCAAAACCGAAAACACCAAAGTATCCAACAGGTCACCTCAGAGTTTTGAGACTTTGTAAAGAAACCAGTCCCGTGGCCTTCTGCCTCTAAATGGTCAAGACATTTCTATCCATGATTTGAAATATCTTTGTAATATGCTGGGGAGTTCCTAATATGACTTTGTATTCTTTGCACTTTATTATATTTTGCTTACTAAAATTGGTCTGGAATGAAATGACTTAAAACATTTATTACTAGGTGAAAGGGAGGTACTCCAGAAAAAGGACATTTTTTTGACCAATCATACCTGGTAGTGAGCTACCACTACAGCTAAGTAAGCACGATTTGGAATTGTTCAACCAAAATGCTCTAGGTCCAGCAAAAATAATATTTGTTAGAGAATGCCATTTCTGCATGGTTACCCCATGTTTTCTAAAAGATGTTGGCAGTTTTCTGACTCTTCACACAGGGGTAGTACTGTCCCGTACCCATTGTATGTTCTCTGACCTCTAAAATCTGCAGAAATTGCCAAATTCCTGATTGGCTTAATTAATACTCCTAAAACGCCATAGTATAAGGTGTAGAAACCACATGCATGGCATGAAAAGTTAACTGCCACAGGTGGATTGCAGCACCCATTGTTCCATCCATGCAGTAAACAAATGTCTTTGGTAGCCTGGCATCAGCAGCTTAATTTCCGCATACACACTTTTTTGTCAGGTAAAAAATGTGATTTTAATAATTAAATTAGTCACCCCTAAGCACTCCTTGCTGCCTACAAGGTAAGATGCATAATAGTGAAACATGTATGACATTAGAAATTACATGTTTCACCAATGGCTAGGTCCTAAACGACTGTGTCATTGGTCAGACTGTAACTGGCAGATAGTAAAAGTCAAAGTATAGGTTATACACTTTAAACAATACGTTTTGACCTGTGCCAGTGCCAGGAATAGACACTGTAACCTATAATGTTTGAACTGTACCAGCTACAGACACCATGTGCTGTCTAATATTTTATTTAATGAAAATCCAATCTAATGGCAAAGTCGGATTTTTATATAATTTATTAGAAATACAGCTTTTGCAAAGCTATTTTTACCCTGTCTGAATTTGAACAAGCTCTCCAGCAACTGCCCTGCCTGTACTTGGCCAAAATTAGGCGTGAAAGAAGTGTGATAACTTTCCTAAGGGAGACACAAAGGCTTGGATGTGGGGAGGTAGTTTTATTTTTCTTCAGAAAGACCAGTTCAGTTGGACACAGGAACTTCATTAACTTGAAAGGTGACATGGTCTTTCACAAGTAAATTAAGGGGGAGACCTGGAGAAAGCAGTTTAGAGATGGTACCTCCAGAACTACGTAGGAGGGGACAGCTCATTACCCTGGACACACCCCTGAGTTAATAATTGGTTTCCCTGAGCATGAACAGTCAAAAGCATCAAGTGTTAATGAAATTTTTCAGTCACTTATTCAAAAAGAAATGTCAAATAGAATCCAATTTCAATCCGTAGTGTTTATTTTCTTATTCTTCAATTTCCCCACGAAGACTTGTTTATAGCAAAGGTCCAAATTCAAAGAATACAGCCAATATCACAATACGGAAACAGCCAACACGCGTGTTTCGTCAATGGAGTGTCTTTCCAAAAGACTAAACCAGGCCTCGCAACAGCTTTAGTTGTAATCCTTAATCGTCTCAATATTTCAATTCCCGTTATATTTACATCAATAGTTTTCACAACGGTACATATTTTCCACATCTGACATCTATGTAAAAGGGGATCACTGACATATTATCGATTACACAAATATATAATTACACAAATATCGAAGATAAAATATCGAATAAAAAAATATTGAGTTCCTATCTACAAACAGGTAAGTACAAAAATATCGAATCAAAAATATAGCTAAAAAAATGTAGTTAGTCAGAATATCGATTTTTTTTAAATGTCTTAAAAATATTTTAAAATTAATGAAATATTAAAAATAATTAAGTAAAATATACTTAGAAATACTTAAATAACCTTAAAATTATTAAATAATTAGTTAAAGTTATAAAAAAAATACAATTTTATTTTCAAAACATATATATATATATTCAATGAAAAAACCATTGGTTTTAGGCCATATATAGTTAGGAATTAGCATTTACAAAACCTTATTTTACTCGCATAAAACCATTGAAATTCCATATATAGTTAGAAGCGCTAACTATATATCGCGCACCCGCAATCCACTGCTGATGATGTCACATATTACATCATTCATGACATGGTCAGTGACATCACTGATGACATCACTGATGACATCTCAAATGACATCACTGATGACAACTCAAATGACATCACTGATGACATCACTGATGACATCTCAAATGACATCACTGATGACATCACTGATCACAACATCCAGTGATTGTATGTGTCTGTAAAGTTTAAATATGTTTCACATATTGAAGAATGAGTGGATGTATAAGTGTCTGGATGAAGAATTTAGTAGGTGCATGACTGACTGTATGAGTGAGTGATTAAATGTGTCTCACTGAGTGCATGGGTTAGTGACTAAACTGTCTTAATTTGTGCATCAGTATGTTTGTTGTTGTGTAAGCTACTGCATGTGTTGATCAGTAGCTATAAGAGTGGCCATATGGGTTATTGATTGGTTGCCCAAGTATTTGAATGGGAGGCTGAGTGTGTGTGTGGGTGGCTGGGAGGTGCGTGACTCTGTGCATAGATGTGTAAGCAGTTGATTCACTAGGAGTATGAGTTCAAGAGTGCATGTGGAAACAGCTATATGGGCGGTTGACTATGCATGGGTGTGTTGGTGAGTGAATGGATTTCTCATTGCTACATGTGCAAGTAAGTACGTATGTAAAACACAATACATGTGAGAGTTGAGATATATAAATAACTGAACATAAGAGCCAGTGAATGTGTGAGTGGCTGTATCGATCACTGTGAGCTTGTATCAGGGATTATATAAGAGAATAAATATGTGTTATTATATGTTTGAATAAGTAAGATGTGTATAACTTTATAGTTGAGGAAATGGAGGTGTGATTGATTCTTTGCATGACTGACTAGGTGTGTGAGTAACTCCATGGATGAGTGACAGTCTGTGAGTGTCTGTTTATACTGAGTGTATGTAAGGTTATATTAGAGTCTGAAGAGGTTCATTGTATTATCACATGAGTGATGTGATCAGTGATGACAAATGAGATGTCATCAGTGATGTCATTTGAGTTGTCATCAGTGATGTCATCAGTGATGTCATTTGAGATGTCATCAGTGATGTCATTTGAGTTGTCATCAGTGATGTCATTTGAGATGTCATCAGTGATGTCATCAGTGATGTCACTGACCATGTCATGAATGATGTAATATGTGACATCATCAGCAGTGGATTGCGGGTGCGCGATATATAGTTAGCGCTTCTAACTATATATGGAATTTCAATGGTTTTATGCGAGTAAAATAAGGTTTTGTAAATGCTAATTCCTAACTATATATGGCCTAAAACCAATGGTTTTTTCATTGAATTTTCAAGGTTTTGTAAATGCAAATTCCTAACTATATATCCACTATAACCTATGGTTTTTTCTGTGAATTTCATTGGTTTTTTAATAGCAAATATGAAAAGCTTTAAAATGTCAAGTACGTGATAGATAAAAACATTTTCGTATTTATGCACGCTGATGTGCTTTGAACGCTGCACCCCCCCCCCTCCCCTCTTTTGTCTTAGTAGTACTCTCTCTTTGCAGATACTGAAGGGTAGTTAACGCAGGCCTTTACCCCCGTTGTAATCCGTCGTGCCTCCTTGTCTCTCCATTTGATTGATTGTTGTCCAAGCATTTACTGTTTTAGAATTGGTTCTCTTTGGATCATTCTCTATTTACAAACAAGCACAAAGTCGCAATACTCTGTTTAGTCTTTGCAGATAGTGAAAAATCGTGTAAAAAAATAAAAGTAATCGAGCAAAATCAGTAGGCCACTAATTGGATCTCTTTTTGACCTCGCTAAAATAGAAATATTAGGAACAACCCTTCATGAGAAATACGAAAATAGTGAGATGAACTGAGCTCCACACCATGAGGGCTACAAGACAGCTCGGCTCCATCACCCATCCCGCACAAAATAACGACAAACCCTATGCAAATATTAAAAATATAGACAACACACCAGCAAAGAAACAGGGTAAAACATTTTATTAAAAAACTATTTACATAACGTTGGTTTATAAGATGATGTCAGTAGTGGACCGATGTGTGAATAGATCGAAAACAGCACAAGGCTCCAAGATCCGGATGGCAAGCTCCTGGATGTTGGGTGCCATAGTTTAGAGTTCTGAATTTCAGCCTTTTTCAATGCCTGTGCTTTGTTGAATCAAAATGGCGGCTTGACACAAAGCTGACTCAAGCGTTGCTACTGATGCTATGCAGACCAAAACTGGTTTTCAGTTTGTACATTTTTCTAGATTTTTCAATCCAAGTTTGGTTGACTTTGTAGAACGATGGCTTCAGATTTTCAACATACGGTGTGGTGGCGCTGACTGGGAGGGGGCGCTTCGCTCCTGCCCCCTCCCCAAGTAAGATTTTCATACGTGAAAGTACGTTAATGGTTTTGGTCCCTGAGATGCTTCGATGTCACTACCATTCTCAAATAGCATAAGTTCTGGATGTTGGGTGCCATAGTTAAGAGTTCTGAGCAGTGCTTGTAACACTGTCTGAAGCTTATTTCCACCTACTGCAGCTTCACTATTCTCAAAGTAAGTGAGTGTCGTTTGTGGACCTGACTGCATTAGAAAACAATGTGATATGTTACCTTCCTAAACAGCTTGACGGAGGCCCCTGAGGGGCGGTGTGATGGCCATGGACTCGGAGAAGACGCTTGGCTCCGACACCCTCCCCAAGTCTTATAGCACTGGTGTAGCCTGAGATCGCCCCCGACATAGGCGGCCGGCTCCCGGGGTCCGGCGGAACTTTTTGCCTTTTGATGACTCTTCAATTCTGGACCTTGTCCCACAATCCGTTTGACCTGAAGACAAGCTGTAGTGGGGCGCCCCTTTATCGTTTTAGTTGCCATTCCGCCCGCTTTTGCTACACTGTGCCTCTTCCGCCATTCAGCTGTTTACCGCCCGCTCTTGAGACTACAGCGTCTCAATCATCATGTAGTTGAGTTGCTCCCGCTCTTGCGGTGCAGCGATAGGCGGCTGCCACAGGACTCTCAAAATGGCGGCCGGCTCTTCGGTTTTGGGCCTGGTCCACTAAAATGGCCCTGGGACACCTTGGAACTCGGACGATTGTCTGCTAGGGCTTGGGTCCCATTCTCGAAAAGCGTCCCCTCAGCCGTGAAGATTCTACAAAAGTCTTGGGGGCCTCCGACTCCCGCAGGCTTCTGGTGGGGAGCGGCTGCCATGATTGCTCGTGGAATGGCCACGACGGAGCTACGAGATGGTAGTGGTCTCATGCTGACGCCAGCTTTAGTCTGAAACATCCAGAAACACTATAGACTACCAATTCGATCAGTTCCGGTAGCGCCCCAACATGACCCGGAAGAGAAGAACTTGCCCTCCCCTCTTTGACTGATGGTTCTTGTTGCCTGTCCCCTCTGTTGTCATTTAACAGAACTTTTTGGACTGCTGAAAGGGGTTGTGTTCTGAACGCTGGTTGGTGGAGACATTTAGACTATATTCTTGACCTACGTTGTCGCGTAATGCGTTTTATGACACGCCGCGTTAGCGCACCCGGAAGTGATCCGAGGCGCGGCGCGCAGCGCGTAACGTAAGCATAACAGGTCATGTGACTTGTTAATAAAACTTTTCATTGGTTCATTTTACTTTTGTTAATTTAATGATGAAAAGCTTGGTCATATGACCTAAAAATTACGCTTTTTATTATTTTCGAACAATATTTTTTTTTCAAACATATGTTATAATATTCCAGGCTAATGTACTTTCCCGGAAAATTTACAACTGTCTTGCAAGTAAAATATATTCCTTTTTCGAGAAAAAGGGCGTTTCTTCCTTCCATGACGGAGCCGTTGAGTAAAAGAGATTCGGCCTGCTGTCTTAGTCGCCGATACGCCTGATTATCAGATTCTTATCGATAACTTTATGTTGCAGACATGAAAAACACAACTGCCCTTGACCATTTATCTTTACTGCGTTCCTACATATTATACCTTTTATCCGTCATGTAATTGGACTGCTTTATTTCACTTGCCTTTTACTGATTCGAAAACAGTCACTAAAAGTAAAAACTTTACAAATGTAAATACTACTACCGTGTTTTGTTTTAAAAACCTTTATTGTGAAAATGTCAGTATACAAATACGGGCCTATAACCACGTGGGCCGGCCACGGAGCAAACTGAAATCGTATATGATGAGGAGACATTTACACTGTAGAAGAACGTAACGAGCGGGCCATTAGGTGACAAGAACAAAGGTGTCTAAAAGTTGCGGAATCGGTGGACGTACATTTTGTAATTAAAATACGACAGGGCCACTTACAATAACATTTTCTAGATATACATTTGCGGGCAAGGAGTTACGAGTCCCATTTATACCGGCGCCATTTTGGGCGAGGCCGGGCAGGTCCAAGATATAGTCAAAATGTCTCCACCAACCATCGGCCAGACCAGAACCCCTTTCGGCCCTTTATGCTACAAGATGGTGTCTTCCATTCAGAAAATATTGGTGGCAGCATTTTGAAAGGAAACAGAAACAGCCGTTCTCCTAGTGAGTTTCACATTGTTACATTTAGGAAGAATGTTGAAGAGTAGTATGTGGAAAATCTGAAGCCATTTTTCTACAAACTCTCAATCAGACTTGGATGGAAAAAAAAAAACCTGAAGAATGTACAAACTGAAAACCAATTTTTGTCTGTATAGCACCAACAGTAACGCTTGAGTCAGCTTTGTGTCAAGCCGCCATTTTCATTCAATCAATAGCGTCCCCCTGCACACATTCAGGGACCTGGTCGTGTCTTCAGATGAAACGCATTGTAGGAAAAGAAGCAGAAAGGAAAAGGAAAAAAGTTCCGCCGGACCTAGTGAAGCTGCAGCAGGTGCAAATAAGCTTCAGACAGTCTTACAAGCACTGCTCAGAACTCTCAACTGAGGCACTCAACATCCAGGACTTGCCATTCGGATCTTGGTGCCTTGTGCTGGTTCCGACCTATTCACACATCGGTCCACTACTGACATCACCTCATAAGCCAACGGGGCACCCCACGCCGACTTTCGGCGCAGCATTGTAGGATGGCCACACCAGTGCGGCAACTTGCTGGACACAACATCGGGGCCATCCAGATCTCGGCGCGTTCGACTCACTGTACCGCAACAGTGACCGCAATTCAGCTGGACACGCCGTCTTTCGGCGCAGCATTGTAGGATGGCCACACCAGTGCGGCAATTTGCTGGACACCACCTCGGTGCCATCCGGATCTCGGCGCGTTCGAGTCACTGTACCGCAACAGTGACCGCAATTCAGCTGGACACGCCGTCTTTCGGCGCAGCATTGTAGGATGGCCACACCAGTGCGGCAATTTGCTGGACACCACCTCGGTGCCATCCGGATCTCGGCGCGTTCGAGTCACTGTACCGCAACAGTGACCGCAACTCAGCTGGACACGCCGTCTTTCGGCGCAGCATTGTAGGATGGCCACACCAGTGCGGCAATTTGCTGGACACCACCTCGGTACCATCCGGATCTCGGCCCGTTGTGCTGCCTTCGGCCTATTCGCACATCGGTCCGCTACTGACGCCGCCTCACGTGCCAACGGATTTTCTATGCTTTTTGTAGCCCTATGCCGCATAACAGGTCATGTGACTTGTTTATAAAACTTTTCATTGGTTCATTTTACTTTTGGTTTCCTAAAGATGGAAGGCTTGGTCATATGACCTAAAAATAACACTTTTCATTGGTTTAGAACATTTTTTTTTCCCAAACGATGAAAGCCCCACCTTGTTTCTGGATCATTCAGACTGAAGCTGGCGTCAGCATGAGAGCACCACCATCTCGTGGCTCCGTCGTGGTCATTCCGCGAGCAATCATGGCAGCCGCTCCCCACCGGAAGCCTGCGGGAGTCGGGGGCCCCCAAGACTTTTATACAATCTTCATGGCTGAGGGGACGCTTTTCGAGAATGGAGCCCAAGCCCTAGCAGGCAAGCGTCCGAGTTCCAAAGTGTCCCAGGACCATTTCAGTGGACCAGGCCTAAAACCGAGGAGCTGTCCGCCATTTTAAGAGCCATGTGGCAGCCGCCTATCGCTGCACTGCAAGAGTGGGAGCAACTCAACAACATGGTGAGCGAGACGCTGTGGCCGCAAGAGCGAGCGCAACTCAGCTAGATGGCCGCCACCTGGGGAGGCCCGTTCACGCCGGCTCCCCCACGCCCCCCCCGGGCCGCCGCACGCCAATTTTCGGAGCAGCATTGTAGGATACCAAAACCAGTGCGGCAGTTTACTGGACATCACCTGGGTGCCTGTCGTACATGTTGTGTCAGCCATGTGACACTGGACACAGACCGCTACTGACGAGGCCTCCCCCCGCACCACCCGGGACGCCCCATGCTGTTTTTCTGTGCTGCATTGTAGGATCCCTAAACCAGTGCGGCACCCAGGCGACATCACCTGGGTGCCGTCCAGAACTCTGCACGTTGTGCTGCCTTGGGACTATTCGCACAACAGACCGCTACTGACGAGGCCTCCCCCCGCCCCACCCGGGACGCCCCACGCCAATTTTCGGAGCAGCATTGTAGGATCCCTAAACCAGTGCGGCACCCAGGCGACATCACCTGGGTGCCGTCCAGAACTCTGCACGTTGTGCTGCCTTGGGACTATTCGCACAAAAGACAGCTTCTAACCATTGTTGCTTTTTGTGTTGAGAAATGTTTAAATGTTTTTAGTTTTTGTTCCGTTCGTTAAAGTTAGTAGTTAATAAAGTTTTATAACCTTACTTTGTTGGAGTGTTATCTATTTTTTAAAAAACGGGTGAATGGGGCCTTGAATCGGGTTATTGTCATGTGTGGGCTTTGGAAGTGTGCTGCTGCAGGATCGGACATTTCAAACTCAAATGCACGTTCTTTTTCTTACCTTTCCGAAGCATAGAGCGCAATAGCAGGCAGAGAAAGGGTGATGCACGTGTTGAACACTACCTGACCTGGCAAGTTGCTGGCAGTGCCCCCCCGCCTGCTCCTGAAAGAGGGCACACACACACCGCCGCCCCGAGTACTTCACAAATCTTTAAAAGACCATGCGCTTGTTCATGAGGCTTAAATGGTTTATCACCTCTTCTAGAACCCCTGCATCGACCCTCTGACGTTTCATGGAAAAATTACCATGTAACACAATACCAAGCCCTGTCAGCTGAAACCCCCAAGGAATCGTGGGGCATATTATCAAGGGGGTTTATCTCCGCTTTTTTGGCTTTAAAAGCCATGAAAGCGGAGATAAAATTATTTCCCTATTACCAAGCTGTCGCTAACACCAGTTAGTGACAGCTAAAAGGAGATAGCGACCATCTTGGGCCCCGCTTTGCATGTCAGTGATACTTATCACTAATGACATGCAAAGTGGCGTGCCAAGATGTTAGCGACTGGAAACAGTCCCTAACATCGCTACCTTCTATTACCAACTTTTGGAGATATTCGCGCTAAGCGCGAATATCTCCAAAATCTAACACCTGCCCTGAGCAGTTCTTAGCCATGTTATCCAATGGGAGGTGGATAACATGGCTAAGAGCATTAGATCGATAATACATGAATATCGCTGACTTTTCTGCGATAATAGCAAGGTTTATCTGCGATAAAAATCGCCGATGTGCGGCGATAATTTTTGTCTCTAAACAAGTTAGAGACAAAAATTATCGCTAGTTGTTCGTAATATGCCCCCGGGTTTTTGCTTGCAGAAATCGGGAGGCGGGAGACTAGCACTGAAATCAGTACTCACACGCCTGAATCAGGAGGATTGGCATGTCTGAATTCTCTACAGCTGGGGCCATAAACTACATCCGCAGGGTTAGGTGATAGCCTGGGACCAGCCTGGCATCTAAAATGGCTGCCGTGCACGACAAAATTGTGGCATTCGAAAAAAGGCAAGATGGCGCAGCCGCTGGAAGAGATGTATCAACATATATCAGCCTCCTCAGCCACCCTCAGGAAACATAGGGGATTAGGATACGTCTCCCGCACCCCCTTATACCTAGTACTTTAATTAACGAAGCACAAAATGGCGAATTCCCGTTTCGCTACCACTTTGCGGCCCAGTTCGCGGCCCGTGAAGCGCTTCTACCGTGAAAAATCATTTTTTTTTTATTTTCCCCACGGGACCCTTTAATAACCCCAACAACATTCCTAGGGGGTCAAGAGGGGGATACCTTGCCCCCTTTCATTAAATTCCCCCTTAGTTTTTCACCTTTTCTTCTCTCTCGATCCTACCGAGAGACAAGATGGCGGCCGCTCCGGACTGTCACGCAGCAAAAAAAAAAAAAAGCTCACGCACAGCCGCTGGAAGAGATGTATCAACATATATCAGCCTCCTCAGCCACCCTCAGGAAACATAGGGGATTAGGATACGTCTCCCGCACCCACTTATAACTAGTAATTTAATTAACGAAGCACAAAATGGCGAATTCCCGTTTCGCTACCAGTTCGCGGCCGCGCTTCTACCGTGAAAAATCATTTTTTTTTTATTTTCCCCACGGGACCCTTTAATAACCCCAACAACATTCCTAGGGGGTCAAGAGGGGGATACCTTGCCCCCTTTCATTAAATTCCCCTTTCGTTTTCCACCTCTTCTTCTCTCTCGATCCTACCGAGAGACAAGATGGCGTCCGCTCCGGACTGTTTAGAATGTTGACAGACACCGGAGAGCCAATCAGCTTTCTGCGCGCAAAGTTCCGATAAGCGAAAAGTAAGCGGACCGGATCGCTGCCCAGAGCGCTGTTACAGATATATATCTTGGTTTGAACGTTAATTTCTCAAAAACTACTGGAGCACATATATTGAGACCTAGCAAAGGCACATCGGGCTAACAGTCCCTACAATTTTGCCAAGTTTCGTGCAAATCCATTCAGCCGTTCGAGCTAAAAGTGAGTCCAACCGCCCTATGGAAAAATGAATGGAAAAAACGCGTTTTGGGACCCCCCTTTTTTCTCAGCCCCCCCTTGACGAAACCCCCCTAAATTTTCAGGGGCTGCTCAGAATCAAAATGTGCCATTTTCCTGAAAATTTCAGCCGATTCCGTCCACAAACGCCAAAGTTATTAGACATAGAATTTTCAAAAGTCCCATAGAGAAAAAATTCTAACTATATATACCTACTGGCTATCGCCAGTAGGTAATATATATATATATATATATATATATATATATATATATATATATATATATATATATATATATATATATATATATATATATAAGCAAATCTTCAATCAGCACACTCCTGCCAGAAATGAAGACACGGACCACGAATATATATATATATATATATATATATATATATATATATATATATATATATATATATATATATATATATATATATATATATATATATATATATATATATATATATATATATATATATATATATATATATATATATATATATATATATATATATATATATATATATATATATATATATATATATATATATATCCAAAATCTTTGACATAGAATGGCATGACAACTACAAATTTGTGGCATTGGATGTCCAATCCCTGTACACCAGTATGAGACACAGAGACGGTCTTAAAGCAATGAAACACTACTTGGGAAACAGACCTATAGAACTATATCACCATACAGAGATGCTATTGGAAATGGCTGAGTGGTGTCTGACAAACAATACGTTCATCTTTGACAGATTACACTATAAACAGCTACAGGGATCAGCCATGGGAACTTGCTTCTCCCCCAGCTATGCGAATCTGCATATGGGCTGGTGGGAGGAGCAGGTGCTAAGAGTCCAGCATGCAGAGACTATGAGAAACAATGTAGTGATGTACAAAAGATACATCGATGACATTTTTATCCTGTGGCAGGGCAGTGTTGAAGAGGCAGAATGTTTTGCTTTGGCTTTGAATGAAAATGTTCTAAATTTGAAATTTACATGTAACACCAACGCTGTTAATATCCAATTTCTTGATCTTGAACTATATGTACAAAACAACAAGATACAAACACGCACATATAGGAAACCAACCGCAGGAAATTCCCTTTTACATGCGCACAGTTTCCATCCCACACCGTTAAAACAATCAATTCCCTATGCCGAGTGCCTAAGAATGACACGGAATTGTAGCACCACTGAGGGACTTTCGAGTGCAAAACAAGAGCTTTTCACAAGTCTCAGGAAGAGGGGGTACACAGCTAGCACTTGCCAGAGGGCCGAAGAAAAGTGCAGAGGCAAAAACAGAAAAGATTTGATTTTCCCTAAAACTGTGGTGAAAGAATGGGACGATAACAGCAAAAATCCCCCAAGACTGATAACCGGGTACAATAGATACCATAGTAATCTGAGAAAAATCCTGAGAAGACATTGGCCCCTAGTTCGTGGTGATGCAAATATAGGCGACACAGTGGGAAAAAGTCCTTTGATAACATTTCGAAAGGCTAAATCAATGAGGAATGAGATTGTCTGCAATGCGCCAGTACTCAAAAAAACAAAAAATTGGCTAGATTCCCAGAAAGGTTTTAGGAAATGCTCCAAGTGCAAGGCCTGCACCCACGGCGTGAACACTACTAAAGTGCACGTTCCGTTTAAGACCAAACCTTACATTCTGAGGGACTCATTTACAAACAAGACAGACTTTGCAATATATGTGCTTGTATGCACATGTAGCAAGAGATATGTAGGTTCTACAATTCATCCAGCACACGTACGGATCTTACAACACTTGCGAGCAATCGCCAATAATGACCCGACGTATCCTGTAGCCAGACACATACATGAGGCTCACCAAGGCAATGCCAGTAACATACAATATTTTGTTATTGATAGCATTCCAAGAAACCTAAGGGGTGGTAATCGCCCATTGGCGTTACGCCGTTTGGAGTCAAGGTATATTATACTTCTAAACTCCATGATCCCATTCGGTCTGAATGCGGATGAAGCCCTAAGTGTCCACCTTTAATAACAGCATTAAGTATTGTCCTCTTCTCTCCTAGTACTATTCGTATAACATCTGCAGTTCACGTACTACAAAACTCACAGGTTTACACATGGGCACATCAGAGCACACTACAGACAGAAATTATGCCAGTAGTACACATCACTTAATCACATTCAGTTCTTTCACATTCACCTCTTGTTAACGCAAACCTACTACCTTGCGTCCCCAAGCCACTCAGCCTAACAGGAGCCAAACCATATGTAATTTGTTCCCATACAGGTCCTCTTGGCACACTCTGGCTTATATATAACAACAATGGGCATTACCGCGATATTAAGTTGACGCGCTAAACTAAGCTGCGCTAGCCCACTAGGGCAGTATTAAACAAATGTGAACAAATGTGAACCTTATTTGTCATCACACGCATGAGCATTTTGTCACCAACTCTCACATTTGCTTCGCGCAAACACGGACCAAGTGGGAAAGCATACATATGCAGAATATCTTTCCGCTTTATCCGGCCCTCTATTGTGATAATGTTTGTTTTAAACACACACGCACCTCCGTCTATACACTAATGAATACATTGTATCTCTTTAGTTTCCCAAACTTGCATCGCGTAATAACTTACTAAATTTGGGAATTGCAGCATGTTGAAGATTCCCGCCTCAGACGGCCGTCTCTGGTGTAATTGCTTTGTCTCCCAACACACGCATACAGCGTTCACACGAGGCTTCAGTAATACAAGGACACACAGGCAAACCAGATGGGCTACCATTGTGGGACCTTTATTGGGAACGTTCATGGCAGGAACACAAGGGAAATCGTAGCATGTTGTGGTAACTAGTATTATTTTCTTCTTCTTCTTTTTTCACTAAAGATATCACTGAGTGTTTAATGATGACCTCATTTTGGCTGTGAATTTAAACATGCTATATGAAGGAAAGGTCAAAATTATGTTGACACATGGGTTTGGTGATGAACGTAATTATGTAAATATGTCTAAAAAATTAATTCTGAAGTAATGCTCGTTCTGGGTGCACAAATGTAAAATATTATACAATACAGGTTCAGCCACATTGTAACCATGGCAATATCTAGTTTCAACCTGTACCTTAATTTAACTTAATTGAATGACACGCCCAGTATTTTGTGCATATATAAACGCTCTAGATTCTAATGCAGATGTAGTGAACAAGGCGGCAACGCCGAAACGCGTCTAAGCAGACACTGATCTAAGAATAAAAGTTTGGATTCAGATTCACGGAGTCAGCGCCTTCTTCAATCGTATGAGCATGGTATGAAAGAATATATATATATATATATATTAAAATAATATTAATAAAAAAATATACAATATTTATACCATAGGATAGCGGGAGGGTAAAATTTACTATTACCACTCCAGTGAGTGCAACAGTAGGGAAAACGTTGGATAGCGTAGGGATAAAAATTACTATTCCCACTCTAGAGAGTGCAACAGTAGGGAAAGCATTGGATAGAGTAGGGATAAAAAATACTATTCCGACTCCAGTGAGTGTAACAGTAGGAACAGCATTGGATAGCGTAGGGGTAAAAATAGCTATTCCAACTCCAGTGAGTGCAACAGTAGGGAAAGCGTTGGATAGCGTAGGGGTAAAAATAGCTATTCCCACTCCAGTGAGTGCAACAGTAGGAAAAATGTTGGATAGCGTAGGGGTAAAAATTACTATTCCCACTCCAGGGAGTGCAAGAGTAGGGAAAGCGTTGGATAGCGTAGGGGTAAAAATTACTATTCTCACTCCAGAGAGTGCAACAGTAGGGAAAGCGTTGGATAGCGTAGGGGTAAGAATTATTATTCCCACTCCAGAGAGTGCAACAGTAGGGAAAGTGTTGGGTAGCGTGGGGTAAAAATTACTGTTCCCACTCCAGTGAGTACAACAGTAGGGAAAGCGTTGGATAATGTAGGGGTAAAAGTTACTATTCCCACTTCAGAGAGTGCAACAGTAGGGAAAGCGTTGGATAGCATAGGGGTAAAAATTACTATTACCACTCCAGTGAGTTCAACAGTAGGAAAAGGGTTGGATAGCGTAGGGGTAAACATTACTATTCCCACTCCGGTGAGTGCAACAGTAGGGAAAGTTAATACTTATATAATATTAATGTAAAAAAAAATATATTTATTCCAGTAAAAAATTAATTAAAAGTAATTAACAATTTAATTTAATATAATATAATACTTAATCAATTAAAATACAAATAAAAATTAATTATTAAACTTCATTACATAATAATACATATTAATTACCAATTAACAATTAATTAATTAGCAATAGTAAAAGTTAATAACAAATAATTCAAAATAAATACCATTAAATACAATATTAATTAATGACAATTAAATTACTTCCCACCCTATTCCCCTATAAACCCACAATCCGCTACGGGAAATACATTTATAAAATTAACATAATTATCAATTAATCAATTAATAAAAATGTATTATCAAATAAAATTTTATTAATTACCAATTAAATATGAGTTAACAATTCATTCAAGATAAATACCAATAAATAAATTTTAATATTTAATTAATTATAATCAAATTACTTTCCACCCTATTCCCCTATAAACCCACAACCTGCTATGGAAAATAAATTATTACAATTAACATAATTATCAATTAATCAATTAGTTAAAATTAATTGCCAATTAAAATTTAATTAATTACCAAATAAAAATTAATTAACAATTAATGCAAAATAAACACCAATAAATAAATTAAAATATTTAATTATTCATAATTAAATAACTTCCCACCCTATTCACCTATAAACCCACAACCTGATTCCTAAAAAGAGAAGGCCCATCAGGGAGTGAAGAGTTGGCTCCGCTCCCTGGTACACTCCCGAACTTAGGGGTCTCAGAACAACATGTAAAAGATTAGAACGCGCATGGAGGAGAGAGCGGACCGAAGAAAGTCGGGAAGATTATAAGAGAGCGATGAGGAAGTATAAAAATGCGCTGAAGGACGCTAAAAGGAACTTCTTCAGCGATAGGATTGAGAGGGCAAGTAATTCACCAGGGGAATCCTTTAAAAATTTTAAGGAACTCCTGAAGGCCCCAGTCCCCCCAGTTGTGTATGATAACCCTCAAAAAAAATGTGAAGAACTGGCTGACTTTTTTCATTCGAAAATAGAGAAGATCCTGTTCTCACTGCCTGCGACCCCTCAGATCCCGGAGTTGGACCTTAGCCCAGTAATATGCCCCGCTGAGCTGTCCTCTTTCGGCCCTTTTTCGGAGGAGGAGGTTATAAAAGTTCTGAAAGGTATGAAGAGTGGGTCTCCTAGTGACCCAGTGCCCATGAAATACCTTAAACTAGTGGCAAACACTCTGTCCACTCCGCTTACTGACCTTATTAATCTTTCACTCTCCCAGGGCACAGTGCCTCAGAGATGGAAAAAGGCAGTGGTAAAAGCATTATTGAAAAAAACAGGATTAGACTCTTCTAATTTGGCCAACTTCAGGCCTATCTCACTGCTGCCCGGCTTCTCAAAAGTCGCAGAAAAGTTGGTCAATCGTCAGCTTTCTTATCACCTAGAGTCCCATCATCTGTTGGGAGACTCCCAGACGGGCTTCCGCCCTGGTCAGGGGACGGACACAGCTTTACTGGCAGTAGTGGAGGAAGCAAGGAGCATTCTTGATACAGGGGGGTCAGTGGCAGTGATCCTCCTGGACTTGAGTGCTGCCTTTGACACCGTAAGTCACCAGGTGCTCCTCCAACGCCTGTCAGAGGTGGGTGTTACAGGGATGGCCTTGAAATGGCTTGAATCCTTCCTCTCCAACCGTTTTTACCAAGTCTGGGAAGGAGTAGAGCAGTCGACCTTGTTCCCTCTTCAATGTGGAGTCCCGCAGGGCTCATCTTTGAGCCCTACCTTATTTAATATTTACATGACTCCGCTTGAAAGAGTGGTCGCCCCTTCAGGAGTGAAGATCATCAGCTATGCTGATGATACTCAGCTGGTGGTAGGCCTCACCCAGCTGGTGGAACAACCTGAAGTCTTTCATGACTGCCTCGCTAATGTCCATCGTTGGATGTCCCACTCTGCCCTTAAGCTCAACGGGGAGAAAACTGAGCTGATGCTCCTGGGTAAATCCAGTCCCTCTATCATTGCTAGCTGTTGGCCCCGGTCTCTGGGTGACCCACCATCTCCCAAGAAGGAGATCAAGACCTTGGGAGTTTGGTTGGAGGAAGATCTGTCCTTTAGGACCCACGCCAGGAAGACCGCGGGGTGTGTTTTGGTCTGTTGCGGTCAGCTCGCAAGGTGTTACCACTGCTCCCTGATCCAGCGAGGAAGCTTCTGATTCGTGGTTTAATCTTGTCGAGGCTTGACTACGGGAACGCATTGTTTCTCGGTGCTCCCGAAGCGACTTTTAAAACCCTCCAACAGGTACAAAATGCTGCCGCTAGAGTGTTGATGGATGTTCCCAGGAGACATTCAGCTGCCCCGGCCCTGAAAACACTTCACTGGCTCCCCGTTAAGGAGCGGGTAAAATTTAAAGCGTTATGAACGGCCCATAAAATTTTGCACGGTAAGGGCCCCCCTATCCTCTCCACTATGGCTCGCCCCTATAAGCCCACACGCCTTTGCGTTCAGACCAAAGACATCTTCTGCAGTCAGCTAGAGTAAAGAGAGCTCGCTCTGGGGCAGGCGTTTCTCAGTACAAGTGGCGGCACTGTGGAACTCCCTGCCCTTCAAGATCCGTTCAGAGCCCAAGATCTTACTCTTTAGGAAACTCCTGAAGACCCACCTGTTTCCAGTGTAGTGATCGAGCGGAGCCTTCTTCCTTGTTCTGTACTACGCCGGGATGCCCCTGGGTAATCTGAGCGCGTTATAAATTTTGTATAATAATAATAATAATAACCCATTACAGAATTAAATTACGCTAAAATTCAATAACATAAAATTCATTACTTAAATTAAATGATAAAATATACATTTTTCACACATATACAAACATACAAAGCACTTTAAAAAATTCGATATTATAAAAAAATATATATTTAATACCAATATTACATATTTCGATATTTTGACTTTCTATATTTATGAAATTCGATATTAAATTACTTACCTTAAATTCGATATTTTTGTTGACTATATTCTGTCCATTTGATATTTTGTCCATTCTATATTTTGACTTTGATATTTGTGCTATTCTATATTTTTGATTCAATATTTTGTCTGTACACCGTAAAAGGACCAATCCAAAGTCCAAGAGACCTATATTCTCTCCTGGCCGCAGTTCCCTGTCCTGCTTAGTATTTAACATTCCAGCATATATTTCCAGGGCAGAATTGTGGCGTGTTGCCCATTGTAGCAAATTCCTTTGATATTCACTTGTTACTTTTTCATTGGACATTGCGCAGTGAAAAACCTCACTACCCATTTGCTTGAACGGACACCTCTGAGTGACCACACAAGCTTTGCACAAAGGGAGAATGGTTTCTGCAGCTTAGAATTTAGGAAGTAAGGTGCATTGTGGGGTTGGTTGCAGTAGGGCAAATATAAGTGCTGCAAAGGTGAGGGGGATTGTCAATGGGAACCTTTACCCGATTGGTTAGTAAACAGCCTTGAATCACATCTCCAGAAACCTTTCTAGATGAGGAAAAACAGAAGGACTGAACCTGATGCTTGTAATTTGAGAGCATATCCTGAAGGGCTGAACATGCTCCCACTTGTACCCAGGACAAACAAGTAGACCAATGAAAGCACTTTTATATGGTCTCACCATGCCACTGGATTCAAGCTAGCCTGGCTGATGAGGGGTTATGCCCCGAAACTGGTCCCAGGATGCTTACTTCCAGTCCAGGGAGGACCTGGCTTGGCAGTTTGGGCAGGACTGTTCCTATGAGGCACATGCTCAAGCCTTATTTGCATATGGCTGGGTCTACACTGATTGAGAGTGAGTGAGAGCTACGATTTGTGCGCGAAAGCGTTTGTTTATTTTAACTTAATTTTAAAACTACTTGCTGCTTATTTTAAAAATTGCGTGTTTTGCACTGTGATATTTGCTACTTTGCACTGCACCTACCTTCCACCTAAACGCTCTGTTCTGCAGTGTCCTGAGGCGAAAAGCCGGGTTCTGCTCCTCAAAATCTACAAACTTTCCTATCTTCAGCTATCCCTGCTCCCTGGTCACTGACCTCGAGGTAGGACTTCTAGCGGCGGCCATATTAGGTGAGGAGAAGGCTGGGGGGCTGAGAAGCAAGCGCTTAGCCACGCCCACCCTCCCGTCCTCGTGGGCATAAAAGAACCGATTCCTGCTTTCTCCTCACTGATTGAGAGTGAGTGAGAGCTACGATTTGTGCGCGAAAGCGTTTGTTTATTTTAACTTCATTTTAAAACTACTTGCTGCTTATTTTAAAAATTGCGTGTTTTGCACTGTGATATTTGCTACTTTGCACTGCACCTACCTTCCACCTAAACGCTCTGTTCTGCAGTGTCCTGAGGCGAAAAGCCGGGACCTGCTCCTCAAAATCTACAAACTTTCCTATCTTCAGCTATCCCTGCTCCCTGGTCACTGACCTCGAGGTAGGACTTCTAGCGGCGGCCATATTAGGTGAGGAGAAGGCTGGGGGGCTGAGAAGCAAGCGCTTAGCCACGCCCACCCTCCCGCCCTCGTGGGCATAAAAGAACCGATTCCTGCTTTCTTCTCACTGATTGAGAGTGAGTGAGAGCTACGATTTGTGCGCGAAAGCGTATGTTTATTTTAACTTCATTTTAAAACTACTTGCTGCTTATTTTAAAAATTGCGTGTTTTGCACTGTGATATTTGCTACTTTGCACTGCCCCTACCTTCCACCTAAACGCTCTGTTCTGCAGTGTCCTGAGGCGAAAAGCCGGGTCCTGCTCCTCAAAATCTACAAACTTTCCTATCTTCAGCTATCCCTGCTCCCTGGTCACTGACCTCGAGGTAGGACTTCTAGCGGCGGCCATATTAGGTGAGGAGAAGGCTGGGGGGCTGAGAAGCAAGCGCTTAGCCACGCCCACCCTCCCGCCCTCGTGGGCATAAAAAAAACGATTCCTGCTTTCTCCTCACTGATTGAGGGTGAGTGAGAGCTACGATTTGTGCGCGAAAGCGTTTGTTTATTTTAACTTCATTTTAAAACTACTTGCTGCTTATTTTAAAAATTGCGTGTTTTGCACTGTGATATTTGCTACTTTGCACTGCACCTACCTTCCACCTAAACGCTCTGTTCTGCAGTGTCCTGAGGCGAAAAGCCGGGTCCTGCTCCTCAAAATATACAAACTTTCCTATCTTCAGCTATCCCTGCTCCCTGGTCACTGACCTCGAGGTAGGACTTCTAGCGGCGTCCATATTAGGTGAGGAGAAGGCTGGGGGGCTGAGAAGCAAGCGCTTAGCCACGCCCACCCTCCCGCCCTCGTGGGCATAAAATGGAACCCTCATACAGGCAGCGCAGCGGACGGGCGCAGCGGGGGCGCCGGCGGGGGCGCCGAAGGCGCGCCAAAGGCAAGCCCGTCTGCGCCCGTCCGCGACCGGCCGGGACCAGGGGCCAGGACCCTTGGCTCAGCGCTGTGTTACTCCAAGGAAAACCTAATTGCGCTTAACAGCGCTACCTACTCCATTAGCCAACATACACAACAGATTCTGAGGCAGGAGAACCTACTGAAACCCGTAGCAGAACCAGCCAAGAAAAAACCTAACCAGAGAAGAAGTAGAGCAACGGTTACATCATTGAGCGTCAGCTTGCTGAACACTCGTTCGCTCCAAAAACACCATTTAGAGGTATTCTCTCTGCTCCAGGAGGGGAACATAGACATTCTAGGAGTCACAGAGACATGGTTGGATGACTCTTCCGCACCCTACCTAGTGGCCGCCCTCCCACCCGACTTTAGTGCTATCTCTCACAACAGAAAAGATGTCAGAAAAGGGGGGGGAGTAGCGCTGCAATACAAAAACACCTTGAAAGCAGAAACTATCTGTGCTGAATGCATTGAGGGAGCAGACATCCTAGGCGTTAAGTTCTGCTCTCCCACCAATTGCCTCACGATAATCATCGTATATCGCCCACCAAAAACCCCCCCAACATTTCTAGAACCTTTCTTGGCTTTGGTCCACGACCTTCGTACGAGATATGAGGGTCTTGTGGTAATGGGCGACTTTAACCTCCGCTGGGAGGAGCCCATTAGAGACATTACGTCCAAACAGCTCGAAGACGCAATGACCACACTAGAACTAACCCAGATTGTGACAGGCCCAACTCACATAAAGGGCCATACTCTGGACCTGATATGGACCTCTGTCCCTGTCCTGTGCCCAGTCACTTCATTGCCCTGCATTTGGTCAGACCACTATCTTTTACAAGGTAGCTTAGCTTTCCCGAAACAAGAAGGCACCTCATCCGACAAATGGCGGGTAGTGAGAAGATGGAACGCCATTAATCCGGATACTTTGCTATCAACTCTACAGCAAGTTTCCCATCTAAACAGGCTACCGGAAGATGACCTAGAGAAGGCCAGTCAAAAGCTATCGCAAAAATTAGTATCGGCAGTTGAGGTGGTAGCCCCAGCACGTAAGATAAAAATCAGGGAAAAAGGTAAAGGCGCCCCATGGTTCAATGACGATCTAAGACTCCTAAAACGGTCCCTGCGACAGTGCGAAAGAGCCTGGCGAAAGGGGTATGATCTTAACTGCCAGACTCTTTATAAGGAAAAGCTCGCCTTGTATAAACAAGCCATCAGAACCAGAAAAAGTGAGTTCTACGAGAACAGAATTGCCACAGCATCTAACCCCCAGAAGGAAATTTTCCAAGTACTTACTGAACGGAGGAAAAAGAAGGACCAACCGCCTTCTTTTACGCAAGAGGACTGTCATAAATTCCAATCCTTCTTTACCTCAAAGATATCTGACCTCTTGACAGAAATCAAAAGCACCCCCAGTCTCGACTGCCCAACAACTCCGCTAACTCCACCTCCCACAATCACTGAGCCTTTAACCTCCCTACCCCTACTTACCAAGGACTCCCTGACAAAAGTGATGAACCAAGTTAAATCAGGTTCTCCGGCGGACCCGTGCCCCCCGCAGATATTCAAACAAGCTTGGCCAGTTCTGGAAGAGGATATTTTATCGCTCCTAAATAGCTCCCTAACCTCGGGACTAGTCCCCTCTATTCTGAAAGAGGCGAGACTGATCCCCCTGCTAAAAAAGGCCGGTGCCGACACCAAGACTCTAAAGAATTACAGGCCCATATCTCAACTGCCTTTTTAGCAAAAATACTGGAACATCATGTGCTGTCCACCCTCTCGCACCACCTCGAGAGCAACGCACTACTAGAACCCAACCAAGCTGGGTTTAGAGCTCACAACAGCACGGAACTAGTCATGTTATCAGTGCTAGATGACCTACGTCTTAAAACAGATAATAAAGATCCCTGTGCCCTGGTGCTACTCGACCTCTCCGCGGCATTTGATACGGTCAATCATGACCTTCTTCTGTCGCGGTTGGGGGAGTTTGGCATCAAGGGCACGGCCCACGCCTGGCTGACCTCGTTCCTAGGTGGTCGGGTTCAGAGAGTACAACTGGACGACATGGTGTCAGAGGCTGCTAAAATCACATGCGGTGTCCCGCAGGGCTCCACCTTGTCCCTATTGATGTTTAATGCCTATCTGCAGCCCCTCATTGCATCTCTGAATCAGATGGACTGTAATATATACAATTATGCTGACGACACATAGATCATCATCCAGATAGGCGATTCCCCTTTGGCTGATCAAAAATTGAAGAATATTTAAAAATTTACCGTCAACTGGATGACGGCAAACCTTTTAAAGATCAACCCGGATAAGACGGAGGTCCTTCCTATCACCACTTCATCCAGCCCCTGGTGCGACCTCCTCTGGCCTTCGGAGTTGGGTACCCCCCCAATACCGGCAACAGCAGTGAAAAGCCTGGGCATAATCATAGACACAAATCTTACGATGTCAGCCCAGGTCTCGACGGTGGTGGTCACCTGTGTAGGCCTCCTGAGACAACTGCGCAAGCTGGCTCCGATCCTAAAGGCAGATACTCTCAGAAGAGCAGTGTCAGCCTTAATTCTAGCCCAACTGGATTATGGTAATGCCATGTACTTCGGCATCACGAAAAAACTCACCAGGAGACTGCAGATCGTCATGAATGACGCGGCCAGACTTATTTACAATAAACCGAGAAGGACACCGGCCTCCCCCCTCCTGCGGGAGCTTCACTGGTTGCCAGTGAATCAACGAGCTAAGTTCAAGGGCCTATGCATCACGCAGAAAGCCTTATATGGGCAAGCCCCGAAATACATCAAAAAACGACTTGTCCCATATGCTCCTAACAGGAACCTACGCTCAGCTAACGCCGCCCTTTTGATCTGCCCTAGGATCAAACGATCCACTATTGGTGGTCGGACATTCTCCCACACAATGCCCAAAGCCTGGAACGAACTGCCTGAAAATCTGCGCAAGGAAACCAGACTCCTGCCTTTCAGGAAAAAGCTAAAAACCGTGCTTTTTCAAGAGGCATGGGATAACATCTAGTCTGCTTTCCCCTGCCAGTACTCACTCGCCTGTCAAGCGCTTAGAGACCCCGGGGTGATAAGGCGCTCTACAAGTCGAAAATACAATACAATACAATACAATACAATACAATACACTGGGGTTGCATGGTGAGCAAAAGAATGATGGATTCAACCCAGATCTCTTGACTGGGGTGAATGTTTGATTTGCTCTGCATTTCGTCCATCATCTGTATGTCTTTTGATTTAGAGAACTGGGTCACTTATATAAATATGGTGTCTAATGCAATCATCGAGGGTGTCTATATTCCAGCTAGCTGGAAAATAGGGGCTATCATTCCAGTTTACAAACAGGGCTCTAGGGTCTCCCCCCTCAATTATAGGCCAATAAGCCTCATTGACGTGACCCAGGTGTATTGTTGCAGGCAGTAATATTGTTTTATCTTTTATTTATAGAATTTATAAAGTGCTCTGTCACCAACTGGTATCCTGTTGCTAACCACTAAAACAGTTAAAAAAACAAGAACTTGGTGGTAGAGACCACAGACAGAAAAATAAGAAAAATGAATGAGTCAGGTGACTGATAACAGAGCCTAGACTCAAGATTACTTAGGAAAGAGCCAAGTCTTAACAGCTTTCCTGAACTGCAACAGATTGGTTCAGGACTTAACAGGCACCTCTGGATAGAAGAGAACAATGCTTTTTTTAACCTCAAAGCTGGCTTTGGAAAAGTTGTAAGCACCATTCACTAAGTCTTTAGATTTCTCACTATTTATTGGGAGATGGTCATTCTGTAGGGGCACATCTCTAACTAGTGTTTGTGGATCTAAAGTCTGCTTCCAAATTGAGCCCTCGCCAAAAACCCTGGGAGGTACTGAAGTCGAAAAAGGTTTCTCTCAATTTGTTTGAATGTAGTTGTGCGCCTACACCAGGTACATTGAGGGCCTCAGGTTGAGCTTACAGAATGTATTGAGAGTCATAAGGGAGTTCGACAGGAATATGAATTAGCCCCACTCTATTTTCCTTCTACCTTAATAATGTGGTAACTTACCTTGATGACTGTGAAAATTACACACTCCCTTGCTTCTATTTGCAGATGAACCCATGCTGGTCTCTAAAACTCCAGTTGGGCTGCAGACCTTGGTGAGTAATTTTGCTCTTTTTGTGGTTACCATGGCTTAGTAATTAACAAGTCAAAAACTACATTTATGACTATCAATCCTCACGTGTCATTTTGAGGTTTCATGATTCTTAAAGGAAATAGTCTTGACAGGGTAATCTCCTTTGACTTCCTTTGTATAAGGCTACTTAGAATATGCTGTGGCTCCCTCAAGTAAAGATAAGTAATATGAATTAATGCCACCATGCATCAGGTATACTGAGGTTGTATCAGACCACAAAAGAGAGTCGCATTTCACCAGATTTAAAGGTGTATAGCAGCATGGCAGAAGGTAGCACCCTTTAGGGTGCTAAATTATGGAGTAGCAGAGATTAATTTTTTAAGGTCCTTGTTGAGTCTTACCAAAAGCACGCCTTTGCTTACCCTAAGGTGGGACATAGCGTTAACGCTATCACTCAAAAGGCCCAGCTATGGCCTCTTTCTTATTTGCTTAGGCTTAAGCATACTACAGCTCTTGCAAAATACTACAAGGCTTTTAGGGACAGAGGTGAAGCATTTATGAACAGTAGAATAAAGGGGGTACGTTACATTAAGGGCTATCTCAACTGGGCCTAGTGGACTACTGGTGCGTCAATGAGAGTCATTCTCACCTCTTTGATCAGAGCCTAAAGGACAATTACTGGGCTTACTTGCGTGGCTTTGAGGTGAGCAATAAAAAATATGGATTGCTCATAACTGATTTCTTAGATTTTAAACCATATAGCTAGTCTGGATGCTTCCTAGATTGTATTCCAAATCACGCAGCTAGACTTTTATACTTAGTTTATGTTTCGCCCTTTTTCCACTCCAGTCCTTTTGCTCCAGACGAAAATTTAAAATTGGTGAATGCACTGTCTGGCCAGTGTGCTGCTCTGCATAAGAGACATTAATGCAATTCTTTTTTTTCTGCCCAGGCTATGAACACCTGAGGAAGTATTGGCTCCTCCCGATTTGTAGACTCCTTGGGGTTAGACAGTGTTCAGTGGCACTTAGGCTGCTGTGTGTTGAGACTAAAGAATGCATAGTTTGTGCAGTTCACAAATATCTACACTGGGGTTAGAGCAGTAGAGCCAGAGTACTGTGGTAGTAGTGGCAGGGTGGATAGTTTTGGTTTAGAAATACTCCTCGATTAGGTATTCCCATGTTGGAGGGATTACCTGCCAGAGTTATTCTGTACATTTTTAAGCATAGGGACCAAAACACACTCATAATATTCCCACATGTTTTAAGGGTATTTCAGGCCAGTTATGGTACTGTTGCAAGGATCCTGCTCATACACAGAACTGTGCACAGAGACCTAGGACGTCAGTGAATTATGGTGTACCAGAAACTCATCTCTGTACCTAGAAAAACCCCAGCCAGCTAGCCCTCCGAAGCCAGCATTGTGCTGTCTTTGTGGGGAAGGAGAGGAGGACATAGTCCATATCATAACTATTTGTCGTGAGCTTATGCAGGAGCGCCGGTCAGTACTTAGACCTATTTTCAACAGCAACCAAAAACGGTTGTGCAGACAAGTGGTGCTTGCAAGCTTCTCTGGTGAAGACACTCAACTAATCTGCTGCTTGGTAAAATTTCTAACTGCAGCTGACCTTCGATTCAAAAAGTGCATACAACCGTAACAGTTTTTAAAGCACATCATTCTAAGCATTTTTGCACACATAAGCCTCAAAGGACAGCATTAACAGGATAACTATATGATATTTATATTGCACAAACCAACTGACATTGAGGCGGCAATATGCACTATGCACTTTAAATTTGCACCTCTCAGCCTGTCACCACTCTGCCGCCAAGGCTTTGATAAGGGGGGTAATTCTATCTCACGAACTGCTGCTAATACCTGCCAACAGAAATGAAGAAACAAGATTATGGGTCATCAAGGCCAGGGGAGTGGATCTTGCCTGCAATCTTAAACGTGTGTTTTTTAACTGTGGCTATCAGTCTTTTAAAAAAAAAATTGAGTTTTTTTTATTGCTTATAGAGATGATCAACTTTTGTAATGGTTTTAATTAACTGCACAATAAACTTACTCACTTACCAACCAGCTAGCATCAGTGTCACATTAGCTCTTTGTCCTATAGCAAAGAAACCAAAGATTAGACAACCTAGAACATGCTACTTAGGACCATCTAAGGGATGGTGGGAAGTGAGAACACTCTTTTGTTATACTCTCGTACCAGTGCACACAGTAGTAAAGAAGAGACACGGTAAGGTTAAAATATTTATTATAACAACGTGATCTCATGTGCAGTATCTTAGCCAACATAAGCAGTCATATGATTAAAAATGTTATGGTCAGCATGGTTACAATTCCATAAAATACAAAAGGAGAAATCATATTACAATGATGGTGAAAACAGGTCCTATAGCGCCTAGTTTTAACTCCCTCCCTACATAGGAACTATGTATTATAAACTACAGAAGGTCTTTTAGGCTTGTGTGGGGGACTCCATTACCTTTCCGCTCATTAAGAGTAAATTACATCTGAATCAGCATAGGCTCTCTGCATCCCTAGAAACGGAAATCTTCCAAGTGTGAAGAATCCGGCAAGTGTGTGATAATAAGGATGCCAGAATTTTACTTGGCTCACAGTTGCCAAAATGTTGTGTCTAGAAAACGTTACCCGAACATGTCTAAAAACAAGTTTTGATAAAATTGACAGCTTTAGCACTCACTGTGCAGACTAGTGGCACGATGAAACCTTTTGTCGTGTGTAGACCTTCGTGAAGTCTAATGTACAAAAACAGCTATGCAGTGTTGTGTGCAAAAGCAGCAAAAGGGTAAAATGGCGTATAAACTTCTAATAAGCCATGCTAACATAATATGCGTGCAAACCAGGCCCTAGGCCATACTACACCCTACCTTGATCGGGTAACGCACAATAAAAGGGGCAAGATTCATAGAACACAGAGTTCAAGTTCGACTGACACAGAACGAAGTTCAGGAATTTTGCCAAACTTGGTAATTGGGAGTACAAATCTGGATTAAAAAAGAAACCAAGTCAGTCGCGGGTGGCCTTGGTATGAAAAAGACTTTAAAAAAAAATAAAAAATTAAGACCTTATAGAAAAGGATTTTTCACCAGTCCTGTACGTGTCTATGAAGCAAAAAAGTCACACTTCAATCCAACAGCCTATATACACTGTACGTTGCAACCCCCTCCAATAGGAAGTCGTTGTCATCATCCATGAACATTTCAGCCATTCAATTAAGTAATGGAAATGAACATACATGTTCTTCAACTGCTGAAGCCTCCAGCACCATCAGAGGACAACCTGGACTTACTTCAAGATAAGTGCACGCCAGAAAGTCCAAATGTTCCAATTGCCTAGAACCCCATGAGCCGCTGAGCAGGCCATAATTCCGAAACTAGAACAATCTATTTCATGAGCAACTAAGGGACTCATTAGTAGATTAAAATCCAGGTCAGGAGACACCGTGTGACAGAGGCACAAATCCAGGGCCCATTCAAATCCACAAGTCAGGCAATGAAAATCAGGCTGCACGCAAGTAAAAAGTGAGAACCGGAAAGATAAACCATACGCCACACTCAGAGTCGCCAGAGGCAGCAATCCATAGTATTGTAGCATCCTGTTACGAAGCTGGAGCAGCCAGGACAGATCATCGTGGGGCACAGATTGTGCATGCATTTTGGAGTACACAAATTAACAGCATTATGCCCGCTCCCAAAGCGAGAATTAACTGGAAGCCGCCGAAGACACTCAAAAAAATTGAATGAAAAAATGCAGGGAATATACCAAATATAGTTTGAAATGAGGTTGCAAGGCCAGAACATAAGACTTTAAAAAAGTGTGCCGGACCCGTGGTCGACGAGGCATTAAAGATTGTGTGAATCAAAGCACCGCAATGCAGGGGCAGGTCTGTGTTTAATAAGGCATTCACCTCAGTACGAGTATTTGCAACGTGAAGGATGAATGTCTCACGCGCAGATGTAAGGGGGACTTTCTTCTGGGACAAAAGAGCTCTCATTCGACTCATCTTGTTGAACTCTGCTTTCAAGGTTGGGATAGAAGGCCAAATGGAAACATCGAGCCTCCCAAGTGGAGGAGGAAAGAAGACATTCTTACAGCAAACTACACGCTGGGAAACTGTAACGATATAAGGAATACCGGCAAGCATACCACAGCAATCTTCATTATTTAATAACAAAAAACTATGTTTGCAAGCAATGTGAAAATTGGTGTAATAGATGGGCTGGGGGTGATTTTCAAAACACCCGCAAGATTTGGTGCCTATACATTGCAAGAACCATGCAATTGCAGCTTTCTACAGACTAATGACTGATCTGGTGTGGATGTGCAATCTTCACCTTTCAAATACACTTCCTTTCCTTCCCTCAAGCACCTATATGTGAATGGGAGATTCCAAGCTTCTTGAAGATAAGCACTACCTAAAGGTTCAAATCTATCTACGGCATAGTGTTTCATGTAGGGCTCAAATTTAAACAAGGAGAAAGGAAGAGTTATCGACCCATGGATGAGCCAAACTGCAGAATTCAATTGTAATGGTTCGCGTTTTTCAATATGCAACAGTGAAAACGTGGCATCCTTCATTGACATAAATTGTTGTTTAACAGGCAAAAATAACAAACTTGTGTTCATGTAATCCCAAGGCACCTTTCCGCTTTTCAACGTTTGAAGAGGCAAAGCAAACTGCATAACAGAAAGTAATTGATTCTGCCCATAGTACAGTACTGCAACGTCTTCTTGCACAATATCAACAACAGATGAAACAATATTATCCAATGTGTACATGCAGGAAGAAAGGGTCTTGATGCAGTTATCTACAAAGGCAAGCACTTGTTCTAAATTGACCTGATCTATAGCTCTGAGCCTAGAAGCAGCTTCAATATGGAATAATTTCTAAACCTCATTGTAAGCAGCATATATCCATCTTTTCGATCTGCCTGCTGCAGGACCTTTAACAAAATCATTTAAATAGAGTCAGTGAGTTTGGACAAGTGTAACTTAACTGACGCCAAGGTTGAATGTCTGAGCCAACTCTGGCATAATGTGCCTACAGAATAGGTGGTGACTGAATGTTGAGTCTGAAAACGGGATCTACTCTAACCTCTGTATAGCCAGGGGTCAGACCCAGAAAACGCTACTGGCAGGAATCTACACTTTTTTGCCATAGCAACTAGCCTTCGGGATTAATGCTGTAAACATTAAAAGAGGAATTTCTCAACAGGGCTTATAAATCACTTAGGGAATTACTAATGTAATAATCAGAAAATGAAGGAGCATTTAGTTTTTGGGAAGTAGCCAACCCAAAGCAGGTGGTTTGTGAAATAGTAGCATTCAGAAACAACATATTGTTTGAGAAGAGACATGCACGATGCAAAGCCTCAGTGCCTTGCACGTGCCAACTTTTAGAACCCCAAACAGATTTAAGATCAATCGTGTCTTTCCACATTTCATAGCCCCCAACAGCCAACTGGTCAATAAAGGACTTCGAATATAGTAATTTAGTGTGGGTATGTCTAACCTTGGAAAAGGACTTCTCAGTCATCTTAAAATAAAATGCATCAGGGTTTGATTGAAAAAAATCAGTAAAAAAAGAAAACTTTTTCAAAAGCGTTTTTGAGCTGCCTTCTACTGGTGCGGGACAGTGTTCCCACTGTATGTAGTTAACCACATTTCTGAATGAATTTGTTTTATGCAGAAAGTGATTTCCAAAATGCTGGTAACAGTACAAATCACCATAGTTCGCAGACTCTAAATATAAATCTTCAGCATTAAAGGCAGCATAATATTTCAAATCAGAAAACAAAGTCTCTACAGCCTGGACGTCCCAATCATCAGAGCTTTTGTTGAACCACATCCCCCATAGAATCACAGAGTACATTGGGAACATTAATAACCTCTGTGGGCTCATGAACCTGGAACTTTACAGCATCCCATACAATCCCATCTAAAACGGGCGAAGCAGTTATATTCACAAATGTCTGGTCCCTCTTCATGATGTGGAGGAGTGGGGGGCCAAAGTTCGCTCAATTAGTCTAATTGAAGTTCTTTCTTGAACGTAGTGTCCATTAATAAAATGAAAGAAATACACCACAAATCCGTTGGACATGAATAAAAAAATTGTAAAAAGTAATGTAAGTCCAAGGGGGAATCAAAAAATGTTTTTTAAACCAGATTGCAAAAAATCTAAACTTTTGAAGGGGACTTAGATATGGACGAGCCAGAGTCAAAGGAAAAACGGGATTGATTAGCCACACTGGTCTCCAAATCAGGCATAGACATGTCAGTGGGGTAAGTATATTCAGTTTCAATAAGAAGATCACCAGCAGTGAATTCAATAAAGGAGTTGCAACTGTATGCATTTCAATGACAACATCAGGCCCGATGGCAGGATCCGGGACTAAAACAGAGTGTCGCACCATTGCTGGACACGAAGCGGCAGGAGTCGTACTATGAAGAATCGGCCACCCTGAGTAGTTTGACATTGTCAATGGAGACGTAACTGTTCCCCTTTTGCCCAGGAAGAGGAGGTAAAATGACTGTTCTTGTACCATGCACGCCAAGCAAAGGAACTGGAGCTCGATAGGGAGGAAGGAATTCTTTCTTGTTGTCGATCTTCTCTCAGACCAGTTCTCCAACTTGGGGTAGCCAGCCGACTACAGGAATTTGCAACGCAGCATCAGATGTGTTTCTTTGCAAGACTGTCTCTGGTATTTTGTAGGTTCTGCAAAACATTACAATGTTCATCTACGTCAAAGGATGCGGCCGCCACCACCATGTCTAGACCATCAAGGTCCGGGACAAACATTTTGATGCCAAATAATAATAATAATAATAATAAATGGGCATTTATTAAGCGCACAGCTAACCGGGTCTATCGCAGACAGTGAGGAGGGCAATTGGCCAAGCCAGACTAATCCTGACGAATAAATGACCAGGTTTTAAGGGCTGTACGAAACAAAGGTTCCGACTGAATGTGGCGTAGGTGCATGGGAAGTTTGTTCCAACATTAAGTGGCACCCACCTCGAATGATTTACCACCCGATCTGGCTTTTTTTAATCTGGGTGTAATCAGCTGGCATTGGGTGTTGGACCGTAGAGTTCTGGTCTGAGCATAAGGGTGAAGTCTCCTTCTGAGATAGACAGGCCCTAGCCCTTTACCTGCCCTAAATGCCAGTTTCAGGACCTTGAATTCGATTTGCTTGGAGATGAAGAGCCAATGGAGTTGACGCAGAAAGGGGGAGATATGTTGTCTGAGAGGAGCACCACAGACTAGGTGGGCAGCAGCGTTTTCTACTATCTGTAGTCTGCAGATCAATCCTAGGGAAAAGTTGAGGTATAATTCATTCGCGTAGTCCAAATGCGAGGTTATTAGGGCATGGACTACTGTTTTGCGTGTAGCGTTAGGCAGGTAATTAATACATTATCTGATGGTTTAGATTTTTATGAAACAGGCGGCTGCAACTGTTTGCACCTGCACTCCAAGGGATAGCTGGTTGTCCCATTTGACACCCAGATTCCTGACCGATTCTTTGGGAAGTGGGGCCGTGCCCAGTTCCTCAGGCCACCATAAATTGGGGGAGAGAGGGGAGGGTTGATTAAAAAATAGGATCTCAGTCAAATCAGCGTTAAGTTTCAAGAAATTGCGGTCCATCCAGGCCGCAATATTCTTAAGACACGTCATGAGGGTATCAAAAGTGGTGACAGATACTGCCTTGAAAGTGAATAGCAGCTGGGTATCATCGGCATAGGAAACAATTTTGATCCCAGTTTTAGAAATCATCTCTGCAAGCGGGGTTAAGTAAATGTTAAAAAGAAGAGGGCTCAGGGCGGAGCCCTGTGGCACGCCCCATTTAAGAGGTTTAACTGGCGATGTAAAAGAGTGAGTCCGGGCCTGTTGTTTGCTGTCAGATAGAAAGGACGTTATCCAAGTCCGTACCGTGCCCTGAATTCCAATGGCCTCAAGTCAATCCAGGAGGATAGAGTGTGAGACAAGTCTAACAGCACTAACACCACCTTCAAACCTCCATCTACCGCCCAACGTATCGAATTATTTCGATTAGTGCTGATTCCGTGCTATGGCCTGCTCGAAAACCGGATTGTGACTCAAGAAGACGGTCATTAGACTCAATGAAGCAGACCAGTTGTTGATAAGCTAGCTTCTCCAGGATCTTCGCGGGGGCGAACAGTAGAGAGATGGGTCTGTAGTTACCAGGAACTTCCGGATCTGCATTAACTTTTTTTAAGATTGGCTGGAGAAAGGCATGTTTCCAGGCCATCAGATAGATTCCCAATCTAAGTGATGAATTCCAGATGGGATTCAAGTGCCGGTTGAGAAACCCTGCCAGGGCTTTATATTGTTTAGCTGGCCAGGGGTCACTCAGGGAGCCCGATTTGCATTTTTGCAATTCCAGGAGAGAGGCTTCCTCTGATACTTCTGCAAACTCCGAGAGGTGAGCTCGGGGGCTTACCTGGACCAGAATCTGGGATTCATCTTCTGATTCAGGAAATGATGCGTATATCACGGCAATTTGTTCCTCAGTTTGTTGCATAGACTCTGTGATGGGAGTGAGTGTGGGTAAGGGTTAAAGGATCGGTAAAGGACTTAACAATTTAAAAAAATCTCCATGGAAGCGCTTTTAGCATTGTCAAATCTCTCCGCTAGAAACTCTCTTTTGCTTTTTATAAGCATTCTACGGTATTCTTTAAGAGCTGCCCTGTCTTACTTTCTGCAGAATATGTCAGCCTCCAACTACGTTCTAGTATTTTGCATATCGCTTTTTTTTGTCTAAGCTCCTCCGAAAACCATGGTGCAGAGGGAGAGGACCTAGGGGATTTTACTACTTTCAACGGCGCAAGAGCCTCAAGTGACTCACCAACCAACTGCCAAAGAGCATTTCGTATGGGGCCTGCCCACCCACAGACCTTCTAGGGAGATTATTTAGTGCACATTGAACGCTATTGAGGTGGGTTAGCCAATCTCTGCCAGTACCTAATACCTTAGCTGTCAAGGATTGCTTTAAGTCACAGTTCATCCGCTCCATAACACTATAACCCTCAGGTTGTTATGGAGATGAAAATTTGACCTGGACCCCAATGAAGTCATGGCATCCCTGTACGGCTTAGAGGTGAATGCTGGACCCTGGTCCGAAATGGAAGGTACTATTCGCAAAAATTCCCACAAAGACACGCAAATCCCTTACGACAGTTCTGGAATCAGCACTCCTTTGAGGCCACAGCCACACAAAGCGCGTGCAAGAGTCAACTGCTACCAAGATGTACTTATACACAGTATCAGAGGAGAAAGGACCGCAGTGATCTAAATAAACACACGCAGGTCATTTATTAGATATGTACAACTGAGTTTGGGGCGGGAGTGTAGCAGTAGAAGGTTTAATTTGCTGACAAATGCCTCATTGAAGGACATATTCATGTGTTTGTTTGTCCAAACCCCGCCACCAATATTGTTGCTGGAGAAGAAAACAGTAGCTGACACGCCGGCATGCGATAAAGCCATCCCAGCATGGGCTGCTGTAATCAAAGTCTGTCTGTGGTCCACGTTGGGGATTAACCTGTCACCGTTATTAATTCTCACATAAGGAACTTTATCAGGACTTAAATGATAAGAGAATTTAGAAGGGAAACCTTTAGGGTAACTACCCCCTTCTCTGTTGCGTCAATAGCTGCCAAGATGTCATGATCAATCTTATTTTTGGAACGCATAACCACTGCCACTGCATATGTTGCAACTGCTGTCTTCGCAACTTCGTCCGCGAGACAGTTGCTAACAGTGTGAACTCCAACACGCTGGTGACCCAGAGTATAAATTACAAAGACAAGTGGCAGCCTTTCTTTGAGCTCATCCATTCGAACCCAGATCATTTTATGTTTTATTGGGTGCCCCTTGGAGTGACGATAATCCAAAAGGGTAGATTGTCATTGTATGATTGAACACAATAGTAAGAGTCACTTACAATAAGAGTGGTCACTATGGGGTCTGTGTACTCTAATGCAAGCATCAGAGCACGGAGCTCTGCCAATTGGGTGGTATTGTCCCCTAATGTCTGTGTATGCACGACATCGGACTTGAATTCACCATCCACCCTAGTAAGTTATGTTATGTTTTGTTACAAGTTGCTTATAAAGCGCACATACACCCAGAGGTTTCATGGCGCTGTTGGAACACACAGAGAACAGAGGGGGATTATACGTGCGCCTCTATGAACAATCGTTTTTTTAAGCAATTTCCTGAATTTGAGTATGTCTGTGCAGGAACGGATCTCCAGTGGAAATGAGTTCCAAAGTCTGGTGGCAAGGTATGCAAACCGTCGTCCACCATGTCATTTCTGTTTACAGGTAGGAGTGGTCAGTAGCTGGAGATGCGTTGAACGAAGATTGCAGGAGGGTATATACCTAGTTAGGAGGGTATTGATAAATTTAGGGCTCTTACCGTGCCGAGATTTGAGGACCAGACATCCCGTTTTAAATTCTGTCTGTTGAGGTATCGGGAGACAGTGTAGTTTCTTCAGCAGTGGTCTGGCTGGTTGCCATCTAGATTGTTGATGGATCAGCCGCCTTATTCTGTACCATTTGAAGCCTCTTAGCGAGGAAGAGTGGTAGCCCCAGGTAGATTGAATTAGCATAATCCAGATGTGATAACACCAGAGCCATTGTTACCTGTACTAGTGCTGCATGGGTAAGCATGCGGCTGATTTTCATAATCTTTCAAAGCTGATGGAAGCATTTGGATACCACTGAACCTACTTGAGTTTTTAATGAAAGGTCACAATCTAAAATGACGCCGAGGCTCTTTACCGAGGTAGGGCAGCCAAATTCCATAGGCCAGTACTGTGGGCCCCAGAAGGTCTTGCTCTTGCCTGTGAGTAGTAATTCCGTCTTACTAGGGTTGAGTTTTAGATGGTTAAGATCCATTGATTGACGGATAAAGAGCTTAGTGGTCTGGAATATAACCACTGACTTGGGTGAATAATCAATGGTGAAACTTAATTGAAGATAATCGGCGTAATTGAAAGTTGTCACGTTCATTTTCTTCAGTGTTTGAATAAGGGGGAGGTGGTATTAATTAAACAGATGGGGAGAAAGCGAAGAACCCTGTGGAAGCCCACATGTTGTAGTTAGCTTTGGGGCTGTAAATATGGCCAGACGCATTGATTGAATACGATCTTTAAAGAAGGAGCGGATCCATCAGGAGGCCTGGCCCTGGATGCCAGCCTATCTGACCCGGTCTTCCAAAATGCTATGATCGACCGTGTCAAACGAGGCTGACAGATCTAATAGTACCAGGGCTTGAGGAATGTCTTCATCCACCTTTTTGTGAAGGTCGTCCAGAATTGCAAGTATCACTGATTCTGTCGAGTGGGCAGGGCAGAAGCCCGCCTGATGAGAGTCTAAATAACCAGACAGTTCCATGAAGTTGGACAAGCATTTTGCCACATGTGCTTCTAGCACTTTTGCCAGATAAAGGAGCAAGGAGATCGGGCGGTAATTTGACAAATTCAGGGGGTTGGCTCCAGGTTTTTTTAAAAAGAGGAACCACAATTGCGTTTTAAAACATACTGGGGACATAACAGTTATGGCGGCAGTTGGTAGTGCAGAGAATATATCTTTAAGACATGTGGTGGGCAGCAGTCTAGAGGGGAGCTGAATATCACTTTGGACAGCAGGTCAAGGAAACCTTGATTGCTAATAGCCAGGAAGGCATCCATGCTAAGGGAGTTAGTAAGTGGGTCAAGTCAGTTCTCGTTAGTATTTGATTTGGGAATACCAGCTTTGGCTATTTTGTCCAAGAAGAAGTTGGTTAAGGAGCTACAAAGATCTTGGGTGGGAGTGGGAGAAGGTGAAATTCTGTCTGTGTTAGATAATTCATTGACAATAGCAAAGATTTCCCTTGACCTATTGGAAGAGTTGAGGATTCTGGACGAGTAGTGTGAAGCCTTTGCTATACTTACAACTTTTTCATATTCCTTCTGCGCTAGGGAGTAGGTCTACCTGTCTTCACTGGTGCTAATTTCTGCTCTCTTAGTTCTGAAGAGAACCCTTTGTGTGCCTCAGAGCGGTGAGCCTGTTAAAGTTTTTTTTGTGAGACATGAGAATCTCTAGCTGACGATATCCAAGTAGAGATATTGGCTTCTAAGAGATCCAGGTCTGAGTCTAAAGTGACCGATTGGTTGGTAAGGGTGTTCACAAATTCTTGTTTATTTAGTAAACCCCATGCCCTGTTCATACCACCTTCAACCGGACGGGTCTTATTATCGATGGACATAGTTACTGACATTTGAAGTAAGTAATGGTCTGACCATATGTGTTGTAGAATTGTAAGAGGAGATACTGTAATATTGGTAGACCAGACCTGATACAAAATGTGACCTTTGTTATGTGTCGCTGTGGTCACATGCTGATAAAAGTTCAAGTTAGTTAACAGTTCAGTTAATTCCATGGAATGGGGCCCACCTTATGGGTCATTCGACCAGTAGTTTAAGTCGCACACCAGTAGAATTTTGGTGTAGTTAGTTACAATATTGGCCATTTAGTGGATGTTAGTCTGTCGGTGGCAGAGACAGACACATCCGCTTAGAAATACTGGATGATTACAGTGCTAGGGGTGAGAAGTGGGAGGTGTACGGCGCTACCTTAGCAGGTGTTTGCTGCATACTGTCTTTTTATTCATTGCTCTGAACTGCACTTGCTATTTTAAAAATTGTACAATATTGCTACAGCACCTACTATTTTTAACTCGTGATCTTTCTACCTGTTTCCTTCTCCCGCCCGGGTCCGCCGCGTCCATTGTGGTCGTTTGTGCGGAGGGTGAGGAACCCACCACTTCCTGACTCCTCAGCAATCGGGTCAGCGCTCTAGTTGTTCCTGCCCTCTCCCTACGTATGAGGGAAGGACAGCGGCCGTGCATCGGGCGCGCCGAGTGCGCACCGAAGGCGCGCACAAGGCAAGCCCGTCTGTGCCCATCCTCGACCGGACGCGGCCAGGGGCCAGAACCCCTGCTCCAAATGCTAATGAGACGGTGAAAGGGTCGCGGTATTCGCATGAACATTTACTATCACTATGTCCTACCCCTAACGCCGCCTGTAGACACAGTATGCTGCCGGAGAATCTGCTCCAGGAGTGAAAAGTATGCCACTTCAACCCTTTAAGTGTCTTAGAGAACGTGAGGGTAGCAGGCCTACTCTCCATGTTCTTAGTGAACTATCGCTTATTTAAAAAACATAGTCTGGACATCTATGATGTTCTAACTGACTATCAGCCGGATCTGCTGTTCTTAACAGAATCCTGGCTGGACGAGGCTTCAGCTCCGGAGATTCTAGAGGCCCTTCTATCGGCTTATGGTCTTCTAATGATTGATAGGGGGGTTCAGAGAGGGGGGGATTGCATTTGTGCATAAAATTGAGCTTCTGTGCTCCCTTGAGCCAGTGAAAATTAGCAACAGTGAGGCAGGCTTATTCTCTAATATAGTTCCCCTGAGTGCACTATTAAGGGCTATTGTATATATCGCCCCCCAGGGGGGTCCGCGCAATTTGTGGAGAGCCTACTGGAAACGGTGACTTCACCGGCTTTACGTTATAGTAAATTCTTTATATTAGGTGACCTGAACCTCCATTTTGAAGATGTTAACTGCTTAGAGGCACAATCAGTTATCGCCTCTCTGAAGTCCCTGATGTTTAAAGTCTCTGGTGGAATGCCTACGCATCAGGCAGGGCATCTCTTCGATCCCATTTTCTCTAATTGGGATGAAACCAAGGTGCTTCACCCCATCAGGATTCCGCGGTCAGATCACCACCTAATTCCGTTCTCAGTGATGAGCTCACCTAGAGAAGATAAGCTTAAGAGACTTACCCTACCTAAACGTAGGAATTGGAAAAAATTCAGCCATGTGGCGTTCGAATGTGCTTTAAATAAGGAAACCCCATTGTTTATTAAGACTCTTGAGGAAGCATGGAAGGATCATGAGGAATGGGTGTCTGAGGCATTAGATGAGGTGGCCCCTTGGACCCAAAAGGCCCCTGTACGTGGGAACAGGTCAGCCCCTTGGTATAGTGAGGAACTGCGCACAGCTAAAGCTGTATGTAAAGGTATGGAACGTTCTCGGCATAAAGACTATGATACTGCCCGTAAGGAATTATACAGGAACAGCCTAAGGGAGTACCATAGTCTGATCAAGAAGGCAAAAAGAAAATTTGTTAAAGAGAGGATTGAGTTATCTGAAAACTCCTCTAAAGAGCTCTTCTTAATTTCTAAGGAGTTAACGTCACTTACGAGAACAGTGACCAAATACCTCTTTTCCACTGAGATATGTGAATCAATCGCTGATCACTTTGTGAATAAAGTGGTGAAGATTTATTTGTCTTTTGAGGAGAGTTCGGACAATGACGTCCCTGTCTTGGGTACTTGTCAGAGACATACTAAGGAAATATGTCTCAATGAGTTCAAGGTTCCTCCAAGGGAGGAATTGATGAAACTAATCAATAGTATCCAATTAGGCTCCCCTATGGATGTTGTTCCTCCTAAGATTCTCAGGAATCTTTTAAATCTCCTGACTAATCATATTGGTAATCTGGCTACCCTATCTTTTCATGACAGTCATGTGTTAGAAGTATGGAAACTAGCCCAGGTGGTTCCTATAAAAAAGAAAGCTAACCAGAGCATATCCCAGCTGGACAATCTTCGCCCCATCTCCCTCCTACCTTTTTGTGCCAAAGTGGTGGAGAAATTGGTCAATAACCAGTTGGTGAAATTTGTGGAGCATAATCATCTTCTACACTTCTCCCAATCTGGTTTTCGGGGGAACATTCCACAGAAACGGCTCTCCTCGTCTCCACAGAATTGCTTCGCCAAAAAGTGGATGAGGGACAGACAGCTGCCTTGAAATTGCTGGACCTGAGTGCGGCTTTTGATACTGTGTTGCACTCTAGGCTCCTTGCCCGCCTGAGCGAGGTTGGGTTAGCCGGGTCAGCCTATTAATGGATGGGCTCTTTTCTTGCGGACAGAAAATTTCAAGTTCACTGCCCCCCTTTTAAATCCACGCCTCATTCTCTTAGACAAGGGGTTCCTCAGGGGGCCATATTAAGTCCTACGCTGTTTAATTTGTATATGGAACCTCTTGCTAGGATGGTGGAATCTCATGGGGTGGATATTGTGTCATATGCCGATGACACCCAACTGGTGGTCACTCTATCACATAATACAGTTGAGACAGCAGATAACTTCTCCCCTTGCCTGGAGACACTCGCTGGTTGGATGAAGACCAACTGCTTATGCCTCAATGGGAATAAGACCGAACTGCTAGTGATTGGTTCCCCTCCCTCGGTCTGAAAGTTGGCCTGGCGGCCTTTCGACCTGGGTCCCACACCTACCCCCTCGGTTACAGTGAAGAACTTGGGTGTACTTCTGGACACCAACCTCTCGTATGCCGAACACATTGGAAATGTGGCGGGTAAGTGCTATGGCATACTAAAGGTCCTCCGTAAAATCCTGGATCTATTACCCATTAAAGCTAAGAAAACACTAGTTCATTCCATGGTCACTTCTCATCTTGAATATGAGAATGCCCTGTTTTGGGGCCTGAATAAAAAAGGTATGCACCAACTTCAATGTGTCCAAAATGCGGCTGCCAGACTTGTCCTGAACCTGCCCAGGAAGTCGTCAGGAAAACCTGCGTTACAGACCCTGCACTGGCTCCCTATGCGGGAACGTATACTGTTTAAAGCCATGTGCATGGCTCATCGTATTGCACAGGGCAAAGGCCCCTTGTACCTCCAAAGGATGCTGACTATGTACCGTCCCAAACGCATGTTGAGATCCATGGGTAGCATGCAATTTCTGGTGCCCTGTATCCATAAAGCACGGATGGGTGGTCACTCCTTCAGGTACCTAGCCAGCAAACAATGGAATGAACTCCCTATTGAGCTGCGGATGGAACCTTCAGAACCTCGGTTCAGGCTCAAACTCAAGACCCACTTATTCCCCAAAATCTTAATCAGGGGTCTGTACGTCTTTCTCTTGTCCTCCCCCCTTACTGTTTCGAGTAGTCCTAGTGGATTGCATCCTCAGCGCGGGGATGCACTGTTCTTTAGTGTAACCAGGCGCTTTATAAATGGTTTTATTATTATTATTATTGTTTGCTCGCTCAGCTTCTGAGGGAAACTGCAGCATATACTGTGGGGGCCTGTAGATCAGAACACAGATTAATGGGCCAGATTCAGATTCTAGCTTGATGACCAAGTTATCCACATCAGGGAGATCAAGAGGGTAATATATGTGAATTTCTAGTCATGCTGTATGATTGCTGCAACTCCCCCACCGGTTTTGCCAAGCCGGTCTGCATGGAGTATGTAGTAATTGTTGGGTAATGCAGCCAGAATGTCCGGTGAAGAATCCGATTTCAGGCATGTTTCTATTAGAAACAGAATGTCTGGTTTGTCCGCTGACAGTAGTGAAAATATGTCTAATTGATGTTTTACCATTGATCGCATGTTGAGATAATATATTTTTAACATTTGGTTATTCGTTTTGTTTTTAGGAGCAATTGGTTACTTATGCAGATGTGAGATATGCTTAGGTAGCTCGGGGTGGCCTATCTGTGGTTTAGAGATCCCTAGTGACCTCAATCGTGCAATCGTGCCGTGGCCGGGAGGGATGGACAAGTCTCTTAGATCGTTCGTGGAGTAGCTGATAGTCTGGGTATAATTCCTGGCCCCTGGACCCGACCTGGAACGGACGGGCGCAGACGGGCTTGCCTTTGGCATGCCTTCGACGCTCCCACGGCAAGTTGGCCATTTGTAGAGGTTCCCCGCCTGTAAATCAATTCAAATCAATTCAAATTTATACAGTTTTAAAAAGTCAATTTGAGTATTTTAAAAAGGAGCGTTCTTCGGGACGCGGTGCGTTTCCAAGTGCCCGCTGCCACTTCTGAGCTGCTTTTTGAACAGGTTCCCCACCTGTGGCTCCTCCCCTGCCCTTTGTGATTGGCTGGAGCAAAGGGGTGTAAAAAGACTGCTATGGAGCCCTGCGCCACGAGAACAACACATAGGCATTAGGAATCTTAAACTAATGTATCAAACCACAGTATCAGTACCAACTACAATTGCGCAGGCCACAGAATATGCATGCTTTGATCCCATAGCTGCTTGTGCACTGCTGTCAGTGTAAATGATACAACAGAAATCCTCAAGTGAGCAAATAGTCAGAGGAGCAGGATGAACAAATTCATACTGCAAGAACTCTTGAGTCTGCAGTAAGGAATCGAAAAATTAATGTGACATCCGGAGATGTCAAGGACGTGGCCCATTGTATCCACCGAGGGTGCAAAGCTTTGGAATTTGGTTCACTGGCTTTCGTCACTGCCTCTAAGGCAGGATACGGAGCAACAACCAAAATGCGTTTTCCCTGCGACAGTGCACGTTCCTTAAGAATCGTAATTTGCACTGCTGTCAAAACCTTTTCCACAGTGGAAAACCGCAACTGTCAAAGTGTACAAGTGTGACTTGTAAGTGATAGGGACTGTGTCAAACTCATTAAAGTGAGGTACATGAAACCCACCGCCCCTAGCACAATTCTGATTACCAGGTTGGTGTGGTTATCACGGGTCAACAATAATTTAGATTCTAGAAGATCAGCCTGCAAAGATTGCAAGATGGCTGAATATTCAGGCAGGCAGCACGATTTTGAAAAATACGGTTGTATCAAAGAGTAAAGAGGCTTGATACGCTGGGCATATTCGGGAATGTAGGTACGCCCGAAATTCGAAAAGCCCAGTAAAGATTGTAGTTTCTTCAGTGTTTTGGGAGCTCGCAAAAGTGCACATTTCTCCAGGAAGTGAGGAGCCAAACCTCTACCTGCATTATTGAGCTCGTAGCCCAGGAACAACACTGAGTACTCTGCAATATGAGATTTCGCAAAGTTAAATTTGTAGTCAAAATTCGCAAAATTGCATATTATGCGGTCCACTCGGCACAGATGCTGCCATAATTTGTCGTCTATGAGATAAATGTCATCCACATACGAACATGCATCTGTGTCGATCCCCTCCAAGAGAGAAACAAAGACGCCAGGACTATTCTTATAGCCCATAGCCAAATAGCGAAATTGGCGCTGTCCGCCCCCACTGGTAAAAGCTGTCCATTGACTACTAAGTGGGGACAGATTGCTGGCAAAAAAAACATTGGATATGTCAAGTGTGGTTTTAAACAGTATACGCACGAGACTGTCTACAAGAGCAGAACTGTGAGTATTCTGCACTGCGCACATACAACAAGGTGAGTTTAAGTGGCGGTAATCCAATACCAAACGGTATGAACCATCTGGCTTGGTCACAGTAAAAAGGGGATTATTCATCGGAGACACAGATGTTTCAATTACACCTTGATACTCCAATTGCTCAAGGATTTCCACATAGGAAGACTTAGCTTCCTGCCGCATGGGGTATTGGGGTTGAGGCTGTGGCATTGACCGCAAAGGAATCTCATGTCGAGGGGAAGATTTGTCCCATCCACAGTGAGTATGGTACAAAGCCGGTGCAAGCGCCTTAGCCCAATCTTCTGCAAAATGTAGCGCCTGCTCTTTCAGCACTGTCTGTGTGAAACTAGGAAGGATTACCTCCTCCCCTTGTGGAGCAGCTAAGACAAACGGTAGGGGCCAGTAGACCTCCGCCAACAATATATCATAGGTAGTAGTTAGATTTTCCCAAAATACCCCTTTTATGGTACTTTCTATGTCACCTTCAATTACAAGGACTATTTCATAAAGTCTGTCGGGGGGAGCCACTCTGGTGTCAGCTGTCTCAACTACAACGAAGGTGTCAGTCGCTGTCACCTTCAGTAGTGGACGCAGTGCCTCATGCACTATGGTAATCTCTGCTTCGCTGTCCAACAGCGTCAGCACCCATGTCTGATTCCGAAGTTGCGTTCTCACTATCTGTGGCATATCTCACTGTTACCGCAGCAATTTTCTTCTTCTGAAACTGGGGTCTCTGTCGCGGTGACTCGTCTTGCTTGCCTTTTCCGTCAGCCTTACGAGGCTGCTCACAGTTCTATTTGGCACCTGGAGCTCTGCAACCGCCTCCTCCACTGATGGGTAAGACCGATGTTTCCTGCAAAGAGCGAGGAGAACATTGTTCAGGAACCTGAAACCTATCAGGTGACTTAATTGTACTGCGGTCGGGCAACTCATATGTACGTTCATTAGAGACAGGTGTAAGTGAAGCAGGACCGGACACCTGTTTCTGTTGCTGTTTCCCCTGTTTTTTGTTCTTACTCCAATTTTGTTTCTGAACTTTTGGGCGATCATCTTTATCAGATGACGCTTGTTGAGTTTGCTGCTGTGTTTGTTTTTTAGCAAAAGGCTTACCACCCAAACTATTACGGCCAACGGTCTTATAAGCCTCCGTAATTAATCTTGGTAACTGATGGGGTTTGTCAGCGATGGGGACATCGCGTAAAGCATTAGACACCTGGAAACTTACCGCATCCCCCTTGACATTTGCAAGGATGAAATCGCGAACCATGTCAAACGCTCCCACGAGTCGCAGTTCCAACTCCACAGCCGTAACCAGCCCGTGTTCATCCTGAACACGCTTCATGACGGGGGGCAGTACATCCGTTGATGGGGTTCCGAAGCACCTAGTATAGACTGCAACAACAATCACACCACAAGTTGTACAGTCATTTACGTCTGGCACTAAGTCTTTCTGCAAAACTTATAGTAAGGATCCTGTGTTTTTCCACAGGAGTAGTATTTGAAAATACTGCTTCTAGTTGGTCGAATTTCTCAGCAAGCTAAAAAGGCATCTCATCCTTATCCTCGGGATGCTTGCCCATGACCGCATTAACCATGACGGGACTAAGCTTCAGCCCGCCCCACTCCAACTGGATGAGCTGCACCACCGGGGCCCCACCCGGGAGGTTGCAGGTAACGTAATTAACCAGACCCCTAATAACTGTCACAGCAGAGGCATAAAGGGGTCTTAGTTGCGGAGCTGTTAACAGCCCCGCATTAGGGTGCGGGATATAAGCAGCTAAAACAGGCCAAGTAGCGCCTGGGATTGACAACGGCCCTTGTCTGACCGCCGTTATTACATGTGGGAGGGCGCCATTAAACCAAACGGCATGCTGCCAAGCAAAAATCCGAACTTCCTGTGTCCTATATGGAGCATACTCTGCAGGCGCTGCGGCTGGGGTGTAAGTGTAAAATACATCAGATACAGCGTCCACCGCAGGAAACGTGACCCATGAGTAAAACAGCTAAAAAGGGTACGCTGCGTCAACCAACACAACAAAAACAACTGCCTGTCCTTCCAATGAAATAAGGAAATCCTGCAAATGATTTCGCACAGCCAAGCGACTGTGAGCTGGGATATCAACCACAGCCATTTCGACACAGTGAAAAAGAAGTACAATGCAATATAAAAAGGCACAACTGGGTAGTAATTCAATAGAAAACCGTTTTAAAATATCAGGCTTGAAAAGACCTATGTAACTATAGATAGGTTTTATCCGTCACTACTGTCAACCAGAAACAATAGTGTGGGGGGGGGGCGTAGACTGATAAGCACTACTCAAGTGTCTCACAACAAGACCATATTCGTTGGCATCACCATGTTGCAAGGATCCTGCTCATACACTGAACTGTGCACAGAGACCTAGGACGTCAGTGAATTATAGTGTACCAGTAACTCACCTCCGTACCTAGAAAAACCCCAACCAGCTAGCATCAGTGTCAAATTAGCTCTTCGTCCTATAGCAAAGAAACCAAAGATTAGACAACCTAGAACATGTGACTTAGGACCGTCTCAGGAATGGTGGGAAGTGAGAACACTCTTTTGTTATACTCTCGTACCAGTCCACAACAGTAGTAAAGAAGAGACATGGTAAGGTTAAAATATTTATTTTAACAACGTGATCTCATGTGCAGTATCTTAGCCAACATAAGCAGACATATGATTTAAAATAATACGGTCAGCATGGTTACAATTCCTTAAAATACAAAAGGAGAAATCATATTACAATGATGGTTGAAACAGGTCCTATAGCGCCAAGTTTTAACACCCTCGCTATATAGGAACTATGCATTATAAACTATAAAAGGTCTCTTAGGCTTGTGTGGGGGACTTGATTATTTTTCGGCTCAGTAAGAGTAATTTACATCTGGATCAGCATTGTCTCTCTGCATTCCTGGAATGGAAATCTTCCAAGTGTGAAGAATCACGGCAGGTGTGTGATAATAAGGACGCCAGAATCTTACTTGGCTCACAGCTGCCAAAATGTTGTGTCTAGAAAACGTTACCCGAACATGTCGAAAAACAACTAACATGTTTTGATAACCTTGACGGCCTTAGCACTCACTCTGCAGACTAGTGGCACGATGTAAGTATAGAGATGTCAAAACAAACCTTTTCTCATGTGTAGACCTTCGTGAAGGCTAACGTACAAAAACAGCTATGCAGTGTTGTGTGCAAAAGCAGCAGAAGGGTAAAATGGCGTTTAAACTTCGAATAAGCCATGCTAACATAACATGCATGCAAAGCAGGCCCTAGGCCATACTACAGTACCCTCTTTTTGTAGGCCTTGTGAGAACTCACACTATATTTTACTAGCAGCATGATGTAACACATATTCTCATTTTTTTATTGAGATTTTTATGCTGTATTGTAGTTGTTTGTACAGTGCCATGAATACTTATTTTAATTAGATTCATCATGTTACACATTATATACTACTGTGCCTGCATTGTGCACTTTTATTTATTTTTTTAAACTGGGTAAAGTAGTTGATGATGATGACGCTTTTGTAAAAGTGGATGCCTCGGTGCCTACGAGGACACCCATAACTAGCCAGATGTTGGGGGCTGCTGGGATTCACTATAGGGCCCCACAGCCCCTGCTGGCTCCCCAGCTACCACTGTGGCTAGAGCCAGTCATTTTTTTTTAATTTGTAAAAGTGTGTGCCCACCTGGGGGCCCCAACAATGGCTCCATTGTTGAGGCTGTGGAGAGAGCCCTGTGGTCACGCGGTCCCTGCCTGTTCCCTAGCCAGCACCCATTTTGGTGCTGGAAGGAGCTGACTGCCATTGACCGCAGCTCTGATGTCATTCGGCGCCTGCAGTTATTGACATAGCCAGACACCAGTACTCGCACCGGCTACGTCATCGCCAGCACCTGCATCCTGTTATTGTGGTGCCAATAACTGCTGTGGGTGACTCCACATACTCCCAGCATGCGCATCGCCTCACTGGAACCAATGTTTCATCATTGACTAAACCGACTTCCCCTGTCCTGGAATCAACACGTAGCCTCCTACCGGACGCAATGCCTTACTTCTCTCTTTGGGAGCCAGGGATCCAGCCTCAACCTCAGCACGGACTCCTTACCTCCACAATGCTGTGCATCGTCATAGTCTTCATTATCCAAAGGTACTGTTTTTTGGGGGTCCATATAACTCCATGCCCGATGCCGCACACCTCGTGGTCTGCGCCACACTTTGGATTTATAGCTGTCACAGCATTGCAATAGCCCCAGGTTGAGCTATTTGTTTTCAGCAAACTTTATTCTTGATATTACTATTTCTAAGTGCTATTTTACTATATGTAGGTTAGTTTTTTGTTGTTTTAGTCTTGTTGATTTCAGATAAAGATACTTTATTTTTTCAAAACTGGTGTGTTGTTGATTTATAGTGTTATCGCTGTATTACTGTGTGTTTTGAGTGCAAATACTTTACACATTGCCTTCGAGATAAGCCTGTCTGCTCGTGCCAAGCTAACAAGGGAGGGATCAGGTGTTCTCTAAAGTGTGTATCCCCCTTACCCTGACTAGAAGCTAGGGTGCCTATTTGGACAAAGGTACCTCCCTCTGCCAACTACAGACCCCAATTCTAACACTATCTAGTATCTTTCCTGTTCCAGCATAACCAGCTGGCTTTGTTGTACAGCACTCTGATACCCTCCTGGGTCTTGTTCTCAATTAAATAAATAAAAATAGACTAATTCTCAATTTCATATTATTTTCTTGTTTAAAAGGATTATCTTTTTTTGGATGATATCTTAAAGTACCATTGACTGCAGCCAGAAGAAGGAATAATTCTTTTTTGTTTCTATGGGAACCAAGGTTTCAAAGAGGCCTATTCTTGAGGGCAGAAGAGATGTGCAATGATTTGGAAAATGCAGATTAGTTGCTCAAGTGGCAAACTCTAATTAAGTGGTTTGTGGTCTGAAAATGTCATATGCTGGACACCGCTACATTTGTTCATTGTTTGGGTCACAAAGGTAGCTGGTTGTCTGGTCGTCTGAACTATGGGAACACTAGGTGTGATTGTTCGTTGTGGCACACAAAAATGCCAGCCTGTTTCTCTACACTCTGACAGTGACTCCTTCAAAACCATGCTTACCTTGATTACAATTTTGTCATTTTGATTCTGCATTCCACAGACCTTCTGTTATGCAAGTAATTTCTGTTGTGAAAACTGTGACAGATCTTGTACAGACCTTTCCATTTCTAACAATTTTGTGTTGTCAGATTCTCCGACTTCTACCTTTCTTTATTCAGTCTCTTCTGTTACTTTCAAAGAAATTGTGAAGTTTTAAACATGCAAAGAAATACTAAAATGCACCTGTTTGTATCATTGCTAGTGCCCTACCTGTGCCCATAGGGACTCTATAGAAGGCAGAGGGAGACACACAAAAATAAAAAATAAAAAAAATAATTTCTTGTGGCCCACTACCGTTGATGGGGACTCCATGGGAGTTAGGGGGATACAGGCAAAATTACAGCAAAAAAATGCATTCAATAATTGATGGTGCCCACCAGGAACCATAGGGACTCTATTAGAAGCAGACAAAAAGAAAAAAATGCATTACAAATTTGCTACTAACCCACCAATGCCTATGGATACCCTCTGAGGGGCAGGCAAAAATTGAAAAAAATATATTAAATGGTTGCGTGTGCCCCACCACGTCCCATGCTGACTCTTTGGAAGGCAGGAAGAACCGTGAAAAAAATGAATAAATACCAACAACAGTGCACTACAATCCACCGCTAACACAAATAAATATATCAGGAAAAAAGAAAATAAAATTACAAAAAATATTATATGCCTCTTCTATCAATGTCCCTAGAAAATGGGTTTTTTAAAAGTGGTATAAAAGAATTGAAGCACATACTGGATACACAAAGTGGCAAAAGCTAGCTCATGAAGGAGGAAGCATGGAAAACAAAGACTCAATGGTCACCAAACACACATGCACACCCTCAGTGGATTCACAAACTGCAGGTTGCTGCATGGCCAGCAAAGAAGGCGGCATTCAAAACTTGGACAACATGTCCACCACCCCACATACAAACACTGGCTACACAAAATTGCTCCTGCTGCATGGCCAGCAAAGAAGGGGGTAAGAAGAACAAAGAACATGTCAGCCTGTGTAAGTAAGTAAGTAATTTATTGTTTTAGGTTAATTAAAAACATTACAAAAGTACATTGATAGCTCATACCTTCGGATAAAAAGATTTTTAGAAAAATATATTATTTTTAAAACAAGAGAATTTTGATAAAAACAGTTTGGTGCAGGTGTGAGGTCCCAGTGTGGTGTCTTGGCCAATATTCAACTAGTCCGGTCTGGTGCCATCTTCCAGATTTTTTAGTTTCATGTCAGCCTGTGGTAAACACAAAGTCTGGCTAAACAAAGTGCCCGCAGCTCCATGGCCAGCAAAGGAGAAGTCATGGAGAACACAGAAGACAGTTGCCTTGTCCTGCGTGGAGCACCTCCTCTCCCAAAAAAACATCTTGTAGCATTGCAGGGAAGAGCTGTGAAATCTTTTGACCCAATGTATCTGGTCCCACACTGCCTTTGACTTACCAACATTTTTAATGTCAAACACGAAAATTAAATTGCGTTGATAGATTCCCCAACCACAATGCTAACAATGCCATGCATACACGAACAGACAAAAGATGATGGGCAAGAAGATGGTAGCTGAGAACCAAAAAAGGTGTTTGGCTATGTGAGACTGAACTCTAAAAGCCACCCCAACCCTAGCCACCAAAAGGCACATGTAGACAAAAATAACACACATTTTGCATTTATTCCAAGGCCAACAATCACATCACCCTAAAAGGTTTTTAACATGTATAGCACAACAGCATTGAGATTGTGAAAAATACACCCAACGCACATTCAAGGTTTAGCGCAGTACAGACTCGGCCCCAATAGTAAAGCAACCTCACCGTAAAATGATAAACAAATCAGTACAAATTTCACAAAACCCACACAAGGAAAACAAGAAATAGTCTATTTAAACATTGGCCTCCACAATGAAAGAAGTGTAAATATTTTCCCTTAAAAGGTTAATCCCACATGCCCCCAATTCCAGCCTATCCACCAACCAAGATACAAAATAATTTAAAAAAAGGAACAAAATATACTGGTGCATGACCTTCCTCATACAATAAACCTTTTCAAAAGTTCTGCATTCAACTTACTTGATGTCTCCTAAAACACGTAGGGGCAGATTTCCAAGCCCCTTGCGCCACTTTTGCGGCACTTTTAATATGGGAAAAGTGACGCAAAAGTGGCACAAGGGGCTTGTAAATCTGTCCCAAAGATTCCAATGGTGGCGTAGATACAGCAGAGATTGCAGACAAGGAGAGAGAGTGATGCTTTCCCTCCTAAATTCAATTCCAAAGTGAACAAGGGCAGGGTGAAAGCTTCTATTGCACGTTCTTCCTGTGTAAAAAAAAAAAATCAAACAAAATAAAAAGTGTATTTTACACAAAGAAAATACCCAAACAGTCTGTTCTGGTAAAATAATAACATGAACATTTATTTTGAATTGATTTTCCAACTGCTTAATTATGAAATCTACCCAAAATGCAGACTGGTGACAACCCGCATTAAAGAACTGCTGCTAGCATTCACCGCAACCAATGAATGTTCTTATCACATTTGCCAAGGACATATAAGCAAGTGTCCGTGCTATTTCATTGTTTCCATGCTTTTCGTGGTCTAATTTTCCTCGAACAAGAGAATTGCTTATGTGAAATGACATTATGACGGTAAAGTCAGTAAGTGCGTTTCACAAGAGTAATGTGAAATTACCAAATTACTCCAACTACATTGACCTAATCAAAATTAAAACAAGGCCTACTAATAAGGCTGAATAAGGTTGGGGCTGGTTTGTTCCCCATGGGATGTGGCCTCACCTGGTCGTTTGGGCTGGGCAAGATGAGCAGTCAGTGCAGATTTGCTTAAGGCAGGGTTCTACCTGGATTAGCACATTGGGTGGAAACCATGGGCGGGCTCCTCCATTAGGGCGAGGGACCGCCGCCCCAATGTATTTTAAATACCATTTTATGTTTCTGCTTCTCGCGCTGCGAGAAAGCAGGAGACAGGGGTATGCCTGGTTGGGGGCGGGCAGGTGGACGGGTCGAGGAGGAGTGGCTTGCACCACTCTGAGTACCTTGACTGTTTGGTCGGCCCTGGGGCCGACCAATGCAGTCATGAGCACTCTGCATTTTTTCTATGTAGGCTGCATGCATAACTACATAAAGAAAATGGCCTCCCTACAGGTCCCAAGTTGGACGCTGCCCACGACTCTGCACCAATCACAACACTGCCATTGCAGCGTTGCGATTGGCTTACAGAAGGGGTGGGAGCATACCTGTTCCTGTTTCTGTTCAGGTGCAGGAAAACGCGGCACCCGGCCCAGGAGCAAAGGAGGCACAGGACCCGTTCAGGTAAGTTTTATTTTTATTTTAGCCCTCCCCCGCGGTAACCCCTGCGTGAACCCCTCTATGCCCCGCCCCTCCACCCGCGAGTAATGCGCAATACTTCCCAGAGCAACTGCCAGTGACTTAGTCTATTTGTACACATAACTTACTTCGTCTTTTGTTCGTTTGATTGCAAAAGCTTTTAATGGTTGCAGTAATCACATGAGACTGTAGGTTATGCACTCAATCTTCAGATTAGTGTGGACAATGTAGAAACTAGCTAAGGTATGTGGAAAGTTATTTAGCTGAAGGAAGAGTCACTTTGGTAAAATAGTTTTATGAATTGCAAACATTTTTATTTATTTTCCTCTCTCTCTTATTACCTACATTCAAACCAACCTTTCCACTTAGCTTACTTTCTCCCTTAAAAAAACCCTTGCCACCAAAAAAATGCAGGGGGCTGCCATTTTGCTACCTCCCTACATCTAACTCGTTTTCCCCATCTCACCTCAACGTAGTCCCATTGCCAGTCACATCGCATCCTTACCTACATATACTCTCTAAATGCAATGATGAGAGGAAACTCAGTTTAACACTTTAAATGTACACCTGACCCCTGCATGAAAGAATTGGACTCCCACCTGTTCATTGAAGGGCTAGTTGTGCTTTTCTATGATCCACAATTGTCTGCAACAGTGTTGTTGGTGTTACAGTACTTACTACTTTGCTTCGATGTGCCCTGTTTGTCTCTGTTAGCTCTTGCAGATGAGTCCTGTGTGGCTTTGTAATACCAAATCACCTGATGGCTGCAAAAGAGCTTTCCTCCTGTTCATCTTCCACCAGCTGTCTGAGGTCCTCTTCTAATAAATGAAAGGCGTTTGTGAAAATGGGATTCATGTGACCCAACACCATTGGACCTGTCCCCTGTTTTCCTGCAAAGGTCCAAAGCAATACACTTTTATCTAGTGTGTGTAGCCAATCTAACTTTTCTTCATGTGCCCCCGTTTGTTTCCTTTTTCTGGAACCAATTGTTGCAGGTATTAGGACCCTCTGCACTATGACATTGCTACTCAGTAGCAACATGTACTATGCCTTAAAATGGTACTGGTATAACTGGTCTAATCCAATTGGTTAATTGACTTCAACGTAAGGCCATAGTAGATGGTGCACAATTTGACCGGTGACATGGAAGTAAATGGAAATTTATGGGCTATGAAGTGTATTTACATCACCCACAAATGTGACAAAAGTATATAGTTGCCAGGAAAACCGTAATGCACTCCCTGGGCAGTGGTTAAAATGCGCTGCAGTAATAAGTGCCAAGGAAAAGTGTCTTGGCCATTTAATAATACCAATTTTCATACATTGAAATGTCACCTCTAAAGTATTTCCTGCAGTGTGCCCTATATAATTCAAAAGTGGCACACTATATATTTTGAAGTTGAGCCCTCAGTGACTGAAAGCTTAAAAGCTATTTTCACTGTGTTGATTCAGCTTTTCCTTACGGCAGGCCTAGGTGAGATTACAATATTCCATTCTACATCTCCGGCTGGGAAAATGATGGAAAATTCATTCAAGTATAATTTTACCTTAATTTTAGAAATCTAATATCATTATTAAATCAGATTTTCAATGTTACTGGGGAAGTAACCTAAAAAATGTACTTTAGGCTGCCTGAGATAGAGCTGGCTAAAAGCAGTTCTGTAAATCACGCACCTTCATGGTTAGAATTTGAATCCATTTCTAGGAGAACTAGAACCCTGGCTCAAAATACAATAGCTTGTCTCTGAGCCCAGGAGGGTTTTAACTACTGGCCACTTAGCAGGGATTAGCTATCTGAGAAGGGTGTAGGACAGTTTACAGAACAAAGAGCAGCCTTAACACTTCCCTTTGGTTGGAAATACCAGGGAGAGAGATTCTCTACATAATTATCAGGACTCTCCTAAACAGCCTGGTGTTAGTCACAGTAGAAAGTAAACCAGTTTAGACCTTGTTTGTTGGGACATGCCTCATTTAAATCGGGAGTGGCTAGGGAGCAGAATGAAGCTGTCCTGGTGAAAAAAAGGACTGCTATTTTAAAATGGGGCTGAACGAGTAACTTTGCAGTAAAGGGGATGTGCTGCAAAAGGAAGTGGGCATAAGGTGAGATATAGGCCTGGGTGGACAGGGGAACTTGTCCCACCACTGGCCTTTGCACATGATAGGACTAGTACTTCTTCAAATCGCTACCTTCTTAGTACATTCCAAGGCCTAGGGAGATTATAGCTGAAAAAGAAGACCTTTCTGGAACAAAGGAGACTCCTGACTCCTGCTGAAAGAATAGGACGAATTCATGGACTAAAGTATTTACAGACTCCTGATGGCACTCAGGAACTGGAACTGCTCTGTAAAGATCGAGGGGCATATTCACAGGGAGCTATCTCTGAATTAACGGCACACTAGCGCAGCCAAAGTCGTGATACATTTACCTCCCCATTCAAATGCTGGTGCAAACAGCCCCCAGCACCACATTTCCTGTGCTAGCATCCCCAACAAACATCGCCATGGATGACTCCGGCAACTAACGCTAATGAGATGCAGAGTAGGCGTTCCCAAGCAAAAAGCAGCGACCACAACACTCCGCAACATTCTCAACGACCAGCCAGACTGGCGATAAGAACACAAAATACGCGATAAGGCACTTTAGCAGCAGGAAAATAAAACCTGCTCTGACCTGCTCTGACCTGGTGTAGAGTCGGACAACAGCCTGCACCACAAAAGGGAGCACAGCCCAGAGCCACACCTAAAGACAAACAGATGCCATGGAGCAATTGAACATGCAGCACTGACACTAGGGGTGGGTGGAATTTGCGTAGTCGAGCTACGCAAAGTTCAGCGAAACGGTAAAAAATCTCTGCGAACACGCAGAAATTCTGTGAACTCGCGGAATTGCTTGTTCACAATGCTTTTTCCCTGTTCGCAATCGCTGTTTGCGTGATCGGGGAGAAACATGTTGCGAACACGCATTTTGAGAACGCGAAGAAGCAAAAATTCTGCTAAGCCGCGGAATGCAGAATTTTGAAGACCCTTCGCCCTGGAAATTGCATGGAGAAAACACGTTTTGGGACCCCCTTTTTTCTTGGCCACCCCTTGACAGATCACCCACAAACTTTCAACAGAGGAGCTGATATGACCAAAGAATTTGTTTGGAAAATTTCATAACAATTCATCAAACAACACCAAAGTTATAAGCAAAACAAAGAATGCTATTTCTATGGAAACTTGGTCCTAACTTTAACTACCCACTGGCGACCACCAGTAGGTAATATATATATATATATATATATATATATATATATATATATATATATATATATATATATATATATATATATATATATATATATATTCACTGAAAAAACCATAGGTTTCACACCAGTTATAGTTACCTGGAAATTTTACTGACATAAAACCATTGAAATTCCACGTTATAGTTAGTTGGACTCACTATAACTTGCGCGCCTGCAATGCACTGCTGATGACGTCACATATTACAACACTCATGACATGGTCAGTGACATCACTCAAGACATCACTGATGACACCATCCAGTGAATGTGTGTCTTTCTGAAAAAATAAATATGTTTTATATATGTATATGTAAAGGTCGATGGAAGAATAAATGTTTAAATAAGTGTCTTAATGGATGTTTTAAAAAAAAAATGATTGGTTAACTGGCTTATTAAGTGTATCTTAGTGAATACATATATTAGCGAGTATTGTTTAAATATTTAAATGTTTGTATCAGTGTTTCACTTTGTGTATAAATGGCTGCATGGGTTGGTGAGTAGCTACATGTGTGTGTATATGTGTTATTAGATGTTTTTTTTAGTATCAGTATGAGCGTCTGTATGGTTTGGTGGGGGTGTTACTTAGCACATAGATGCATCAATGACTCACTCACTGTTTGTATGTGTTTTGAAGACAGCATATGTGCAGGACTTTATGGGTGGAAGAGTGTATATATGTGTGTGTTAGTGAGTGAATGACTGTCTCACTAGTGTCTTTATGAGTAACTACATATGTTTTAGTCTAGTATATGTGAGTATTGATGTATATAAGTGAGTATATGTGAGAGTGAGAGATTGAAATAGTTCCTGTTTAAATAAGTATGTGTTTCTATAAGTGATTGTTTAAGAGAGTAAGTATGTGTAAGTTTCCTTAGAAGTAATGTGCTAGTGTGTGTATAGCTGTATATGCAAATAAATGGATGTTCAATAGTTTATTTGCATGTGTGAGTATGTGTGTGAGTAACTTAAGACTGTCGGTGTGTTAACGGATGTAAAGGTGTCTCACTTCTTATGATAAGTGAGTATATGTATGAATGACTATATAGAACTGTTGGTGAATGAGTGGATGTGCATATAAATGGTGGAATTACTGAATTGGTTGTTGTAACTGGTATAGGTATCTCCACTTTTTTGTAAATGTTAGTTTCTATTTTTGAATATGTGTTTCAAGGGTTACATTACACTGAAAGGAGGTCTGTCACTCTGTCACAAGGATGGAGTCATCAGTGATGTCATGAGTGGTGTCACTGACCATGTCATGAGTGATGTAATATGTGACGTCATCAGCAGTGCATTGCAGGTGCGCAAGTTATAGTGAGCCCAACTAAATATAACGTGGAATTTCAATGGTTTTATGTCAGTAACATTTCCAGGTAACTATAACTGGTGTGAAACCTATGGTTTTTTCAGTGAATTTCATAGGTTTTTTAAATGCTAAACTATAAGTCTCACTTTATAAGTAAGACTGTTAACGCTCTAGTTGTTCTTTAGACCACTCTGGTACTTTCTATCATTGGGCTATAGTTGGGCTACATATGGCTGATATTTGGGTTACATTTGTTTTTTTTTGTCTCTGGTGGCCATCTTTGGGCTACATTGGGCTACATTGGGCTACATTTGGGCTACATTTGTGCTCTAACATTTATATAGCCCAATGTAGCACAATATATATTTTTTTGAAAGTTAATTTTCGTAAAAACCACTTGAGTATAGCAAAGGCACATCGGGCTACCAGTCCCTACAATTTTTCCCATTTTTTTTTAAAATTCATTTTTTTTGTAAATTTTTTTTTTGCCTTGGAGCACTCCCGGTGCGCGCCCCGGTGAGCGCCCCGGAGAGCGTACTCGTTTGAAGCGCCCCGGTGAGCGAACCGGGAAGCGTGCCGTTAGCGCCAATGTCGCAAACGAAAACATGATCGTGACGTATCGTGTAGCCGCGTCCGCGTGATACGCACGGCGTAAACGCACCCGGAAGCATTCGACGCGCTTACGCGACGCACCCCTGGCCGCGCCCCGGGGCGCGTAGCGTAAGCGCGTCGGGTCATGTGACCTGAAAATAAAACTTTTGATTGGTTCACAACAGTTTTGTTTTCCAAATGATGAAAGACCCCAACTTTTTTCCTCATTTTCACTTCGTTGTTTGAGTGAAGAAGACCTGCATTCTGTGAGAAATGGCTTCAGTAATAGCAGCTGCAGGTGCATCTGCACCACCACCACCTCCACCACCACCACAAGGACCACACAAGACCACATTGGTGATCATGAAGAAGAGGAGGACGAAGAGGAGCAGGAGGAGAGGCAATATCTGCCTGAGGACAATCCCCCATACAAACTCAAAGAACATTTCATTTGGGAGTTTTTCAAGATGCCAAGAGGTGCCAAAAAAGTAAATGCAGCAAAGGTGACTTGCCTCATCCATGACCAAGAACTGTCAAGAGGGAACCCAAACAAGAAATATTCGTTTGGGAACCACACAATGATAAGGCATGTGCAGAGGAAGCACCCAAACAATTATTCAAGAGCAGAAGTCAGGGAACTGACCAAGAACCCTCCCCACACTTCTACTTCAAGCACCTCAAACCAACCCACTCCATCGGGTGCAGAGGCTAGGGAGATGGTCCCTAATGTCCAAACCAAGTTTTCAAAATTTAAATCTGTTTGCATATATTGCAACAAAACAATATCATATGGTCAGCAGAGCATCACTTTACTTAATCGAGCTGCAGACAACCATCACTGCAGCAAGCAACTTTGATTTTTTTCTATTTTTTTGCTCCAGTTGAGCTGTTTGCAATTCCCTGTCTTTTGTTTCACCCCAGAAAAACTACCAAAAAAATATAAATTGTTCTGAAAATCCCCCAAAAAAATGTTCCAAAAAACAAAACAAAAAATATAAAACAACAAAAAGAAAAAAAACAGTTCTTTTCAGAACTACCTCCAATTTATATGAAAATGCTACATTTTTTAAAAACTGTCTTTCTTTTTTCCCAAATGGTACGCTCCCCGGTCCGCTCCCCGGTGCGCGTATCAGGCGCTCCCCCCGCGAAAATCGAAAAAAAAAATAATAATTTTATGCCCCACGGGGCCCTTTTATGACCCCCACATCAAACCTAGGGGGTCAGGGGGGTCTACCCCTGCCCCCTTATGGTCATTTCCCCCTTTGTTTTTGCCACCTCTTGTGTCTCGATCCTACCGAGACACAAGATGGCGGCCGCTCCGGACTGTTTGGAATGTTTACAGACACCTAAAAGCCAATCAGCTCTCTGTGCGCAAGTCGCGTGGCGCGCCCGGAGCGCTCCCCGGAGCGCGTACCGGGGCGCTGCCACAGATATATATATTTTTTTAAACCTAAATTACTCAAAATCCACTGGAGCACATATCTTGAGACATAACAAAGGCACATCGGGCTACCAGTCCCTACAATTTTGCCAAATTTGGTGTAAATCCATTCAGCCGTTCGGGCTAAAAGTGAGGTCGACCGCCCTATGGAAATTAACATGGGGAAAACGCGTTTTGGGACACCCCTTTTATCTCGGCCCCCGCTTGACGCATCCCCCCTAAACTTTCAAGGAAGGACCGGAGCTCGACGAGGCCATTTTGAGGAAATTTTCAGGCAGATTCCTCAACCGGCGCCAAAGTTATTCCAAATAGAATTTTGAGATTTAACATTGAAAAAAATCCTAACTATAACTACCTACTGGTGACCGCCAGTAGGTAAAATATATATCTATACTACTATTATAAAGGAAGAACTTTGAACCTTTGAGGCGGGTAAACTCGGGAACCACAGCGCCAATCCACACACCCGATACATCGTTGTAATCGTCAGGGTGTGCAGATGGACATAGGCTATATAAACGTAATAAATATACGTTATTTAAAAAATTTACCGAAAAAAAAAAAAGTAGTCCCTTGGAAGAAGCGCCGGCCGCGACGTGCGTGCCCGACGTGAGGAGCGCGGGGAGGAACGGCATCCAGGAGCGCGAGGAGGACCGGCGGACATGGCGCGGGGAGGAGCGGTGAGGAGCGGCGGACAGGCGGTGAGGAGCGGCGGACAGGCGGGGAGGAGCAGCGGACAGGCGGGGAGGAGCGGTGAGTGGCGGATGAGGTAGGTTATTTATTTATTTATTTAGGAGCGGTGAGCGGTGAAAAATGAAGCAAAAATGAAATTCATGAGCAAGAGGAAGCAAACAGAGCATTACAAAAGTGAGCCAAACGTCGCATTACAGGCGGAAAAAGTTACGTGTGCAGGTTACAAAAGCGTACATCGTGAGCAAGAGGAAGCAAACAGAGCAATACAAAAGTGAGCCAAACGGTGCATTACAGGAGGAAAAAGTAATGTGTGCAGGTTACAAAAGCGTAGAAAGTAAACATAGAGGTATAGGAGGAAAAAGTGACGTGTGCAGGTAGCAAGAGGAAGCAAACGGAGCATTAAAAAAGTGAGCCAAACGGTGCAGTACAGGAGGAAAAAGTTATGTGTGCAGGTTACAAAAGCATAGAAAGTAAACATAGAGGTATAGGAGGAAAAAGTGACGTGTGCAGGTAGCAAGAGGAAGCAAACGGAGCATTAAAAAAGTGACCCAAACGGTGCATTACAGGAGGAAAAAGTTACGTGTGCAGGTTACAAAAGCGTACAAAGTAAACATAGAGGTATAATACTGCAATATATGGAGGAAGGCTCCGGGGGATCCACGGACAACGTCGGGGGGGCGGGGGCCCTGAAGCCTAATTGCTCCCAGACAACGTCGGGACGGGCTGCTAGTATATATATATTTGTACATATATCACGCTCACTGGGGTGTCCAAGAATTGAGCAGCACTCGAGCCACAAACCGCTTGTTCCCCATCAAGCCTTTATTTGGTACAAACAGCTTGCATTATCCAGTCCATTAAAAGCAGCAGACCGCTGCCTGACGCGTTTCGAGATCAACTCTTCCTTAGAGGCAGTAGCGTTCAAAAGAGGCATGGAGGGCTGCAGCTTCCTGATATGCAAAATCGTGGGTCCTGATTGGTCCACTCTGCATGAGTCACATGTTGCAGTCTGGGAGTTGCAGTCCATAATATTTCCTCAGATAGATGCCCCTTTCACATAAATGCTCTGATAAAGCCCTCAGTGAACCCCGGAATATGCGTCTGTTTTTATCCATGATTCGTACTCCACATTAGAGTCTCGTAACATCAGGCTCTGTGACCCCTTGTTTCTGGGGTGGTGCCGCTCGATGGCAGGACCGCCGCCTCTAAGGGACACCCAAGAGGGCCACAACACCCACCGACACCACACCCAGTCCCACCCCTCCCTTGCACCCCGACCAAAGACATTCCACATCAGCTACACCTAAACATGTACAAAATATTCTGCCTGATGTCGCACAATCACAGCTGGTGACATGCATGTGTCATTACAGAAATGAGCATCACACATTCACTTTCAAAACAACCAATGAAACTTTATTGAAATGAACACTGAAATTAAATGAAGACATATGGCGGCTCCCCTCGTGACAATCTGTAGATCACAGCTTGCAAGACAAAAAACATGATGAGAAAGTGTGTCCTGCAAACATCAAAGGACAGGGAGAGAGCAAAGGAGAGAGAGCGAAGAAGAGAGGGGGAGCGAGAGATAGAGAGAGAGGGGGGAGAGAGATAGTGAGTGCCACCCCTGTGCACACAGGCCACACTGCTCATCTGCTGCCACCGGTGTGTCTCCAACCACTTGCTGGTATGTATAGCAGTACACCAGGTCAGACATCAGAGTCAGAGCCGTCATCTGAAACAGAGTCCAGAAACATGACTTGCACTGTACACACACTTAAACAAGACAACATCTCCCGCTCATGCACACCCAGACAGAGGCACCCCAGCCCCTTCCGACGCCCATCGGAGCATACCCGCCCATGCACACCCAGACCTCACTGCTCACCTTCTGCCACCGGCATGTAGACAGGAGGTCCCACCACGTACCGCTGCAAGCCACAAGCCCGGGGCCCATGCACATGGCACCCTCCACACCATGCAGCCATTTTGTGCAGACCGCCAGGTCTCATGTCTGGTGCTGGGTCTTGATCACTCCATGGGATAGGACATACCAGTGCACCTGGCACAATTGCAGGCTGCACACCCGCTCAGCCCAATGGGTGCTACTAACTCTGTGATCCCGGAAGCGAGGCCACGTGGCGGTAGGCCCACGCTGCCCAATGGCTCTGGCCTACACTCCGGTCCAGCAGGGCACACAAAACCTGAGCTGTCTGGACCGCCGGTACGGGCATCATCACAGGCTGCACACCCGCACAGCACTTAAGGTGCCCCTACCTCAGTGCACCGAAAGTCACTGTCACGTGGTGGGGTGCCTGTGCCGGCTACAATGCTCTGTGTGCCATTAACCCTGTTCAACCCCAGTCAGCGTCCCGTGGTGGTGTGCCTGTGCCAGACGCAATGCTCGGTGTGCCACTAACCCTGTTCAACCCCAGTCAGTGTCCCGTGGTGGGGTGCTTGTGCCAGTCGCAATGCACTGTGTGGTAGGCCCGTGTCAGCCACAAGGCCTTCGGGTGCTACCAACCTGGTACTACACCAGGCAGCTCCAAATGGTGGTGGGCCCGTGTCCGCCGCAAGGCCTTCGGGTGCAACCAACCCTGTGCGCAGCTAATCATGGGCCCTAAATGATTGAGCACCGTTCTGCGTCTGTAATCCAGTCACCACCGGCAGAGGGGAATGTGACATTGTCGGCCCCTTATATTTGCAGGGTCACATGGCCTGTGACGCCTGTGCCGGATGGGTGTGGAGTGTGTGCAAACCATCCCTCAGGGAGTGGTTGTGACATGCTGACAACTAGACCAGTGACCTGCACGCCCCCTGTGAGCACTCCTGCGATGGGTAGCAATGAGGCCCCCCCTCAGAGTGTTAGCAGAGTGGTCTGACCTGACATACGCCAGAACAGCGCAGGGCTTGCAACAATGACTCATGGGCTCTGGGTGTGATTCAGTCTATGTCCGGACAAGAAAGTGGCTGATGCGTGTGTCCATGTTGTCCACGGGACCCGTTACACAAATTGCTATGTAGCACCCTCTAACTGGCATCCCACAGGATGAGCATCGTTGACGCAAGGGAAATCACTGTCCCTACATTCATCCACACATACATACATGAATGTTGAAAGACATGACACAGCAGTGCATCACTGGATGTTATTTGCACAGCCAGTGCAGTTCTGCAGCTGGAGCGGTGCAGTGCAATGTTGAGCACACTACACAATATGGGCCCATGGAGGGCCAGCCAGAGTCCATCCGGGGAGGACAAGTACTGCGGAAGAGGAAGGGTATAGTCCGCAGTCAGATCGCCGTGTCATTGGGCATCAAACAGGATGTGGCAGTCCATGTCGCTGTCCAAGGTGAGTGCATCTGAGTGAATCGAGGGTCAGTGGAAGGTCATGAGGCCAGGTGCGGGTCCAAGCAGAAACAGGCCAAGTGGCGGAAATGAATGCCATTCAGTACTTCTGATCATAGGCACATCCACGACCTCGTCCCCGGTTAAGTCCTCTGTCCCACCTGTGGGTGTTGCTGCACTGGCTGCGGCACTGTGTGCCACTGACATATTAGAGGCCGGAGGAGGATTGTCGGCCAGCCTGTGTCCCACTGACACATCAGGTGCCGGAGTGGATAGACCAGCCACACTAGGAGGTATTGAAACACCAGGGGGTGGTGATGTGGATGGTGTGGGGGTAGTAGCGTTCATCATCGCCACGCCTTGTAGCAGCAATGCCATGATGAGGATCTGCAGGGCATGGTAGATCCCAACTACATTCCGCTGATGTGCAGTGGTGGCTGCCTTCCTTTCTACCTCCATCGGCACCATGTCCTCCATGAGCCTCCGCATGTGTGCCAGTTCACGGCTGGTATCGCTGAAGCCAGTCTGAGCAGACAGGTGTTCTTCTCTCCATGTCATGACTCCAGCAATGTCAGTCAGGGCTCATTGGAGACCATGGAGCTGGTATTCACACCCAAGGATTGCGTCAAGTTTGGTTGCCATGATGCCGAAGCCCAACCGTACCTGCTCAGCCGTCTCCCTATGGCACTCCAGCACACGGCATTGGAAGGCCATCTGTTGTTCCTGGGGGTCTTGGGAGAGTGCCAGGACTGTGGGTGCCTCCTGCTGGGAGGTTTGGGTAGTGGGTGGGGTCTCCTTGATGCAGCTGGGCTGCCCTGATCGTGGAGGTGAGTGGCGGATGAGGTCAATGATGTCTTGGATGGTTTGGATGTCGATGCTGGTGTTGTCCTCCTCGTCATCAGTGAAGAGTGACTGGGACTGCTCTGCAGGAGGTGTTGATGGTACCCCTGCGATGTGAAGGGAAACGGTGTATTACAATGTCTCCACATATATGTAGCTACATGGTACATGTTCACATTCAGACAGCATGGCATTGTACATTGTGACAGTCTGTAGATCTGGGCGAGGACCCAGAGTCATTGTGGGTGTGCACTGTGCTCTGCTTGATTGTGCATGTGTGCCATAGTGCCCATCTCCACCCATCCCCCCAGTACCTGGTGGTCACTCACCCTGTTGCGGTTGTGTTGTGTCCTGTCGAGCAGTGTTCAATCCCCGACTCTGGCCACAGTCTCCACACAGATGACCGTCAACACCAGCTCCTCCATGTCATTCAGCACGAGCTGTGGCCCTCCAGTCTGCGTTGCTACCTTCTGATTGGCGGAGAGTTTCTCCTTGGTCTACCGCTTGATGTCATTCCATCGCCTCTTGACCTCAACCATTGTCCTCTTGTGCTCCCCGACGGCATTCACCTTGTCCGCGATGTCCCGCCATATACCATGTTTTGTGCCCAATGACACGTTGGAGTTGACGAACAGTTGTTGATGGGGACTATGATCGTGTTCACCTGCTGACTGAACTTTGTCTTCCTCCTCTTCTTGTACTTGCCCTTCCCTGTCCCCGAGGTCCCTGGCTGGTCATCCAGGGGGCGTGTGCGGTTGCGCTCATCCTCTACGTCTGCTCCAGCTGCCTCCATGGGGCTTGGTTGTTAGTCAGTTTGTGTTTTGGTGTTTTTTCTACTTTTGTGGTGATTTTTCCCACCTGCCAGCTGTGTGTTGCAGGCCTGGCGCTGCTTATTGCTTATTTCCTCATCGTGCTTTGGCCCATCGCAGGATTTTTGGTGTTGTGGTTTGTATTTTTGTCTCCATCGAGGTGGTTGTATCACGGACACTGTCCGCGGTTTCGGTAGACTATCGCATGCTACTGCCTTGTTGTGAATTCCACGCTGTCACTGGGTTATTTTCCCGCGAAAGGCTGCGATGTTGAAAGTTGCGTTATGTTACTCTTGCAGTAGTTATCAAACATTCTTGTGAATATACCCCCAAGTGTTTGGACTCTGGTTTGCCTGCTTCTTAATAGTGGTAAATCAGCGTCTATCACGGGCAATAATACCACTAACACAATATAGGGCTCAAAATAGGTCTTAGAAAATTATTCCCATGCTCAACCTTTGGTAGCTTGGCTTCAAGCAGGCAGGCCTAACTTCAAAGACAGATATGTAAAGCATTCAAAAATCCTATTCAGTAAATAATGAAGACACAATTCACAGTAAAAATCCAAAATCAATTTATAAAAATAGGAAATATTTTTATCTTTAAAATGACACCAAAATGAAAAAAAATCCAATGTAGGGAATGGAAGATATATGAATTTCTAAAGATTTAGCACTATATAGCACCTATTTGCTAAGGGTGGGAGGAGCTGGCGCAATGCCTCTACGCGTAGGTCCCCCCTCTTAAATGCTTTAAAAATACTAAAAAGAAGGCACTTACCTGTGTTACTGCTGCCTTTCCTGCCTGGACGCTCTCCTTCCCGCTCCTTGCTGCCTCGCATCCTTCTTCATTGGAAAAACCATTATTTTGTGCATCTTGTGCAGACGCATGCGCACACGCAGTACGTACAACGTAGTGTTTTTTTAATTAAAAAGCATGTGAGAGGAGCAGGAAGGAGAGCGGCCAGGCAGGGGAGGCGGTAAAAACACAGGTAAGTGTCTCCTTTTTAGTATTTTTATCTTTTTTCTGAAGGGGAGAGAGAGTTTCTAACTCCGCTCCCCCACGGAGGCAGACTTTTGCCTATCTCAGCGTTTACCACGGAGGCGGAGTAGGCAAAGCTCTGCAAACTACGCTGGTGGAGCGGAGTTACCCTCTCAGGGTTACTATTGGAACACCTGGTCATGCTACACCAGCACAAAGTCAAAGTTTCAGGCCAACCGTGATGAAGCCCTGTACAGCTACCCCTTTGCATCAGGTTTCGGTCAAAGTTTTTACCTTCTGACTTAAAAACGTTTCTGGAGCTTTTCTTCCCAGGGTCCCTCGAACCTCTCAACAAGTCTGGCTTCTGTGAGGGTTAGCTGACTTGCCTTGCGATGAGCTCCCGGTCAAACCTATGGAAGTCAGACCTCCCGAGTTTTCCACTGGGCTGAACCAGAGATCCAGGCCGGCTCGCTGTTGAAAGTGGGCGGCTTGTGTCTTACAGTTGGTCATGGTCACCTTTTCTACGTTCAGACTTTGAGAACTTTACAGAGCTTTTTTTCTCACAGGGTTCCTCTTTGCTTTTCACCAGGCTAGATTTGGTGGGGTTTGCCACCTTTGTTACAACCAACTCTTGATCAAGCTCAGGAAGTTGGACCTCTGGTGCTTTTCACCGGCACCAACATGAATGGCCAGATTGACTCAGTTCACTTATGGAGCTCCAAACTTCTTTAAACTCCTGGAATTTCTTCTTGAACTTTCCCTGAGGGTCCCAAAGTGTCTAAAATTAGATCCAAGGGTCTGGAAGCTCCAATATAGTCCTTGAAAGTTTGGGACTTCAATTATAACATCCTACTTGGATAAAACCCTCACAAATCCACTGGCCACACTGAATCTCAACAAAACTAACAACAGCCCTACCCACATACCAGGAAATATCTTAGATATCATCTTGTCTAACTCCCCATCCTCACATGCAAAGCCCCTAAGTCAGTTAACTGGTCTGACCATGCAATTATCGACTTCCAACTACAGGGCCCGAGAGAACCACAAAGGCCTATTCAGCGTAAACAATATCTATACAGGTGATGGCATGAAGTCAACCCAGTTACTTTTGCTTCTACCTTCACAACCACTTATGACTTACCACATAGCAACATGGAAGAAAGCATAGCTCACCTCAACAAGTCTACCTTAGCTGCCATCGATCTGATTGCCCCACTAAAAGCGGGTCCCACCAAACCCAGACCAACTTAGGCAGCCTGGTTCTCCTCAGAACTCCACAAGGAAAAAAAACCATGCAAAAACCTTGGAAGGAAATGGCGCAGCACCCACCTCGCAGCCAATAAAGAAAAGTAAGTATAAAGTCGCTCTCACTTTCTACCATAAAAACATTAAGCTTGCCAGAAAAACCCACGTAGCCCAACAACTCACCCAAGCTAAAAACACCCCTAAAGCCATGTATCAAATTCTGAAACTTTCACCAACCCCAAAGCATGCAAATCAGAAGAAGGCCTCTCCCAATTACTTTGTGATAAAATAAGCGACTCTTTCATACAGAAAATTTAAACCATATACAACAAAATCGCCTCAACCAGGTCCCCCCCTTCTGTAGGCACTCTCACAGCCCCCCTCCCAGTTATACACTAAAAACAAAAACGATGCTGAACCTCCCCCCTGAAACACTAATGTGCAAAATAAAATCTTTATCTTTGCTTGATGTCTTACCTGCTAGGATCTCTGCATCTTTTGCCACACTACTCTCAGACTCCATCTGTTCCTTACCGAACCAATCTCTTGAGGAAGGATACATACCCCCCTCATGGAGGAAAAACAACAAAATCACTATGGACAATCTCTTAAATCTCCGCCCTATCGCCCTCCTACCTCATCTGAGCAAAGTCATGTAAAAACATGTCATCAAACATCTATCTGACCATATCAAAGCAGCTGGCTACTTGGACCCCGCCCAATCGGGTTTCCAACCCAAATACAGCACAGAATCGGCCCTGGTGGCCGTTATCGATACCATCAGGATTGCCCTAGATCGGAATCAACCCACCCTTCTAGTGCTGTTAGACCTCTATGCCGCTTTCGATACGGTCGACCATCAGACTTTGCTCAAGAGAATAAGGGAGGCAGCGATAGGGGGAGTGGCCCTTAAAAGGATGGCTAGATTCCTGTCTAATCGTTCCAAGACCATTAACCTTGGCCCATACCGGTCCAAACCACAAGAACTAACCAAGGGGGTTCCCCAGGGATCATGCTTAAGCCCAACTATGTTCAACATCTACATAGCCCCCTTGGCAGCTCTATTAAGGAACCACAGGTTCATCCCAATATCCTACGCGGATGACACCCACCTCACCTTCTCCTTTAACAAAGCTTCACAGACAGCCCAATCCACCTTCTCCTCTGGCATGCTGGCAATCTCACAATGGATGGAAAATGACTTCCTCCAGCTGAATGCCGGGAAAACAGAGGTCTTGCTCTTCGGAGACAGCCAGCTTCTGTGGACTCCTCACTGGTGGCCTCCAGAACAGGGGAAAGCCCCAACCCCAGCTACCACAGTTAAGAACCTGGGAGTGCACCTCGAGCAGACACTCACCATGAAAAAGCATGTAACTCACACTGTGGGCTCATGCTTTCACGTATTAGGCCTACTGAGGAGAGTCTTTCCCTATCTTCCCGGCATAGTGAGAAAAACCTTGATTCAGTCCTTAGTACTGAATAAGCTGGACTATTGTAACACCTCATTGATTGCAGCCAACAAGGTCTCACTAAACCGCATACAGATGATACAAAATACTGCTGCACGTTTAATCTTAAATGCCCCCCACAGATCAGCCTCACCCACCTCCTTCACCAGCTACATTGCTTGCCCATACGAAAGCGTGCGAAGTTCAAGATCTGCTGCCTAACACACAAAGCAATATGGTGAAATGGACCCTCCTACTTGGCAGAGAGGCTCCACCACTACACCCCCCACCAAGCTCTACGATCAAGCTCTAAATCCCTACTTAAGATCCCCAGAGTAAAAAAGACGCAAGCAGGAGGTAAGACCTTCTCACTTCAAGCACCACTAATATGGAACCAACTCCCTATCACCTTAAGACAATGCCCAGACCACCAAAAACTTAGGAAAGCCCTGAAAACAGCTCTATTCTAGACTAGTCCACTGCAATTGCCTCTGCTGCATATCCCGAGCGCAGAGGAACCCTTCTGGGGGTTATTCAAGCGCTATATAAGACTGTAAACTAATCTAAACTGGTAGTACTCCAGGCTGAGGATTGTTGGTGGTGATGGTCCAGGTGAGTTCTGTTAACGTGTAGCTTGCAGGGAGTCTACTTTTTAGTCCTTTTCAAGCAGGTTTAATCCACAGGGCTGTAGTTCCAGATTGTTCAGAATGGTGCAGTAAGTCAGAGTGCAGGGCCTGGATAGTGCAAGTCAAACTTACATCATGGATACTTCTACTTCTGTAGTTTCAAGCAGCAGATCTGAGAGGCACTGGCCCTCACAGATACTTATTCAGTGTACCCAGGATAACACAGGGGGGCACTCTTGTCCAATGAGGTGCAGGACGACACCCCAGAGCATGACTATTTCCTCCAAAGTGTGACACAATGGTCTCTCAGAAAGCATTATTTCTCCAAAGTTCAAAATGGCTGAAGTTCCAGCAGAGAGGCAAGAGCGACTAAACCCACCTCCAGGATGGCTCATCTTCATATTCTCCCTCCCCTTGGCATCTGCATATTCCTTCTTTAAGCCTGCCATCTGACTGGGTTAAAAAAGTATAGGTGTTATTGAAACTGGTTTCTCCTGCCTGTCTCCTCTTTCTATTGAAGATTATTGGTTACCTCATCAAAGCAGCCACTTAACTTTAACCAATCAGGACAGAGCACTGGAAAGCTGAAATCTGGCTTACTGACAAGTACGTTTTATACATTTGTAGAATGCCCAACTCCCCCAATGCCCCGTCTGGATCTCTTTGACAAAATCATTATAAATAACATTTGTGCCACATAAAATTGTCCTCAACCAGCCTTCAGTCCATGTCCTTGACTTTCTGGTCAGTGGAGTAAGAATCACTCTCATTGTATACAATATTGTTATAAAGTGGTAATCTCTGAAGATAGACTGACTGATACCCGAAAGGTCAGCAACTGCACCAAAATATCTCTGCTAGGCCCAGAGCAGACCTGCCTACTGCCATGCAAAAATCATGCTTAATTATTTCCTCTGTATGCCTGGCCACTCAGCTCCATAGTGGATTAGCGAGCTCTGCCAATGTATGGTGCCTTGCAATAAGATCATGCAGATTAACAGTTCCTGTTCAGGGGGAAGGCTGTCACTGTTAGTATAAAGTAATACTGTTTCTAAACTTTTGTTTTTCTCTCTTCTAAATTATCTGTAATTTAATGTGCAAGACAGTAGAAAAATAATTTCACCCCAGGCCATCTCATAGGAGTTAAGAGCATTGAGGGTACCTATTGGACCTGGCATTTTTTGGCGTGGTTACCCCTGATTTTTTGCCTCTACCAACGCTATTTTTGATGCTGTAATGGATTGCGTTTTGCAGGCTAAGATGCTTTAGTGACTTTGCCACTGCTGATCAGTGTCAAAGTGCAAGTGCTCCCTGTTTCAAGTGTTATGGTAATTGGTTGTCCGTAATTGGTATGTTTGTCTTACTAGTAAAGACCCTAGTGAAGTGCACAAGTGCGCCAGGGCTGGTAATGCAAATGCTACTAGTAGGCCTGCAGCACTAGTTGTCCCACCCACAAAAGTAGCCCTAAAAAGAGATCACAGGCCTGCCACTGCGGTGACTGCACTCAATTTGTTAACTGCCTTGTTGTCCTGACAAGTGCACCCACTTGCCAGGCCTTACCCTTCCATTTTTATGCATATCAGACACCCCTATAGTAGGCCCAAGGTACCTCCCTGGGCAGGGTGCAGTGTATGTGAAAGGTAGGACATGTACTGAAGTGTGTACCATGTCCTGACAGTGAAATACTGCCAAATTCGTTTTTCACTGTTGCAAGGCCATCTTGCCCATAGGACAGAATGGGGAATACTGTGTCAGATGTTTCCAGCATATCTTCCCATAGGCATAAGATGGAGAGTGTGCTTGAACTCAAAATTGAATACATCTTTTTGTGAAGATGGTTTTTAAATTGTTGTTTAGAAACCACGCTTTTAGAAGTGGCTTTTTTCTTGTCTTAAACCATCCTGTGTGCTTCTGCCTGGTTGTGTATTGACTGTCCGGGTTTAATGTGACAGGGTCTGGGAAGTATCCTGACCCCAGGGAGGAGTAGGTGAGACAGCAACAGGTTGGCCTTAACTTGATGTGGGGGGAGGAGTAGCCCCCTGGATGTGAAGAGAGCTGTGTTGCTGCCACAGAAGGATGGCTCTACCTCCTGCAGAGCGTCTGGGCCCCAGACCCTCACTATCAAAGGAAGAAGGTGTGCACTGGCAGGAAGACACCAATGGTCTGGTTTGGACCGGGCTCAGAGCCCCCTGAACACAAAGACTTCAAAGGCATTTAGGGGTATAAATGTGAGAGCTGAAACCCCTGAACTCAAGACTGAACTCAAGCCTGAATAAGGATTGAAACTACTTTGTGATCAACCCCTGCCAAAGAAGAACAGCTGAAGAGACTGAAGAGAAGGACTGCCCTTGCTTTGTGTTCTGGGGCTGGCCTGCAGTTTGCTGATTTGACTAAGGAGAAGACAAGGGACTTTGCCGTGTGCTGTGTCCCCCTACTTGACAGGACTTTGCTGTGTGCTGTGTCCTGAAGTAACTCTAAGGGCCCGATGAGAGCAGGTCCCCTGTTGTGGAAACTCAGGAACATCAAAGTTTCCAAATGTGTCTCTTCAACACTTGGTGCATGGTGCTTTTGCACGCCTGAGACTGCTGTGGTCTGACGTACTGTTTACAGGGTGACTCGTGACCGCATTGCCCCCGCAGCATGAATCATTGTCCATGCTGCTGCATTGCTGTTTGTTGTCCGAGCCGTCATGGTAACTGAGGATGTGAATAAGGATCGCTGCCGTTGGCCCTAGCCACAATGTGCTAAAGGATTTTGGGAAGCTAAGGAAGTTGCAAGTTGAAAGGGATCGTGATTGTTTCTCGCCAGGAGGAATCTGCCCAAGTCACAGAAGAAGAAGGCAGCACCTTAACCCATCTGACTACAGCGTCGCCAAGCACCGGAGATGCAAAATCATCTGGACCGCCCAGTAGGACGTCTGTCGAGTGGGAAGAGAGAGAGAGAGAGGCAGCGTATTCCCCAGGTAATGCATGGACTCCGGTCGGGACCCCCAAGCGTGAGTGGTCTGGGGAGGCGTACAGGAGGAATACAGGAGTGCTCCGATGTCTCTCCCGTTGCACCGCTGTAGACGCACTGAGTCCCCGAGCAGCCAGTACCTTCCCAGCAGTACCAGGGCCACCCCTTTAAGTTCATGACCCCTGTCTCTGTTGTTGGGGCCTAGTGGTGCCCAAGCTGATCGCGCAGATTGGCTTCTAGCCTGATTCTTGCATTACGAGCTGCATTATTCTTGCATTATTCTTGCATTACGAACTGCATGACTCTTGCATTATGAACCGCATTATTCTTGCATTAAAAACTTTAATAATCTTGTATTACGAACTGCGTAGCATTGCGTTAGGTCTGCATTAGATCATCGTTAACTGGTCATTAATACTGCTAGAACCCGACAAGTGATTGTTGGCCTAATAACCGGCCCAGTGAAATATCACGAATACCCATATGGTGGATTATTTTTATCATTTGGTCTCATCGTATTTCTTCTTGGTAAAGATCCTGATATTTTCCTAAATTAGTGTGGTGTCCATTTGTGGTGTTATCACTGTGTTACTGGGAGCGTGGTTGCAAATACTTTACCCATTGACTTGGAAATAAGCTTGGCTGCTTGTGCCAAGCTACCGGGGGGTGAGCAGGGGTTATCTAAGAGTGAGTCCCTCCTTTCCCTGACTAGAAGCAAGGGTCCCTATTTGGACAAAGGTACCTACCTCAGCCTACTAAAGACCCCCAGTTCTAACAGTACCTATGAGATGGAGGTCACATCACCATCCATCAACGTCCTCTGGATGTCATATTTTGAGGTTGATATAAACAGGAAGTAAGGAAATAGGGACTGACAAAAAAACGTTCTGGATACAGCAGAGCTCTGCATTAACTGCATTAAACCATTGTCTCTTGAGGGTTTTCCACCCAGTTCTGATCTGTGTTTTATGATGCTTGAGACACTTTGCCCTTAAGCCTTCATAACTTTTTCCCACAAAAAGTGTGCAGGTCAAATATTTGTTCTTTATTATAACATATGTGGTATTTTAAATGTACCCAGGGTTTTTGGATTCTCTTGTAGGGAACCTATAAAATAGCCCAAATTTAGCAAACATTTGGCTTTTGATGCAATAATGGGAAATTCAACAATAGCATATTGATGGATTTATACATGCCATTCTAGGTAGACCTTGAATGATATTTTTATAATTCTTCTGGCAGGAATTATTAGTTAATTACTTCATGCAATGTTAACCTATGTGACTGGGGTTCTGCAATGGGGACAATGAACTGGGCAATTTTTCCAACACCACAGCTTATAAAACATATTGTATGAGGAGCCTGCCTATATCTGCAGGAACCCTCCCCCCACCCCTGGAACACCTGGGTGAGACTTAAGGGGCTCTAAATATGTCAACATATTACAGATCCTCACTCCACAGATCGTCTAGCACACATTTTGGGAACCAATTTACTGCAATGTGGGAAGCAAAATGTGCAATTTCACTAAGCCCAAGTCATATAAAACTTATTTTTATAAGGGTCCTCCGTATAAATACCTGACCCCCACCATTGGGATATCTAGGAGAGAGCCTGGGGGTACCTAATATGATGCAGTATCGTAGTTTATTAATTTATCAGTGCCACAAACACCCCAGTCAAGTTTGGGCACATTTAAAATTTTTAAAGCAATCCTGAAACACAGGGATGCGTTTAAACTGACCTCAGGCCTCAGTTCACACATGCAAGTTTAGAAAGAGCTGCTGGCCACTAGTCTGCAATGCCCTATATTATACTAGAGACGTTAAGGTAGTTTTGATCCCCATGCCCTAATATGCACTAGGCCCTTATAGGGGAGGTCATGCCAATCATAGGGGTACCCTAACCCATAGTGTAGTCTTGTGTATATAGTTGTTTTCACTGTATTCTAAGTGTGTTTTCAGCATAGCACTGGCCCTGGCCTGGTTAGGGAGAGCCTAGGGACATTCAGAGTCAGTTGCCACCAGACCCAGTCAGCAAACAAATGGGGTTACCCAGGGCACAAGGATGTCTTTGCAAAAGATACAAAAAGCAGAAGAGTGCCTGACTATAAGAGGGTCCAGGTGGCCACAGACAAAGGACCCTAAAGGACTCTTAGGTGGTGAGAGACATGGTGCCTAGAAGCCTGCCCAACAGAGTTAGAGATTGAGAGACTGGCCACAAGAAACTTTCATACTCTTTGAGAAAGGGGTACTTAGTGTGTTGGTAACATCTTTAACCTGTATTGCCTGCTTCATATATGCATTCTCTGTTCTATCAAACTTAGTCTGAAGTTGCACCTAGGTCCCAGTCAACCAAAAACAGTTATTTTTTAATAGTGCTTTACTTTTTATAGGTGCTTTTTACATTCACAAATTATTATGTTTGATTCCTTTTATCCTATTCTAATGATCTTAGAGTCTTTTTGCTCATTATTTTTTTTCTCTTGTTTTCTCAATTGGTTTACGGATGATCGTGTATATCATATGTCATCTTCAGGAAAAAACCCTCCTGGCACGACTCCTAGTGGCCCACCATACTCGGCCCAGCTCCGACTCTCTCCAACCATACATGCAACCTCGGAGTCATCGTGGACAGCCAAACAGCCATGAAGAACCAATTCAACCCCATCTCCTCCTCCTCTTTTCACATCCTCCACAAGATTTTCCAATGGATCCCCATCTATACCAGGAAAAGAGTCACCCAAGCCCCAGCTGCCTTGACTATTGCAATGCACTCTATGCTGGAACCACCAAGCAACTACTTAACCATCTCTAGACAATTCAGACACCACAGCAAGACTTATCGTCAACCTCATCTGGAGAACCAGCACTTTCCCCCACCTGAGAGCCTTCCACTGGCTTCCCATACAGGAAAGATGCCTCGTCAAGCTCCGGACTCCGGGCCCTCCTACATCAACCACCATTTGATGTTCCAAAGACCCACTATGGAACTACCCTCCGCCTCCCTCGCCTTGGCCCAGACAGCCCGCATCTGCCAGAACCACTGCAGAGGTTGCTCCTTCTCCTACCGGAAACAACCTCCACCTGTTCACCTGCTTTTCACTTGAAGAATTCAGGAAGAAGTTCAAGACACGGCTCTTCAACCAGTGATGTTAGGACCTAGTGTCTGGAGACCCCCAGGCTGACAAGTTGCGCTTTTCAAGAATCCTGTGATTGATTGATTGATTGATATTGTATAGTTTTCTTGACTTTGAAATTGTTGGTACTACTTGAACTGAGCATATATTTCCCCCAGGATTACCTACCCAGATTGTGTTAAATAGGCTGGGTCAGATCGCCCGTTCCCAAACTAATAACCCAATTTCTGATATTTTACTGAACTTTCAATTAGCCTTTGTGTAACACTTGGAAGAAAAGCATTGCACCATTACATGCACCTCTCCTTTGAGGTAGGCACTGAATATCAACTATCAAGGCACATCAATAAATGTAATTATAAATGTCCCTCTGCAGCACAGGGTATAGATCCTGATTGCACCTAATCTTGCAGATGACCAGAGTAGCTTCCATGGCATGCATTTGGAAACAAATAGATACAGGCGCGTATATATTCACCAGTCCATCTTTGCATTTGGTCATAAGGAGCAATGCATATTTAATGTACCGGCTGCATACAGTATGCACTGTGCTCGCACATTACGCACCATCAATCCGTTAATATGAATCAGGACAAAATTTGTCACCTAATGCAAACCACCATGCAAATGTGACACAGGCATCAGCAATGTTCCTTTCAGCAGTGTTGAACGTGTTGTGACCGACAACACCACAGGTTCCTTCACGTGCACAACCCACTTTTAGCAAATACACCATTGATGCTTCACTGAATTCTGTTGTATATAAATTGTGTGCTAGTTGGTTGCAATCATTTGCGTGACAACATATGTTTCAGGAGTTTGAGCTGATGTTTTATTTATACAGCAACATTGTAGGTATTGTGGGGCATATTACCAAGCAATAGCGATAATTATCGCTATTGCTTGGTTAGAGACAAAAATTTACCGCAGCGCTGCGGCGATTTTTACCGCAAATAAACCTTGGTATTACCAAGGTTTAACGCAAATGCGGTAAAAATCGCCGCAAAGCATGAATATCGCTGAAAAGTCAGCGATATTCATGCATTAGCGAGCTAATGCTCTTAGCCATGTTATCCACCTCCCATTGGATAACATGGCTAAGAACTGCTCAGGGCAGGTGTTAGCTTTTGGAGATATTCCCGCTTAGCGCGAATATCTCCAAAAGTTGGTAATAGGAGATAGCGATGTTAGCGACTGTTTTCAGTCTCTAACATCTTGGCACGCCCACTTTGCATCTCATTAGTGATAAATATCACTGACATGCAAAGTGGGGCCCAAGATGGTCGCTATCTCCTACTAGCTGTCGCTAACTGGTGTTAGCGGCAGCTAGGTAATAGGGAGATAATTTTATCTCCGCTTTCTTGGCTTTTAAAGCCAAAAAAGCGGAGATAAACCCCCTTGATAATATGCCCCTGTGTGCTTCCGTCCCTTCCAAAAACTATTTTTTTTAAATTGGACTCATGGGAAATAAACTACATATTTTCGTAAGTCAGTAATAAGCAACAAAAGCGAAGAAATATATTTGAGAAGATCAATTTGTACAAATAAAAACACATTATTGAAGCACATAACACAATGTGAGAAACATTATATGAAGGGGAAATATATTGTGCCGCATTTGATTATTTCAGTGGCCATAGCAAAAGGGCACATGGCATTTTTTTTTCTTCACATTAATTTAATGTAGCCTGCTTCAGACGTTGACTAAAAGTCAATATACTTCTCAAGCCAATCGAATTCCATAATACATTTTTGGAATAAATATGCTGATGTCTTTATTTCACTAAATGCTGTGACATGATATTTTCGGTAAATTACAATAGGAAGAGGTAGTTTGACAACATAATAATTTCGAAATGTCACCCAATATAAATTAGCATTGTGGAGGGTGCCCTCTAGCAATCCCTGCATGTACATTTTCTCATTTTCCGTTACTTATGGAAAAGAAACATCATGATTTCAGTGCTTTATGATAGGTTTCTAATTTATATGTAAGCGCCACACTCCAGCATCGAAATGAGAAACAAAAAAAAAGGTTATCTGGCCCTGGGCAATCCAGCTGTAGCTGCTGCAAGCACTGCAACTAGCCACTGTGGCTCTTGTCTCAAACATACAAATTGTACAGATGATGCGCAGTTTCAGTTAATTATTCTGAAAACCATTAGAGATTACACCTAAACTCGGAATAATAACGAGAGGAAATGTATAAATAAAGGCCAAGCAATTTGTGACTAATTTCCAGATATATTGCGAGAAAATATTAGTACATGTATATTCATAGATAGCCATATTTAAACTACCACGCTGGGAGCCTAGGTGCGTGTAATGTAAACCAGTGTTGGCATTCTTACTGCTTTTATTCCATTTCCCGAATAGAAAAAGAGATTAAGCATGCAACATTCAGTATTTTTTTTTTTTTAGTTTAAAAAGCTTTATTAGATCAAATATACTAAGTAAAACATCAGTACAAAGTACAATTCACAATGCAATGAGAAAAGGGAAACACAAAAGTATAAAAGGATGAAGAAACCTGATAAGTACAATATAAGTGTGAATTGCAAAATACAAGTAATCCCCAAGAAAAAGGGAAAACATAATGTATATACTAGGAGAAAGTGCTTTTTTAAAAGTTTTATGAGTAAGATAGAAAAGAGAGAAGGAAAGAAAGAAAGAGAAAGGAAGGGAGAGTGAGAAAAAGGGAGAAAGCATAGAGAACAGAAGAAGAAAGAGAAAATAACATATTAATAACAATAAGGCATATTATGTTACACATCTGGAAAGAAAATCAGTTAAAGGTAACCATAACAAATCTCTTTTTATCAAAATAGAGGTAGTCATTGCATGGGCACGATCAAGTCCATGGTGATGGTATAACAGGTTCCACCATGCAGTATAGGAGATTTTAGAAGTGTCTTTCCAATTTGTAGTAATAAACTGCAAAGAAATAGCTATAAAGAAGTCTATAAATGTACGTACAATATTAGAAACATTCCATATAGGGGAAGAACCACCCAAAAAGATATCAACAATATCAAAAGTGTTATTGGAACCCAAAATTTCGTTCAGCTTGCACCATATGTTTTTCCATAGGGAAATAACCAGGGGACATTGGAAAAACATATGAAATATGTTACTGTCAGGGTGAGAACAAGACCAGCATTTACTAGAGTCTGAGGCTTTAAACTTGAGAAGGTCAGAAGGGGTAAGAAAAAGTCGATTATAAAAGAAATACAGAGTCTGAGTATTGCTAGCTGAACGGGACACAGAGTGAATCCCAGACCAGATGGAATCCCAGACAGGAAAAGAAAATTCCTGTGCTAGGTCCTTCTCCCAAGCAAGTTCGGTTTTGTATTTTGAACGATCTGGGATAGAGCGGGAGAGGATCTTATAGATAGTAGCAGCTTTGTGTGGGGTGGTAAAATCTAAATGAATAGAGTTAGATGGAATGTCATCCGAGAGGGAGTTGTGATGTGAGATAAGAGAAGAGAAAGCTAGCTTAAAATCTGGGAACTGGGAAAAATACGTATTAGATAAATGAAAAGACAAACAAATATCCGAGAAATCCATTAAAGAACCATGGGATAAAAGCTTATCAGCAAGTATAATACCTTTATTAATTCATTCCTTCCAAAAGAGAGCTTTATTATTAATTTTAAGGGAGTTATTATACCATAACGGTGTGAGGGAATGCAAATGAGCCTGAGAAAAAGAGGAGCGAAACAGTGAGAGGGAAAGCGCCCTGGAGACTTTGAAAGTGGGTGAAAGGAAGCGTTTAGGGGGTTGAGATAAAAGAGTGGCAGCGAGAAAGGGGAAGGGCGAGAGTTGTGCCAACTCCAAGGCACTCCATGCAAGAGAAGAGAGGAATGAATCAGATAGAAATGGCCAAATTTGTTTCAGAGTGAAGGAAGATTGAAAACGAACAATGTTCGGAAAGTTTACCCCTCCCAAGTGCTTTGAAAGGTGAAGGCGAGAGAGAGATATCCTGGATTTGCGGTTATTCCGGATGAAACGAACAAGGATACGATTATTTGTATAAAAAAGTAAGCGGGAAGAGAAATGGGTAACATAGAGAGGTAGAAATTAACAATGGGGAGAAGCATCATCTTAATAGTAGACAGTGTACCCCACCAGGATAAAAATAATGGAGACCAACGTTCTATAAGAGCAGAGAGCTTGGAAAGAATATCTTTGTGATTAAGTTTAATAGTATCTTTGATTGAGTTAGCATATAAAACACCCAAGCATTTGATATTAATAGGATTCCATTCAAAGCCCGAGTCCTGAAACATATGTGGAAGACAGTGCTTATTTAGGGGTAAAACTTCAGATTTATCGATATTTAGCTTGTAACCTGAGACAGAGGAATAGTCTTTGAGTAAGGAAAAAAGGGCAGGCAGGGAAGTAGAAGGGTCAGAAATATAAAGTAAAATATCATTGGCGTATGCTGTGAACTTAATATCTAACGATTTAAAAACAAAATCGGAGTAAGAAGTGGAGCACCGGATCTTTTCAAGGAAAGGTTCTAATGCTAAAATAAAAAGGAGGGGAGACAGAGGACAGCCCGGTCTAGTGCCCCTGTGCAAGGGGAAGTAAGAAGACTGGGCACCATTAACCCAAATAGAAGTGGAAGGGGCTGAATAGAGCAATTGAATTAGATTAATGAAATGAGGACTGAAACCGTGCATCGTAGGGCCCCAAACATAAAGTCCCAGTTAACCCTATGAAAAGCTTTCTCAGCATCAAGGTTGATGGCCGCAAGGGGGTCATTCATCTTAGAAGCAAGATTAATAATATTGAGAAGTGCTCTAGAATTATCCGTAATGGACCTACCTTTGACGAAACCGGATTGATTGATATTAATAAGGTCTGGAACAACAGTATTTATTCGAGAGGCCAAAATGTTTGCATATATTTTACAATCTGTATTAATTAAAGAAATGGGTCGATAATTTTTGCAGAGCGAGGGATCTTTGTCTTTTTTGGGGAGTAAACATAACATGGCTTGAGTAAAAGAGCCTTTGGATTCTCCCATGGCGAGAAAAGAAGCTATCAAGGAGGAGAGGTGAGGTATGAGATGTTTTTTAAATTGAAAATAAAAACGAACAGTAAAGCCATCGGGTCAGGAGACTTATCCTTGGGTAAAAGAGTTATTGCTTGTAAAATCTCTTTTTCAGAGATGGGAGCATCCAGTGAGGAGAAATCAAGATCTGTGGAAGAAGATTTAGGTATATTTAGAAAGAAAGAATCTATTTGAGATCGGGATGGAGTCAATTCAGGGGTATATAAAGAGGAGTAGTATTGAACAAAACAAGAAAGAATCTTATCGTCTGTACTATGACGAATACCATGCAAATCAGTCATAACAGCTATGCTAGATTTTTTTTCTTGATTTTTAAATAATTAGCAAGAGATCTACCAGCTTTGTGCGCCCACCATACATTTTAGAATTGAATTTTAAAAGGTGATTACAGGCCGCTTCACAAGAAAATGTATTAAATTGGAGTTTAGCTTTATTAAGAGAAGCAAGGGCTTCTGGGGAGTTAGATGTATAATAGAGATGCTCCAGATCTTTGATCTGTTTAAGAATAGTAGAGGACTTGGATAGGGCTTGCTTTTTTTGCGGGAGACGAAATCAATGATACAGCCTCTAGCCGAAGCTTTAAAAGCGTCCCAAACAAAATGAAACTGGGAAGAGGAGTTAAGATTGTTGTGAAAGAATTTGTCCATAAGTAGAGAAAATTGATCAAAAAATTGAGGATCCAGAAGGAGAGAATTGTTAAAACGCCAGCGACGAGAACTAGGGGTATGAAAAGGCAGATCAATATCAAGAATGACAGGGGCATGATCGGAAATAAGAATTGAACCAATTTCAATATTTGTCATGAATTGAAAAATATGTTGAGTGAGGAAAATATAATCAATCCGGGAGTGTGATGCATGAACAGGGGAAAAAAATGAAAATTCCAGGGTATCAGGGTGAGACAACCTCCAGGAGTCAATTAATCCTCTAGAAGAAATTGCTTTGGAAAAAGACTTTTGCATTTTGTTAGGAATGTATCTGGTCTGAGATCTACGGTCCAGGAAAGGGTCCATTAATTGATTACAATCACCACCAACAATTAGGTCAACATTTGTGTGAGAGGATAAGAGCTTAGAAAAATCATTCAAAAAAGTAAGGTCTATACCATTAGGACCGTAAACATTGCAGAAAGATAAAGCAGATTTATTAACTATAACATCTAAGTACAGCCATCTACAGTTGGAATCCGAGATCTCTTTGGTAAGCTGAACAGACAGTGACTTGTGGAACAAAATCACAACACCATTGTTATTATTAGCTGAAGGCGAACAGAATATTTCTCCCACCCAGAGGAGAGGTCTTTCTGGGAAAGGTGTGTTTCCTGCAACAAAGCAACCTGACATTTTAATCTTGCTAAGTGAGATAAAACTCTTTGCTTTTTCACCGGGTTGCGGAGACCCTTAACATTCCAAGATTTTACTCGAAGACCATTCATTTAAAGATTAGAGAGAAAAGTAAGCATGGAAATAGAGAAAAAATGAGGAAGGAAAGATATACTCAAACCGGATATGAGAAGCTTAGGAGAGGAAGGAGAAACAACTGCAGAAAGAGAAACAATCTTGAAGAAATGGACTATACAGCTACCACAATAAAGAGAGAGAGTAGGTGAGATGTAAAGAAAATAGAAAGAAGGAAGCAAAGTCTAAAATTGAAAGCCAAGGGAAAATGGAAAGAGGAAGGCATAAGTAGGTAACGAATGCCATAAGGAAAAAGCCTGAAGAAATGAAATACAACATGACCACAATAATTAAAAAAAGAGAATAAGAAATATGAAGAAAATTAAGGGACTAAAGAGAAAGAATTCGAATGTGAAGAACCAAGAACAGTGGAAAGAAGAGAGCAGAAGTACATGGAAAATGCCCTAAGGAGAAAAAAAGAAAGGGGGAGAGAATAGAGAGATGAAGAAAGGAGTCGGAGATAAGAACTCCCTTGAGGTAAAGTGAAGAAAGAAGGATGGCAAAAAACCAAAAGGCTTCAGCCATGCAGAACGAGAGCAAAAAAGACAATGATGTGAGAGCGGGAGCAGCAAGAAGAGACGACCGCACAGCAAGAGGGAATGTCAAATGCAAGGCCTCAAATACATGGAATAAAGGAATAAAATAAAAGGTGAGAAAATTGAAATGAGAGACCAAACACGACAATATAAAACAAATGAAGGACACTTACCAAACATTGGTGAAGGGGAGGCAGCGTATTGGGATGAGACAGAAAGACGTACAGCGGAATAGTACATTGAAGGAGAGGTGGGACCAAACACTTGAAAGGGAGACCTAAAAAACAAGGTAGAAGAACGAAAACATAATAGAACAAGGAACAATTATGACGGAAAATTATGAAACATCGAACGGAGACAGTGAAACATTAAGAACTGCTGTGTTCCATGGTATTTTCTTTGTGGGTGTTGATGAATTTCTGAAGGTTAGCTGGATCCTCAAAGCTAAAAGTCTTTTCTTTATACGTAACCTTGAAAAAGCACGGATGAATGAGTCCATATCTTGGATTCATGGAACGAAGCGTAGGTCGTAAATCCAAAAACTCCTTGCGACGAGCAGCGGTCAGCTTTGAAACATCCTGAGTGTAAAAGAGTGTAAAAGAGTTTGTGACCAGACCAGAGTAACTGCTTATGCTGCTTAGCAGAGTGAAGGATAGACATAAGGTCAGAGTAGAGGAGAAAATACGCAATGATGCCCCTGGGTTTCGAGGAGGTAGAAGAATTTTTAGGACCAAGACGGTGCGCCCTCTGAATGTTCACATCCAGGTGTATAGGCAGTCCAGTGATGGGCAAGACTTGTGACTTTAAAAATTGGATAATGTCAGACCCCTCCGAATTCTCTGGAACACCATAAATGCGCAGATTATTGCGCCTATTGCGATTCTCCAAATCCTCAGAGGTTTTCTTAAGCATTTCCACTTCCTTAGTAAGGCTAACAACCTTGGCGGCAACATCTTGAACATCACTAATCTGTTGTTTAAAATCCGTTACCCTCTTGTCTAGGTTGGACCATTTGTCGTCCAATCTCTGTAGAGTGATGGTGGTATCCGCCATAAAGGGGCGAATAAGGCGTAGTTCCTCCATAATGTCCTCGAGAGTAAAAGGAAGTGGGGATTTAGAGGGGGGGGGTCTTTTTTGAGGCGTTTTCCAGAGGAGACAAAGTCTTTGCGCGAAGCAGAGGTTGAAATGGATGCTCTTGAGTTTTGTGCGTGCTCCATTGTGGCAAGTGCTGAGAAGAACAATGAAGAAGGAGGAAGAAGGCAGCTCGCAGAATGCGTGGGCGAAGAAATGCCCCAAAAAGCCACAACAAAGGAACCAAAAGTTCCTTAAAAAAAGGATGAGGAGCGTCCGGATTCAAGAGTCAGCACCAAAAAGGCAGCGCAAAAATATAACGCAAGAAATGCTCCTCAAAAGCCAGTAACGCACAAATAATGGATGAAGCTGAGGTAAAGAGGTACATTCAGGATGCATCCATTGGTCAATCAGAGGGCGTGTCTTAAGAATTGCAGCATAAAAGTGAAAAAAGGATGAAAAAAGGATAAAAAAAGGAGGATGGCAGTCCAAATTCAGGTAAAGGAGGTCAAAAAGATCGTTTTTTAAAAAAAAAGGAGTAGAAAGTAAAAACAAAATGGCGGCCTTTATGAGGGAAACAGCGTCTTCGCATTTTTCATACTAAAAAAATGCACAATGAAGGAGATAAGCATACCCAGTAGCAGGAGGGCATTTCCGCCGCCGAAATCCGCAGTTTTTTCTAAAATTGGCTGTCAGGAAACGGATCCATCGTTATAAAAGCGCCACCGAAATCGCAGAGCTCAGGGGGGAGCCGCCATCTTGTCCGCCGCATCGCGTGCCCTCCCAACATTCAGTATTTTTAAAAACACTTTCCGCAACATTTCACTCATTGGAGAAAAGGAGAAACGTTTGACCTACATTAACATTTCCATCAAAAGTAAAGTGTGAGTTTGTAAAGCTCCCAATTGAAAATAGCTATCAAACACAAAATTGGCTCCAGTAAATACCATTAATATGATCGATTGGATAATTAGCTTTTCAATTAATTTTATGTGGGCTGGTAAACCTAATGTAAGCGCAATCTGTTCCCAAATTAGGATTGCGGGTTATCTTGTTATACTGAACTTTACTCTGTACAGTGTGGTATTATCATGTTGGTAGGTAATCATGCAGCCAGTAAATGCTGAACCCAGTCATACGGTAACCTCAAGTGTCAGTAGCCTCTACTCTTCTTGTTGGCAATATTTCCTTTATATAAGATTGTGCTTCCTACTGCCATTTTCATTTTTCTTCTTCTTTTGTGCTCATGTTCGTCACTCCCACTGCATTAGTGTGGTCTTTTGGTGGCTTCAGGGACATTGAAACAGGATTTGCCAAATAGCTTGTCACTCTCTACAACACCGTCCTCTTCTAGCGTTTTCAAATCACCAACCCCAAATTTGTGCTTAATGTCTTTTTGACCCATCCTCTGATGCCTCATGACTTTCCATACTTAAAGATTTGTGCTGGTTCACTGAAAACGTTTTGGCCTCTGTCCTCTATTTGGTTGCCAAACACAGCACCAGGTTCACCTACTGGTTTGTTTATATCAGTGATTGCCAGTGCAACGATTACAATCTGTGACTTTTACTTTCTTACCAATTGAGATTTAGGGGGTGATTTACTAACACTTAGCACTGAGTTTGTGTCATAAAGTGATGCAAGGCTGGAAATTGACTAAAAATAACGCAACATAGTGCAAAGCACTGCTTTGCGTTACTTAGCATCAAGGTGAGTTACATGGGTGTTTCCACGCAATCAGCGACCCTTTTTGACGCAAAACCCTATCTACTAAAAATGTGAGACGTTTTTCATTAAAAGAATTCAGTTTGAAACCACGTTAAAAGGACAAATGCTTTAATTTTTCCTTTTTTCCGACTTTGCATGTGTGCTCCACTGCACAGCAAAGCACAGCACACATACTAAGTAGGAGAATATTTAAAGTTGTCTAGGCATGATATTGTGCACTGGCAGGGACCCATCTAATCAAATCCAGAAACGGGACGCTTTCAGGAGATTTTAAGCCTTTATTCAGTTAATAAAAAAAGTCCATCAACCCTATGAACAGCAGTATCTCCCCCAACTGTCTGGATCCCATTCTTGCCACGAGCATTAAAATCCAGAAATGTGACGCTTTCAGGAGATTATAAGCCTTTATTCAGTTAGTGAAAACTTCCATCAACCCTATGAGCAGCAGTATCTCCCCAACAGTCACAACGTCCCAGAACAGCTCAGTTCAAGTTATGATTACTACACATTCCACCCCTGATGACATCCACAACCTTCCACTCATAGTGTTCATCCCCAGTGACGTGGCCAATCTTCTACACATTGCTGCAGGGAAGATGAAGCAAGACGTAACACCTTCCCTTACAAAACCTATGCTAGGCTCTCGCACACTCTAGCAAAATAGTGCAAAAGTATGTGCTTGGCGCATGCAGCAAAATACTGCGCTGGAGATAGGAAGAGGGGAAGAGAGTTCCATGTCTGTGTATATATGGCGCTATGCTGCTCCCTCCCTGTCACGCAATGCAGCGAAGTATTTTTGGCTTCTGCGCTGCTTTCCAGGACAGTTTAGTAAATCTGCTCCTCAGTATTTTTCTGTTTGCGATTCATACAGATTCAATATTGCTGTACATGCTATATCTGTATATCTTCCAATTAAATATTTGCATTGCTCGAGTCGTTTTTTTGCAGAATACAAGCTGTTCATTTTGGCTCATATATATTCCTCCCAATTACGTTTCTATATTGATCCACTTTCTTGACTTATAAAATTGAACAAGGATGGAGTGACATTGGTAGAAGTATAGCATGCTGACTAGATGGGTCAAACATACAGATATTCTTTTTTAGATAACAATTTAGACAGATCCTCTATAAGAATAAAGTTTAATTCACCAAAAATTAGGGCATATCTGGCTGATACAGTGGAAAAATATAACCTGTGCGATGTTTTCCGCAAATGGAGGGTGAATTGTACGGACAATACCTTTCATAGTGAGAAAAACAGGCATTACTTTAGATTGGATTATTTTTTTATGGATAGGAAAGAGGTGGAGAAAGTGGTGGGAATAGAACATCTCCCTATTCACCTCTCAGACCATGCAGCCTTGTTCCTAAAACTTGAATTGAGGAACACAAGGTGGCCTAGGAGATGGAGAGTTAATAGAAGGATTCTTCTTTCAGAAGAGGTAGCTGCAAAACTGGCACATGACTCAGATATGTTTTTTACCTGGAACCTGACATCAATGCCCTAACATATATTGTGGGATGCATACATAAAGCCTGGTTAAGGGTGATACTTAAACGCCTATGAGTAAACTGGCCAAGGAGAAAGAAGATGATTTTTTTTATATTAGAGGAAGGGATATGGAAAACAGAAATGGCACTGAAAGATATGGTATTGGGCATAGAAGAAAGAAAAGAGACAGTTGCAACACTTGAGGAACTACAAATGAAATGTAAAGTTAAGATAGAAGAGAATGTTCAGAAATTGTGGAAATTGCTAGTAGAGTCAGAGACATAGTGCAGGGGGAGTACTATGGGAAACTGTTGGCATGGAAGGCAAGGTCAGAGAGGAATCAAAAATATATTAGGAAGATCAAAGTGGTTAATGCCGGACATATCACAGAACAGAGTAGCAAGATAAGAGAGGTCTCTAAGATTTTTTTTCAAGAACTTTACTCGGAGGATATCGTAACAAATAAAGCAGATATAGACGCTTGGCTTAAAGAAAAGCACCTCCCCAAACCATTTCAGGTACATCAAGGCTATCAAGATCAGGAAATAACTGTTAGCGAGATATTGGCAGCAGTAAAGAAAATAAAAAAAGGCAAGGCAGCTGGCCCCAATACTATTCCAAGCGAACTCTACTCCATCATTGTAGATGAGATTATCCCAATCTGGATTAAACTATTTAACTCCATTTTAGTCGAGGGTAAGCTGATACCGGAATCATGGAATGATGCAGTAATAATGTTAATTCCGTAGCCCACCAGGAACCCACATCAGTGCCAATCATTCAGTCCTATTTCTTTACTTAATAGTGACTATAACATCTTTACCAGCTTTTTGGCAGCCCGTATTAATAAGGTAGCGGAACACTTAATACATGAAGACCAAAAGGGGTTTATACCAGGGAGCACCTTGAGAGAGCTGAATCTTGCTTTAATCAGTACTATAGATTTAGCTACAACGAAGGGTGCCCCCTTACAGTAGTGACTGTAGACACTGTGAAGGCATTCAACAGGGTCAATTGGAGCTATCTTTTGGCAGTACAAGAACACAATGGTATGGGTAAACCACTGATAAACACCTTAGAGAAGATTTATAGATATCCAACTACTCGCATCTTGTGAATGAGAGCCTATCACCCCGGGTGAGGACAGAAAGGGGGACAAGACAAGGGTGCCCTCTCTTACCTATTCTTTTTCATCTTTACATTGAGCCATTTGCCCAAAGCTTAAAATTGAATGATGGTATAAAGAACATACTCTCGAGGAAGATTGTGTTATATGCAGATAATCTTATGTTCTTCACTTCAGATATCCATTCCGCCATACCCCAACTTATGGCGGAGGCATGAATGTTTGGCTCTTTTTCAGGGTATGAAATTAAAGAGGAACAAACTAAATTAATGATCTGGAATCAAAATGAAGGGGAAATAAAGAGCGCCACAGAAATTAGCTACCTGGGGATAAAGATAATCAGGGACATAGAGAAACTTGCCGCAGAGAAAACCAGCCAAAAAGTTGGAAAATTGTTAAAAAAATGGCAGAATCTCCCACTGTCTATTTATGCGCGGGTCAATTTGGTAAAAATGTCCATCCTACCTAAAGTCATCTTCCTATTCAACAGTATTCCCTTAAAATTTAATAAAAAAATGTATTGTAGCTTGACAAGGGAAAATAACATCTTTTCTCATAGGCCAATAAGAGCATTTGTCTCTCCTGGAAGAAGTTGAAGAGGAAGGTTGAAACATGGGGGCTGGGGCTCCCAGATATGCAGCTTTAATGTTGGGCCTTCCAGCTTAAAAATAACAGAATGTTACCATCTAGCCTTGATGAGACTTAAGTAGGCAGAATGTACAGGTAATACTTTGTGGATTACCTAAGGAAGGCTTTCTATACAAATTTGTGGCCCCTAAATACTTCAAGAAGGTTAGAGTAAAATGCCTATTAGCAGCGGCCAGAATTGCGATTCTCCTATTAACTTGACCAGAGAATCTGGATTTCATTAAAGACACGGAGGCTAACATTATGCATACAACTTTTAATGCAGTCCAAGCATAGCCGCATATGTCACAAAGCAAAAGTTCCAACTTAGAATACATATGAACCAACAATAGCATGAATCACTAGGCAATCAGCCTCTTTTAAATGTGGTGACAGTGAGAAAGGAAATGTCCAAACAACTCCAATGAAACACCAAACTTGAAGAAGGATGACGAAAGAATACACCATCCACGATTGATTCACCAGATGTGGAATCAAGAAGACAAAATCAATAAAGGTTATCTGCAAAACAAAGAAAGGTTGTTAATAAACCCAAATAAAAATATTAAGGATTTGAATAATAAACAATCAGCTAAATAACAGTCCTGAAAAGGAAAAGAAAGTAAACAGTCCTGCAAAGGAAAAGAATGTAAGCTTGTAAGTAAAATATTCAAATAAGCATATCATATCATAAAAATCAACCTGTACCATAAAATATCATATAATCAACCACCCAGGGAAAGGGTGGGAGGGATAATGTTAGCCTCCGTGTCTTTAATGAAATCCAGATTCTCTGGTCAAGTTAATAGGAGAATCGCAATTTCATTACAAGACCGGAGGCTACCATTATGCATGTTGGTAGCCATGTAAAACAACATCAGACATGTGAGGTACAGGTTTGCAATAATGATGAGCAAAGGATCTAGCATTAGTCCAATCACCAGCCTTTAGAATATCATCTAACTTACCACCTGACCAGAATTACTTACTGGCCATTGCGCCTCTAATAGAATGTGATTTAAAAATATCCAGATTGATTCCAGCAAGCTTCATGACTGTCTTAACCCATCTAGCAATAGAGGAAGAAGAAATTCCTTTGTGGGGTTTAACAAAAGAGATGAGTAATTGAGATACATTCAGAAGGACGAAGAGAGTTCATTCTAACATTGTATTCTTTCATACATTGAACAACACAGAGTTTAGTGCAACTATCAAAACGAGGATAGAAAATAGAATCTGACATAGTTTTAGTTCTTCTATGTATTTCAAAATTAACCTCAAACGTATTATAAGATCAATGGGAAATATCAAGAGCTTTAACATCAGAAACTCTTCTGCATGAAATTAAGCAAAGAAGAGTAGCTAATTCGATAGGAAGATTCTTCCTGCTGAGAAGAGAATGAACTGGCCAAGAACAGAAAAGGTCGAGAATTAAATTAACATCCCAAAGAGATTGATATCTAGGTTGAGGAGGTCTTCTAAGTCTGATACTCTTAAGTATTCTACAAATAATAGGATTTTTACCTACCGTTTTATTGTTAATTAGAGAATGTCCAGCAGATCTGTAACTTAAACCTCTGTTGAATTGTTCTCCAAGAAAATTAACTATATCAACAATAGGTGCCTCCACGGGATCCAAGTCCCTTTCCAAGCATCAACGTTGACCAGACTTTCCAAATGTTGTTGTACCGGTAATGTGTCCCAGGGGCCCACGACTCTCCAAGGAGAGTTGAAGCTGTTGACGAAAGTCTTGCGAGATCGTTACATCTCCTGACACCTTCCAAGCAAGAAGGTTCAAATTCCCTGTCTGAACAAGAGGGTGAATTTGACCGTCTGCGTCTGTGAGAAGATCTTTCAGAGGAGGAATTAGGAAGGGAAAATCGTAGGTTAGTTCGAGAGCTGTTGGGAACCATGCTTGGGATGGCCTTGTTTTTCTTTTCCACAAGGTAGAGAGTACTTATGAATCTCATAAATTCCATGGGAACTTCTAAAATTGCTCCTTTTTTTAGCATTGAGAACATTTCTTCCTCTATGATTTTTTCTTGATCTAGTGTAAGGGGAATCGGTCTTGGGAGAGGGTTCTGGATTGGAGTCTGGATGAAATCTATTGAAAAACCGAGAACAGTGTTTAGAACCCAGGGGTCTTGTGTAATAATTTTCCAATTGTGTTAAAAGAATTTCAGTCTCCCACCCACTTTTGGATTTGAAGAAAGGGAAGGGGAAGCTGTACTCGCTTTGAGGGGTGGATTCGGCAGGTGCTCCTCTAGCTCGGAATCCTCTCGAGCGGAAACCTCTTCCTCTGGGTGAATAGAACTGTGGTTGGTTGGATGGATGGTATCCTCTACCAAAATTCCCTCTCTTTCTTGGAAAGGGGCGTCGGTTGAACCGGCCGGAAGATTACCCCCTTCTACCGGCCCTTCCAAAAGGGTTGCTGTTATAGTTAAAAACTTTTTTAATGTTCTGGGGCGCTTTATCTAAAGCGGTAAAGGTCGATACATATTTGCCAAAACTTTTTATTAAATCTTCTCCAAAAATTAAACCTTTTGGATTAATTGAGGTTTCCTTTTCAGCCATATCGATTAGTTTAGGGCTAATTTTAGTGAGGACCACTCTTCTTTCACAATTAAGTCCCGCATTCGCGTTGCCTAAGAGGACTAGTGCCCTTTGGCTCCACCCCCGAATGGAGTGTGTATCAAGAGGGCAGCCATTAAGGTAACTCTCTTCTGCTGCGTCGATTATTTTTGTTAGGGGTCCTAGAGTGTCGAGAACTTTCTCTTGACAGATCTTAAGCGATCTTTCCAGGCCTTTATGCAGGTCTCTCCCTAATTTAAATAGGTAGTTATTTAATTCTGAGTCAAGGTTAGGAGTTTGACAAACTTTACCTTCGATTGAAGGTCTGGTACACTCTCTTAAGAGATTACGAGTCTCTCTTTCTAAAGGATTTCTAATCCATTTAGTTATGAATTTAGATACGTGCTCTTGTGGGGTCCACTCTGAGCTTCTAGGGTGTTTAATGTTAAAAGGGGAGAACATCTCCTCCCCCAAAGGGTCCAAAATATTATCGTTAGAAGATGAAGGACCGTTAGTATCATTTAGGAGAAAGGAATCAATATCTTGATCGTCCTCATCGAGATCAAGAATATATTCGTCAGGAAATTCTGAGCCATCATCAATATCAATAGGATCATTGTCTAAAGCACTATGATGAATTGTGCCACGAGGGACACCCATTAAATTTGTGCCGCTAAGGACACCTTTCAAATTTGTGCCGCAAGGGACACCTGAGGCAAATGAGGTGCGAGGACCTCCTGTAAAACATGAGGTGCTAGGACCTCCCGTGCTCTCTAGGGGATAATCAATATTTTTACTTTTTTTATGCCTCTTACCCCTTTGTTCAGTGAGATCATTAACCTCTGTTATGTCCAGATCTGATAAATCATCGTTTTCATGGATCAAGGATCTCTTAGATGACATAACTTGAGAGAGAGTAGAAAACATACATAATCTCATTTCCTTATGGATAAGTTTTTTGATGGCATCATTAGTAAAATCAGATTCAATAGTATTACTATGAATTGAATCCGAATCTGAGTCAGACATGTTAGTCAAATAAATATATATATAAATGTCTGACCCTCGAATTTTTATTTTATTTTTTATAATATAATAAACTTGTAAATATCAATTATAACTGTCTGATTTCTTTTTTTTATAATATAATAAACTGTCTGATTATTGGGGAGTGGGGGGTTACACAGATAATCAGATTATGTTAATAAAGGTAACTAAATATTATAATTTCCCATTTTCTAATCAAAGAAATGAAGCGCAGTAAGAAACATGAAGCCTCGAGCATGGCAAAGCTTTCCAAAAATATAAATGAACTCCAAAGCAGTGGGGAAGGTAACTACACTTGCGAAGCGAGTCAATGCGTGCTTTTAAACATTTCACGCACTAGTTTCAAAGACTTAGTATCATTCATGAAATATAAAGACGAACGAAGAGAAGGAAAAAAAGGAACCAGCCTCCGTAAATTGGAGGTTGGGAAACCGAAAACAAGGAGTGAAAATGTGTTACTGTACCTTATAACATTGTACCTTATAACATAACATTGCATACATATATCCCTACATTGTATATATAAATATTTACTCCTGTAGGGATAAAAGAGGGTTACTCAGGATAAGGTATTAAGGTAAATTAATAATAAAATACTAATCTTAAACTCTAAAATATAAGACTTTTCATGAGCTAAGTAGGAAGTTGACTTATCTTGCTTGGAGCCGCATTTAAAAGAGGCTGATTGCCTAGTGATTCATGCTATTGTTGGTTCATATGTATTCTAAGTTGGAACTTTTGCTTTGTGACATATGCGGCTATGCTTGGACTGCATTAAAAGTTGTATGCATAATGGTAGCCTCCGGTCTTGTAATGAAATTTGGTTTGAGGTCAGAACCCTGTTGGTTATAGCATATCATAGTAAGCTGTCACCGATAGGGAATTCACTGTGATCGCTACCCCACCTTCATGGGGTGTCTCCTAGGGCACAGGTTCAATGCAGTGATTACAGCTAAAGTTTATTTGCAAATAAATCCTTCTGCTACTCTTTTTTTCTTTCTTGTGTTAATGCCAGCAGCTTTTGAGAAGAGGAGCGCATGCAGCACCACTTAATCAAATTCCCCATGATGAAGGCAACAAGGCTGAAATGCATTGGGAGGGGATAGAGTGTACCAGGAATGTAGAAATGATGCATGTTGGGAAATGAAGTTCCATTGATAACATTGAAGAAATAAAAGTATATACACAAGAAACAAAAAGGAGTAGAGAAGGATTTATTTGCAAATAAACTTCAGCTGTAATCACAGCATTTAGCCTGTGCCCTAGGAGAAACCCCATGAAGGTGGGGTAGCGACCACGGTGATTATTCATACACTCCTGAGCGGGGAGTGAATCCTGGGAGCACGGCACAACAGCAGTAAGCAGAGTTGAACGTAAGCAGTGCACGATCCTTTCATTAAGTGACCTGTAGGGAATTCCCCAGGCACTGCAGAATTTATGCTTGGTACTCTTATGGATCTCCTCGGTCAGAGTGGAATAAGTGGATATATGATGTTACAACGCGGACTTTTACACCGCATACCGTTACAACGCATCTTTTACAACGCAGGTACTGTTACAACTCATGTTTTTACAACGCATTTTTTTACAACGCAGGTACCTTTACAACGCATACCATTACAACGTAAGTATTGGTAAGTATATATTAATATTAATATTATAATAGTAAATTATTTTTAAAACATATAATTTAATGCAATGTAATTTAATTTAATTTAAATAAATTAATTTAATTTAAAATAAATTTTACTTTATTTTTACCCTGTACCCCTGTACCCCAAAAACTCAAAACTGACCCTCAACCCCAAAAATAATTTAATGTAATTTAATTTAATTTATTTTCAAAAAATTAATTTAATTTAAACTTAATTTAAATTTATTTTTACCCTTTACCCCTGTACCCCAAAAACTGAAAACTGACCCTGAACCCTAAAAATACCCCTTTACCCAAAAACTGAAAACTGACCCTGAACCCTAAAAATACCCCTTTACCCAAAAACTGACCCTGAACCCTAAAAATACCCCTTTACCCAAAAACTGAAAACTGACCCTGAACCCTAAAAATACCCCTTTACCCAAAAACTGAAAACTGACCCTGAACCCTAAAAATACCCCTTTACCCAAAAACTGAAAACTGACCCTGAACCCTAAAATACCCCTTTACCCAAAAACTGAAAACTGACCCTGAACCCTAAAAATACCCCTTTACCCAAAAACTAAAAACTGACCCTGAACCCTAAAAATACCCCTTTACCCAAAAACTGAAAACTGACCCTGAACCCTAAAAATACCCCTTTACCCAAAAACTGAAAACTGACCCTGAACCCTAAAAATACCCCTTTACCCAAAAACTAAAAACTGACCCTGAACCCTAAAAATACCCCTTTACCCAAAAACTGAAAACTGACCCTGAACCCTAAAAATACCCCTTTACCCAAAAACTGAAAACTGACCCTGAACCCTAAAAATACCCCTTTACCCAAAAACTAAAAACTGACCCTGAACCCTAAAAATACCCCTTTACCCAAAAACTGAAAACTGACCCTGAACCCTAAAAATACCCCTTTACCCAAAAACTGAAAACTGACCCTGAACCCTAAAAATACCCCTTCACCCAAAAACCCAAAACTGACCCTAACCCCTAAAAATACCCCTTTACCCCAAACATATAACATTTAAAAAATAATTATATACTTACCAATACTTACGTTGTAATGGTATGCGTTGTAAAGGTACCTGCGTTGTAAAAAAATGCGTTGTAAAAACATGAGTTGTAACAGTACCTGCGTTGTAATAGATGCGTTGTAACGGTAGTGCGTTGTAAAAAATGCGTTGTAACAGGTGCATACCGGAATAAGTAGACGAGGACAGCTGCTAGATGGGGACAGAACCTGGCATGCGAATACTGGAATTATATGACAGAAGGGAAAATCTCCAGAATTAAAATATTCTAAGTGAACTCATGGCTATAGAATAATGTCTCGGCTAGCGTGCAATCCAATCAAATGGAAATCGACCTCCCAGATCTTCGGACCAAGAAGAAGGAAGTCGCATTATGGTACCAACACTTACTCACTGCTGCCAATGAAAAGATTAGAGCACCCTCTTCTTCATGGGATGGATACTTGCCGGACTCAGAGATGGAAGAGTTATGGCAAGTATTGTTATCTACAATTTACACAGTTGTTAAATCTGCTGCACTAAAGAAGAACCATTTTTATACCATCCTCAGAGTTTTCTTGTCACGGAGCGCCTTTTTAACTTCCAAGAAGCTCCGTCGTTGCCTTTGTACCTTGAGGGTGAAGTCCGGAAAGAAAGTGATGCGACTGTTTTGGAATTCCACTGGCGAGGCGGAGCGTGCACACTGCAGGATAACATCTCTGTTGCGGAAGTTGAAGATCCGGGCAAGGAGCGGACGCGGGGGACCCCAGGCTTCGGCCGGCCGCCCGGCTTTTGGTGTGCCCGTCCCACCGAGAAGAAGTTGTAGAATCCCCGCGGCTTGAGGTGAGTAGTGATCAGCTCTTCCACGAAGAGGTCCGCCGAAGGCCCCTCTGCTCGTTCCGGAACACCAATTATGCGGACGGTATTACACCTAGAACGCCCTTCGTAGTCATCCAACTGCGCTTAGAGCTTCACAGCGTGCATCTGCAGGGCGTCAACCTTCCTCTCCATCTCCGATGCGTCATCCACCAGGAAGGTTGCTTTAATCTCAACATCTTTGAGGCCCGAATTCATTGATCACATGTCTTTCCTGATAAGGGACACCTCAGTGGACACCGTGTCAATGCGTGATCCCAGGGACGTGCGGATGGTAGTGATGGCTTCCAGAATGTCCTGCAGTGTTGGTTCCTTTTGTTTCCCCCGGACTCAGACTTGTCGGATGCAGCCTGACCTCCCTTGGGACTCACGCCCAGTCCCCCGTCCCATGTGTATTTTGTCAGCTTGACCTGGAGCGCTGCTTTGGAACTGTGACCTCCTGCCATGATAGCGGCAAGTCCCTCCGATGGAACTGACTGGCGGTCAGGACCGGCCACCACATGTGGCAGATGCAATTAGATCACCAACTGCTACCTCTTGGCGAAGCGCGTCACAGCTTACCTTTGCGTGAAATCCTTCAGTGCATGAGTAGTGCCAAGTGCGAGTCAGGGTGGGTCAAGGGATACTCCTCAGCAGAGCGTCTCAGTCCACTGTCAAGGAAAAGGGGGTCTGCACCACAGGACCCAGGCAGCAAAGGTCAACACTTCTTCTGGCAACAACCCTGAGGCCAGTAACACAAGGCCACAATTTGAGAGTACTGGGCAGCCACAGGGGGCTTTTGCAGCATCAGATTCTACAGGCACGTATGGTATGGGTCCCAAGCACCAGTGGGTATTCCAAACCCTGTCAGCCTCTGTAGTGGGCACTCTGTACAGGCGCAGTATTGCATAGCTGCTTCGGCAGCATATCAGCGCGGTGGCATCTGTTCCGTGCCTCCCTAATTCTCGGGGCCTCGACACGCCTCCCAGGTTTCACAGCGATCAGCCCGATCAGGAAAACTGTCTCCTGCCTGTGCAGGGCCACCCCTGCACCTCCATCACCACTTCTGTGTGGCTCGCAGCTCATCCTCATGCCGGGGGACCGATGACACGCCCCCAGCGATCTGTGGTCTGTAGAAGGCGATAGCAGCTGTCTAGGATCCACCGCCGAATTCAGCCAGGGTGCAGCCTGCAAACATACTGCAAATTAGGGTCAGGAGGCAGTTTCAGCGAAGGTCGCGCGCGGCCCAGAGCAGTCTCAGCTGCCGGACCGCATGGCCGCTCCACAGCTCCGGTGCCGCAATCCTCGCCGCGGATGTCACATACCTCCCCTCCAGTCACAGGGGGTAGCAATCGGCTCCACTACCCTTCCGATTACTGTTGCAGCAAAGTAAGCCCCAATTTGAGCAGTTTTACACGAATAATCGACGGATTAGTGGCTCGGTCAGCGGAGCCAACAGATCGGGCGGCCATCTTGATGCTCGGACAGAAGAAATGATGCTGAGGATTTGCATATGTTTGCTACTTGTTCGATGCTAGAAGAATTCTGGATAGATGTGGGTAAGACTATCTCTGACGTATAGGGTACTGTTGTGGAGGTAAGCACTGTCTTGATCATGTTTGGTATAAGGCAGCAAGACCTGAAGGGCCCGGGTCTGCATGCAAAACAAAGAAATTTGATGTTCTACCTAATCTTGATTGCAATAAGGGAAATCTGTAAATTATGGACTTGGCAGGCTTGGACAAATTCAGTAGCTTTTTTTGAAAGTATGGATTGGCGGGAGAATAAGAGAATTGTGGGGGGTCAATCAATCAATCACGGGATTTGTAAAGCGCGCTACTCACCCCTAGGGTCTCAAGGTGCTGGAGGGGGGGGGATCTGCTATTGCTCGAAGAGCCAGGTCTTGAGCTGTTTCCTGAAGGCGAGAGGGTTCTGGGTCAGTCGTAGGTGGGTGGGGAGGGAGTTCGATGTCTTGGCCGCCAGGTAGGAGAAGGATCTTCCTCCGGCGGTCGTCTTGCGGATGCGTGGGATGGAGGCGAGGGCGTGGCTGGCAGAGCGGAGCTGGTGGGTGGGCAAGTAGAATGTGAGGCGGTTGTTGAGGTATGTGGGTCCCATGTCGTGGAGAGCCTTGTGTGCGTGGGTGAGGAGTCTGAACGTGATCCTCTTGCTGATGGGGAGCCAGTGCAGGTCTCTCAGCTGGGGAATGATGTGGCTGAAGCGGGGGGTGTCTAGGATGAGTCGTGCTGAGGCGTTCTGTATGCGCTGGAGTTTTTTCTGTAGTTTGGCTGTGGTTCCATCGTATAGGGTGTTTCCGTAGTCCAGTCGGCTGGTGACGAGGGCCAGGGTGACCGTCTTCCTGGTGTCGGTGGGGATCCAACATAAGATCTTTCGGAGCATGCACAGTGTGTTGAAGCAGGCTGACATGACGGCATTGACTTGTTTGGTCATCGTGAGGGAGGAGTCCAGGATGAAGCCCCGGTTGCCTGCATGGTCCGTTGGCTTGGGTGCGGAGCCCAGGGCGGGGGTCCACCAGGAGTCGTCCCAGGCAGAGGGGGATGTTCCCAGGATGAGGACTTCCGTCTTATCAGAGTTCAGTTTCAGCCGGCTGAGCTTCATCCATTCCGCGACGTCTTTCATTCCTTCCCGGAGGTTGGCTCTGGTGGTGGCGGGTCGTTGGTGAGTGAGAGGATCAGCTGGGTGTCGTCAGCGTAGGAGATGATGTTCAAGTTGTGTCGGCGTGCGGTGGCTGCAAGGAGGCTCATGTAGACTGTTTGGATTTGCTGAACACCTTGGTAAATTGATCTGTCCACTGATTACATCTTATAGAAGCCTAGGAATCAGGTTGTACCCGAGGCAGCCCAGTAACTCTCTATTGCTATCAGAATAATGTTCTATCTGCCAGGCACATGGGTTGTTACAATCCGGGAAATGCTTAATATTAAAGATTTGAGATAGTCTGAGGACTTAACAAAATAAAAATCAGCAGATGTCACATCTGCACTATTTAGAGTGCACAGACATAAATACACTCAAAATAGGTGAGACACGACAATCCACCCCTAGTTGCCTCATAACATTCCAAACCAAAGGGAATGTCTATTAACATTTCACTCAGCACAGCAAAAGAAGTTGCTCAGCTGCATTTCTTGGAATGGAGAGAACAGAACTGCACCATATTTTCAGAGATAGGGTACAGTTCTGCTCTCCCCTATGCTGGCTCAAGACTGCGGCTGACATGAGATAATGCAGGCACCCTTGCATCATGATGAAAGGGTGTCTGTGTCAGCCGCGGTCGGTAGTGGGAGTACCTGCAGGGCGGTGACGTGCGGAGGGGGAGGGGCAGGGTGTAGTACTGTATGGATTATGGAGCTTTACAGGTAAGTAAACATATAAATAAATAAAACAAATTTTGTTGCACGCACTGCATCGCATTTAGCATATTTGTTGTTACAGGAAGGTCTAAGATATAAGTGTTATTGTATCTCAAGCACTCGTTGAGGCCTTCCTTCTACTCACTTTTTTCAACCAATGTCATATTTTAAATGTTATATTCAGTGTTCTGAGGCATCATTACAAATACTTCGATGGTCCATTCTCTCTGCTAGATGGTCTAGCCTGGCCAAGACAGCATTGTTCTTCTCATCCATTGATTTAAGGGTGTCTTCTAGTTCAAGCAAAAGAGCTTTAGTAACTGGAACATTTATAGGCTGGCTATCACTGCATGACATTGTCTCTTCATTAGCAGATTGTAAGTCTATGGTTGGCTTGTTTTTCTTTCTTCAGAGTGATAGCCTGCTTCCATTGATAGCCTGCAGTTTACTGCTTCCATGTTTTCAGAGCCACCGCTTGTTCTGGCATTGAGTTCAAAGGGTCCCTCTAGTATTGAGGTGATGGAAACGTTACCTTCTCAAGGGCACTGCCTGCCCACAGCGCCCACCTATTTGTAAGGGTCCAGTTACACTCTCTACCAATCCTTGTTAAAGGGTCAAAGGTAATGCCTCCTCAGACTCCACGAATGTGTCAGCACTCTGCTGTCTCTGCCTCTATCATGCGAGAGGTCCCTGTCCTCTGAGGTCCCATTCCATGCAGGTGGCCATAACCGATATGAGGTCATGCCTCTGTCTTACAGCCTCGGCTTTCAAAATATGAAGTTAAGGAGGGTCCCTGGTGCCCAATGGCCTTGTAGAAGGCATTAGTGGACAACACTGTTTACAGGCTTTCTGGTACATCAGCCACTACTTACAGCCACTATGGTGTCAGTGATACTCAGGTCACAGAGGTCTGACCTTTCATCAACTCTCTTCTTTGCACATCCCTTCATCTGCCCAGATACTTGAAGTCCATCAGGTGAGGCCATCAGTTTATCTTAGTGCCAGACTCTGCGTCTCTGAGTTGGGCCCCAAGCTCACTAGCATCCAAGGCATCTAAATACCATCTCTATGCAGATGGACAGCTGGTGATATGCATCTTCTTGGAAGTGGATGAGGTTTCCAGAAAAAGAGCTTATTCTCAAGATTGTAGCAGTGAGACAGACCCATGTGGCCTGCCTGATCCTCATATAAAGGATGTGGGAGGGTGTTGAGGAATAAATAAACTTTGGACCAGAGAGGCTTGTTTAGGTGACCAACTTAGTGGGCATCTGGACACACCCCAAATGCGAATTAAGCAAGAGCTTCGGAAGAAAGAGAATCTCAATGAGTACCAAACACAACATCACAGACATGTTTCGAGGTATGATTTTCTCAACAAATTGTTTGGATTTCCAACTTTTCAAGGTCTTTGACTAATACTCACTCTCTGGCATTAATTGCTCAACTCTGAGAAACCAATGATGACATGAGTATAAATGCAATTAAAAAAGGTGATTTTGGCGTGGTGGAAACCTGCAGTGGCCTAATAAATGAGAGGCACATTCAAGTCGTAGCAGGGTATCATGCTATCTACAGAGATGGAAGAAGGAGGGCTTAATATAGATAGGCTTAGGGGTTTGGTTAGTTAGATAGCTCAGACTCTCTATAGAAAAGAAAGTTTACAAGATAATCTGGGTCTAGGTGAGCGGTCAGATACACCTTTTGCTTTAAAAGACGTTCTCAATATTGAAAGTGACCATCACAGAGAAATGTGTGCCTTGAACAACCCAACTCAGTGTACTCACACTTCAAACATGGGAATGGTCTATGTGGATGTAGTCCTGGTTACAGGGGCTATCCCACAATTCTCAAGCTTGGATTTAGGTTACAATTCAATGTTTTCTGAGCAGAATAAGAACTTAAAAGCACAAATGAATAGATATAAGCAGAAAAAACAGAAGGAAGTATGAGAAGGTGAAATCTCTTTAGAACAAGAATGATTAGCCACCTTTGAATGGCAACAGTACATTAACAATCAGTGTCTGGCCAAAGACCAGAGTGGAGGAAGATCATTCTCCTACCTTGCTGCCAAGACCCTGCCTCTCCACCTCATGCAATACCCGTCGCTAACACTATTCAAGAAGGATCTGAAGACCTTGTTCTTCAATGGAACACATTTGCCATGATGGATCAGCAACCCCGCCCTCAGAGCCTTGAGACCCTTATGGGTGAGTTGCCACACTATATAAACATCTGATTGATTCATTGATTGAACGTGACTGCTTATAAACACATTGCTTCTCCTTCCAAATAGTGCTAAACCATTTCATGAATCAAAATAGCAAGAGTTGCATTGTAGAAAGTAGCACTGGTGTAATAAAATCAGATCAAATAGTATTGCGTTGCCCTAAAAGAAATAGATCAATGTTTTTGCACTATGGAAAATATGGCACACATCCTACATTTGGTGTTTTTAATCAATAAGAATATTTCACCACTTTCTAAACGGTATTCTCTTTGATGCAAACACCACAATGTCCTTTGTGTTAACAAATAGTAAATTAGCAAACAAAAGTGCACGTTTAATTTTCTTTAATATATTTTATTACATTTTGGGCAGGTATTAGGACTTATTTGCTGATGACACAATTACATTGATTTATTTTTAGCAGTGCTTTCGCAAATTATTTTCACATTTGTGCCCTGACACAAAATCCATTCTGTAATATAGGGGGAGGCAGCAAAATCTGTTTGCTACATTTAGTCTTAGGAAATGTCCAAAACAAAGCAAAATGGTTTTACCCTGTATTTGCACTAGTGCAGATAATCTGTAACATGCTCTTTGGTTTTTCCAAATATGACCATATCTCTCTATTCTGAGGTCGACGAGGCTCTAAAATTCAAAGCAGGCCTTTGGTTTTGGAAAGGTATTGCAAATTGGTAGTGCATTGTCTAAATATGGCATAATTAAATTACATTTAAATAAATGGTCCTGTTAAAACAATACTGCTATGTTGACTTTGGATGACGCCACACCTCCTTGATATCACACTTTTATATTTGCTCTCAGAATTAGGGGATCCTAAATCTCAAAACAGAATTGAAGTCCCCTGCTGTCCAACAGTGGCTGTCAGGGTCCAGCTGCTCCTAGCTGCAAGAAATGATCATGTTACAACCGAGTAAAAATAATAAGGAATTAAGATGAACTGTTGAGATCGGTACCTAGGATTAAAAGTAAATCAGGGGAAGCATGCAGCAACCTCTTGTGGACAGCTTCCACTTTGAGAATGTACACCAGTCTCTTTAAGGTGTTGGTGTACTGTCCACGGATTGACATAGAGGTTATCAATCAATCAGGTGAATTTTAAGCATGCTACTCACCTGTGAGGGTCTCAATGAGCTGAGAGGGAGGTCCGCAGATCTGTTAGCCGAAGAGCCAGGTCTTGAGAGTCTTCCTGAAGGTGTTCAGGGAGGGGGCACGTCTGATGTCTGCCGGTAGCTCATTCCAGTTCTTACCTGCAATGTGAAAGAAGGATCTTCCGCCTGTTCTGGCTCTGTGGATGCTCGGGGTTTCGGCCAGTGTGAGGTTGGAAGATTGGAGGTTTATTTAGGGTACGTGGAAGTTGATTGTGTTGTTGAGTTATTTGGGTTCGTTGTTGTGTAGGCATTTGTAGGCGTGAGTGAGTACTTTGAAGGTGACTCTTTTCTCCACAGGGAGCCAGTGGAGTCTTCGTAGGTGTTGGCTGATATGCTCTTGACGGGGGATGCCAAGGACGAGTCTGGCGGCAGTGTGCTGTATTGTGTGGAGTTTGCGGACTTTTTGATGCCGGCGTAGAGTGCATTTCCATAGTCCAGTCTGCTGGTGATAAGTGCGTGGGTTACTGTCTTCCTTGACTCTGGGGATCCAGTTAAAGGTCTTGTGAAGGATGCGGAAGTTGTTGAAGCAGCTGGAGGTGATGGTGTTGACCTGTCAGTTCATGGTGAGTGAAGAGTCGAGTACGATGCTGAGGTTTTTGGCGTGGTCGGAGGGCAGGTGGGTGGGCTTCCGAGGGGAGTCAGCCACCAGGTGTTGTCCCATGATGAAGGAGTGGTTCCAAGGATGAGGACTTCTGTCTTCTCAGTGTTGAGCTTCAGGCAGCTGTTGGTCATTCAGACTGTGATTTCTTGCATTCCTTTCTGGAAGTTGAGTTTGGCAGTGATGGGGTTTCTGGTGAGGGAGAGGATGAGCTGGGTGTGTCGTCAGCATAGGATTCGATGTTGAGGCTATGTTGTCGGACCATGGCTGCGAGTGGGGCCATGTAGATGTTGAAGAGGGTCGGCCTCACTGATGATGCCTGTGTGACTCTGCAGGTGATTTTCGTGGGATCGGAGAGGAAGGGTGGTAGTCTAATTCTTTGGCTTCTTCCGGTGAAGAAGATTGGATCCAGTCCAGGGCTATTCCTTGTATGCCAGCGTCGTGTAGTCTGGCAACTAGTGTGCAGTGGGAGACAGTGTCGAAGGCCGCTGACAGGTCGAGAAGGATGAGGGCTGTGGAGTGACCTTAGTCCAGGAGGGTGCGGATGTCGTCTGTGGCGGAGAGTGGGGCGGTCTCAGTGCTATGGTTGTTTCAGAATCCGGATTGGGATGGGTCGAGGATGGCGTTCTTTTCTATCTTCTATGAATCGTGTCACTTCCCTGTTGACTGTTTTCACTGCAACTTTGGCTGCGAAGGGGAGGAGCGAGATGGGCCTGTAGTTCTTGAGGTCGGTGGGGTCAGCTGTGGGCTCCTTGACCAGGGGCCTGACTTCTGCATGCTTCCAGTCATCTGGGAAAGTGCCTATTTTGAAGGTAGCATTGATGGTGTGTTTCTGTTCGGGTGTGATGGCTGTCTCAGCTCTGTGGTAGATGTGATGAGGACAGGGGTCGGTGGGGGCCCCTTTCATGGTAGAGGCATTTTCTTCAGTCAGGATTGGTGTCCAGTTGGAGATGGTGGGCTGACTGGTGTCTTTGGGGGGCGGGGGCGGCTGTGGCATCTGGATGGTCGATAAAGTTGTCTTAGAGGTTTTTGATCTTGAGGTGGAAGTAGGTTCCGAGCTTGTCGCAGAGGACTTGGGACGGGATGATGTCTGTGGCTTCGCTGCATGTGTTGGTGAATTCCTGAATGATGCTGAAGAGTTCCTTGGAGTTGGTGGTGTTGGCAAGGATTTTGTTGTGGATTAAGTCCCTCTTGGTGTTTCTGATTTGATAATGGTAGTCCGTCAAGGTGTCCTTGTAGGTGGAGTAGTTTTCAGTTTTCTTGGAGTTTCTCCAGTTCTTCTCCAGGCGTCTGCAGGTGCGTCTGGCCTTTTGGAGATTGGTGGTGAGCCAGGCGGCTTTCCTGGGGCACTGTCAGTTGGGGTTGCATAGCGGGGCAAGCTTGTCTTGCACACTTGGAGATCCAGGTGTGGAGTCCTCTGGCTGCAATGTTTGCTTCGGATGCCCAGGTATGGTTGTCTCGGGTGAGGGTGGAGTTAAGCTGCTCGCCGGTCACCTTGCTCCAGTTCCTTTGTGGTGGGTGTGGGATGGTTTGGGTGCTTTGGTTTTGTCGACGGCGAAGTGTACGCAGTGGTGGTTGGTCCATGGTGGTTGCGTTGTGTGGCTGAAGTGAACGCTGTTTTCTGCAGTGAAGATGGGGTCAAGAGTGTGTGCTGCGCTGTAGGTCGGTTTGATGACGAGTTGTTTAAGTCTGATGTTGGCAAGATTGTCACTAAGGATGGTGGAGTTGGGGTTGCTGGGGTTGTCGAGGTGGAAGTTCAGGTCTCCAATGTGTATGGAGTTCATTGATGCGATGGCGTGTGGTGCGATAAAGTCGGTGATGGTGGTGGCGAAGTGGGGGCCGGGGGTCCGTTGACAAGGGTTGGAGTGTGACTTTGGGGCTGGTCTGGATCTGGAAGTGCAGGTGTTCGGCAGAGGAGAAGGTTTCGCTGGAGGTGGGGAGACAGAGGGTGCTCTTGTGGGTGACGGCATGGCCCCCCTCCCGGGTGGTTGGAGCAGTCCTTCCTCTGGATCTTGTATCCGTCCGGGATGACAGTGTTGATGTTGGGGGCAGAGGAGGCATTGGTCCAGGTCTCCATGAAGAAGGCGATGTCGGGTGAGAGAACCTCAAGTAGGTTCCAGATTTCCATGGCGTGTTTGTGTATGGAGAGCACGATGAGGAGGATGCATCTGAGGGTGTCGCTGCTGCTGGCGTTGGTGGTGTTGGAGGCTGGGATGGTGGTGAAGGTCTTGGGGCAGTAGAGGCAGGAGAACTGGCTGTGGGTCATGTTCGACAAGGCTTGTTGGCAGTCTCTGCGTCTTCTGGTGTTGAGCGTGTGGAGGGTGGCTGTGCTTTAATGGGGGAGTCGAGTTGCAGGGTCCCTGGCGATGGTCACCTTCGGGTGGCTGAAGGGCACAGATGGGCTTGCCTTAGGTGCGTATTCGGCGTGCGACCTCACAGTGGCGGCCATTAAGTAGGGAATGGACGACAGCTGGGAGGCAGGGAGCAGGAGTGTAAAGGGGGACAGGGCCGCAGGGGCAGCAACGGAGGGAAGGGAGCGGGGAGAGATGGGCACGGCAATGGAAAACAACACTGAATGGGAACAACGCTGAATGGGAACAATGCTGAACTTAACAAAAGATACTGACAATGAGGCAAGACACGGGCAGAGCAAGGAGGAGAAATCAGGCAGAGTGCACATGGATGAGTGTGCCAATAGCGGTCTCCAACCCCCTTCCCAGAGGGGGCAAGAGGGCTCATTGGCGATGCAGGTGGAAGGGAGTTGTGGGGAGAGCATAGGCCTGCGATCCGGGTCAGAGGTTATAAACCATTGGTATATGTCAATACAGACTGCTAGGAAGGGGGACGCCAATACCAAGCCCCCTTTCCCACTGATTCAGAATGAGTTTCAATGAAGAAATGTTGATTTCTTTGCAATGTCCATTTGGTAAACTGATGTTTTTTTCTCACATTAGACTTTGGCGTGCAAAAAGGCTTAGTACATCAGGCTCAAAATGCCCTAGTTCCACTAGGGAGTCTTTCAAGTGGATTTGGTTCTGACACTACACATGCCCTCACAAAAGCAGAACTATAAGTGAACAATTGCAACCCCATGTGGAGAGGAACTGAAGATTATAGCAGCGTTTTCATTTTAAGTTTGTTTTTAGCCTTTTAAGCAAGGCCTTAAATTCAACCATATACTACACCCATGACAATATTTAACATCATAAATGTTCAATGTATGGGAGTCCCACAATTGTAAATGAAGATACTATTGAGGTGACGCTTCTCAATGTTTTTTTAGTGATGTTTCCTGGCATCTGGCCACTGGTCGTCAAATTATCTAGCCTGTTTTTTCTACATGCTTATTGAGATCCTAATGCATCTGTCGTGTCTTTTCTATGATGTTTTTTACTCCATCCATTTTAACCTTGGATTCTTTTCTAATACCTATTATTTTAAAAGTATTTGTGTGTCTCTTACCTTTAAATTCAAGGTAAGCATGTACATGAAAGCAAAGAGATGAATTAAATAATTTAAAAGTTTCTTTTCAGGTCTGCATTCTGAAAAAAAGTCATCTGCTAATATGAATGCATATTTTAGGTACTCTCTACAGACTGTTTCTAGCTGCAAATAGTAAGGATACACTGAACAGTCAAATTTGAAAAAGAATAAAACACACGAAGAAGCATGTTTGACTTTATAGAGTATTAAATCGCCAGGTGCAGATAGATTGACAGCAGAAGAGATGAAATATAAAGCAATTGCATTAGTATTTTCCAGTAAAAGAATGCATTGCTTACTAATTGCTATACGTAAATCGGAAGTGGATCCTTTTCAACATAGATAAGAAAATCCTATTTCAAAACCCATTTTAATGATATTTTATAGGGCACATAGTACAGAAACAGTACAGAAAGAAGAGGAAACGATCGCAAAATGGAGTAAAATGAAAATCTTAACCAAAATACGGGTTGCGTGACTAAATGGCATAATCACAGGACTGGTTCATGATGATCAAACTATTTTTATAAAGGGAAGAAAAGGTCATGACATTATCATGCTGCTCACAAACATGATCCAATTAGTAATAAGCCTGTGGAAAGTACTATGACAATGCTCGAGGATCAGAAATCTTTACATCAACCGGAAAAGTTGCTTTCTAAAGGTAATAAAATGAATACATTTTTGCATTCATTTATAGAGTGATATGAAAGTTTGAAAAATGGCTCTCCCTGATGTGTCAGCCCAAACTTTTTGCCTTCCTCCTTCAGGACGTTCTTTCCGTTGGTTTTAGGACTCTGAGCACTTTACCACTGCTCACCAGTGCTAAAGTGCGTGTGCTCTCTCCTGTAAACATGGTCCAATTGACTTTTTACTTTACTGATAAGTCACTTGTAAAGGTGTATACCATATACCCAGGGCCTTTAAGTTTAATGATACCAGTGGGCCTGCAACAATGACTGAGCCCAGTGGCATAACGAAACTTGAGGGGGCCCCCCTGCAAAGCACAATGAGGGCGCCCCCCCAGACCGCCCGGCCCACCACCTACCACCGTCCACCAATTAGTTATCACTAATTTGCATCTCACAAGATGGGTCTGCAGGGGTTTTTTTATGGGATCTTTATGGCCGAACAAACGAGTTGTGCCCCCCACCCGACAGAATGTGCATGGCATGCGAAATGTCACCCTCTTACAAACAGAAATGTTAAAAAATAAAAAAATATATCGCTTCTTAAACACAAAGAGTGTCTTGTGTGTGAGTGCATGTCAAAATAAGTACACAGAGGTTTGTTTACACGATCCTCGGCAGACGTGATCATAATGAATGATTACAGGTGTCTGGCCATGCAGGTGATACGGCGAACATACAGGATCCTCATCAGCTAATTCGGACACCAATCATAGCTTCTCATGTTTAAAGCACTATATCTGTGCTCTTAATCCCAGCGAGAATGTTACAGAGTAACCATGTTATCTTGGGATTGTTTCACTCAGCGCGCACCACACGTATTGTTTTACAAGGTTATCCAGCTTGCACGCTCCCATGCTGCATATGTAGGACCCCTGAAGGGTTGTGTTGGGTGGGGGCTCTACACAGTGTAAGAGGGCAGCTGCTGGTGCCTACGTGCCATAGGAGGCACCTGATACAACAGGTGCTCAGCTGACACAAGTACTGTAAATGCAGCAGTGAAAACTGCTCTAAGTCCCACCGCTGCAAGTGCAGGTTGCCCCAAGCTTCCAGATGAAGTGTGCTGCGAAGTACTGACTGGTAGGGCTTCTTATGCTACAAGTTGTCTAAGTGCCTGGAGCAGCGCCCTTGTGCCCACTCTAGCAAGCACAGTCAAGTACTCATGCTGCAGGTTGGTGTGAGCGTTCTTCCTGCAAGAGCCCTGACACGTAATGAAACAGGGGAGGTTGCTGTGAGTGCTAGAGGCAGACATTCTCAGGAGTTTTAGGGGCGCTCCTTGGTAATTTTTGGGCACACACCCCTCACTGTGCAAAACATAGAGGAAGTGCAGCTGCTGAAAATGACTGAGGCATGAGACTGTTGCTGCAAAATTGCCAATAATGTAGTTTGCCTTTGTGGAAAATGGTGGAACTGTAAGGCCCTCTGGTCCTTGCAGTGCAGTTTGCCTTAATTGCTGCATCTGCACCCCGCGAAGGCTACTACTATCCTCTCCACACTTCGGTGGCACCAAAGTAGTGCCCAGACACCATAATTGCCCTCACTGTGTTTCAACAAAGTGCCTACTGCACTAAGTGCCATTGCGAACGTGGTGTCAGTGCATCTGCCCACACAGGTAGTAGAAGTAGATTTCCGTAAATGCTGACACCGTAAACCCCCGCACCTTCCGGCACCAGAGCGTGAGATGTCCAGGGGAGCAAGAAGTGCAGACTGTAATAAGTGACCCGGCATTACGGCTGCCCCATGAGGCGAAGGAGCTGCAGAATGCATAAGGTTTCACAAGTGCAAGGTGTGGTAAGTGCTCCAATGCTGTCACTGTCCCTTGGTGTGTACGGTGGTTGTTGCTTTATGTGCACCTTGTGCACGTGCTCCGATAAGGTATTTATCGTAGAGGTGATGCAGCCTGCAAGATGATGTAAATGCCCTAGGAGCAGGGCAAGTTAAGCACCATCACAAGGTTCTGCAAATGCCCGATACAATATTTGCCCTGGGGGCATCAAATGACGGGGCTCCATGTTGATGTGAATGTCCCTGGTGCAGAGCGAAGTAAGTGCTCAGTACAGGATCTTTAAGTGCTCCATACTATATTTAAACCCCAAGGTGAGGTGGGGTCAGGGCATATGTTCAAGGGATGCAGTTGGACGTATATGGCTCTTGTACATGTTGCCAATAAGTAGCCTGGCGCTGTCATACTAGCTCCAATGTTGTAACTTTCCCAGTGTGAGGGGCGTAGCTAGTGAATGCCAAAGCTCCAGGAAGAGTTACAAGCTGAATTACAATAAATATGCCTAGTCCCGTAAGTGCCCCAAGATAAAAGATGAGATCAATTCCTCCTTCCTGAATTCCTGCTGTATGTGTAAGTATCATAGATGCAGGCAAATGCCCCCTCACATCTGCAGTGTAAATGTGCGTAATTCAGGTAATGTGATTTCTCTCTGTGCAAGTTGTAGTTAGTACACCTGATGCAGGCAGGGGTAAGGGCACTTGGTGCAGGTTAAAAGTGTCCCCGTGCATTTTGAGGTAAGTGCAGGTTGAGACTAATCTTGCTCCTCTTGGAGCAAGGAATAAGCGTTCCCAGGAGTGGGACCCTCGGAACCCCTCTCCCTCACTCACCGGTGCAGGTGAGTTGTCCGTTGTCTGTGCGGTTCACAGCACCCGCTCTGTCTCTGCACGACCTCCACGCAGTGCTCAGCAAATCAACAGACTGTGACGTCAGCTCCTCGTGCCCATGGAGCTGAGCACGGTGGCACGCACGCCGCAAGAGAAATCAGAAGCCGGGTCCGCGAGATGGTCGGGCTTCTACAGGACAGTACACCAAGGTCAGTGCTTTTCCAGCACAGTCACCCTAAGATCGAGCATTACACCCTGTTTCTGTGCTATCCTGACAGGTCAATTGCCCTGTAGTCGTGGGTCCATGCATTGCTAGTCCGCAAGTACTTTACACTGACTGCACATGACAATTCAATTCAGTCAGCCCCTGCCCACCTGATGCCCCACCCTGAGGCTGAAGACCACACAGCTGTAATGCATATGGTGTGGTATTTAACTGACATATTTCCTCGCGCTACAAGACATAGAGCTAACCCCCAGGCGCAGTGTTATACTAAGTACATTTGGCTAAAAAGGGTTTCTGCTGTGTGTGGCACACAGGGGGCTTCGGGGTAACTCATAGCGTCTAGCACGGAATCGATATCAAAAGATTTCAGAAACATAATTTTTGTTACCGGGGCTCTTGGTGCATGCACCTTGTAATATATGATTCAGAAAAGGGGGTGATGATGGACAGAGTATCTGAATTAAGCAGAACACTCCTACCCAGTCCAAAGATCAGGGCTTGATCCATCACCGTTTTTTAGCTCACTGCACCATCCCAGCTCAGAACCTGGCTATATGCAAATTAGTCTGTCCCTGGCCCAGTGCATCATGGGAACAGGGCAGACCAAACTACCAAGCCAATTCTTATACTGGGAAGGAAACAAGCTTCCGGGGACCGGTTTCTGGCATTTCAGCCGTCTTCGGCCCGGCTTGCTTGAATCCTGATGGTGCAGTGAGCAAGGGACTCACATCTGAGTATACCCATCCACGCTTATGGTGGACAAAACGATTCAGAAAAGGGGGTGGTGATGGACAGAGTATCTGAATTAAGCAGGACACTCCTACCCAGTCCAAAGATCAGGGCTTGATCCATCACCGTTTTTTAGCTCACTGCACCATCCCAGCTCAGAACCTGGCTATATGCAAATTAGTCTGTCCCTGGCCCAGTGCATCATGGGAACAGGGCAGACCAAACTACCAAGCCAATTCTTATACTGGGAAGGAAACAAGCTTCCGGGGACCGGTTTCTGGCACTTCAGCCGTCTTCGGCCCGGCTTGCTTGAATCCTGATGGTGCAGTGAGCAAGGGACTCACATCTGAGTATACCCTTCCACGCTTATGGTGGACAAAACGATTCAGAAAAGGGGGTGGTGATGGACAGAGTATCTGAATTAAGCAGAACACTCCTACCCAGTCCAAAGATCAGGGCTTGATCCATCACCGTTTTTTAGCTCACTGCACCATCCCAGTTCAGAACCTGGCTATATGCAAATTAGTCTGTCCCTGGCCCAGTGCATCATGGGAACAGGGCAGACCAAACTACCAAGCCAATTCTTATACTGGGAAGGAAACAAGCTTCCGGGGACCGGTTTCTGGCATTTCAGCCGTCTTCGGCCCGGCTTGCTTGAATCCTGATGGTGCAGTGAGCAAGAGACTCACATCTGAGTATACCCTTCCACGCTTATGGTGGACAAAACGATTCAGAAAAGGGGGTGGTGATGGACAGAGTATCTGAATTAAGCAGAACACTCCTACCCAGTCCAAAGATCAGGGCTTGATCCATCACTGTTTTTTAGCTCACTGCACCATCCCAGATCAGAACCTGGCGATATGCAAATTAGTCTGTCCCTGGCCCAGTGCATCATGGGAACAGGGCAGACCAAACTACCAAGCCAATTCTTATACTGGGAAGGAAACAAGCTTCCGGGGACCGGTTTCTGGCATTTTAGCCGTCTTCGGCCCGGCTTGCTTGAATCCTGATGGTGCAGTGAGCAAGGGACTCACATCTGATTATACCCTTCCACGCTTATGGTGGACAAAACGATTCAGAAAAGGGGGTGGTGATGGACATATATTGTAATATATGAGCAAGCATTGAGCGACTAGTTAACTTTAACACTAGGTCCCAGAGTTCAGACGGACCCTGTCTCATAGCTGCCAAGGTTTTAGATTGCTATGTGTGACATTTGCATAATTTCAGTGTAATTATTAGTGACATTTCAAGGACTATGAGTGACACTTTCTACCGAGCAAAATCAAACAATTTAGAAGAGGGAACGATACAAATATTAGAAATTACACCCATTTGAGCAATGTGAAACTCTAAGGAGAGCGTAAAACAGCTGCAAAGCACCAGAAATGGAAGTGAACTAACCTAGTGCATTTTTAAACTGATCGGACAGTGACCACAGGCACTCAGCATCAGGTAAGGCTCAGGAGAGTGAGGCTTGGGCATATGTAGATTACAGCCAGCCAGGGCGCTGTTGTGTGTAAAATGGTATGTCCCCTTATGAGAGAATCCAAACATATGGCAGATGCAGACAGACCAAAAGAGCACTAGTTAGGTTTGACACAGGCAACAAAAGGGGTGTGCAGGTTCACATCATCAGATAATCTGTGTTATGCGTGCACTGTGGACAGAAGGTACAGCGATGCCAGTCATACTCAAAGTCAGTCTGGAGATTCAGAGGGGCAGTCCAGAGTCGCTGCCATAAATCACATCAAATCACCACAATATAGAAATGTTGATCAGTAGAAAAGCATTAACTTATTTAAAGGGTGTAGATGTCCTTGCAGATGAGAAAGATCACAGAGTGTTTCACCTGTCACAATATGTCCATTAAATAGTTGAAAAGAGATATGTGCCTTCAGTGTATGGGATAAGGCCCTGATTGTAACACAGGTCCATTCACATACAATGTAATACAATATAGCGTACACTGTTTTAAATAGTTTTAGCGTATGCATTTAACAATGATGACCTTTCAAATTATGTTGCTCAACAACACTAATTCATGTTTCTATTATCAGTGCGACAGTGCTTCAAGATTGTGAATGGAGAAGCAGAGGAGCTAAATAAATATAAAACAGATCTTGCATTAAATTAATTTAGGAAACAGTCACTTTACAGACCTATATTCGGGAAAAACGCCAACCTGTCCCTCGCAAAGCTCAATGTTAGCCCATCTCAGTATGCACTTTCACAAAATTAATGAAAAAGTTCTCTTACCGTCATGGGTCAAGTGCCTGCTGACGAGACCCTGGACACTTTTAGGCAGCAGGTTGGTTGTCGGACTCCCATAACGGTTTTAACCCTCTTATCTAATTCTTGACTTCCGCTTCCGGTGCTCCATAATGGAGGGCAGCGACCATGGTCTGCAAGGCTGTTTGCAAACAGACTCAGGCCTTGACTCACCGCGGGCCGTAGCAATTTCAGTTTGCTGCCTGGCCCCAGTCCGCCTCCAGTGATGTCATCCAGGCCGCTCAGCTGTTCTGACTCCTGCGGGGACGTCCTGTGACAGACTGAATTCTCTCAACTCCCAATTGCGGTTATATAGGAAATGCAAGGGGAAGAGCAGGTAATAACAGCTGATAGCAGGTGGTGGCCCGGGCTGGTGCAAGCTGCAGCAGGCAGCGCTGAGAGCGCGGCGGCCTGCGTCATGATTATTTGCAGTGCTTCACCACAGCACTGCCTCATATTAGCCAGCCGCCCTAAGCAGTCCTGCCAAGTATCACGCATCAGGTGTGACGCTCACGCATTTCAGTGTGGTGTTCTGCTTCACCGCACTGAAATGCATTGTCCCGCCTTTCATAGCTGCCAAGGTTTCAGATTGCTAATGTGTGACATTTTCATAATTTCAGTGTAATTATGAGTGACATTCAACGACTATGAGTGACACTTTCTTGCAAGCAAAATAAAGTATTGAAGACGAGGGAAACCTATAAATATCAGAAATTCACCCATTTGAGCAACAGGAAACTATAAGAAATTCCTAAAACTACTGCAAAGCACCAAAAATGGAAGGGCACCAACTTCATTGGAGGGCCCGTAATGATAAATGAATGCAAAATTGGCAGTAAGATTGAACTGGCTTCATATTTAAGTAAAAGCTCATGAAGAAGTGCACCACAGCCACAGACTCTGGACCGCCGCACACTGCCATTGCAGAGATAGCCCTGTAGCTGAGCAGTGACTCAGACACTATATCTCTTGACTCCTCTCAGGCCAGCTCTTCTCTCTGTGGGTCTTGCAGGGTTGCTTGATGGTGATGGCGCTGTCTACTTACAGGCAGCCTTTCTGGTGTAATCTCTCTCCCATGGGTCATGTTAAGGATGCAATCGGGCCCTCTGACTCTGACAAACATACATGAAAGGAGGCCTACACTGGTAAGGGTGAAGTTCAGATCTATCTGGCCTTCTGATTAAGTCAAGATGGGCTGAAGGGGCCAGCTGCAATTAAGTAAAACATCAATGTAAGTGTGATGCATGGTGCCCACACGAGGACAAAGGAAAAATGTAAACTAAGAAGTTTCATGTAAATTCACCCACTGGTGGTAGTGAAAAGTGTCAATATGCCAAAACACACTGCATGACTATTGACTGCAGAAGCCCAATAAAACGTGATCATTACGCAGCACTCCCTAGGCTATTGGTAACCCAAAGTCACCAGTCAATTGTACAGAAAGTCACAAATAGAGATTGTTTCCTAGCGAAACAACCAAAAACTTTGCAGGGAAAATAGTAAATCTTAAAGCAGTCAGATATCTGGCTTACCTGACTGGAAAGCGGGTTGCAAACAACTGTCTGTGCGCTGTAAGCACACGGTTTAGGCCAGTGAAGATGTAGCTGGCAGACAGTCCCTCACATACAATCCCGCTGCTGTTTCTGGACCTCTCCGACTTTATCCATGCAGGTCCGTCGGTGCTACCTATCTCTGTGCTGACACCTGCATCCTCCAGGGCCTTCCGGGGACTGTGTGTCTGACGCCCCAGGATTTCTGTAGTCAGACTACAGACAACATCTAGCGCTTGGTAGTGAATGGGCTTTGGTTCCCCAAAAATGAGCGAGGAGGGCAGCAACTTCTGTCAGCTGCTGCCCCTCCCACCCACGATTAGTTTCCTTCCTCGCTCCCGAGCTCTCTGTGACCGCCTGGACCCTCCTTCAGTCCGGTTGCTCCCCCACGCTCCAGCTGACCTGCACGCTGGTATCGTTTTGATCTCCTGCCTCCTTTCAGTTTCTAGCGCTGCATTGAATCATTTATTTATTTCATTGATAGCGCTACACGGTCGCTTTATAGCGCTGCACTATCGAATTTATTTACTAAATTGCGCTGCACTGTCGCTTTATTTATTTAATTAGGAGCGCGACGTCGCTGAAGCTGTAACTCTGATTTTGGCTACTATATCGCTGGTCTGTGTGTGTAAGGCTCTTTTCCCTAAAACACGCTGTGCATTTGCTGCCCCTGGCTGTGCTCGCCTTTGACCCTCCATTTTGTGTTGCTGTTGTTTTTCCCCTGGTCCGCCCCTCCTCCCGCCACCGCCTCCCAGCTGCTGCCCCTCCCACCCACGATTAGTTTCCTTCCTCGCTCCCGAGCTCTCTGTGACCGCCTGGACCCTCCTTCAGTCCGGTTGCTCCCCCACGCTCCAGCTGACCTGCACGCTGGTATCGTTTTGATCTCCTGCCTCCTTTCAGTTTATAGCGCTGCATTGAATCATTTATTTATTTCATTGATAGCGCTACACGGTCGCTTTATAGCGCTGCACTATCGAATTTATTTACTAAATTGCGCTGCACTGTCGCTTTATTTATTTAATTAGGAGCGCGACGTCGCTGAAGCTGTAACTCTGATTTTGGCTACTATATCGCTGGTCTGTGCGTGTAAGGCTCTTTTCCCTAAAACACGCTGTGCATTTGCTGCCCCTGGCTGTGCTCGCCTTTGACCCTCCATTTTGTGTTGTTGTTGTTTTTCCCCTGGTCCGCCCCTCCTCCCGCCACCGCCTCCCAGCTGCTGCCCCTCCCACCCACGATTAGTTTCCTTCCTCGCTCCCGAGCTCTCTGTGACCGCCTGGACCCTCCTTCAGTCCGGTTGCTCCCCCACACTCCAGCTGACCTGCACGCTGGTATCGTTTTGATCTCCTGCCTCCTTTCAGTTTATAGCGCTGCATTGAATCATTTATTTATTTCATTGATAGCGCTACACGGTCGCTTTATAGCGCTGCACTATCGAATTTATTTACTAAATTGCGCTGCACTGTCGCTTTATTTATTTAATTAGGAGCGCGACGTCGCTGAAGCTGTAACTCTGATTTTGGCTACTATATCGCTGGTCTGTGCGTGTAAGGCTCTTTTCCCTAAAACACGCTGTGCATTTGCTGCCCCTGGCTGTGCTCGCCTTTGACCCTCCATTTTGTGTTGTTGTTGTTTTTCCCCTGGTCCGCCCCTCCTCCCGCCACCGCCTCCCAGCTGCTACCCCTCCCACGCTCCGCCCCCTCCACCATCCATTTATGACCAATGACCTAACGCGCAGCGTCCACGCGCAGCGATCGCGCCCCAGTCGCGCCGAAGGTGCGCCAAAGGTAAGCCCGTCTACGCCCGTCCGCGCCTGGACCGCGCCCAGTGCCGGAGCCCCTGGCCCTCGTAATGTCCACCCCTCCCGCATTACTTACGATGCCACCACCCTCCTAGCCCTTAACCCCGGCCGTTCCCCCAACTGCGTCCTAGCCGCTCCTGGACACACCCATGGACCCTTCTCCTGCAACTCCTGCAAGTTCGACGGCACCAAGAACAACTCCTCATCTACGAACACACAACAGATATCCGACACCAACCACCAAAAATGCATCCTGCTGAACACCAGCTCGGTCCACAAGCACGCCATTGACCTCTGGAATCTACTAGACACCATCTCTCCGGACGTCGCCTTTCTAACAGAAACATGGATGAACGCCACATCTGCCCCAGACATCCCCATTGCCATCCCGGAAGGCTATAAGATCATTCGCAAGGACCGTACTGGCCACACAGGAGGAGGCATCGCTATCGTCCATAAGAAATCCATCCACATCTCAACCAGCTCAGACGTCAATCTCGCCAACTCTCAACACCTTCACTTCCAGATCCACATCGACCCCAAGACCACACTCAGAGGCACCCTCCTTTACAGGCCACCAGGACCCCACGCACAATTTAGTGAAGACATCACGGACTTCATCACTCCACACGCGCTCCCCTCCGAAGATTACATCCTTTTGGGAGACCTCAACTTTCACCTTGAAAAGAACAACGACCGCAACACCACCACCCTTTTGGACAACCTCGCCAACCTCGGACTTAAACAACTTGTCACTACCCCCACCCACATCGCAGGTCACACACTCGACCCTATCTTCACCTCCAGCAAACATGTCTCCTTCAGCCACACCACAGCTCTCCTTTGGACTGACCACAGCTGCGTTCACTTCACCTACAACAAGCCCACATCCAACAACCACCCACAACCCACTCTGCAAAGAAACTGGAACAAAATCACCATCGACCAGATCTCCTCATCGCTTCTTCAAAACCCCCCAGCCCACTCCTCAAACCCAGACCAAGCAGCCACCAACCTCACCCAATGGTTATCCAACAGCGCTGACATCCTAGCACCACTGAAAAAACGACAAATCAAACTAGGCAGCAAGAAGGCCTCCTGGTTCAACGACGATCTTAAGAAATCCAAGAAACTCTGTCGCTCCCTTGAGAAGGCCTGGAAAAAAGACCCAACCACCAGCACCAAGGACGCCTTCAAAAACGCCACCCGCATACACCACCAACTGATCCGGAATGCCAAGAAAACCGCTTTCAAGGACCGACTAGATAACAACGCCCACAACAGCAAGGAATTATTCAACATCGTCAAGGAATTTACCAACCCCTCAGCCAACTCCAACGACATCACCCCCTCTCAAGCCCTCTGCGACTCCCTAGCCTCATTCTTCCACAACAAAATTGCAGACATCCACAACAGCTTCGACAACCGACCCAAAGACCAACCCACCCAACCCCCTGCAGGACCCCCACCCCCCCTGAACATCCTCAATGACTGGAAACCAATCTCCACTGAGGACACCATCCGTCTGATGAACTCCATCCACTCAGGATCCCCCACAGACCCATGCCCTCACCACATCTTTAACAAAGCAGACTCCATCATAGCACCGCACCTCCGAGACGTCATCAACTGCTCCCTAAACTCCGCAACCTTCCCGGAAAGCTGGAAACATGCCGAACTCAGCGCCCTCCTGAAAAAACCCACAGCTGACCCCACCGAACTCAAAAACTACCGCCCTATCTCACTCCTTCCTTTCCCGGCCAAAATCATCGAGAAAGCGGTCAACAACCAGCTCGCCGCATTCCTCGAAACCAACAAATCCCTCGACTCCTCACAATCCGGCTTCCGAGCCAAGCACAGCACTGAAACCGCCCTCATCGCAGCAACAGACGACATTCAAACTCTAATGGACAATGGAGACACTGTCGCCCTCATCCTCCTCGACCTCTCCGCTGCCTTCGACACGGTCTGCCATAGCACTCTTCTACAGCGCCTCAGAAACGTCGGAATCCAAGGAAAAGCACTGGAATGGATCACCTCGTTCCTCACCGGAAGAACCCAGAGAGTCCGCCTTCCACCATTCAAGTCAGAGGCCACTGAAGTCATCTGCGGCGTCCCACAAGGATCTTCACTCAGCCCCACCCTCTTCAACGTATACATGAGCCCCCTCGCGGTCATCGCACGCCAACACAACCTCAACATCATCTCCTACGCCGACGACACTCAACTGATCCTATCACTCACCAGAGACCCTAACACTGCCAAAACCAACCTGCATGAAGGAATGAAAGAAGTAGCAGAATGGATGAAGCACAGCCGTCTGAAACTGAACTCAGACAAAACAGAAGTCCTCATCCTAGGCACCTCCCCCTCCGCCTGGGATGACTCTTGGTGGCCAGAGGCCCTTGGAAAAGCACCCATCCCGACGGACCACGCATGGAACCTGGGCGTCATCCTGGATTCCTCACTCTCGATGAACAGACAAGTCAACGCCGTTTCTTCATCTTGCTTCAACATTCTTCGCATGCTCAAAAAAACATTTCGCTGGATCCCCACCGAAACTAGAAAAACAGTCACACACGCTCTGGTCACGAGCCGACTGGACTACGGAAACACCCTCTACGCCGGTACCACCGCAAAACTCCAGAAAAAACTCCAACGCATCCAGAACGCTTCAGCCAGGCTCATATTAGACATCCCGCGTAAAGAACACATCTCTGGTCACCTGAAAAACCTCCACTGGCTCCCCGTCAATAAAAGGATTACTTTCCGGCTCCTTACCCACGCACACAAAGCACTCTACGACATCGGTCCTGAAAGCCTCAACACTCGACTGTCCTTCTACTCCCCCCCCCGCCAGCTACGATCCTCCAATTAAGCCCTTGCCACTGTACCTCGCATCAACAAAACCACCATGGGAGGTAGATCCTTCTCCTACCTGGCAGCTAAAACCTGGAACTCACTTCCCACTCACCTTCGCCTCACTCAGAACCACCTAGCATTCAGAAAGCAACTTAAAACGTGGTTATTTAACAAATAATTCCCCATCCTTCTTCAAGCGCCTTGAGACCCTCTGGGTATGTAGCGCGCTATATAAATTTATTGACTTGACTTGACTTGACTTGTCACGATCCAAAGCGACTTCTATCTCGGGATGTACATGCAGCCTCCCTCCAAGACACTGTGACTACGGGAGCGGGCAGCGGCTTAGGGTGAACCTCAAACTGCTGTGCTGTTGGCTGATGGAGAAGGAAGAGGAGGTTAACAATGCAATATGGTTATGTTATGTTATGTTAAATAAATTTCTAAGGCGCGACTAACACCGTTAGGTTTCTTGGCGCCACAAAGGAGAGAGCGGATGAAAAAACCTGAGAGACCAGTTATTTGTAGGATTCAATGAAAAGAAAAGTTTTAAGGGAGGATCTGAATTTGGGGTACGGAGTGGACAACCTAAGAGGAAGGGGGAGGGAGTTCCAAAAAGTGGGGGCCAAAAAGGAAAACTTAAGGCCGCCATGTTTCTTCCTCTTGTATCTAGGAATTGATAACAAGGCCAATTGGGAAGACGGAGAGTGCGAGGGGGGACATAGGGGTGGAGGAGAGAGGAGACGAAGAGGGGACCCTGACCGGCAAGGGATTTGGAGATGATGCAACCCAGCTTGAATTTACAACGGGCAGCTACCGGGAGCCAGTGGAGGCTTTTTAAGAGGGGGCTGACGTGTTGATCTCTTGGTAGACAGTGGATCAGGCGGGCAGCCTCGTTCTGGATCAGCTGCAGCCGCCTGAGTTGGTAAGCTGGAATGCCTACATAGAGCGCATTGGCGTAGTCGAGCCTCGAAATGACTAGCGCCAACAGAGCCAAGATGAGGGCCTCGGAAGTAAGTAGCCGGGAGATTTTCCGGATTTTCCTTAATTGAAAGTGGCTAGAGGAGACTACCGCGCTAATCTGGGGCGTCATAGAAAGGTCACTGCAAATGACGACTCCCAGACTTTTGGCACAGTTAGCAGGGCTAGGTTGACTGCCGAGGCTAACAGGCCAGAAGGAAGAGTCCCAGGGGTTGGCGGGACCCCCGACAAGGACCAGCTCGGTCTTGTCGGGGTTGAGCTTCAGATGATTTGAGCTCATCCGGTTGCTAATAAAGCAGAGGGTATTTTGGAAGGTGGAAATGGATTCAGCATAGGAATCAATGTTGAAAATTAATTGTATGTCATCCGCGTAATTGAACGCAGTGACATTGAACTGTCGAAGGGCACGGATAAGTGGGGAAAGATACAAATTAAAAAGGAGGGGGGAGAGGGAAGAACCCTGTGGGACGCCACAGGTCAATTTGACCTGGGAGGCAGAAAACTGGGATAGCCTGACAGCTTGATGGCGTTGGGTCAGGAAGGAGCGGACCCAGGCCAGGGCGGTGCCCCGGATGCCGGCCTCCTCGACACGGTCGACCAAAATATCATGGTCGACCGTGTCAAAGGCGGCCGACAGATCCAGGAGGACCAGAGCCTGGCAGATGTTAGCGTCCGCTCCACTGCGCAGTTCCTCCATGACAGAGAGAATGACTGCTTCTGTGGAGTGCGCGGGTCTGAATCCAGCCTGCTGAGGGTCCAACACACTATAGTCTTCCACAAAGGAGCTAAGAGTATGAGTGACGTGTGACTCTAAAACTTTGCTAAGAAAAGGGAGAAGGGAGATTGGGCGGTAGTTGCTCATGATGGAGGGGTCTGCCGAGGGTTTTTTTAGAATGGCAACCACCTCGGCCTGTTTGAAGGATCCAGGAAGCTCCCCCGTAATCAAGGAATTGTTCAAAAGAGCAAGGGGGGGGTCTGGACAGGAGGTAAAAGCTTCTTGAAGAACCGAGGGGGGGCAACAGTCGCTGGGAGAGCCAGAGGAAACTCTGTGAAGGAGTGACAAAATGTTATCCTTTGAGATAGGGGGGATATGAGTGAGAGTGTGAGTGTGAGGATGGCTGGGAGCGCAGAAAGATGTGGGGACAAGTGGAGCTGAAGTGGAGATGCTGGTTTTGATTTTGATGATTTTGTCCATGAAAAATTGGTTAAGGGAGTCGCACAGGGACTGGGAGGGAAGGGGGGCAAGAGTGACTCTTTCCGGGTTAGATAATTCATCCACAATGGAAAAGATGTCTTTAGACTTATTGGAGGAATTCAGAATTTTACTTGAAAAATAACATGATTTGGCCGCTGTAATTGCTTTCTTGTACTCCTTCAACCGAGACGAGAAAATCTCTTTTGATTTGGGGGAGTAACCCCGGCGCCAGCGTCTCTCTGCCTGGCGGAGGCTGAGTTTTTGTGCGCTGAGCTCAGCGGTAAACCACCTTTGGGCATCATGTCTGCGTCTCGTCTTGACCGATTTTAAAGGTGCCACAGAATCGGCCGCAGAGGTGAGCCAGTGTGTAAGGGTTTCGGACTGAAGGTCAGTGGAGATGGTAGTGCCAGTGGGGAGTGGGGACGATGAGCTCAGAAGGGCAGTGAATTCCTTAAGATCGGCTTTGTTCCAGTTGCGTGCCAGGAAATTGGACTGGCGGGCAGCAATAATAGGGGAAGACGTAGCTAAAGTAAAAGTAATGAGATGGTGATCTGACCAGAGACAGGGGAGAATGAGGGGGACAGAAATAACAAGGGAGGTGGTCCACACTTGATCCAGAATATGGCCTTTAACATGCGTTGGTGCATGTATGTGTTGGGTGCAGTTGAGACTCAGCATTAGATCGGAGAAGGCGCGTGAGTCAGAAGTTTCATGGATGTCTGACGGCCAATAATTAAAGTCGCCCAGGACCAAGACGTTGGAATTGCTAATGGTAAGCTGGGTGATCAGGTCGCCAAACTGAGCAGAAAAGTTAGGCATGGGTTGAGGGGGACGGTATATCAGCACACAAATGAGCGAGGACCCGGGCTGCTCCAGTCTTAATACGAGACAGTCGGTCGAGGTGATGCTAGGAGAGAGCACTGGGGAAAACCTAATAGGGTGCCTGATGATGGCTGCAACACCGCCGCCCGCTTTACCAGTGGGGCGGTTGGTTTGCAGAATGTAATAGCCTGAGGGAATGGCTGCCAGGATATCTGGAGACGAGTCGTCTGTGAGCCAGGTCTCGGTCAGGAACAAGATGTCAGGCTGTTCCGAATCCAGAAGATGGAATATTTCAGGGTTCAGTGATGAACTGTAATTGGGACAGCTCTTGGCCGCAACTCACTCCTTTTGTGATGCTTAATGTAAACACACAGGAATTCGACCCCTATAGTACATTTCTGAAACCATGATGGCTCAACTCACTGCAAACATTCGCAGGACCTTGCAGGCAGCGCTCTTCCATTTGAAACTATTGAGTCCCCTGCCACTTCTCACCTACTTCACTTCCTATTCTCTTACTTCAGGACGTAACAAGGCACTATCGGACACATCTGGATTTAATCCTGGGCCCCCGTGGTGTGTCACAACCATATAGTAACCACAGCTGAGGGCAGGCGGTCCCGCTCCTGTCTTGATTGGAACAGTGTGAGTCAGTCTTACTTGTACAGTCTGAAAGCTGTACGGAGTCGCGGAGGGCGCAGGAAATATGCAGCCAGACAGGACAGGCTGGCCTGGTCCCCGGGCAGATTTTGTACATTGTAGCACTGATAGAGGCTACGCCACATGGATTGAAAAGCGCAATAATGCAGTTGGGTGAGCCTTCCAGCAGACTGCTGCAAGCCCCAAGCTTGCTAGAGCAGCACGCTCAACCCACGGGCGGCGCCAAGTCTGTGAGTGTAAAGTGTAGTGTACAGTGCGCTTAGGGGGCCCCTGGAGCTGGGAGCCCCCCACACCAAGGGGGCTGCGGAGGCCTTTGTTATACCCCTGACTGTGCCACCCACACAAGTGTTTTTTCAAACCTGTTGCAGGCCTGCAATTGCAAGACCTGTGTGTACAGTTGACTGACACTCCGTCTTGCCATTTAAACCCTCTTGCTAAACCATAAACTCTTCCTTTATTACACAAACATCACCCCTAAGGTAGGCCCTAGGTTGCTCATAGGTCAGTGCGCTGTGTAAGAAATAGCTAGGACATGCATTTAAGTTTTACATGTCCTGGTAGTGACAAACAGCTAAATTTGTTGTTTCTAGTGTGAGGCCTACTCCTCTCACAGGCTAGCATTGAGAATTCCTTAATACAATTGTGAGCTGTAATTTCTGATTAGAAAGGAGTACCAGCATCACTTATCATATCTTTGAAATGTCAATGATAAATACTCTTTACTGGTCACATTGGATTTAACATTACTATTTTAAAACTGCCACTTTCAAGAAGTGAACATTGCTGTGCTTTTACTGCTTGGTATAATTTGCATCCTGTCTCTAATACACGTTTGGGGTGGGTGACAGCTGCACTCTGTGCATTCCCTCTAGACAGCCACAAACATAGGAAGGGTGGGTATGACATAGAACTCAACTCATCTGCATTCACCTGTATTCTGATAACTCTTCCTGGCCAGTAAGAGAGGACGGAAGGTGACGCTTACCACCTGATTAGGTAGTGTACAGTTTCCCACACAAAGAGTTGATTATCCCCTACTGAAAGACTACAGCTAGGGCTGGGCACAAAAGGTGACATGTGCACTTCAAGGGCCTGCGTTGATGTCACCACCACTTCAAAGACACAACTGAGTATAAGTACTAGCCCTCTGACCCTATCAAGGCAGTACACTACTGGACCTGTGAAGATCTGTGCCAGGAGTAAAGACTGCTGTTCTACAAGGATTGTCACTATGCCTGACAGCTGCTATGGAAAAACTGTATTTCTGGTTTGCTGTGCTGCCCTGCTGCCTGCTGATCTCTGTCATAATAAGGACAAGGACTGGATTTGAGAAAGTCATCCCTTTTTGCCCAGATCAACCCCCTTTCTTTGACTGATACTGGGACGCCCCCGCGAAAGAAACGATTTTTGTAACCCCATTAGCCCCACTGACAATGGGGAAGTATGCCTCTTCATGTTCTGGAACGTGGAATGCTTAATAGCCAAATTAAATAACAACATGTGGGATAACACCGTAAAAAGGTATGATATCTTAGGAGACATGGGTAACAGAACATTTACATCTCTGTGGATATAAAAGTATGTTTACATCAGCAGTGGGTGTACCTCAGGGCAGGGCCAAGGGGGGGTTATGTACATATCTATCGAACCAGCTCAAATATGAGAAAGCACAACTACTATCTCATAATAGTTATTATCAGCTGGTGAAGATAGGTATTAATAAGGTGGCATGCGTCATAATTATTAACTTCTACAACAATATCCCTGCTGTTGATATTGAAGCAACAATAAAAAAACGGGGTGTTGATCTAAAAAATGAACTGGACACAAACTCGAAAGAAGAATCGGTTATTTGGGGGGGGGTAATTGTGCACTTTGTAAAAAGGGATGCCAAGGAATCTGTGGCATTATGTTGGACCAGGATACTACCCTAACACATTTTGAACACACTATATGTGGGGATTTGCTAAATGACATTTTGTTCTCTTGTGACTTGGGCTATGCAAATGAAATTAGCCAAATAGAGTCTCCTTTTGTGCCGACATTTATTGGCAGGGGTGCGTCCACAACAATTGATTTTATCCTATTTTCTGCTAGGTATGGACGCCAGATTAAAACCTGTAAGACTCTTAATATCGCACTTAGCGACCATTGGCCGTTGATCATGGAGATCGTAAATCCATTTTGGGACTTAGACAGAGAGCAGTCATCTAGGCAGCTTGTCCCAGACGTATCCATGGGAAGACAAAATGGCTATTCCCTTAAATGAAGTAAGCTTGCACCTGATGATTTTATACACAAATTGATGACAAAATGCCTAGACGGTTTTCTGATCTGTCTGGATGAGTGTGAAGACCGGTTGGACAACAATGCACACAACTGCAAGGAACTCTTCAACATCGTGAAAGAGCTCTCCAACCCCAGCGCAGGAAACAACGACATCACCCCATCGCAAGACCTCTGCAACTCCCTCGCTTCATACTTCCACAACAAGATCACAGACATACACAGCAGCTTCAACAACCAACCAACGCACACCATGACCAAACAACCACCCCCCACCACCACCCTCCACGCCTGGACCCCGATCAGCACCGAAGACACCATCCGCACGATGAACTCCATCCACTCCGGATCACCGACCGACCCCTGCCCTCACCACGTCTTCAACAAGGCCGACGCTGTCATCGCACCCCACCTGCGAGACATCATCAACACATCCTTCGATACCACCATCTTCCCTGAGAGCTGGAAACACGCCGAACTCAGCGCTCTACTCAAGAAACCAACAGCGGACCCCACCGACCTCAAGAATTACCGCCCCATCTCGCTTCTCCCGTTTCCAGCCAAAGTCATCGAGAAGACCGTCAACAAGCAGATGGCCGCCTTCCTCGAGACGAACGGATCCCTCGACCCCTCACAGTCCGGCTTCCGAGCCAACCACAGCACCGAGACCGCCCTCATCGCCGCCACCGATGACATCCGAGCCCTGATGGACAATGGGGAAACAGCGGCCCTCATCCTCCTAGACCTCTCCGCGGCATTCGACACGGTCTGCCACCGCACCCTAGTACGGCGCCTCAGCAACATCGGAATCCAGGACAAGGCGCTGGAATGGATCATCTCCTTCCTCGACGGAAGAACACAGAGAGTCCGCCTACCACCATACAAGTCAGAGGCCTCCGAAGTCATCTGCGGCGTCCCCCAAGGATCATCTCTGAGCCCCACCCTCTTCAACGTCTACATGAGCCCCCTCGCGGCCATCGTACGCAAACACAACCTCAGCATAATCTCCTACGCCGACGACACCCAGCTGATCCTCTCCCTGACCAACGACCCCGCCGCCGCCAGAGCCAACCTGCACGAAGGGATGAAAGAGGTAGCCGAGTGGATGACGACCAGCCGCCTGAAACTGAACTCGGACAAGACGGAGGTCCTCATCCTGGGCTCCTCACCCTCCGCCTGGGACGACTCCTGGTGGCCTCCCGCCCTGGGCACCGCACCCAAACCGACAGACCATGCACGAAACCTGGGCTTCATTCTGGACTCCTCCCTCTCCATGACCAGGCAAGTCAACAACGTCTCCTCGGCGTGCTTCAACATCCTACGCATGCTACGGAAGATCTTCTGGTGGATCCCCACAGAGACCAGGAAGACCGTCACCCAGGCCCTCGTCACCAGCCGACTGGACTACGGCAACGCCCTCTACGCCGGTACCACCGCCAAGCTCCAGAAGAGACTCCAGCGGATCCAAAACGCCTCAGCCAGACTCATCCTCGACATCCCACGAACCAGCCACATCTCCGGACATCTGAGAGACCTTCACTGGCTCCCCGTCAACAAGAGAATCACCTTCCGCCTCCTCATCCACGCACACAAAGCCCTTCACGACCAAGGCCCGAGCTACCTCAACAGCCGAGTCAACTTCTACGCTCCCAAACGCCACCTCCGATCAGCCAACCACGCCCTCGCTGCCGTCCCCCGCATCCGAAGAGCAACTACAGGAGGAAGGTCCTTCTCCCACCTGGCCGCCAAGACCTGGAACTCCCTCCCGACCGACCTGCGCCTGACCCAAGACCACCTCTCCTTCAGGAAGAAGCTGAAGACCTGGCTGTTCGAGCAGTAGCGGCACCCCCCCCCCCCCAGCGCCTTGAGACCCTACGGGTATGTAGCGCGCTTTATAAGTGTCACTGATTGATTGAATGATTGATTGATTGAAGACAGTCAGAGTATTATTAAACACTTTTATATCATTGCAAATTGTATCAAGGAGAGTTTATGGTCACCATGTGAGGCCTCGCATAGCAGAGATTCATCCTCATTCTGGAAAGCGGTGAATGCCCCTTTCCCCTTTGATAACACCAAGGCCCGCATTGAAATAGTGATTACAGAGGACGAATGGGTTAACCATTTCTCCCAACTGTATAGCATCCCACAAGGGGTGCATCAAACGCTATTTCAAATTCCTGGGGAAGAGAGGGCTAAATATATGAAATTGGATGTTACCCTGGAGGAAGTAATGGTGAGCCTTAAAGCCACTCGGGGAGCTAAAGCCGCGGGCCCAGATGGCATACCAGCCGATTTGTATAAAAATAATATTGAGCTGTGGGGGCCTATATTAGTACAATTATTTAATGCTACCACCGAGAGGGGTTTAAGTGCCTCATGGTTTACTTCTGTTATCGTGCCGATATTCAAAAAGGGTGATAGACAAAACTGTACATGTTATCGACCTATCTCCTTATTGGATTCATCAATAAAAATCCTTGGAAGAGTTATTTTAGTTAGACCTCAACGCTGGGCGGAAGATAATATGGTAATCAGCGATTTGCATAATGGCTTCCAGAAAGGGGTAGAACGGTAGATCAGGGTCTAAACCTATTTATTCTGCAACACAAATACACCAGGGCCAGGGGGGACGTATATATTTTACATTTGTTGACTTAACGTCGGCATTTGATTGCGTCTCAAACAGTAAATTATGGATGATATTAGAAAACCTAGGGGTGGAAGAAAACATTATTTGCTTTTTAAGGGAACTATACTCAGGTGCCACTGCATCTGTTCGCTATGGGAGAAACGGAAAGTGAACTAGATCTTTTGGCATAGGACGTGTGGTACGCCAGGGGTGCGTTTTGGCCCCCTTTTTATTTCTAATCTACATAAATGACCTTGAGAGAATCTTACTGCAAGAGTGCAGGGATATGCCCATGGTAGATCAAAGATCCATCCCTACACTCTTATACGCAGATGATGCGGTCATAATGGCACGGACTCCCCTCGCCCTGCAAGGTTTGATAACATCCTTTAATACCTACATGTCAAATTTGGATCTAAAAATTAACTGCGCGAAAACGTTCTCAATGAATTGTGGCCCCAGTACTAATAGACGGAGAAAAGTTATGTATATTAATGATAGTCCCCTGGACTTCACCCCTACTTTCAAATATTTAGGTATTTTGTTTCATGAAGCTGGTACATGGGCAAGTGCATAAAATCAAGAAGATTTATGTTCTCTAAATCAATAATGGCCTTAATAAAAATTTTGAAACAAATGGGGAAAAAGCCAACCGGGGAACTCTTGAAAATTTATAATGCTACATGCATATCAACTGCTGTTTACGGTTCAGGTATCTGGGGATATGACAACATAAAATCTATCCAGCTAGTGGAAAACATGTTTCTGAGATACATCTTAGCTGTACCTGAGAGTGTCTCAAGTTACATCTGTCACACGGAACTCGGTCAGCCATACATTGAATATACAATCAAGGCCCAGCCAATACTTCTTTGGCATAGGGTCTGGACTACCGACAAGTGTGTATTGAACCGCACAATTATGATGCATGCTTTAAGTTTGGAACATGTGAGAAGGATAAGATGGCTCATTTATGTAAAAGATTTTCTTGTAAAAATGGGCTCCCAAAAGTATTACGATGATCCTCTCTCAATGTGCAATATCCCAAGGAAGGTATTGCAAAAACAGTGTATGAAGGTTCTGGATGATAAAAGAGCTGGCGAGGAAATAAAGAAAAAGACAGTCCTATCACACCAATTGATACTGACTGAGGGCAAACTACAACCGTATTTAACCCTTGCTATGAGTGATTATGAGAGGTTTGCCCTGACACAGTTTAGGCAGAATATTCTTTTTAGAGTTCTCAGTTTCCCTGTCATGAACATCTAGTCATGTGATTTAATTAAATGCCCGTGTGATGATCTATCCGAACAATCGGACATTCATATTTTATTTTTTTGTAAGTTTTATACCCTTCCTCGGAAGAGATTGATTATCCCCATATTAAAGGAGATGGAAGTTAACCGCTGTCGGCCAGCTTTTTTAGTAATGCAGAAATTAGATACGGTATTGACCGTGGCATCTATCTCCGAATTTTGTTAAAAAGTTTTTAGACTGCGAAAATCAATTTGTATGTGAGAATTTCACTTTTAACAATTATCGCCTAATTAAGATTACCCCCTCGTCATAATGGTACTTTATGATGTATTTTATTTATGATATATTTTTAATGAAGCTTTGTGTGCACTTTTATGGTTATTTTCTATTAACTGAATAAAGTTATAAATTGAATTGATTGACTGATACTGGTAGTAACTGACTCTGCTTGTGCCCTGGGCTCTGCTAACCAGACCCAGAGTTCAGTGTAATAGGTATAATTGGTGGAATTATAATTGACATGACAGCCTACTAGTAAGCCCACAGTTTATGACACAGCATGAGGGATTAGAGGCCCAGCTGATTTAATGCCCTAAAGGGAGCACTGCTGTGTTGTCTGCTGTCATTGTAAAGACAGCCCTGACTTGCAGGCTGATTTTAAAAATAAATGCTATTCAAATCGACTTTGGAATTAAAGGTACTTCAAAAGTCTTAAATTACCTCATTTTTACATGAACATGACCCCTAAAGTGTCCACTAAGTTACTCAGGGGTAGGGTACCTTGTATATTTAAGCACAGACATTTTAAATTATATTTTATTATGCCCTGGTAACAGAAAAAACTGGCAGTTTCGTTTTTCCCCATTGTAGTACACTAGCTCTATAGGCTAACATGGGAATACTCTAATAAAGTATGACTCTTGATAGGAGTATGCTAGAAATATAATTAAAAACCTTAAAGGAATATTTATGCTAAATCAAACAAACTGCCAATGTAAGATTTATTAAAACTATTATGGAAAAGAAGGTATCAAGCTTGATTTTCTGATGAACCAACATCCAGCCTTCCATAGCCTTTCCAGATTGCAAAGCCTTTGACAGGCTGAGCCAAACTGCTCTGCTGAGGTGTGAGGTGGCCTACATAGAGATAAAGGACATCTGATGGAAGGAGATCTGCATCTGCTGAGCAAAAGCCAGGATGGAGGTGGAGTAGCCAAACTGGTCTTCAAAGAGGGGATGGCAGTTAGGACAGGACAAAGGCTCACCCCCATATCCTATACTTCCAGCCAGCCAGGAGCCCCAGTAATTGAATAAGAAGAGGGGCTGGAAGAGGAGGGCTAAGGGAAATTAGCCACACCAGTGCGTTGGCTTAGTCAGATCTTAACCTAGAGGAGGGATTTTCTCTATTTTGGATTTTAAAAGAACAGTGCTTTCCGGGACAAGAATATGCCACACTTTGGAGGAAGCTGTCATACTTCTGTGTGGCACCCTGGACCCCATTGGTCAGGGTGCCCCCTCCTTGTCACCCAAGAACACTGGATAAATATGGAAGATGTGCCCAGCAACTCAGATCCCTGCCTGAAACTACAAGAAGAAGAAAGTCTGCCCTGCTAGAACCCTGGCCTGCACCAAGAGGATTGTACTCTGAATGACTGGGCCTACTGCATACTTTGGAACTACAGCCCTGTGGAATTTGCCTTGCTTTGAAAAGTGAAGGTTTGGACTCCCTGAAAGCAAAAGGTTAAAAGAGCTCCACCTGCATCATCTTCAGCAGGAAGAAATCAGCTGACCACCTTCAGATGGATTTTAAAAGATTTGGCCAGGTTCATTGTGGGAGACGTAGTTCCAACATAACAAGGAGCAACTCAGAGCTTCTGTAATCTTGGATTGGTGTCATAGAGAACTTTGATACTCTAAATTATCTTCTGGAAGATGATCCAGAACTTTGAGAAGATCTGGAGAATATTTGTGAAATAGCTCAATGAAGTGACCGACCTATTGACAAGAGTCAAGCTGGGTGGCGCTGAACCGCAACTCGGCATGAGATTGAAGTTTGCCATGCTGAAGTTCCAGAGCATTTCATCATTGACAAGGCTTCCAGGAGTTGACTGAGGTATCGCGCTGAGCCAAGCCACTATCATCAAACCCAAAGCCTGCATGACAAGGAGTCTCACTCGACATTGAGAGAAAAAGCTACAAAAAAGTGACTGAGTCAGAAGGTAAAAACTTGACTGGGCCTTACTCCTGAGTGTATCTGACCCGTGCTGCATCGCGGTCAGCCTAAAACTTTGAGTTTGTCCCGCTCAAGTGCGACCAGATGTTCCAAAGTGGTGCTTTTGGCTTTTGGGCACTAGAAAGTATTTTTTCTTTAAAAAAACATTCAACCCATTCCTATGTTGAATTTTTGCATTTTTGGTGTTATTATATACATACAAATATTTCCTGTAGTTATTAATTGGTGTTGAATTTATAGTGTGGGTTGTGTCTTACTTATTTGATGTGTTGGTGTTTTTAAGTGCTTTACACACCTTTCTCCTGGATCAAGCCAGCCTGCTTGCAGCCAGCTACCAAGGATTGAGCAAGGTAAATAATTTATTGAGAGCTTGACTGGACCTTAAATTGTGATAGTGGCCTTATTACTTGTGATCGGCACCTACTTACCCCTAAAAATAAACCACATTCCAACACTGGACCCATCTCACTTGAACCCAGAGTGACTCCACAAGCTTGTTGGCTTGCCCCCTGTTCTGAAGTATCAGGGCCATCAAAGACTTTCTTCAACTTTGCAACAGCACCTAGACTCTGCATTCTGTGTCATGTCCTGTTAAGTGGTGCCAACCTAGTCCTGTGCCCTTCAAAGGTGATTTCTGCTGTCCAGAATCATCAAAATCGGTCCAGTTACAACTTTGCACCAATCGGAACCAGTGCATTGCCTTTCAACACTGACTTATGAGCTGATTGAAAAAATTGTTTCAACACACTACGCACCTCCATGACGATGGACAGCATGGCTTGATTATTACGCAGAGCCTGCATCATAAAGCAGTTCGGGGATGAAGCCTTCATCACCTGTGCAGTTCAGAATCAATGCATTGAGTTTTCAATGTTGATGCTTGCTACATAATAGGCAAAATGATACTAAAATGACAAAAATCAAACTAGGGGAACAGGAGAAGAGAATTTTGATAGATTTAAGTGGAAAAAGCACCAAGAAAAATAAAGCACCCAATGCAATAATATAACAATTGTCCATTGGGACTCATTCTTCTCCTATGTCACAGCAAAGACCTGGAAGGAGCTCCCGATCAACTTCGGACATGCCCCCCACTCTGCACATCTTCAGGAAGAGCCTAAAGACCTGGCTGTTCGACTGACCAGAACTGCTCCTCCCCCCAGCGCCTTGAAATGAGTAGCCCACTTCACAATTCCCTGATTATTTGATTCAAGAGGGGTACCTTCTTATGTGTCTTAGAAGGAACCCAGAGTTACTCAGACTTATTCATTGGACCAAAATTATTTGAAAAGAAAAGCCATGACTGATGAAAATTGCATCTTGTAATTCTTTGACTCCAATCAAGTGAAACAATCAACAAAATAAGTGACCATAGTGCAGACGACACAGTGCTCCAATTGTGAATAATTAATTATACAAAGAACATATATAAAAGACACTGTACATTTCCCAATGGTTTTATGCATCGATTATTAAAATTAATAATGTGGTTCCCATATGTCAGTGCGGAATCCCTTGAAGTTAAATTGCAACCAAGAGGAATAGATTATCAACATTTCAACCCCTTGTGACTTTTAGGGTCTCTTCTGGAGGTAGTCATGCCTTTACCAGGCCCACACATAAGAGAAACTGAAGTGAAAACAACATTTCCAGGTCCTGTGCTTCTACTTCCTATGAACTTCCATTAAACAATCAGTGAGTAACTCATCACATAATACTGAGTTGACTTGTTTAATTGGAAGAACTGCCAGGTATTTAACCTATGTATAATAAATGGCAATGAAAATCATCATTCGAGTTCCTCACAACTCAGTGTCTTTATATATATTGGTGGTTTATAAGCACAAGAAAAGACCATGCACCAACAGTATGTATACAAGGTGACTCAATCAAAAAGGGTGAGTAAGTGGAAACTCAAATTATGAAGGTACAGCCTGTCCAACAATACACTGCAAAACCTCTCCTCTTATTTGCAAAGTGTGAATACCGTCAATCAGGCTATTGGTCAGAGGTCCAATACAACTCGCTATACACTCATACATTAATTATACAAGAGCACAACAACCAGTGGAACATCACTTGAGTGTCTACTGAACAAATCTTGCCTAGTATAAGAAACTGTGAGAGTTGAAAAGACGGCAAGGCACCATGTTCTAATAAAGTGAAAATCACTCTCTTTCTGAAACAATTGTCTGGTGGAGAGGGAGTCATAGCCCACCCCAATCTGCTTCGATTGAAGGCAATCATGCTCCACCAGTGTAGAACACACACAACCATGTTAGAAAAGTGCAGCTAAAACATCATACCTATCCCAGTCAAATGTTTCAGTGCTGGGGCGCATTCTGTACAAACCAGTAATGATCCTCATCATCCCAAATACATATTGGAGAAGCTCATACAAATGGGACTGAGGTAAAAATATTTCTTATAACCCTCACCCAAGTCAATGATTACAGTAGGCCAGTATCAAGGAGCAATTTCAGGCTGACCGCTATGGAGCATGGGTCGGGTAGTGGGTTGGTCACAGGGAAACTCTTGTAGTCAAAAAGGTTTGAAAAAGATTTCAAATCCCAATTCAGAAAGGCCTGTGTCACTTTTTAAAGGACAATTCTAGTATTTCTTCTCAGTCTCAATGCAGAAGGGGTCATTATAATTTTTTAAGAAGAAAAATCCTTCCTTAGCAAGTTGCCGCTTAAACTGTAGCCACTGCTGTAGAACTCAATGCCAGATACCTGAAACGAGTTGGTCCTAAGATTTCCCAATGAAAGTACAACCGCAGAATGGGACTTAGTGGAGATCTCCAAACAGGAGAAACCTGAAATTGAACTTGGAAAAATGTTTCCGATGGGTCCCACTGAATCTCTAAACCTCTGCAGGAAAAGTTTTTCATCGTTTCCATACTTTGTTTTGGTGCCAAACAACCACAGAAGTAGAATTTGAATGCCTACAGGACCTCAGGGAAGGGCCTTGTACACTCTCAGCGTCTCAGACAGAGGTCAACAGCAAAATCAATTTCCGGTCTGTTGGCACTAGTCCACTGGGATTCTTAACAGTAATGTTTTTTTTCAGCTTTTGAATGTTCCTGTAGCCTTCCAGCTGATCATCCTTATAATCATTGGAGATCTTTCTGTCCTTAGATTTCAAGTGGAAGGTGGTCCAATCTCCTCAGGCCCTTCCTACAAGTCAAAGATGTTGTGTGCCCCAAGTTCAGTTCACCTGGTATCCTTTCGTAAGTCCTGCAGTGTTCTATGTAAGGTGCTTTGCGTGCCATATTTATCCCTGGTACCAGTTAGTGGGTGGAGATGACTCATGGCTCTTCCCTAACCAATGGGCCAAAATTCCCTGGGGCACCCCACCCACGTTCACAGTAGTTCCTGTTTGCCCTACTGCAAACAGGCATAAAATACCATATACAAGACAAATCATCATCAAGTCAACTTTATTTCTGTTTGTTAATGAACCATAAAAGTACATAACAGTTAAAAAAAAAGCAATACATTTACAACTCATCCAATGCATTGTAGATCTCAATTAGCATATTTACAGTAATCGGTTGACGTGCGGTTATAATATGACAATAAAGACATAACAATAGGATACAAAAACTAAGAAATTTCCTTTAAAACAAATAAAAAACTAATTATTACTAAGACAGAGCCATCCACCCACAATAAGCGGGTTACTACACATGGATCAGTCTTCGTCTAGTTAACCACATCGAGAACAAGAATTTGGAAATAGCAGTAACTATCAATGCATCAGTATCAGTTTTTAAAATTCTAAAATAGTCTATATAGTTCCTCAGTCCTAGGTTAACACATAACTGTATAATCCATTTTTTCCTGCTGACAGAATAAGCAGGACAAAACAAAATTACATGGATTAGAGATTCATTCGGGTCATCACAACCTGGACAAGGACGAGCTAAACCCAATTTCCATTTATCAGAATAGGAATAGAGGGGTAATGTACCATATCTGAATTGTAGAAACAATTTTTTTGCTAAGACAGGTTCTATAGCATCTAACTCTTTCTCAAAACTGTAAACACTCTTAAAGTGCAAGAAACTGTCGGTGAGACTAGATGGCCTGGCTGTTCGAAAGACCTCTTCAAGGTTATGATGTTTTATAGACTCAGCCAGGGTTCTCTTTGAGATAGATTTGCATGTGTCCTCCGGATTAGACCAGAGATTCTCCATGCCGATCTTGGACGCATGCCCCCTTATAAAAGATAACCATTTTATCCTCCCCACACCCGGGCGAGCCATGACTATTTTTAGTTCTTCTCTATAACACGCAAGCTCCGGGACACTCCACAGTCTACGCCAGTAAAGAAGCGGGCGTGAGGCAATTACTTCTGCAATTGGCCTCAGATTTGTATCCAGCCTTAGTGGGACTAGGGGGGTGTTAGTGGGTAAGGAGAGCAGTTGTCTAAGGAATTTGTTCTCTGTTATACTAATCTCATTCGCTGGACAATGGCCCCAGAGTTCTGCCCCATAAAGGGTAGAAGATCTGGTTAGTACCTTATATATTTCCAGCGGTACACTGACCAGCTTGTGAACACAAGATTTCTGCACTTTAAGGATACCCCCCATAGACTGAGAGAGGGTCAGATTAGCCTTAGTCATTTGGGTTTCCCAACTCATTCTATCATTTAATATCAGTCCTAGATAGGTAAAATGGTTTACCCTTTCCAGGGCTCGTCCATCCATAGTTGGACAAGGGCAATTAGTTGTAATGCCATTAAACACCATGTACTTAGTTTTATCTATGTTTATTACCAGATTCCTGTCCCTACAGAATTTGGTAAATTGATCTAACACCCGCTGCATCCCCATAGGAGTTTTTGAGAGTAGCAGGGTGTCGTCTGCAAACATCAGTGCAGGAAATTTACCACCAGCTAAGTTAGGAGCATCACTGTTTTGGACACTAGTTAAGTCATCAACAAGGCCATTTAAAAAGAGGGAAAATAGCGTAGGGGCCAGTACACATCCCTGCCTAACTCCCTTCTCAATGGGAAAATCTCTTGTTAGCTGGCCATTTTTGCCATAGCGAACTTTTGCATAGGTGCCGTCATGGAGTCTTTTGAATTGGAGACATAAATAGGGTGGTACCCCCATTGTTGTTAATATGCTCCAAAGTTGATTTCTGTCCACCATATCAAATGCGGATTTTAAGTCCACAAATGTCAGGTAGAGGCTCCCCCCTTCCATCACCACATGCTTCCAGTAAAGAACCTGGAGCCGTAGTAGTTGGTCAATGGTCGAGGTTTTGGCACGGAACCCTGCTTGCAAGTGGGAGAGGATGTTGTTCTCACTAATCCAATCTTGCAAGCGTTGCAAAAGCAGTTTGGCATAGATTTTTTGAGTAACGTCAATTAGACTAATTGGTCTATAATTTGACGGGGCCAGCGGAGAACCCTTTTTATAAATCGGAATTATTTCGGCCCCCAGCCATGTGCTAGGAGGCTCTTGGCCGTCAAGAATGGCATTAAATATGACGGTCAAGTAGGGAACCCAGATCTTCGGCTCATCTCTAAAAAGATCACCAGGGATCTTGTCCAGCCCAGGGGCCTTATTACTTTTTAACCCTTGAACTGCAAGGGTCACTTCCGACATAGTAAAGGGAGGGGTGGGGCATTCTAGACTCGGTCTCAAAAACGTTTTAGGGGACAGATTATGGACGGGAGCGGTGTTAGAATAGAGATCACCAAAATATGCACACCAAGCTTCCTCGGCTATATTGGGATCAAGTTTTACCTTCCCTTCTGCTTTCCCTGTATGGACCAAGTTCCAAAAGGTTCGGGCGTCTTTCGTTATTAACGCTTGTTTGATGGCCTTCCATTTCTCTGCTTCCCATTCAGATTTTGCATGAGAAAGGAGATTCTTATAAAAATTCCTTGCGGCCAAAATATTAGCCCTATGACCTGATTTGATGGCAGAAACTAGGGTGGTCTTCGCCTTCCTGCAAGACTGATTGTACCAGGAATTTGTGGTACGTGCCTGTCCATTAATACATTTTACAGGTTTAGAAAAACTAGCTGCTAGAGTCAGCATCAGTTCTTTATGTATAGCTAGACATTTAACATCATTGTCAGGATTGGAAGCATTTTCATACAATAAATTTAGATGCTCAAACTGGGGAATTACGCTTTTATACAGTGATGCCAGGTTATCTGGGGACGACTTAATAGAAGACCATCGGATTTTTTTACCGCCCTGTGTGATCCTAATCGCACCAGAGACCAAATCAGCCGCTTGTTGCTCCCCATCATAATTTGGGACATCCAATTCCGCAACCAATGGATAGTGATCACTTTCGACGCGATCCGAGACGTGGAAACATCGAATCAGATGCCATACAGACATACTAACCAACAAGTAATCTATTGTTGACGAGTGACCCATTCCATTATAGGTACTTTTGCCAGGGCTATCCCCCGGAAAGCGGCCGTTGCAAGCTCTAAGTGAAAAGGTATATGTCAATGAGGTGAGCTGCATGGCCATTGAAGTCCAGTTTTTAACTGGATAGATGTTTGGGGGTGGAATCCGGCAGGCGTCATCCTCGTCTGCTGTTAACTGTGGGACACCCATGAGTGGTTCGAAATGACAATTAAAATCCCCACCCATTATCACCTTGGTATCAGTTGAGAAGCTATTTAGTAGGGCGGTTAAGGACTCTAGGACATGAGAAACTGTACCACCCAAGACCGGCCGTAGATAAATGTTAATAATCGCTATTTTGGGTGTGTTTCTACGGGTCAAAAGAATACACAAAATATCACAAGAATTGGTGTTAATCCTTTTGACCAAGAACCCAAGATGAACAGCCACCCATATGGTCAATCCACCGGATGGTCTGCCCCTAGGGCCTTTGGTTGCGGGCTCGGCATAAGTTACAAAGCCCAGCCTATGCTGAATAGTCCTAGCCCATGTCTCTTGAAATAAACAAATACCATGATTGTCCACATACTCACACCACTCCAGGTTCTCTAGTTTCACCACCAACCCCGCCACATTCCAAGATAACAATGACAAATTTTTATTATTGGAACACAGTTGATCAGCTGGCTTGCCTGAAGGTATAACAGTTTCCACATTGGAATCACCCACTTCTAGACTCATCTGTTTCTTCGGGATCACATAGTTAGTTACAGCGCAATTATCATCATTTGTACTAGAGGGAGTACCACCACATTGAGGAACTGTAAATGTGCAGCTCATCCTACTCTGTGCATTCTCCTCCAATAGACCCCCACCCCCAACACTGGAATCTTTGGCAGGTACCTTTGCTGGGAGTCAATCGCAGCCATCAAGGCCAGAGATGGCTCCATATCTATTCGAGGTTTCCAGAGGAGTAAAAGGAATCAAATGGTCCATGTTTCTATTCCGCTGGAAAAACTCATGCCCCACAGGATGTTGGTTGCGTCCGTTGGAAGGGACTAAATTCCACGCTAAATTATTCCTAGGAGGGAGAGGCATCTGCGGGTGGCACGTGTAGTTGTTGTTTGGAGGCAAATGGATGTTCCTAATGCCATTGGGATCTGGGACCCCCCCTGAGAAAAGAGCAGGAGTCACATGCGACCTTGGATAGAAATAAGTTAGGTCGTATGGGACGATAGCAGTGTTCGAATTCATAGGGGGGCCTGTTAGTATAGCCCCAACAGCTACTGGGTTCCTAAAATTAACAACAACTATATCACCCTCAATGTTCTTTTCCCTTGAGCCCAGCCAAGGCAGGCGTCTAACGTGGACAATCTCCCCATCGATGTAGTATGGGAGTGGTCTATTTTGCCCCAACCAATGTAGAATCTTATTCTTACGTTGGGGGTGGCCCTCCTTCCTACCCTCCTCTAGTGGGGGGACACCTGTGAGTACAACTACAAAGGGTAGCGACTCTGGGGGCAATTCTACATTGGGTCCATAGGGAGTACCGTTAGTGGGCCTTAAAAACCTCCCCCTATTCGGGTACTTGGTCTTAGTACTAGGAGTAGTCTTTCTCATCTGCGCTTCTATTGGAACCTGGTCAGCAGGTTTTGTTACTATTTGACTAGGAACCTGGGCCTGTTGAGAAGCCAAGTTTTTCTGCTGGTTATTGTTCAGGGACTTACTGATTACAGTAGTTGTCTGAGCAGAAATCGTTGGCATATCTACAATAACCTGTTTTTTACTAGCAAGATCTTTAACAGCTCTGTTGTTGCCACTATTGGAAACGTTTGGGGCCAAAGTATTAGATACAGAAGCTGCTATAGTCTGTGGTAGAATAGTCGACACAGGGGTAGGTATTAAAGAGGTGATAGGAGCACTTAATTTGGCATTAACCAGAGCCTCCAAGTTGCCTAGTCGGTGCTCAACCCTTTTTAGAATATCCAAAATGGGGAGCATAAAGGACCTAAGCAACTGCTCGACTGTATTCTGCTCCGTGATAATGGGGGGAATAGTCACTAGGCTTGAAGTAGTAACGGCCTCTACTTGCTTCCCTCGAGTATTACCAAGATGTAAACTGGCAGAGTCTGGGGTTGGTACCACTATAGGTACTGTATCAGTCAGTGCCGAGATTTTGGGTGCAAGTACACCAGAGGTCTTAAGTTTAGATGTCTTGCCAAACTCTGTATGACTAAGCTTGCCCCTTTGGGGTACTCCTAACCCCCTCCTTTTTTTTGTGGGCGGAGGGCCGAATGTTTTGGGGGTAACGGATGGTCTACATTGCCTTTTCGGCTGCTCCTTGGGTAGTTTGCAAGATACATTGACCACATTTGGGGACGAACTAGAGGCGGGTGGAAGCAAAGCTATGGGAGTAAGTGGAGGAGCAGTTGAGGGATGAACCGTTGATAGTGGAGTGCTTCTAAGCAATAGTGGAAATCCGTCCAGTGACAGAGGATCATCCAGTGGTGTATCAGTAATAGTGGTAAGCAAAATGGGTGGGGAGGCCAAGTCAATTAAAGGTCTATTTTTTAATGACTCAATGGAGCGGCGTCGTTCAATCCTGCGTTCGGATAGTGAGTCATCCTTATCCGAATCCACAACACCCCTAGTAAAGTAATTGTCAAGAGTCCTTTTACTAGTTCCTGCGGTGCCAGAGTTCTCAAAGTTAGCCGCCATGGAAGAGGGCCTACCTTACGCTCTGAGACTGAAGATGAAAGAGGGGAGGCCCGTCCCGTCCTCGGGCGTCCCCGGACGGCCACAGACGGTCCCGCCCTTGTCCCGGGCTTCTCCCGGCGTGCTCCCGCGCGCTCCCGCGCAGCAGCAGATGCAGACTCCTTTGTGGATGTTGCAGAGGTGGGAGGATTGTTGGGGGCGGGGCGATGAGGGAGAGCGGCCCAGGTGGAGCGGGCGGGGGATGACCAGAGACTCCTGGGAGATGGAATCCTATCCCTTGTGCTCGCAGCCCTCAGCCCCAGGTACGCCCCAGTCAGCTGCTCCCAGGTGTTGGAAAGTGCCTCGCAGCGAAGCGGGACCCGCGCAGCGGGTACCGCGAGGCGTGGAATGGAAAACCGGCAAATGTCCTCTGAGATGCAGGGTCAGCAGAAACAAACAGCAATAAGGTCCCACGTAGCAATAAGCACTCCACGCTTAAATCCGTGCTCAGATCTGTTGGGGGCGGGGCGATGAGGGAGAGCGGCCCAGGTGGAGCGGGCGGGGGATGACCAGAGACTCCTGGGAGATGGAGTCCTATCCCTTGTGCTCGCAGCCCTCAGCCCCAGGTATGCCCCAGTCAGCTGCTCCCAGGTGTTGGAAAGTGCCTCGCAGCGAAGCGGGACCCGCGCAGCGGGTACCGCGAGGCGTGGAATGGAAAACCGGCAAATGTCCTCTGAGATGCAGGGTCAGCAGAAACAAACAGCAATAAGGTCCCACGTAGCAATAAGCACTCCACGCTTAAATCCGTGCTCAGATCTGTTGGGGGCGGGGCGATGAGGGAGAGCGGCCCAGGTGGAGCGGGCGGGGGATGACCAGAGACTCCTGGGAGATGGAGTCCTATCCCTTGTGCTCGCAGCCCTCAGCCCCAGGTACGCCCCAGTCAGCTGCTCCCAGGTGTTGGAAAGTGCCTCGCAGCGAAGCGGGACCCGCGCAGCGGGTACCGCGAGGCGTGGAATGGAAAACCGGCAAATGTCCTCTGAGATGCAGGGTCAGCAGAAACAAACAGCAATAAGGTCCCACGTAGCAATAAGCACTCCACGCTTAAATCCGTGCTCAGATCTGTTGGGGGCGGGGCGATGAGGGAGAGCGGCCCAGGTGGAGCGGGCGGGGGATGACCAGAGACTCCTGGGAGATGGAGTCTTATCCCTTGTGCTCGCAGCCCTCAGCCCCAGGTACGCCCCAGTCAGCTGCTCCCAGGTGTTGGAAAGTGCCTCGCAGCGAAGCGGGACCCGCGCAGCGGGTACCGCGAGGCGTGGAATGGAAAACCGGCAAATGTCCTCTGAGATGCAGGGTCAGCAGAAACAAACAGCAATAAGGTCCCCAAGACACAAGACAAATATAAAGATGGCAGAAGACTTCAGTCACTTTTTACTCAGCTCTGAGAGCTGGTGGTTTGTGCAGGAGGGTACAAAGAAAATCATTAGTGTCCTCCCACACCTAACACAAAAAAATCCAGTTTCAACTAGGTCCTGGACCCACATCAAACTCCCAGACAGATGTACGGTAGCACAAATGCAAGTCCCTTTAGCAACCAAGAAAAGGAAACAAAAGAATTGTAGTCTGGTCTTTTTTGATCCCTTTCAAGGGCACAAACATTTTCTGTATGCCTTAGACAGACCTGTATGGCAAAATGTGAAACTGGTTTGTCAGAAGAAGGTACCATATCCCACACGCTGAAGGTCCTGCTAAACTTAAAAGAATCATCCCTGCCCATTCAAGTTGGATTGTCAATCAAATTAGTCTATTTTGTAGCTCCTATGAAAAATGTCACACCTCATTCAGGTCAAGCGATTGATTGACAGCTGCTGGACTTGAATGTAGATTGGCATCGAGGAGCTTCAGGCAGGGTAAATAAAACTTTCTAAAAGCTACTTTCCCTAAATAATTATTATAAATTTGACTTTACCACTAAATTGGACTTTTAATAAATGTGAAAAAATATGTTGAAATAATTTTCTAGCTGATTCAAAACCCAGAGTACAGAATTAATACTGTAATCTGCACTCCAGTTTTCTTATATGACAGCCAGGGCCTTCTGCAGCAAAAATGTCTTTGGCTGGGTTGTGAATGCTGGGACACTGTAACATTACATTTCTACATGTGCCACTTTCATATACCATGCACACTACCTTGAGATCTACAAGGCCAACATAGCAGTGACTTTTTGTATTACTATTTTATTGCATTTTTTAAACAGAGTAAGCAAAGACAGCAGCTACCAGGACATCCGAAAATGCTGCATTGTGACACTCCATTACAACCAGCCAATGCAGGTAAACATCGAAGTATACAACAGGGCAATACTCATAGATCTAGGAATACATCAACCGTCAGATTACAGCAATACATCATGAACCTGTTCCATCCATTTTCCACATATCTTTTCCATATATAATTCTGTCTTTCAAAACCATGGACTCCGCTAGTGCACAGCGGTCCATACTTCATAGTCATTCTGCCAGTGTGGGGGCCTGTGCAGGACTGAAGCTGGCACGAATGTTGCATGCAGCCCAGTACTTGCATGAAGCTGTGGTAGTCCCCCTTTGCCCCATATCCAGTGTGATGCCAGTGCCCCTGCTGGTAGTTTTTGTTTTAAATTAATTTTGTTTATTGAATTTAATTTTCAAAATGACAAAACTGTAAAGAAAAACAAAATTGAAAAAGTAAAGAGTAGTACAATACAGTGGTACAGTGGCGCAATACAAGTCAGAACATGTACACAGCAGTGTATTTAAATGCTGACATAGCAATTTCAATACAACATCAAGTATAGTTTGTACACTAACAGTTTACGCAGAGTAACAGTCAATGAATACTTTTAGGGTGAGGAAAGAAAAGGGGACTCTTAGTTCGGTAGTGTTTTTACTTGTTCGCTGGGCCTGTAGACACAGGTTGGCCCTGAGAGGGGGAACCGGTGCCAACCTGTGCTGCCAATAGGAAGTTTTTAAATGGTTGCCATATGTCTACAAGTCGAGAGGCCGGTGGCTGCAACTGTGCATACGTGTCACTAGTGGTGTTACAATAGGTCATACTAGGAAGCCGTGCATTAAGTGTGGAACTCTGTGTGCAAGCCCATTTAAGCGCTATTTCATGCTTCGCAATAAGGAGCGCTATGGCAACAAAGCCGTGCTTTGATTTGGGAAGATCATGAACATAACCCAACAATGCCAGAAGTGGCGATGGCACAATCTCGGCCTCCACCATCTTAGATAGTTCCCCAAAAATGAATCTCAAATAATTCTCTATTTTAATGTACGTCCACGTAATGTGCTCAAAGTCAGCCTCTGGAAAGCGACAGCTCGGACAAGTGTGTAGGCGAGATGGGTCCGTACGATGCAATTTACTAGGGGTCATGTATACCTTCCACAGAAACTTAAAATGGAGCAGTTTGTGCAGGTGATTAGGAGACACTCAGCAAGTTTGTGAACAACACCAATCCCACTATACATCTGTCAAAGAATAGCCGAGGTCCCACCCCCATGCTGCCCACACACCTGCATCATGACTTGGAAGCAGTGCCACTCCTTCCATGTACATTTGGCCACTAAATGGCTCCCATCCCCACTCTTAATAATCCATATTAAAATTGTAAAGTCCGGGGGTTCCAAAGGATAACTATCCATGGTGGCGAGCAGTGCTTGCTGCACACTCGTTAGCACAAAAAGGTCCATCATAGTGCAGCACTAAGACGCGGGCCATCAGTACAAAAGAAGATGTGCCCTCCAGGGAAAAAATTGCCAAATGTGAGCAGCTGAAATTTGGCCAAAGTGCGTTTAACCAATGTCTCCTGTAGAATGGAAACCTAACCGTTGCCAGCAAGTCGCATCAAGGGGGAGTATAATACACGAGCCCCAGTTACACACTGTGACCAATGCCATGCCCAGCTAGTCATGGACCCCTTCTAGAAGTCTTGCGGGTCCCGGGGGAACCGCAGTGGCAGTAGGGTGTTAAGCTGGCAAGGCAGCACCAAATCGGCCTCCGGCCTATAGTACGATATCTGTCTGTTTTCACACTACCAGTGTCGCGCAAAACTCGCCTGTGCCACCAAATAATAGACCTGCAGATTCAGTACACCAAACCTTCTCTCTCATATGGGAGTATTAAGGTGTCCCAGCAATGCAAGCCTGTTTACCGCCCCACACTAATCGCTTTAACAATGTGCGCTGGTTAGAGAAAAGGCTATTATATAGCAGTATGGGGATGTTTAGGAAGAGGTGCAAAAATTGCGGTAGCACCACCATTTTAATTATGGCTATCCTCCCAGAAATTAATGAGGGCAATTGCAACCAATGGTCTAGATTGCGTTCCATTTCTTCGACAACCGCGCCATAATTCTACTGTAAAATACGATCCCTGTGAATATGGACACCTAAGTACTTCACAGAATTTAGTGCCATACCTTGTCACCTCTCGAAGCAACGGTGTTAAGTTATCATCCGGGTGCCACACATAAAGAATACTATCATCAGCATAGAGTTTAAGCAACAAGGGCCCGGTGTTAAAGTGTAACCATCTGTCATTATGCTTTTCCAGTAATTGGCGCACCAGCGGGTCGAGCGCAATCACAAACAATAATGGTGACAAGGGGCATCCCAGTCGAGTTCCCTGTGCAAGTGGAAACGCTTAAGTCAATGCACCATTCAGGCAGGTTCACGCCCTGACCCCTGCTGATAGTTAAAGTAGGCTTTGCTGAAAAAAAATTTGCAACCTGCATATGAATCTATCCAGTGTTTGAGAGACTTTGCTATTTGAAGATGCTGCTCATGTTAGGCTGGTCCTCTTCATGCCCATATCCTGGAGAACTATGGTGACTCTTTGCATGGGAAAGGTTTCCCATGAAAGACTGTCTCAAGATACCAGGATACATGGTTTTGGCTGGCTGATAATTTCTTAGATATTTCTGCCAATGGTGTGCTTTCACTTTCATAATTTTTCCACTTTCATTTTCCTTTATAGGACACTGGGAGAGCCAGTGTATTTCACTGCTTGGGGTCTAGAAGGCATCTCTATTCTCCAATCAAGACTCCAGCTTCTCCTCTCAACGGACAGCTGTTTGGCAACAGTTATTTTTCCCTTTAGGCTTTAAGGGCTGTGATCAAGCCCAAGGAAGGTGGTGATAGTCTGTGCAGGCTGTTATAATAAGGGGGGCCTTTGGTGATCAGCCCAAATCCCCCTCTGCAGCACAACAGAACCAAGGTGCATCTCACCCCAAGTCCAGCTCTCCCGACTGCCAGATTCTCTGCTTATCAACTGTATATGTGTGAGAAAGAATCAAGAAGAGGGATTTTGGAATGAATCTTCAAAGTTTGCTCTGCTTATGAACTTTTGTTGAGGTCACTTTGGTCTGGCTGCGTTGTGCTTGACCCCAATGGGTGAACATCGTGTGGTTCAATTGGGTCTGGCTGAGTTGTTCTTGACCGGCTAGGTGAAGGCCTTATGGGCTGCGTTTTCTTGGCCTCACATGGAGAAAGCCTTCAGAAAAAGACATATTTGTTTGAAAGGTGTTTCATTGTGAGATTATGTAATTTGTGGATATTATAACCAACCTTGTGACACATGCCATAGACAATGACTGGTATACTGTCTAAAGTCAATCCTAAATAAAAGTGATCTGAATTTTTATATTTTATAACATCGATGTCAAATACAGGAATTTTGAGTTGTTATGTTATGAAAAGCCAGTGTCAAAGATAATATGCCAGATTTTTCTTATGGAATGAATACTCTATGAAATGCTATAGACTGGGGTTCATACATCGTGTTTTCTCTTTGTTCACAACTTTATCAAATTAAATACACAAGCGGCTCTTTGAGTTACGAGCACACTGATAATCCCTCAGTAAACACTGGAGTCAGAGACAAGTGCTGAAGGGGAAGTACATGGTCTCCAGTCAGAGAAAGACTAACTGTGTCCCAATGTGCCTCTGCTCTTACAAATGAAACCCTTGGAAGCTGTTTTCAAAGCTCTACTGTCACTGCAACTATTATTCAGGCTAGCTCCATGAGCTTTATGACAGCAGACACAGTGAGGGCATATAGAAACAGACAGAGAAACAGAAAGAGAATGTGAAACATATAGATAGAAAGAGGTAGCAATGGAGAGAGAATGAAATCAAATGGAAAGAGAGCGACAAAACCTGAATGGATTTGAACATTTTTGTCTAGGTTACTTTTGGTTCCCAGTCTGGAAAAGAACAGTAAAGCGTAGGAAAGTGAACTACAATGGGTCATACAATGTGTGTCATAGGCCCCATGGATCCCAGATGATTTCAATGGGGAGTTGATGTTAGATCCCGAATCCTCGGAGGAGACACTGCTCCAGTGGCAAATCCAAGGGTGGAGGGGGTTGGGATGGAGAGAGCTTTTAGAGTCAAAGATGCTGAGGCCCATCTAATCAACAGCAACACTGCTGCAGGCATTCACACAAGTCTTATGAATGATACCAACAGATATGGTACCTATATGCATACAAATGAATAAGTATGGGCAAATTTTGTGGATCTGCAGTCCGCGAATGCGCTGGAAAAAAAATCTGGGAGTTCGCGGAAAAATCCGTGAACTCGCAGATTTGCAGAAATATACACTGAAGTACTTTGTACTGGCTAATCAGTAAGTGCTAGCTCTTGGGTAAATGTATAGTCCTTGTTTCCTACACTGCAGCTGCGTCAAGGGCCAGACGAGTTGTCTCCAGTGACCATGTGTGTGTTACTATGCCATCGCGCCTAAGGGCGAAGGGGTCCCTTGAGTGAGCTGTCCATCATAGTGGGTAAATGGCGGGAAGACGGTGCACACCCCTAGTGTGTGGGCGGGGCCAAACGGGTAGGGCTTCTATGCGAGTTCACATGCCACTTGTGTGTATAAAAGGTCAGAGACTGATCAGAGCAGCAGATGAGGAGAAAGAAGCCCCTGGTCACAGGAACTACACGGGGATTGCGCTCATGAAAGTGAAGACAGCAAAGGCCTCCATCCAGCATCACAGCTCTTTTTTGACTGTAGATATGGGGAGAAAGCACACCTGCCCAGCCTAAACAAAGCTCATGATTGTTTTTGGGCTGATGAATGGGTTACTGAATTTGAGCTTCAAATCGGGCACCTGCTTTATTTATATCTGTAAGTGCTTCCTGTTGAGGTTTATTTTTTGTGACAGGAGCATCGTGCCAGAATGAACCCTGCCCTTCATATTTATCCAAGAAGACGCCGCCACCGGTTTGTGCGATACCTCTACTCAACTGCCAAACCTCCAGGGGCTTCTAAAAAAAATCCGCCCGCGAGCGCATTTGCGCATTTTTCGGCAATTTCACGAGATTTGCGGATCGCAAATTGCCGCAAATTTGCAAATTCCGCTAGCGGAACGGATTTTGCCCCCATACTTACAAATGATAAGGTTTTAGTGTAGTATTAACTCTATCTCTTAAGGTATCACCTCACAAAAGCTTATCAAATCTCAACCAACCTTTAGTTTTGTTGTTGTTTTGGTTTCCTTTAAATTGTTAGTAGAGGCTCCTTTATCAAAAGTTTTGAAAACATCAGTGAGTATGATTGCAGCATCAAACCCACAAGCAAATTCGATAGGGTTAGCTACACCCAAATCCTCTCTAGCAGAGCCCTGCCAGCAGTATGTACAAGTTGATCAAGAACACTGGTTACTTATGTATGTACGACGATGTTTTGACGGAGCTCAGCACATAGCAAAATCAAGTATATTAATGTGTCTCTCCTTTTCTTCTTGCTCTTTTTTCTATCCAGGAGCAAGGCTAATGCAGGATGTTCTTTGCTATGAGATCAAAGTGGGAGGGTCAAAGGAGCTGGCAAGCTAGAGTCCTGGAAGATGGGAAACAGTTAAGTGGCAGTCGAAGAGGCAAAGCGAAGGGGAGGAGTGTGAATGGTCTTTCAATAAGACTTATTTAGACGGTTCATAAAGGTCACATTCTAATTGTTTGTAACAAGGAACAGGAGCAGATAATTGTCTTGATGAGGCTGCCTTCTAGAAATTGCTTTAGAATGCTCACAAAGGTCGCAATCTAATTGCTTATAGCAAGGAACAGGTGCAGACGATGAATTTGATGAGGCTGTCTTCTAGAAGGTGTTTTAGAATGTTCATAAAAGTTGCATTCTAATTGCTTATAGCAAGGAACGGGTGTAGGGGATTAATTTGATGAGAGATGCCTTCCAGAAGGTTCACGTTGAAGTTATCCATTCTGCTTGCTTGATGCTTATTCTGGTGGATTTTATGGGTGTTTCTGTGGTGCCTGAAACCTGACCTTGCATATGCAGGGAAAAACACCTTCAAAAGCCACCAAGCCGTCCTCAAACAAACCTGGAAACTCCAGCTGCAGCTAGCCATCACCAACAGTATGAAACATGCTCAAAAGTCAGAGAACACGACACCTGACCAGTCACAAGAGTTGGGAGGAATGACATGAGCCATGCCGGCACACCATGACAGTAAGGCGAGTTGAGCTGCTGCAGGAATCCAGACAGTCGCCCCTCCCAAAGGCAGTCTTACAGATCATGGCTTGGTGGGGTGGAGGGCATTAAATCGTCTCACCAGGCTTTTTCCTAGGAATAATATGAAGGGTCATAACCCTCCAATCTATAAAGTAATACTGTTTTACCTGAGATCATTTAGAGTGCAGGATACAGTAAACTATGCACTCTTGTTGGCCATTAACCAGAACGGGTCACGGTGGGGTATCTTTTTGTGTTGCCGAATGGTATGGCTTTATCAGTGAAGCGTGAAACACTGGGTGGATAGTGTAGTCAGGGGGACGCTGCAGCTTGACTGTAACTGGAATAATTAGCTAGGTAAAATCATAAGGACCTATGAACTGTAGTCGTTTTTTCCTGGGCCTTCTAGTTGTTGGTGTTGTGTTGATAACCATAACCCGTTCCTTCCTTGTATATAGGTACTGGGGTTCAATGCTTGTCAGCTGTGCCTTCATGACCAATTTGTATTTTGCTAAACTTGTCCTTGCATGTTTTTGAATCTCATGCAGTTATTCTAATCTTCCTGTGACTTAAGGTAGCATAGTAGAAACTCCTGATATACCAATGGGAAGAGCCCATGGATGTTATCCTGACATGAGCAAGGGTGTGTCTGTTGTGGCTGAGTGGGTGCTGTTATTATAAGTGAATTCAGCTAGAGGTAAGGCCTGATCCCATCGTCCTCTGTACTTGGATAGTGAGCATGTTAATGTAGTTTCTAGGGATTGGTTGACACGTTTCAGTTTGCACAATGCTTTGAGGGTGGAAGGCAGATTACCAGGATACCTCTAATCCTAAATTATCACAGAATGTTCTCCAAAACTTAGATGTGAACTGAACTAAGCATGGGCAAATTTTGCGAATTCGCGATCCACGAATTTGCGGATTTGCGAATTCGCGATCCGCAAAATTCCCGAATTTGTGCGAATTTGCGGATTTTTGTTTTTTTGCGTGTTCGCTGGGTTTTTTGCGTGTTCGCGTTTTTTTGCGTGTTTGCGGGGCTTTTTGCGTCTTCGCAAGCCGCTTGCATAGCGAAGTTACCCATGCAGTCGTTTATGGGAGAGGGAGAGAGAGATAGATAGATAGATAGATAGATAGATAGATAGATAGATAGATAGATAGATAGATAGATAGATAGAAAGAGGGAGAAAGAGAGGGAAAGAGAGAGGGAGAGAGAGAACGAGAGAAAGAAAGAGAGGCCGGATCTCTGAAGGGCCAGATTCCTGAGTTGCCCCTACAGAACATACAGCTTTTTATTTTTAGCAAAATGCATATGAAAATTGTGCTGTAAAGGTCTCTTTTAGTTTAACCCCTCCTGACAACTCAAAATGGGTGTATTTGCCATCCTCTCTCTTCTTCCTGTTTTTTATATCTGTAAGTGCTTCCTGATGAGGTTTAATTCCTTGGACAGGTGCCTCGTTGCCTACTTGTAACTATTCTCTGACCCTGCTTCAAGGGTCAGAGCAGGGTCAGAGAATAGTTGCAAGTAGGCAACGAGGCGCCAGGAAGCAATTAGCAGCAGGTGACCAAGTTGAAGTTAATTTGTTTGTAACCCTTTTGTAAAAGGTTACAAAGAAATTAGGTTCAACTTTTGCACCTGCTGCTATAACCCTTGCTTGGCTGAAAATTCGTCCCCGCTGATTCGCGGATTTTACCGCGTTTTCGCGAGATTCGCTGATCGCAAAATCGAGGAAAATACGCAAATTCGCCCGCGGAACGGATTTTACGACCACCCTTAAACTGAACTAGGCGATCTGAGAAGAACATATTCAGTAGACCATGCAGTCGTATGATATTATCAATAAATATTTGACTACATTCTGCGGCGATGGGTATCCTTTAGAGAGGGGTGAAATTATGCATTTTTTTATAACATGTTGGTAACTACTAAAATGATAGTGAAGGTGTTGCTTGCTAGAAGATTAGTAATACAATCCAGACTAATTGTGTGCCAAGGAACGGGGGGTATAGGCAGAGGCTGTAATAAGCCTGCAGGTGCAGTGTGAGTGTTCTTGTTTCATGCAAAAGTTGGGTAACCAGATACGTATTCTTGTATATCCTTCCACATGTTGTTGAACCAGAAGGTTTTTTGATAATTCCTTAGGGTTTGCATTATACCTGGGTGTCCTGCTAATGCTGTGTCATGATTCCATTGAATTACCTGACATCTTCATTCTATAGTAAGGATGCACAGTTTCTGAGTGTGAAGAAACGGCTTATCAGTGATAGTGTGGTTGGGTGTTTTGATCTTTTCTTCTGCCTTTAGTTTTGTATATTCTTCATGTAAGGTCACCATAAAGGTGTCAACTTCGCTGACTAGTACTATCTTTTCCAGTAGTATGAAAGCAGGGGAGTCTGATGTGGAATAAGAAAAGTGCGCATACTCCAGTCTAGAAAGAACATCAGACTGTAACTGCTTGGTCCCTGGTTGATAGTTCCTGATGAAATCAAAACCACTAAAGAAATGCAGCCATCACATTTGATGGGAGAGAGAATCCTAACAGAACTAAAGAATTATAAATGTTATGATCTGAGAATAATGTGATTGAATGTTTAGTCCCCTGTAGGTAATTCCTCCATTCAGTGAACACCAGTTTGATGGGCAGAAGTTCTCTTTCAGCCACTATATAGTTTTGCTCTGCTCGTCAAAGTGTTTTGGAATAAAAGGCTATGAGATGCATGTGACCAGTTTTTGGGTTCTTTTGGGAAATTACTCCTCCTACAACATCCTGCAAAGCATCGGCTTCGACGTAATAGGACTGGTCTGAATTGCGATGCTGTGGTGAATTTAGGGCCTCATTTATGAAAAGTGAAGCATCGCTGCCTGAAAAACAGCGATGCGTCACTTTTCATTGCACCCTCCTTGCAACACCAATGATGCGTCATATTTACAGTATGACGCATCATTGCGCAAGGAGTTACAGATACGTCAGTATTTCTGGCGTATCTGTATGACGCAAAAGTGACGCATTCCTGGAGTGTGTCACAAAAGTGATGCAACTCCAGCAATGCATCCTTTCACTTGAAGCAAGCCCCATGTGAAAGGGCCTGCGTCAGTCTTATGCCCGCTGTGAGGCTGGCGTAAGATAGTAACGCATTTGTTTCCGAGAAGTGGTGCAATGAAATCTTATAGATTTCACTGCGTCACTTCTACGACAACTTTCAAGCTGGCGACAGCGCACTCGGTCCACCTAAATCTCAGACCAGGGTCTTTTGTTGGCCCTACATACAATAACCAAACAACTATTGATTACATCATCCTCAGCGAAAAACTACAACCTCTTATGTCAAATTTTACAGTACACCCGCGAAGTGATAGCGATCACGCTGCTTTAACCATCACATTGAATCTCACAGCGGACTCTCGCCACAGGCTCGAATACATTGGTGCATCTAACGGCGAAGAACTGATAAAACTGCCGAGAAGAATTAAATGGGCACAGACCTCCATTACATCTTTCAATAACTGGGCAATCCAGTGGCCAGGCTGGCCACCGAACGAACAAAAAACGGGCGCAATAGCCACCTGGAATGCCACCACAGGGATCCTGGCTGCAATCCTTCGTGGAACCTCAAACAATACATCTAACAGGGCCTCCCCTCTCACCTATGGACACAAGGTGGAACTTAAAATCAGCGCTAAACAACTGAGCAAGAAACTTAAACTCTTTTACAAACATGGCTCAAGCATAATGAAGAAACATCTTCAAGAGGCCAGCAAAAGTCACTCCAAGAAGGTGTGGGAGGCAAAACGAGATCACAGCCAAGCACAATGGTTAAAAATCTTTGACTTGCTGAGCCCAGGACAATCGCAGGAGTTTTGGCACTACTTAAGCACCCTTGGACGGTGTACAAACCACAGAGAAAACTCCCTCGAGGCTCCCACTTGGGTCGCCCATGTAAAATCCCTCTACATTGAAACCGGGACTGACACCAAGCAAAATGCAACAATTGACGTGGGAGCCGACTCAGACCCAACCATCGAGATGATTGCCCCGCCGGGAAGACTGGTGGTGTCCAAAATCCTAAAAAACATCAGACAGAATGGTGCCCCGGGGCCCAACGACCTTCCCGGACACTTATTCAAGGCAATCATCGACTTCTGGTCAAAGACCTTGACCCATTTGTACAATGAATGCTGGCTCCTGGGTGATGTCCCTGATTCATGGAGAGGCTCGCTCCTACAGCCCATCCACAAAAAGGGCCCCAAATCTGAACCATCAAACTATCGCCTGATCACCCTGCTGGACATCGAGGGAAAAGCTTATGCCAGTGCAATCTTGAGGGACCTCACAGACTGGACGAACGCCGAAGGTCTCCTCCCATTCTGTCAAACTAGATTCAGGCCAGGGTCCTCCACAGTTGATAACATCACTGCACTCTCTTATTTGGTCCACCATGCTCGGGCACCCAAAAGCCTCCCCTTATTCGCCTGCTTTATTGACTATTCGGCGGCGTTCAACGGGGTAGATCGTGCCATCCTGTGGAGAAAGTTGGCCCAATGGAACATCAATCCGGCCCTGCTGAGGGCGATCCAATCCTTGTACTACAACACGTGGGTAAGAATCAAACTCTCGAGGGACCACGCATCCACAAATATCAACACGGACCGTGGCTTAAAACAAGGGTGTGTGCTAGCACCAATGCTATTTAATTTATACACAGCGGACATGGAGAGGGCTTTGTCTGGGGCGGCTCTGCTTATTCCAAAGATCGGCGGGACAAAAATCCACTTTATGCAATACGCCGACGACTTGGTGCTCTTGGATCACACAAGAACTGGGCTACAAAAGGCGCTGACTGCACTGGCCGCATACAATGAGAAAAATAAGCTGGTAGCAAATTCATCCAAGTCCAAAATTATTATCTTTGGAAAGTACCCAAAGAAAAAAACAGCAAAATGGAGGCTTGGCCACCTTCTGCTGGAAAGTACTCAGCAGTACACGTACTTGGGAATTTGCTTTCAGGAGTCGGGGCTCTCAAGCGCGCACCTAAAGACCATCCAAGGTAAAGGCAAAACTATAACTTACGGTATCTGCAAGCTGCACGCCTCCTTATATAGCCCGTCCACATTGGCCTTCCAACGAGTACTCAAAGCAAAATTAATGCCCGCCCTAAATTACGCTCTTCAAGCATTTCCAGGCAAACTGCATAAAGAACTAGAAAAAATCCATTGCAGAGCCTACAAGAGACTATTCCATCTTCCGAGGTGTACCAGAAACACTCTTGTCCACCTGGAGTTCTCACTTAATCAGCAATATCTGGAAGAGATGGCCGCCCTAAGTAAATACTACTTCTTAACAACGACGGCAAAGGAGAACACTCTCAAGGCAACGCTGAATTGCATCTTCAGGGAGCCAGGGAATCCCTGGTCGGCCACTCTCAAGGCGGCGAAGGACCATCTCAATCTCGCCATTGCGTCTTGGAATCCGGAACTTGTCAGCTATACGGCCATCAAACACTCCATCAAAAAACAAGTGCGGGCGCAGTATAAAGATCTGGATCTGGAGTCGCTGGCAAAAAAAGATCTACACGAGTCCTTGTCCTTACCACATATCCTGCACAATCCTAAATACCACCTTAAACAGGCCGTGGGCCGCGCAGCCCTTGATAAGATCTTAGCGTATAGACTACATCCGCTGCCTCTTAAAGAACTATATGCTTTTGGCACGGCCGGCCCAGGTGCCCGGGAATGCAGGCTCTGCAGGTACAAACGTGAGTCTTTGGCTCATCTACTATTCTGCTGCCCGGCCCTGCGCACGGCCCGCAGCCTCTACCTTAGGCCAATTTTAAGACAATCAGGAATCCGCAATGCAAAGGAGGCGACTATCTACCTCTATACCTTGACAACGGTAAAGTATATGGCCTCCTTCGGAAAGTTCATCTACCAGACACGAACTCTACTGAAGGCCATGGAGGGCCTCTGTTCACAGAGACCTTGTTGACCTATGCCTCAACATGATCCTCATGCTCCGCAATCCCACCCCCTGGGCAGCAGAAATTCCTTTGGTTTTAACTTTTGTAATTTTATAAACTTCGAATTATGTTTTTAATGTAATGGTTTTGAGTAACCAAACAATAAAGAATTCATTCATTCATTCATTCATTCTACGACCCTTTCTTGCGTCAATACGCCCCCCTTGCATACATTATACCTGGCACAGGTATAATGTGTCGCAGGGGTTTACAAAGTGATGCATCTACCTAGATGCGTCACTTTGTAAATATGGTGCAACAAGGTGCATTTTTACGCCACTGGTGCATCACGAAAAGTTACGCACTGACGGCGTAAAAGTGACGCACAGCCTCATAAATGAGGCCCTCAGTTTTTAACAGTTGCAATGCCTGAATGGCTTCTAGCCACGCAAATGAGTGGCCCTTTTGTATCAGCTGTGGTATGGGTGCCACTATCTCTGAAAAGTGCAAGATGAAACGATGAGAAAAATTGGCAAAGCCAAGTATCTGTTGAATTTGCTTGCCATTTGTTGGAGTTGGCCAATTGGTAAGGGCTTCTACTTTCTTTGGGTCCATATGCTGCCTGTCAGAGATACATGATATACCAGAAACTCTACTGACTGTACATGGCAGGAACAGTGGTCTAATTTGGCAAAGACAGCATTTTCCCTAATGAAGGTGCTCCAAGATGGTGCATACATGCTGTGCATGTTCTTCCTCTAAGTGTGAGTAAATCAATATGTTGTCTATGTAGAAGATTGCACAAACATCCACAAACTCTCTCAAGACCTTATTAAAGAAATATTGAAATGCTGCTGGAACATTACATAGACCGAAGGGAATAACAATCTACTCAAACAACCCGAACGTAGTCCTAAAGGTGGTTTTACATTCATCGCCTTCTACACGGATGAAGTGGTAATCTCCCAGTTAATCTAGTTTTGTGTAAATGGTAATATTTCCGACCTGATTAAGTAGTACAGGAAATAACGGGAGAGTATTCAGTTTCTCAATAGTCACCTATTGACCGCCCTCAATTCCACAAAAGCACAAAAGCTCTATTGCCAGGTTGAGGAAAGGCTTCTTATCTATACACAATGGGTGAGCCACTACTTTACTTTACTTTACATTCTGTTTAAGCAAAGCAGGCTAGTAATGAGGACAGTGTCTCACACTGTCCTACAAATGTTCTTACTTACACGTTTAGAGACACATGCATTTTGACTGCTCCTGTTGCTTACATTTTTCTACAGGTACGACCAGTAAATCAGATATAACAAGAGTGGGATTACTGGTGTTGTATTTACCTTTCATTATTTATCACCTTTCACTTCTTTTTTTGCAGTAGCACTTTCTCTAAGGTCCTGACGAAAGCTGAAATGCCTTTTCAGGTCTATTAGGCTGAAACATGTAGAGCTGGTTTGGTCTGTCACATGCAGTTATCATTTCACACTGTAGGTTCACTGTTTTTAATCCTGGAACTAGGATCAAGTCAAAAAAGTTGCTGTGCCTCCTGGTAGCTAGTTTTAGCATCACTATCCCCACATTTCGAATTAGTTTGCCTGCACAGCGCCTTTTACCCAACTAGTTCAGTGTCTTCTCATCTGCAGGATTTAGTATATCCTTTATAGAGTAGGAATAAAACATCCCTGAGATCCTCCCTCACAGTGAGGGAGTTGTAGCCCTTGGCGGGGTTAGGTGTTCCTTTCAAGAGGAGAATTCCAGATGATGAAGCATGCCACATCAGTGGGTAATGGGATTTCGTCCTAATTAAGGGACTTCCCCTAAAATACCTGGAAATAACCTTTGCTGTCTCTTTCTTGTTTAGTTTGGCACTTTAGACCCGAGGATTTCTTTTGTTTATTCATAAAACAAAATATTCTCAAGTGTCTAGTGGGCTTTCTGCCCCCCATTGGGGACATAAACACTGCAACTCTTTTTTCGGAGGGGGTGGGTGCATTGGCATGCTCATTCAGGGCATCCCCACCCCTAAATATAAATATAAAATGAGGAATTCTTTTGTTTATTCGATGTTTGGAGATCTAATCCTCACCGGCCTTTAAAGCTTCCCTTGGGCCCCCCTTTCTCTTCTGTATTTATTAAGTATTTTGTTTTAGCCAGAATAGGGGTGGGGGCTACCCAGAATGAGCATACCTATTCCCCCAACCCCTGAAAAACAAATGGACACAGTCATTCTGCTCCCCGGGTGGCATATAGGGGCAATAGCCTCCATATGTTCCCCCAGGGGGCAGAAACTACACTGGGCACCCTGGACAAATCTGTTTATAGTGTATGACTGGGGCAGTCCAGAATGGGCATGTCCATGTCCCCATTTCCCCAAAAGCAATAGGGCAGAGTATTTCTCCCGGGGGCTGAAAGCCTACTAGGCACCTGGGATATGTTTATAGACATTTTGGAAATCATTGGAGGATCCACACACATCACACCTCCCTGCATTCTCCCAGATGTCTAGTTTTCAGAAATGTCCCGATTTTGTACGTTTCCCAAGATGGCAGCCAAGCCCAGGATGAAAAATGCAGATGCCACCTGATCTATCACAAAGCAAACGGTTTTCCAAGGGGGCACCTGTGATTTTGGTTGGCTGCCATCTAGGGAAACCTACTAAACACAGACATTTCTAAAAAACTAGATCATTGGGGAAGTCCAGTAAGGTAGGGCTTGCATTTATCCCCCAATGTTTTCTTACCCAGAATTCCCTGCAAAACTCAAATTTAGCTAAAAAAAAAAATCACCCTTTCCAGTTTAACAAATGTGATTTGCCCTCTTTGCCTTTTGGCCCATTTCTTGTCGCGGGCACTAAGCCTACCCACAAAACTGAGGTACTATTTTTATCAGGAGACTTGGGAAAATGCTGGGCACATGGAGGTTTGTGGCTCCCTGCAGATTCCAGAACGTTCCATCAAAGAAATGTGAGGACAACGTGTTTTTTAGACAAAGTTTGAGGTTTGCAAGTGATTTAAGGTAAAATATCCAGGTGAAAACCACACAAGTCACCACATACTGGATTGCTATGGGTATCTAGTTTTAAATAAAAATACACTTTTGCCAGGTTTCCATAGCTGCCAGCTGAGCTAGGGCTCAACATCCACAGCTAAAAACATTGCAAAAAAAGGGTCCGTTTTCAGGGTAAAAAGGTGATAAGTCAACGTTGAATTTTGGGCCATTTCCGGTTGCAGGCACTAGGCCTAGCTAGAAAAGTGAAGCACTATTTTTTAGTGAGACCCTGGGAAGAATGCAGGGTGGAAGGAAGTTTGTGACTCCCCTCAGATTCCAGATCTTTCCATAACAGAAAAATAAGGAAAATGTGATTCTTCAGACATAGAGTGAGGTTTGCAAGTGATTCTGGGTAACAAAACCTGGTAAGAGCCACACAAATCACCCCATACTAGCTTCCCCTGGTGTTTAGTTTACAAACATATACAGGTTTGCTAAGTTTTCCATAGGTACTGGCTGAGCTAGAGCACAAAATCCACAGCTAAGTTAATTGCAAAAAATGGGTTAGTTTTCAGTGTCCCTGTTGCGTTTTGGTCAGTTTCTTGCCACGGGCACTAGGCCCACCCAAACCAATGAATCACCATTTTTATTGGAAGACTTGGAGGAATGCTGGGTGTATGAAAGTGTGTGGAAGTTTGTGGCTCCCTGTGGATTCCAGAACATTCAAGACAGAAATTGTGAGAAAATTAGTTTTTTTAACACAGTTTGAGGTTTGCAAGGGAATCTGTGTAACATAACCTGGTGAGAGCCACACAAGCCACCCTATCCGTGATTCTCATGGGTGTCTAGATTTTAAACATGTACAGGTTTGCTCGGTTTCCATAGGTGCTGGCTGAGCTAGAGGACAAAATCCACAGCTAAGTTAATTGCAAAAAATGGGTCAGTTTTCAGTGGAAAAATGTGATGTGTCCACGAGGCGTTTTGGGACATTTCCTGTCACAGGCACTAGGCCTACCTAGAAAAGTGAGGTACCATTGTTATTAAGACATTTGGGGAATTCTGGGTGGAAGGTAGTTTGTGACTCCCCTCAGATTCCACATCTTTCCATCACAGAAATATGAGGAAAATATGTTGTTTTAGGCAGAGTTTGATGTTTGCAAGTGATTCTGGGTAACAGAACCTGGTGAGAGCCACACAAGTCATCCCATTCTAAAATCCCCATGGTGTCTAGTTTTCAACCATTTACGGGTTTGCTAGGTTTTCATAGGTGCTGGCTGAGCTAGAGCACAAAATCCACAGCTAAGTTCATTGCAAAAAATATTCCTGTTTTCAGTGGAAAAATGTGATGTGTCCACGTCGCGTTTTGGGCCATTTCCTGTTGCAGGCACTAGGCCTACCCAGACAAGTGAGGTACCATTCTTGTTAAGACACTTTGGGGAATGCTGGGTGGAAGGTAGTTTGTGACTCCCCTCAGATTCCACATCTTTCCTTCACAGAAATATGAGGAAAATATGTTGTTTTAGACAGAGTTTGAGGTTTGCAAGTGATTCTGGGTAACAGAACCTGGTGGGAGCCACACAAATCATCCCATTCTAGATTCCCCATGGTGTCTAGTTTTCAGCCATGTACAGGTGTGCTAGGTTTTCATAGGTGCTGGCTGAGCTAGAGCACAAAATCCACAGCTAAGTTAATTGCAAAAAATGGGTTAGTTTTCAGTGTCCCTGTTGCGTTTTGGCCAGTTTCTTGCCACGGGCACTAGGCCCACCCAAACCAATGAATCACCATTTTTATTGGAAGACTTGGAGGAATGCTGGGTGTATGAAAGTGTGTGGAAGTTTGTGGCTCCCTGTGGATTCCAGAACATTCAAGACAGAAATTGTGGGAAAATTAGTTTTTTTAACACAGTTTGAGGTTTGCAAGGGAATCTGTGTAACATAACCTGGTGAGAGCCACACAAGCCACCCTATCCGTGATTCTCATGGGTGCCTAGATTTTAAACATGTACAGGTTTGCTCGGTTTCCATAGGTGCTGGCTGAGCTAGAGGACAAAATCCACAGCTAAGTTAATTGCAAAAAATGGGTCAGTTTTCAGTGGAAAAATGTGATGTGTCCACGAGGCGTTTTGGGACATTTCCTGTCACAGGCACTAGGCCTACCTAGAAAAGTGAGGTACCATTGTTATTAAGACATTTGGGGAATTCTGGGTGGAAGGTAGTTTGTGACTCCCCTCAGATTCCACATCTTTCCATCACAGAAATATGAGGAAAATATGTTGTTTTAGGCAGAGTTTGATGTTTGCAAGTGATTCTGGGTAACAGAACCTGGTGAGAGCCACACAAGTCATCCCATTCTAAAATCCCCATGGTGTCTAGTTTTCAACCATTTACGGGTTTGCTAGGTTTTCATAGGTGCTGGCTGAGCTAGAACACAAAATCCACAGCTAAGTTCATTGCAAAAAATAGGCCTGTTTTCAGTGGAAAAATGTGATGTGTCCACGTCGTGTTTTGGGCCATTTCCTGTTGCAGGCACTAGGCCTACCCAGACAAGTGAGGTACCATTCTTGTTAAGACACTTTGGGGAATGCTGGGTGGAAGGTAGTTTGTGACTCCCCTCAGATTCCACATCTTTCCTTCACAGAAATATGAGGAAAATATGTTGTTTTAGACAGAGTTTGAGGTTTGCAAGTGATTCTGGGTAACAGAACCTGGTGGGAGCCACACAAGTCATCCCATTCTAGATTCCCCATGGTGTCTAGTTTTCAGCCATGTACAGGTTTGCTAGGTTTTCATAGGTGCTGGCTGAGCTAGAGCACAAAATCCACAGCTAAGTTCATTGCAAAAAATGGGTCAGTTTTCAGTGGAAAATGTGATGTGTCCATATTGGTGCAGCATCAAAAAACAGGCATGAATAAACTCCAATTGATATAAAATGCGGAAGCCCGCCTAGTGTGGAAACTCCCAAAAAGAACATCCACAACAAAAGCTCTGGCAAGCCTGCACTGGCTACCTGTAGAGATGAGAATCATGTGTAAGACAATGTGTTACTGCCACCTGATCCTATCAAAACAATGTCTACAGTACCTTCAATAACTGATAACATCCTATACACCAAGCCGAAATCTTAGATCACAAGGCAGGGCATTAGTAACTGTGCCAAGATTACAGAAAGCGAGAATGGGTGCACGGTCTTTAAGATATCTGGCAGCAAAGACTTGGAACAGACAGCCTGCAAACCAAAGAGCAGAACTGTGTGAAACCACCTTTTGCAAAAATAAAAGAAAATGGCTGTTCCCATTATCAAAGCAGAGCAGATCCACTACAACCACTGCCATATGCCCCTAGGTTTTCGTTGAGTCTCCATGGTCCCTCACTGTGAGTCTGCTTGCTAGCACGGGGACACACCATTGGTGTAACCAAACGCTTTACAAATGGCTAAATAAATAAATAAATAAATTGTGTTTTGGCCTATTTCTTGCCGCAGCCACTAGGCCTTCCCAAACAAATGAGTCACCATTTTATCAGAAAAAGTGGGGGATACTGGGTGTGTGTAAGTTTGTGGCTCCCCACGGATTCCAGAACTTTCCATCACAGAAATGATGAGAAAATTTGTTTTTTTAAAACAAAGTTTGAGGTTTGCGAGTGATTATTGGTAACAGAACCTGGTAAGAGCCACACAAGTCACCCCTACCTCCTGGATTCCTCTGGGTGACTAGTTTTCAAACATGTACAGGTCTTCTATGTTTCCATAGGTGCTGGCTGAGCTAGAGCACAAAATCCACAACTAAGTTCACTGCAAAAAATTGGTCAGTTTTCAGTGGAAAAAAGTGATGTGTCAAAGTTGCGTTTTTGTCCACTTCCTGCCACGTGAGCATGAGGCCTACCCAAATAAATGAGTCACCATTTTTATCAAAAGACTTGGGGGAATCCTGGGTGTGTGGTCTTTTGTGGCTTCCCATGGATTCCAGAACTTTCCATCAGAGAAATGTTGGAAAAATATGGTTTCTTTAACGAAGTTTGAGGTTTGCAAGTGATTCTGGGTAACAGACCCTAGTGAGAGCCAAACATGTCACCCAATTCTTGATTCCCATGGGTGTCTAGTTTTCAAACAAGTACAGGTTTGCTAGGTTTCCATAGGTGCTGGCTGAGCTAGAGCACAAAATCACAGCTAATTTCATTGCTAAAAATTAGTCAGTTTTCAGTGGAAAAATGTGATGTGTTCATGATGCATTTTGGGCCTTTTCCTGTAACAATTCAGAAAAGGGGGTGGTGATGGATTAAGCCCTGATCTATTGACTGGGTACGAGTATTCTGCTTAATTCAGATGCTTTGTCCATCGCCACCCCCCCTTTTCTGAATCGTTTTGTCCACCACAAGCGTGGTAGGGTATGCTCAGACATGAGTCCCTTGCTCACTGCACCATCAGGATTCAAGCAAGCCGGGCCGAAGACGGCTGTAATGCCAGAAACCGGTCCCCGGAAGCTTGTTTCCTTTCCAGTAAAAGAATTGGCTTGGTAGTTTGGTCTGCCCTGTTCCCATGATGCACTGGGCCAGGGACAGACTAATTTGCATGTAGCCAGGTTCTGAGCTGGGATGGTGCAGTGAGCTAAAAAACGGTGATGGATAAAGCCCTGATCTATTGACTGGGTACGAGTATTCTGCTTAATTCAGATGCTCTGTCCATCACCACCCCCCCCCTTTTCTGAATCGTTTTGTCCACCACAAGCGTGGTAGGGTATGCTCAGACATGAGTCCCTTGCTCACTGCACCATCAGGATTCAAGCAAGCCGGGCCGAAGACGGCTGTAATGCCAGAAACCGGTCCCCGGAAGCTTGTTTCCTTTCCAGTAAAAGAATTGGCTTGGTAGTTTGGTCTGCCCTGTTCCCATGATGCACTGGGCCAGGGACAGACTAATTTGCATGTAGCCAGGTTCTGAGCTGGGATGGTGCAGTGAGCTAAAAAACGGTGATGGATTAAGCCCTGATCTATTGACTGGGTACGAGTATTCTGCTTAATTCAGATGCTCTGTCCATCACCACCCCCCCCTTTTCTGAATCGTTTTTTCCTGTAACAAGCACTAGGCCTACCTAGACAAGTGAGGTACAATTTATATTGCGAGACTTGGGGGAATGCTGGATGAAAGGAAATTTGTGGCTCCCCTTAGATTCCAGCCCTTTCCATCACAGAAATATGAGGAATATGTGTTTTATTAGACAAACTGTGGGGTTTGCACAGGATTTTGGGCAACAGAACCTGGTGGGAGCCACAACGGTCACCCCATCCTGGATTCCCCTGAGTGTCTAGTTTTGAAAAATATACAGGTTTGCTAGGTTTATCTAGATGTCGGCTGAGCTTTTCCTCCTGAAAATTCTTACAAAGGTAATCACCATGAAGACTAATCTTGCATCTAAAACAACAGATACCTTTTTTTGTTTGATTAATTGTATTCTGTAATCTCATCATGGGGCTTTAAAATATGAATATTTTGTTTTCCTTCGTCTTGGCTCTTTGTTATCAAAAATGCGTTATGTATTACTATTTTTATCTTTTAGAGTTTTTATTGGAATGTTGTTATGGCTTTTATTAACTTAATCAGTAAAGAGTCACACACAATGCCATCAAATGTGCATTCTCAATCCTACCTTCTGTCAACTCATGTTCTTTCTGTTCAAAAAAGGTTCTTTGAAGCAGGTGCGAGCATCAAGATCTTCACTGGGCCCCATAACTCCGTTCAGTAAAGCATGCACAAACCAAGGAACTGTGTGCTGAATGAGAATAGAACTCACCTCATGCTGCATCAGGTCCTTTTCATAACGGGAGCTGCCCCAAGATGGCTGCTGCCCTGATAGCCTAAAAGACTGCTGGGATTTGAAGTTGTTTCTGTTCTCACCATTTTTTTTGTTTTTGTATTTGGGACATTGGGTCTTTTTTGGTGGTGTTTCTTATAGGTTGCACATCTCCCGTTGTCCACTTAAGCAATAGTTAAATTAGATATTCCTAGTCTTTGTGATGTTAGTGAAACCCTGTCGGGACAATACTTAAGTAAATCACCTGTAACTTATGAAATGTCCACCCTTTCACTGTGCTTATTAACTAATTATCACAGTCCTGCGAATACCAGTTGGAATCGTTAATACCAGCCCCTGATATTTCCACACAGAGGAAACAAACAACTCCTAATGTAAACCTAACACATTTATAAACCTGCACTCATTTACCTAAAGATAGATGTTAGCTGTATATTCCTCAGTTTACCCTCAGATCATAAGAGTAGTTTTAGGTGGGTGTATGTAAGATAAAAACGGGGCTCTGTTGGGTGTCGCTCATTTGCACGTCATGCTACCAACTATGCAACTGCTTGGCTGAAGGTACATGTAAGAAATGCATTTTTGTGAGCTGTTAGGGAAGATATTATGGTGAGTGACATCACAGTGTCCTGGTTGGAATGTAGAGGAGAGTAGCATGTGTGAGCGAATAGTTGGGAAGACACCGTTGGAGAAGTCCTGGTTGGGTGAGGATGTATTTCTTTCCTCACAATGGTGGAAGGTAACAACCAACGCTGACATAGGAGGTGCAGCCATTCTAGCCTTATTAGAAGAGTGTATGAAATTTTGGGAGCTGAGGAGTGAATTATCTATCAGTGATTAGAGGTTCCTGTTTAGAAGAAATAGAGTAATTCCACCTGAAAGTGTAAGAGAACATATACTCAACATTCTGCATGTGGGTCATCTAGGCACTGTGAAGTCAAAAAGGAGAGTGAAGTCATTGATGGCCTGTTGTGTACACTGATGTTGAAAAACACGTGAGTACTTGCAGTTCTTATGCCAGTGCTAGCAAGTCATTGACAGTCGTCAGACCTCCCTTGGGATGAACTTACAGTGGATATATTGGGTGTGTTCCCAAATATTTTATTGTTTTATTGGATAGGTATTCCAAATTGTCAGAGTTTGCGGTGTATTAGGAAACAGATACATCTACATTCAATTATTTTCTAACTAAAGTCTTTCTAAGAGAAAGAATTTCAAGAACTATGTTAAGAGACAACGGTCCACAATTTGTTTCAGATAAATGGAAAGCATTCTTAAATAGGAATGGTATAAAAGTAAAACAGGTTATCACAATGTAGAGAGTAAGAGTTCCACTCTTCCAGCATCAGTAGTTACACACAAAAGCAACTGGAATTAACACCAAGATAGGACAAAGAAAGAAATTGGTTCCTTTATAAGAGGAGATGTTCAGCCTCAACCTCTTGGATATCCAGAGATATTGGATTAGATGCCTTACCGACTCACCATGACATGCTTCATCCAGGTAGGATGATACTACCAGGGCCAACTCAATCAAATATGGAATGGGAGTTCTTAAATTAAATCAAACTGGATGAGCAGGGATCCAGAAGAAAGGTAGATGGTTGAGAATACCTACAAGTATCCCCAAAGTTTTTCTTTATTTATAGGGTACCTGGAGTATGGATGAAAAGTTTTTTATTTTTTTATTTAATTAATCATTCAAATAAACCCCATGTGTGTGTGCTCACTTGTGAGGCCTAAGGCTCTCGTCTGTCTTGGTCCTCTTTAGTGAGGATTTTCTGCAAGAGAGAACGATTTCATAGGAAGAGGTTAGATTTGGACCTAACATGTTCTTTATTAAAGAAGCTACTTGATTCAAAATTTAAAGACCTATTTTTCAAACCATAGTTCACACTTCTCACAATCCTGAGTGATAGGGGGGACCTCCCTTACATAAAAGTGATAGTAATGCTACCATATGACTTGGATCTAAATACATATTGCGGATTCATTGTGGTAATTTATGTGAGTATTTGATACACTTGTAAAATAAAACCATTTGTGTCTGTTCGTATGTGATGCTCTATTTTCAATACATTCCATGTGAAAAAAATGTGTTTGGTGACCAGACGTGCAGCAAGCAATTCATTCACACCCTTTGCTTACCTTGGATTTTGGATTTACAAGGGTCATGGGGTTCCTGAGAGTAGTGCAATCTTTTAGTCACACTCTTGTCAAGGAAAAGATGCTCATTAGGGATAAAAAGCAGTGGGATATTCATTTTACGGGGTGTGACTTTTGAATTTATCTTACATTTTTATTAGATTCAAATGCATTCAACTGGTCATTCTTTTGAATACGCTCCCGCAGAGGCCGTACATTGTGCTGCTCACAATCGCATCAAATCGGTGGTGCTGTAAAAATAACAGTTATAATTTCTGAATATGTGGGGAATATATGATGCTGTACTTTGGGTAAGCCATATTGTGTAGATGTCCCGACAGGGTCGAGATCCATAGGTAAAGAATTATATGTGAATGGGGTATATTTTACAGCTCCCATCTTCCCCACACATTTATATCTGTACATTCAGATGAATTCAACTATTCATTTTATTCACGCTCAGAACTTTTGAGTGATGGTAAAATTTACCACTTGAGCAGAATGGCCAAATGCAACAAAGGTCTGTGGTGGAAACATGATGATGGTATGAGAGAAGACAATGATGACAGGTTGTGCTGCAAGGTGGAAGGATTGGACCAAACCAGATGTGGGAATGGAAGAAGAGAGGAGGGGTTATGTGGAGGTGAAGTGACAAGGAACAGAGTGATCACATGTGATATACAAGTACCCCCTTGTTCAGAAGTGTCAACTCACATGGACAGGCCAGTCATATTACCCATGAAATATGATGAATTTGTTATGAAACAATGCTATATTTCGGTTAACGAAGTGTGCATCGTATAAGTGACAATCCTGACTGTTTAAAGATATTGAATTACATAAGTGCTTTGAATATATTGTCTGTTGTTCTTATGAGCTTCCTATGATTGTATTTATTACAATTTCACTATTCATCTTTATTGTAAATTGATTATTGTAAAATAGGGAGATGTGTGGTGTTGACATGCGTTGAATTGGGTAGATAGGGATGGTTTTTGGTGGGTGACATCACGGTGTTCTAGGTGGGATGTAGGGGGAGTAGAATGTGTGGGAGAACCATTGGGAAGACAGAGTTGGAGAAGTTCTGGTTGGCTGAGGATATATTACCTGCTCCCTTTTCAAAACAATAAACGTACCTGAGTATTCTGCTACACTAGCATTCTCCCATATTTTCAAAATGTAACTACATACTTTCCTGATTACTTGAAAACATATACTTCCGATGTAATAATGCCTTTTATCTGTGCCTTGATTTGTCAGTGCTGAATACTTATCCGGAGCTTTAGTGTTTATAAGTATGGAACGGATTGGAAATGGAAATCTGCCCTCATTTTGTAAATGGTATTTCGAAGTATAGGACTGTTATTCGCATTGGTAACTATGATGGTCGTTTTTATGGCAGGCTGGTAATTGCATACCTGTATTTCAGAGGTAAACATGTCCAAATGTCCAGATGTGCTACGGCGTGCATGTTAGTAATATCTTTAAATAGATGTAACATACTTTTATCATACTTTGTCCACTTCTTCTACATAAAAAAAAATAAACTTGAACAAAAAAAAACAAGACAGTAGGCCTTTTACGTTCATGAACCCAGGATCTAGGACAACCTCCTTGTATCCATCAGGGCCGATACACCGCTGCTACAATTTAGGATAGAGTTAAAGACTCACACCTTTAAAAAACTGTATATCACAATGCTGGTCTTTGACCATGCACATCCCTCCATTTGCTGAGTTTAATTTTCCTAAACCATACCTAAATTATTATATTGTTCAAAGCAGCAGAAATGACTGTATGAAAATTTGAATTTAATAATGGAATTGCATGACAAAGTTTGTTTTCAACTTGAATGAAGGTCTCATAAAAATATATCTTGATAGCAAAACAAAGGGATGTAAATGACAGCTCATGGAACTGGCCCTGAGTCTCAGGAGACCGATTAGCCTAATGTTTTAATTATTTAGAAAACATTGAATCAAACTCTGTTAATTCAAGGCTTGCCTTTTTTTCCAAGATCACGTGGATTTTAGTAGACAATATCTTTATCTGCAACGCGGTCATTTGTGTTGAAAGACTCATTTAATTTCAAAACCTGAACTTGAAATTAAATCATTGTGGCTTATATGAAGAATTATAATGAAGGAGTCCTTTGCCCCACAAGCTTTGGCATGGACAAGTGTTTTGAATATTTCATCATCTATATTAATAAATTCTGATACGTGCCTCCACTCTCATAAGACTTCAGTGGATGGCTTTTTCTAAACGAACTGTCAATCTAAACACAGTAAAATTAAAAAATGACCCTGGTCACTGTTCCGACCTTATAAATGCCTCCTTATGCCCGAAGAACACTACATTATAGATGAACGTTGCTCTATTATGGATCTCAAGAGAATGAAAAAGCTTAAGAAAGACTGAAGTTAATGTTTAAATAATGTAATATAGATAATGATGATTTTTTAATGCCTTGTGGCTCGTTTGGTTGAGAGTGGCATGGGTGCACAATATATTATTTTGTAAAAGTTTATGAACGGGAAAATTGCAGACTGAAATTGATTTATTTCGATAATGTTGCCAAGATGCATCAAAATGCTTAATATCGCTCTTTAAGTAAAGGTGTCCGCAGCTGTTGGAGCCCTGTGTGTTGCCATGGGCAGAATAAACCAATAATTCTCCGTTTTAAAGAAAAACCTCAGTCAGGTAATAAGAGAACAAACCCCATGAGTCAAGGGAAACCAAGGATCGGTGCTATACAGGATCGGTCCCACTTAACTAACTCTGAATCTCATTTGGATCAGAGGACGGTGGTAATGACATTACCACACATTTTCAAATCATTGAGTATGAATAATGTTGTTAGAATGTGCTTTCTGACGGAGGACCCGATTTAAAATCTGGCTTGGAGCTACTCCTGCACAAAAGTGATGGGTATCACATCAGCCTTATTACTTATAGAATTATAGATGGATAGCAGTGAATTATGCAGATTTTGTTCACTGAGGGGATCTGAGGGATATGAAATAGACAACATGTCAGTCAGAACCCCGGGGGTGAAACATCCCCATAATTTGCTTTTTACCCATCTATAGTTGTATGTTATGTATGGGCTCTTCCAAATCATCTGCCCCTGCTTTCAACTGCTGAGCAGGGTCAGAGTAGTAATGAGGGAGCCATACATATCATATCATTACTTCTCATCCATGTTATACAGTAAATAATTAATACCAGACCTCCTATCACGTGCCCAACTGCTCTCTATGCCTTGCCTTGCCTTCCCTTACCTTCCATTCCCTCCCTTCCCTTTCCCTCAAGAGCTGTGCTGCCTGCATTCCAGTGCTGCTTTAAAGGGCTCTCTCAGAGTCAAGCCAGGGCATCCTGGAATTCCTTTATGACTGTAGCAACACTGAGTAATGAGATCTGTAAGGTACTGTTGCTACCTCAAAGCAGTGAATTATTACATCCAGAACGTGACATTGGCTGCAATGGCTGTGCATGACAAATGCATTATAGCTTGATTCACTTGTAATAGAGTGGTTGGGATTTTCGTTATGTGTCATTACTAGGTTCTTGAACAGGGGCTGTGTTTGTGTACAAGACCTCATCCCGCATCTGATTGGTGGCATCTCCAGGCTTGAACCCTTGGAGTTTGTATGGATTTTGCTGCCTAAATTATTGTATTCCATCCATAGTGGAACCTCGCCACAAAAAAGTAGCTTTGTGATGTTACTTGTCCATATGGCCACACTTCAGCAAAGACTACAAAATCAGGTGATCTTGAATTTTTTTGTTTTCCGCCACAGGGCTGCAACTAGTTTTTATTATGAGGGAAGACTTATCAATGTAAAGGCTAATGGAACAAGCATGTTTGCGGTTAAGCTGTGGTAACCTGTGTTGATGAATTAGCACATGCACTTTGCTTGTCTTCTGTTTCCACTCCGACCAGCCACCCTATTATTAACCAACAGAGTTATTGTGTCCTACAAATTAAAAACATAGTGATTGGCATAGGCCTTGTCGATTGGCCCCACTGATTGTTTTATGATCATGACTACTTCTTGAGACGGTCATAAATAGACACATTTATATCAAATAGATGTCTGTATTGGCTCCAAATAAAAATTGACATAACTCAGTGCTAAATTTGAAAAACAATAAGTGTCAGGGTTCTCGCCAGGAGGCCATAGCAACTTGCACCACCAATTGCCCCTGCCAGCGCTGCCAACGACAGTACCAACACAAATACTAACCATCACACTCCTACAAGTGTGAAAATTCAGATTATTTCAGGCCTGCACAGCTATAAGCATGTCTTGGGTGAAGGTATATTGTATTAAAAAGAATTGTTGTTCTGCTCCCCTCCAAATTACACAAACAGTGGCAATTGTGGAAGACTGTCGTAAGTGCCAGTGGTGTCAATTAGGTGCCTATTGCCACCTCAGCTCGTTAAAAATCTGGGTGTTAAATTAGATCTGACCCTATCCATGAAGGATCATATTTTCGCTACCTGCTGGGCATGCTTTGCAACCATACAGCTACTGAGGAAAGTCTTCACTTGGTTACCATCCTCTGCAAGGCAGACTCTGGTCAGTCCCTAGTCATAAGCCGCCTTGAATATGCCAATACTTTGCTCATGCCAGTGAATGATATCATATTGGCCAAACTCCAGGTGGTGTAAAACACGGCTGCACACCTGGTCTGTAATTGCCCAGCATGCTTCCCATTGGCTCCCATACTGAGAGTTTTACACTGGCTTCAGGTTAGGAAACACATCGTTTTCAAGATCTGCTGCCTCACTCATAAGGCAGCAGAGCCACCACCTACCGAAAGGGCAAACTGCTTTATTACCGTCCTGCAAGAACACTTAGACCAAGCAAAAAGGTGCCCCTGACCATTCCCTGCATTCATATTTTCAGATTTAGTGGCAGAGCTTTTTCCATTATTGCCCCATCTAACCGTAAACAAATTCTGTACCATCTCCGTTGCTGCTCTGACTTTGCCAAATATAAAAAAACTTTGGAGACCTCACAATTTTAGGCTGATTTTCTGCATTAGTGTAGCTCCTAGATATACCTTCGGGCATGATTTGTTTGCTATATTAAGTGGAAATAACACAAAAGCAAAAGAACATATTGCTGAGCACTGGAAACCACTGGCTCAAATTAAGCACTAATATAACTCTTCGAGGGTTGCTATCTTCAAATGTCTCAGATGTTTACTTAGCAAACATTTAAAGTAATAGCAACTTATGTTACACTATCAAGAACTGCAATAAATAATTAGGGCACAGATAGTCAAGCAAATGTCAGTCAATAGTTCCCAAATAACTACATAGAGAACCATTACATCTCAGTTAGTACATCTTGGATATTTATAACGGGAGACTATTTACATCTAGAGTATTTTACTTCACATCATTAAAGGTAAGCATGTTTTTCATTAATATTTATTTGCAAATACTTGTGGGGTCAATGGAAGAAAGGGATATGGGAGGTACGAATTGTGAAGCATAATTCACACAGGAATATTTATGAAAATGTGGCATTAAATAATCCATGAGTCAACTACCGGCACAATTGCACAGAAATATGTTGTTGCGAAAACAGATGAAAAGAAAGAAGAAATTAATTCTTGGGGGAAAAACATTTTCACAAGTTTTATCCAATCTGCAGCATGACTTTTGGAAAAGTATTAGCACATTATAATAACAATAATTCAAGTGGTCCTGCTCTTTCCTACTCCTGAGATATCCATTAACCCACCTCCACAGTGCAACAAATACATTATTATCACTCGGATAAAGAGTAAAATGTCAGGGATTAGAATAGGTTTTTAGGTTTGGCCATGGCCAAGTTAGGGTTCATGACTCACACTCCAAGGTTAATTGAAGGTAGAAGATGGACCTGTATAAAAGACAGCCTAAAACGAGAAACAATTTGAAAAGAAGTTGTGAGAGAAATGTGGTGCATGCTGGGAAGGAATGGGACGAAACATGTAAGACATGGGTGGGCCTTGGACAGTCAACAATGAGCAACACAACTCTTCTAATCATTAAATTCAAGAGCAGCACGGCAGAACCATAAACACAGGAAGAAAAACCTTAACAAATACAGCAGTCAATTAGAAAAGACTTTAGCTTACCACCCCTTGTCCTAGCAGTAGCTACATCCCCATATACCCCCAGCAAACATTGATTCTGGACCTTGCTCTCCTTCAGGTGTGGGCATGGGTAGAAACTAGAGAAAACGAAAGGCGCTTACTTGGTGATAATATCACCACCACCAATCAAAGATTTTCACAAATTACAAAACAACACCAAATGAATACAAAATTATCAAAAGCCAAAGTTTTAGTTTGAAAGTGTTATTTCTAAATATTAAACATTATATTAATGAGGAAATGGCTAGGAAAGGAAAATAATTATTAAATGAAGAGGAAGGGAATAGAGAGCCCAAAAATGCAAAAGTGTTAAAGGTAAATATAAAGAAGACAGGGCAAAGAATGGAAAAATAAATGAGGTAACAGGAAGTAGGCTGTAAAAACAGGAAGAAATATCAAACGAAACATTAGGAGGTGTAAAGGGTTAATAGGCACTCATGTAGATAAAGGGAAGGAAACTTTTGGAAAAATACAAACAAGGGAAACTACATGACGTCATGATGAATACTTGATGAGATAAAATTGCTACATCATGGAGAGTAAATCAATAAACCTGATTTACCAGCACCGTAGGGAGTGCCAACCGAGGTGCTTTGAGCAAAAGTATTATCACCTTCAGTCCTTCAGTCCCAGAGGACTTTGCCATAGTCTTCCTTTTCTTCTTTGAAGGGCAAGAAAGGAGGAAGGAAAAATAAGGCGCTGATTAATAGTACTATCTACAAAAATATAGAAGCATGTTTAATAATTTACAGTCGGAATAATCTACTGCTTGAGGAATCAAACCTATCCCCACCTTTCACCTCCTTCCTAAAAAACAATAGTTCCCTATCCTAAATTGTTTTGCTATTGTCACAATAAATGTATGATCACTTCAGAAATATGACTTGCATTTCACTTCACTGAAATGGAGACTGTACAGCAATAGAAGAGTCAAAGGAGACTCACCACCTTTGTAATCTGATTCTCATTTTCTGCCTATCAGCCTATCCCTAAGCATGACTGCAAAATCGAGGCAGTGTGACACAATTGGCGTCTACTCCCTGTCCTTCATTCCAGATAGTCTCCATATGGCTGAGATACCCGCCACCCCCTCTCAACACAATCCCCAAGAATTGGGAAACCGGAAACAGTTCTTGAACTTTTGGAAGGCGGGAAGGGAGTTACCCTTCCCGGCCGTATTTATTAAAATATGAAACAAAATCAAAACATTAAAAATAACCGTTTCATATCATGTACAATTTCATATCCACATTACGATGTTTGGCTAACCTTAACATATATCTAATACAAAGGTTCTCCTAGCCGATACTAACATCCTTACAAAAATGCATTTCAAATTGAAATTGTACATCCTAACGTTAAGGGCCAACGGCAAGGTCATAACCGGTGTCAGATCCCTAAACCAGAACTCCCCCCTCACTTGTGAGGGGCGGCCGCACAGAGGACTGCACCTCGTGTGCCATACCAATTTCCCTTGTCTTGACGGGGGCCCCTGTTAACTCGACGCCATGTACGTGGTCGTCCGAGGACTCGTGTGAGGTGTCTAGAAGGTAGCGTAGACCCCCCTCCCCACCCTACACAACTTACCACATCTGCCGTCGCAGATGTCCTGGCCCCGGGAAATTCCCAGGAGGGGCCCGTAGCCCCTCCTATCCAGGGAGGGGCCTTGACCGCCTTCCCTTTCCTTTAGGCGTCCCGTCCTTTAGAAGGGACCGCCTCCCCGTTGAGGGGCCAATGGCCACCTCCACCCGGGCGCTCCCATCCGTAATGGGTGACGCCCCCCCCTAGGGATCTTCCAATGACTGCTCACCGATCATGACCTTACCGTCACAGGCCGGATAGTTGACCGGCTATCCGGACCCCCCACAAAACTCCTACCTAAAGGTCATGGTACAAACTCCTTAACCAGGCTACGAGGTCTCCTATGAGTAAAGAATTCCCCACCCAAGACAAATGGACCCCATCCTCTAGATACATATTGTCCCCCTTGATACAACCATGAGGAATCGAATGCAATGTACTGGTACGGAACAGTCTACCAAGCTTGTTATTAATCTTTTTCACAGAATGATTTATAGCAGACACTGAATTAGCCCCCCGCCACACCTTTCGTGGAATCATATGGGACCATGCAATCGTGCACCCTGGAACCCTCCTCGCCAACCAACTTACTGTGGATAGTATCGCCTCGAGAAGTAGTCGTCTACCAGTGGTCACCAAATCATTGCCCCCAAGATGTACTATGATTATAGATGGCGGTGACCTTGTCCGCCCTAACAAACCTTCAAGAAAAGGTTGAAACTGGTCAATACAGAGCCCGCCCCTTCCGTAGAAGGTCACCCTGTACCCGTATTCCCCAGCTGTGTGAATCATGTCACCTGCTTTGAATACGTCCCCGGCACGCCTCACGTATGAGTGGCCCACGACCCACACCACTCTTTCCTCAGCCGGTGATCTCTGACCGCTGGTTCCCAGGTGTCGGGCCGACTGCACAGTCCGCCCCGCCTCGTAGGTTTGCGAAACTGTAACCAAACAAAAACAAGAAGTGTGAGTACATGATATCAGCTTCACAACATGTGCAACCGCACATACCTTTTGTAACAATTCGAGGACCAACGCCCCAACTGTTTCACTTTTTCCACACTCAGACCCCTGGCTGTAGCCTCTGTAGCAGCCCCTATCCGGAAGGAATGAGTCCCAAACTCGCCCGGGTTCAGGCCCGCGGCCGAAATTGCCATTGCAAGCACCCGCTGGAACTGAAACTTCGTCAGTGGGGTGGCATCTGCATGCCTCAGCAAGGTCCCTCCCCATGATGCCGCCCTCTGCGCCAAATACTCCTCAACGCATGAAACCGGGCACATGGGAGATCCGGGAATCCGCTGGACCACTACACTATCCCCGATCGCGCCTTGATCGGTCTTGGACCTGACAAATGAGAGAATCATCGTCTCCCCCTTTACTTGAATGTGCTCTCGGCACAGTCCACCCCCCGTATCCTGCTTATTTTTTGCCACCAGTTCGCTTACCCGCATAGCCCCATGAAATGCTAATGCAAAAGCGGCCCGGAATAACACTGTTTCCGACTGGGATGAACATGTAGCAGGGAGTACGGACAGTAACAGGGCCAACCTATCCAGACCTATCGGGTGCCTTTCATCTACTCTGCGACCCTCAAGGCGTTGCCACCCACGCAGCGCTTTCTGTACCACGAAAGACGCTGTAGGGTCCTGGATACCATGAGCCCGCGCCATGAAGGAAATGGCGGCCCGATGCCTCTGGGCCGTGGCCACCGATTTGCCTGCCCTGCGTAAAGACAGTAAAAACTTTAAGACAAATTCTTCCTGACCCCAAAGCTCTCCCCTAGCAGAACCCAAAAAGGACCAAAAGGAACGGAACGCCCCTTCATATGCCTTCCTTGTCCTGGGTGCTAAACTCTCTCCCACGAGGTTTTGTAGTTCGGGGCACCGAGAGACCAGAGAGCTTCGGGAAATGGTGCCGCCACCGGGTCCGCTGTGGGCAGAAAACCCCAGAAGGCCTGCATACGGAAACGAGAAAGCGCATCAGCAGCCTGATTCAGTACCCCTGGCACATGCCTCGCTCTAAAGAGCACGTTCAATTTCATACATAGTAAAACAATTTCCTTGAGCAACCTCAGGATCCACTTGCATCGCGCTGCCTGACTATTGATACACTCAACCACGGTCATGCTATCAGACCAGAACACCACAGAGTGATCCCTAAACCCCTCAGGCCATGTTTTCAAAGCCACCAGAATAGGCAACAGTTCAAGAAAAGCAATGTTACTTGTAAGTCCACACTCGTGCCACCATGACGGCCACGTTTGAGCCGACCAGTGATTGCCAAATATGGCGCCAAAGCCTATACTCCCCGCCGAATCTGTCCACAGCCCCAACTCTTCGGAGGACACCGCCGGCTTCGTCCAGACAACCCGACCATTGAAGTCCGCCAGGAATGCCAACCAAATGCGCATGTCCTGGCGAATCTCGGCCGAGAGCCTCGTGCGGTGATGCCCCTCTTTAAGACCGACCATGGCTTGTGCGATCGAGCCGGAAAAGGGGCGGGCCATTGGCATTATTCTAAGGGCAAAATTCAACTTCCCCACAGTCTGCTGTAATTGATGCAAGTTCACCTTAGTTTCTCTAATACATGCTTCAAGCGAAGCCCTGAATTTCCGCACTTTTTCTTCTGGCAAGCGGAAGCAACCTTCTTCAGAATCGAGCTCTATTCCAAGAAACTCGAGTGAAGTTGAGGGCCCCACAGTCTTACCTGGCGCCAATGGCACACCAAACTGTCTCATCAAATCACAAAATTCATTTAGAGCCTGTGCACATTCTGTGTCCCCGGCTGCCCCCAGAAACAGAAAATCGTCTAGATAATGCATGACATGCTGAAAACCCGTAATCCTTGTGAATGCCCATTGCAGAAAACAACTGAATTTTTCAAAATAAGCACACGATATGGAACAGCCCATTGGCATACATTTATCCATGTAATAGCGCCCCTGAAACATAAAGCCCAGGAGACGCTGATCGTCCGGGTGTACCGGGAGCAACCGGAAAGCGGACTCAATGTCAGATTTGGCCATCAGCGCTCCGGGCCCCAGGCGATTCAACATGGCGACTGCATCATCGAAGGATGCATACCGCACCGAACAAAGCCCTGGGTCTATTGCATCATTAACTGACAAATCCCTCGGGGCTGACAAATTATGTATCAGTCTAAACTCACCCGGGTCCTTCTTGGGGACCACTCCCAATGGCGAACAAACAAAATTAAGAACTGGTGGCGTGTTGAATGGTCCTGCCACCCGACCCCGGGCTACTTCTTTCCCAATCTTTGCTTGCACCACTGCCGTATTATGCAGGACCGAAAGTTGGTTCTTACACTGTGCTTTACCCTGAAAATTCCCCACCGGGATGCGGAAACCATAAGAAAACCCGTCCCGCAGCACCCCAGCGGAGACATGATCAGGGTATACGCTGAGCCAAGGAATCATTGCCATGGTATCAACTGGTGTAGGTAAAGCCTCCCCTCGGACTATGTCAGACCTGTTTGGCGCTTGCCCTACTACCGTTATCACCCGTTTTGGCTCTGCACATGGTCTCGGGATGCGAAGACTGTCCACACCCCCCACATTCATGTCTAAACTTGCATGACCCCTGGGGCCTCGTACACTTTCCCTTGTTAAAGTTCCAGCATACCCCTTTTTTACCTGTATTGCCGTTCGGCCTTGGGTGATGCTCATTACTTGCCCCTGTCCGAAAGGGCGCCCCGGATGGTTGGCGGGAAAGTTCACCCCCGCCCCCCCCCAACAAAGGCGCCTTTAACATGCCTGATTTTTCCATTTTTTGCCAAGAAATGGAGTCGTAACAATCCCACGTCAGGCACGTATCGAACTCTTTAGCTTTACGAAAAATGTTATCATAACAAAACCACTCATTGCCAACATATGTCTGAGAATATTCCATAATACGTGACTGGTACACAGGTAACTCGGTCAACAAATCTGGTCTCCGTTCCCCCATAATCGAAGTGAATATGCCAAATGCTCTACCCCAGTTACCTATCGTCTCATCGACTCTGAAAGCGGCCATTTTTGCGCGCCAAACACTCGGATGCATGAGTTCCTTCTGAACTTTCACATGCTCAATCTCATAATGGTCAGTTAGCAAGGAGAACATGTTTACGTATTTCTCAGCCCATATCCGTTCCTTGACCTCCATCGGGATATGCTGAGCCAATTTCTCCCTTCTCGAGGGTACAGACCCCTTCCCCGCAATCGGCATTAGCTGCTTACCTGAGCTAGAAGCTGTAACCGCCGTTGCTGCCGAACTCGTGCCAGCTGCGGGTTGCTCTACTGGAGCCTGCGGGGAAACAAACGGACAAGGAGGTTTCACGGCCTCTCGAGACTGCCGCAACTGCCTCATTAATTGCTTGGCCTCCTCAGCCGTGTCCCCCGGAGCCACGGAACGCCCGCTGCTATTACCCAGCCATGCCGCCAACTGGGCGGCCAACTCCGGAGGCATGTCCCCTTCGTCCACTGGGGTAACCACAACGGGGATCCGCTGGCCCTCGGCAGGAGCCGGCGCGGGAATCTCCGCTGGTCTAGGAGGGCTCAACGGGGGAGCCTCTGGAACTGGGACCTCGTCCTCGTATGACCCATTCCTGGCCCTCTTCCTTCTTCCTGCCGTGGCCTCCGTCGGGTTGGGTCTTTTTGGCCTTCCCGCACCGTCCCTGGCCGCCATTTTTCTCTTCATCTCTGCCATGTCCTTCACCAACATCCGGAGCATCTGGTCGGTGCTGACCTTCTTTGCGAGTCTCTTGCCCGGCATTTTTCTTCGTAGGTGAAAGATCCTGAACGCGATTTGCAGTGCTAGAAGAGAAAAGAGAGAAATTACAAATTTCACAAATGGCTCTTCGTTCCGTCTCGAGCTCACGTGCAGCGAGGAGGTGCAGCTTCAGAGCACAGGAACAAGAGGATGCTTCCTTGGCTTGTGGCTCCTTTTATTCTTCTCTGGGCGGGCGTGAACCCGCCTCCTCCCGCCTCCCGGTGCGCGGCGAACGGCTTCGGTGTCTAGGACAACCCACTCTTGGGCGGGAAAAAGCGCGCCCCGGCTACGCCGCTTCGGGCATACCAGCCGAGACGCGCCTCCCGCCCTAAATGGCTTCCCTGGGGGACCGGGGTACTCCACCATACGTTCGGGGGGACCGATTGGTCGCCCCTTTCCATAAGATGCCCTACTAGTCTCTCTGGACCACAAGACCGCCACAGTTACAAACTCTAAGAAACCATAAAACATTTTTTCTTAGATTGATAGATAGATAGATAGATAGATAGATAGATAGATAGATAGATAGATAGATAGATAGATAGATAGATAGATAGATAGATAGATAGATAGATAGATAGATAGATAGATAAAAAGACAGATAGGTTATACTAGTTCAGGCATATATAAGAGGCATTTGTGTAATTGTGCCTGAGCGTAGTTTTCCTTACGCCAGAGTAACAATTATCTTTAGTAATCTTATATGAAGAATATAGATATCAAATAGGTTTTAGCACTTTAGAAAATGAAAGCAATATTGTCTACAGTAGTCCTCACATTTTTTAGACTTACAACCTACTTTTTAGAACGTCAAACTTTCGTAACATACCAAACTTTAACTAATAAACTGATATGGGGGGTATTATTTAATGTAATAGCAGACAGACTGTCAAAATGCTGTGAATTACCAAAATAACATCATCTTTACAATGTTTTCCTTTCCCCTCCAACAGCATTTGTTTGTAAATGGCACAACCTTGACCACAGCCTTCAATATGTCTTTACCCGACTGGGACCAAGATATTGGGGCTGATTACAATTTTGGCAGTGCTGCGCCGACTTTTTATTTATTTTTATTTATCTAAACTTGTATTGCGCACAGCTACCCTCAATGGGTTTCCCGGCGCCAGGGACAGACAAGAGAAGAAAGCAAGCAAAAAGCCCAAACAGAACAGACAGTGCAGAAGGATCAATTAAACAAAAGAGTCTTTAATTTTTTCCGAAATGAGAGGAGATCAGTCTCGGCTTTCAGAGCTGGCGGAAGAGCATTCCACATCCTTGGACCAAGATAGGAAAACGAGCGGCCACCCATTTTGGCCAATTTAATTCTAGGGACCAAGAGATTGCCACTGGTGGAGGATCTTAAAGTGCGACAAGGCTCATAGACTTGAACCAGGTTCTGCAGGTATTTAGGAGCAGAGCCCTGCACGAGCAAAGCCTGCCAAAGCTGTGCATGGTCCACCTGCCAGATTACGAGTTCAACTCATGTGTGATGGGCTTTTCTTTTGCCGTTCTTATGGCGGTGTCCTGAAATTGGGCATTGCAATGGGAGCCCAAAAGCAGTTCCAGCACCGCATAGACTGTGAAGTCTATTTCGTGCTGGTACTTGGGGTGCATGCAAACATGGGGACACATGTTTTGCTTACCTGATTGCAGCCCCATGAAAGTGGAGGAACAGGGCCCTCCTTTGTTTACCCTTTACCAGGCTTTTCATGGCTGGCTCACTGCCATGAAAAGGCTGGCAGTGGGAAACTTAAAATATGCTCAGCGGACCGCTGCAGTCCCACTTTGCAGATTGGATACCACAGCTCTCTGTACCACCCAGCAGTTCCCTGGTGCAGCCAGAGTAGCAGTGGTAGTCCGAATGGCCGCATCAGAATACAGCAGCCGCAGGACCACCACCACTGGCAAAGACCACGTAATCAGCCCCATTGATCTGCCCATAGAAGTCTTGATGTTTATACCAGTGATTTTAGTGAATTTGAAAAAACCCCATTCTACAGCAGAGTATAGGGTAAGGTCTCAAATCGATTTTGTGTTAAAATGAGGCTCAATGCACATTTTGGATCCAAAATATATATATTACAGGTTTATATAGAGAAAATACTGCGCAAGAGCATTGGAGAGCTTCACATGAGCACAAAAGGTCAAATTTATTTTACTTTAAGCATAGGGGATTAGGTGATAAGTCCAGAGCTGCTGTTGGGACTCAAACCTGGTTCCTCAGATGCAAAGTCAACAGCTCTGGCCATTAGTCCACACCCATATTTCTCAATTTAGGAGTGAAAGGTATACACAATTAGAAATATTAGCTATGATTACATATAGTGAGCACAGTCTCTGTTGTGAAGTTAAAAACAGCAGCAAAAATACTGAAAGGTTCACCGGAGTCTTGCTTGGCAATACTTGCAAATGCTGATTTTAAAACTGCACTTAGGAACTTAGTTGATCACCTTTGCACTAATGGTGCTGGAACAATTTGCAGAGCAGGGTTGCTGACATCAATGTGACATCATTGAAGGCATAGGGATTGTGAAAATTTCTAGCTTTACGCAAAGTACAGCAAATGTATTTAGCAGGAGAGTTGTAATAGTGTACGATGTAGCTGATGGTGCCTTTTGGAGCACAGGGTCACACATATATTACTAAAGCATGGTGTGGTAGTGCACTGTCCTTTACAGACAGCATGTACCAAATGACATTGAACGTGCCACAAAGTGTTCAGACATAGAGGTTTACTGATGAAACAATGTCTCACTCAAATGTTATTGTGTGCAATCGGGTTTCAGTGACTTTGTATCATTTGGGCATCAGCAAACAAAGTGTCTTGATTTGGTTCGATCCTATAAAAAAATCTCTTTGTTTCTGACAACATCAGAATTACACTAGAAATGTGATCTGCTTTTCATTTCCTAACTGCTGATTTATTCTGAAATATGTGAACAGTTCATTTTAAGGTTTTTATATTTTGTTGTGTTACAAAACAATGACATCTTTCAGTCTTTCAGTACACACCCCCTGACGCTAGCAAGACTGCCACAGTTTCCCTTTAAAAACTCCTCTCACTTTGCAATCAGAATCCACATGTTAAAAGAATGAGCTGCAACTTGTGAGAAAACAGATCATCTGTCATTGAAGCACAGCAAATGTGACAAGATAAATACAAAATAGAGAAGCACCTGATATTAGCCAGTTAACCACCAGGTGGTCCTACCCACAGTTTGGGAAATTACAGTGGTATACCTTATTTTTAATGGCTAATACATTTTGCATGTGTGCAGATGAACTGTAACAAAACAGAGGATTCAGGCATTCCTCTGTGAAAAGTGCATTTATTTATGTGGTTGACAGCTAATATTGCGGCTCTGAAATAAGCCTTGTTCAATGTAACAGCAATGGGACTTCCATCCCTCCACCTCCTCCAAAAAGTAATCTGAACTTTAGGGTTACATTGTCACCAGACAATCCTGAGCGCTCATGTGTAAACCCACCCTGACCCCTTAGTTTGAAACTGACTGCCGTTCTGGAGGCCAAAAGGTTGTAGATTGCTGGTTATCAGGCACTCTCCAGGGGCCTGTCAGCGGTGGTTCTGGCAATACAGACCAAGCAAGAGGCTTAGGCTGACCAACAGAAAGAGCTCTGTTGAATACCTGAAGCCCAAAATAGCAGCCATTTTGTCTCATCCAGAGACCAACCCCTCCCTTCCCACTATAGTTGTGTCTCCCAGTATGTCTTCCCTGTCTATACTTTCAATTACCTCACCATGTGATCAGGCTTGGGAGCTGTATGCTTCAGCAAATGCATAGGCCAGGTAAAAAGATATGCATGTTTTTTTTTCAATCAGGATTTCCCCTCCCTTGGTACAGCAATACTTATCAGTGCATAGTCATTGCTCAAACCATTTTTGGGTTTTAAACAGCTCCAATCATTCCTTTAGGGTTTCTTGATGTATAATGATTGTGCTAGTGAGTCTACTAAATGTTGAACAATTCTTTCCTGCCTCCCTTTTGTTTGGTAATGAAAATAATATAAAAAATATTATAATTGAAATAATTTATTTCAAAGAATATTTTTTTTTAAAATATTTGACGTGCCACTGTAATCCGACAGGACTCAGTAAATATCAATTTAGCCAATTTTTCACAGGTGGCTCCCTTCCCGGTAGCAGGTCGTCGGCGCAGGCGGTCATGAGTGCTGTCACTGACCATGTCATTAGTGATGTAATATGTGACGTCATCAGCAGTGCATTGCAGGCGCGCAAGTTATAGTGAGTCCAACTAACTATAACGTGGAAATTTCAATGATAACTGGTGTCTAACCTATGGTTTTTTCAGTGAATATATATATATATATATATATATATATATATATATATATATATATATATATATATATATATATATATATATATCATTGGATTCTGTCAGAATGAAAGTGAATACAATTAGGTAAGGTGTTGGATGTCTTTTTATTGGCTGTTGTTTAAAAAAATTAATGTAACACAGACATAGATATGCTTTTGAATCTGTGAAGTAAAGCACACTTGCTGTATCTTATTTGGAATCAGCGTTTTCCTTCTAAAATGTGCTGTGAACTTGCAACCTACTGATTCCACTGTGTTCCTAGGTACACTGAGCGAAGAGCGTATTGGGGGAAGTGTGATAAAAGTGACAGAGGTTTTTTTTTAAGTTGAGGAGAGATGTCTCAATTTAAGTAATGGCAAGTTTTAAATTCCAACTCAGGACTAGGTAATAAACTGTTGTGTAGAATTCAAATTTCAGAAAAATGAACCTAGATATAGGGTTGAACTCCTGGTGTTTTTTCACAAATATTCCGAGATCATTGTGAAGACATCTCAAAATACGCAAACAGGAACCTCATTTTAAAAGAGAGGGAAATGATTAGGCAATGCGGTATCTAAAATGAAAGACATGTTTTCATTTGCTGCCTTTCTCATGATGATAGAGTGGAAAGGTGAAGAGGTTGCCATTTTAGAGTTGCTTTGTATGAGAGTGGTGAACTATTCACATGTCAAAAGTATCCACAGAGTGCTAAAACAACAATATAATCCCAAACTCAATTTACTGGTATGCACATAACTTTTTAATCCTTTAACAAAACGACATTAGAAAATGAAGATGTATATGGGAGTTTGATAAAAAAGAATATCACACTAATGTGAAAAATATATGAGATGAACTGTATCCTCTTCGAGTGTAAGTGTTTAAGAGGTTAGAGGTGAATGCTTTGGGAAGTAAAAGAAAAATGAAATAGTGCCTCTTTATTACATTGTGAATGTTATTGAAAAATAACATTATAGTTTTGTGGAAAGTTACAATTAAGAATTAAGAATGTTTTGTATGTTTAAATAGTATATACAGATTAGATACATCTTTTATACACATTCTTGGAGTTTGTTGTACTTTTAGTAACATTATTAAAAGAGAATAGTGTAGTTTGACATTAAATATGAGAACATATTGTTTGTCAGTATATGAATTAGAAAGACGTAATATTTGTTAGGTATTTATTGGGAAATGTTTGTGATTTTTAACTTATATGACCACTTGGTATATGCTAAGATGGTGAGATGGTTTTCGTGCTTACACATAGCTATATACGGTAGGACTTTTGAGTTTACTTAAAGATGCAGAGAGATAGATATTTTTGAAAAAGAAGGCTTGAAGGTGTACATGTATTACAAATTGCATATATGTTTACATGGTGATTATTGTTCAGTAAGGCTGATGAACATTTCACGCATATGGTGAGGGTAGTGTTTTCTCTTTAAACATAGTTTGTTTAAAATTGAGAAGGATTAATAGTGCAGAATGACGCAAGAGTTCTTGTGCTAGCTTTATTTCAAGTGTAACTTTTGTTTGAGATATACTGGATATATGTTTTAGAAGCCTAAGAAGTATTTAAGAAATTATGCAGGTATGCCATTTGCAAAATGTTTTGTGCTTTTCAACATTTCAAAATCCTTTTTTTCCATTTTAGAAACTTATTGATGCATGTGCATGCTCAGTAGGAAAGCAGTGTGTATTTTAGAGAGCCACGTATGCAATTATTTATTATGCATGACACCTAGACTTCACTCACACATAGCTCAGAAACAATGCATATATTCAGTGAAGCAGGTAGTTTGATACTGACAGAAGGAGATAACCAATAGGTCAGATATATAGTGACAACTGGTATGTATCTAACAGCAATGAAGGTACTTTCACAGCCAGTCAGGCAGTATTCAGGCACTCATGCAATCACCCAACCACTAATCAGGCACTCATCAAATCAGTGATTCACTATCCATTAGGTTATTCAATTACCCAGCTGCTATACATGTACTCTTGCAATCAGGCAGGCAGACATTATGTAGTCATTGAACTATGCAGGCACTACCCAAACATTCATCTAATCATCTAATCACCTAACACTAACTATTTACTTATGGACTTAACAAGGCGGTAACTATGCAATCATTATAAAATGTGCGCAGAATCTATGCAGCCATCTAAACACCCACTTACAGCCCATGCAGTCAATTGAAATACTGCGACACACACGTGGACTGAAGAAACACTCAGGTTCTACTCATGCACTCATCTAATTACGTAGAGAGTAGCATTGTAGTAAAACTTTAAATCCATCCAGTACCTATGCAGTCATTTAATTACTGAGGCAATAGTTTTGCACTAATACAATCACCCCAGCAGTACACTTACTTTCGTCAAATCTCTCAAGCTTTAACAATGGACTCATGCAGTCACTAAGACACTAGTCATGCAAGCATCTGATTAGCCAGGCACTACTGATGCACTTAATTGATTATCCAGGCACTACCAATATAGTTATCTTAACATCCAGGCACTACCTGTTCACTCAACCCCCAAACTAAATGGGCAGCATCCAACTGATGAAACACTATTAATGTACTTATCCAATAGGCTGCGTGCTATGCATGGACTCAAACAATCATATATGTACTCTCCATGCACTCTATAAACCACCTATATACTATGTATGCACTCTTGCAATCATTCTGGCACTAGAGATGCAACCATTTAATCATCCAACCAGTGTATATACATAGATTGAATTAGTTAAACATTAGTTATGCACTTGTCTAATGATTCAGGCTCTACTCATGCACTCATCCAAATACCAAGATACTAGGAGTTTACTCATGGAAACATGCAGGCAGTAAGTCTGCAGAAATGGAATGACCCATAGAGTTATGATATAGTCAGGGAATCATCTAGGTACTACCTGTTTTCTCAGGGAATCACCTAGGCGCTACCAATGCACTCATTCAATCATCTATGGAGTAATAATGTATTCAACCACAAACCCATGTCTTTACAAGTTTCACTGAGGAATATGAAGTCTTTTAGAATAGTGTGGGGAAATATATATGCGACCTGTCACGCACTCTTTGCAAGTACTCCGAAGAATTAGTAAGCTATATGGTTAGATACAGATTAATGTGCATATTTTTATATGCAGAGGTTAATAAAATTTTAATATGATACATTTAAGTAGAAAAGTCCTAAGATACTCAATATACCAGTGACAGTGGTGGAGAGGCACGCAAATAGCCCTTATGGTGTTTTGGGGATTTACAGAGTTGAAACACTGTATATACTTCTACACTTCAATGAGGTACAGAGCTGCAAGCCATTTGGCTGTGCCATGTTGCATTACTTTCAAAGCACAGGGATGCATCATATTTACAAAAATAGATTTGTGTGCTCTCCCCTACGCTGGCGCACAACTGGCTGTCATGGTGCAAGAGTACCTGTGTAGCGGGGAGGATTGTTTTTGTACAGGAAGACACACCTTCCTGCACAAAAACAATCACGAGAGGTGTTTTCCTCTTTCAATGTGTGCTGCAGAATGCAACATGCATTGAAAGAGGAAAAAACGAGGAGAAATAAAAGTATTTTTCATTGTGCCTCCCAACACCACTCCTGGAGAGGTGTAGAATTCTGACGCATTCCCAGGTGTACAAATCATTGTAAATCTAGGTATGTGTAGGAGATTTGGTTGGTAACACCCATGGCAGGCTCCTTTCACGCAAAGTAAAAAGGGCCTGTTTTTATAAGGCCACAAAAAGCCACGCAGAGTGGCTTTACGTTGCCTTGTAAATATGGAGCATCACACTATGCCAATGGTGTGTCAAAAAAAGCGGTGCATTGGCGCATGGGGCTGGTAAATACACTCCCTTGGCTTGATGTTCATTTTAAAATATACTACAGAAGGGATAAACTGGTCTTTCACCATGTATAAGTTAGAAGTGAGATATGGTGCAGTTGTGTTGTAGGACAGGGTGCTAAAATGTTAAAAGGTAACTAATAAATTAAGTTTTGTGTTTTGCTATGGGTTATCTATATTGAAGTACTTGCATGTAGTAATATATCTAGGTTCATCTGTAGATTTAAAACTGCTACATACCATTAAACCTGTTTTTGTATTACTTGTAAGTTAGTAGTACAGTAGTTTGTATGTTGGCTAGGGGAAAATATTAAATATACTTTTTTTACAGAACAAGATATACATAACTGAAAACAGTTAGAATGCCTTCAAAAGCAGAAAAACGACGAGGAAAAAAATCCATTTGCATACCAAGGAAACTGGGAAAAAATGACTGCATTCCTAACCAACAAATTTGGCCAACAAAATCAGACTAACAAAAGAAAACCCTGTCAGTCACAACAAGCTCACTCGGGTGCAATAGGGAAAAAAAAAAAGGTTATTCAATCAGGAACTTAGAAAACTCAAAGGGAAAGACCCTAAGAGGGGTGACGACATTAAGCAGCAAATACATAACCTAAGGCAAATATACAAAAAAGAAGTATGGACTTTAAAGAAAAAACATCAAACAGAAATCTGGCAACAATTAATAGAAGCCAGCAAATCCAACAACAACAGGAAATTCTGGGCAGAAATTACCAAAGTAGCCAATGGAGCAGCCCTCGTTTGTAATGCAAATATACTACAAGAAGATTGGATGCACCATCTAGAGCAGTCTCAAATGACCGACGCGCAAGTAAGGAACGAACACCCTCTCACCTTCCCGCTGACTGAAACGCACGAAGAAGATCAAACCTTTGAAGGAACCTGGATAACGAAATGCCAAGTCGAAACGGTCCTAAACAAATTGAGGTCAAAAGGTGCCACAGGCCCGAATGGCTTGCCCAATGGGCTCTTCAAACAAGATCACTCGTTCTGGGCAGAATATCTCTCCCCATTGTACAATCACGCATTCCAATCAGGAAGCATTCCCTCCTCATGGAGAGAGAGTATTTTGCACCCAATCTTCAAAGCACAGATCCAGCGAATTACAGACTGATCGCGCTCATTGACGTAGAGGCCAAGGTTTGGAACCAACACGTCATGCAATCTGACAGCGCTCAACCTTCTTGTCGACAGAGCAAATGCCAAATCAACAAAACTGTACACCTGTTTTGTTGACCTAAAAGCGGCGTTCGACACACTGCCAAGGGAGATACTATGGGAAAAGATGGCCAACTGGGGTACCCCTCCAAGTTGTTACGGGCCATAATAAATCCATACTCATCTACCTGGGTCAAGATAAAACTCAGTTTTGGGGACAGGACAACATTAAAAATCCCCACCCGAATTGGCCTCAAGCAGGGATGCGTATTAGTCCCCACCCTCTTCAACATTTTCACTGCGGACCTTGATAAGAGCATCTAAGAGATTCAAAGCGACCCACCAAAACAATCCCAACACAAAATAAGGAGTATGCAGTATGCTGACGACATAGTCCTGTGCAGCCAGACCCCGTTGGGTCTCCAACGCGCTATAACAAGGTTGCACAAATATACTTGCACGCATGGACTGCAATTCAACTATAAAAAAGCAAAAGTGGTTTGCTTCGCGTCTCACCAAGGGCAACAAACATTCAGATGGCACATCGCGGGAAACAACATAAAGCAATGCCCCACATATAAGTATCTGGGAGTACTTGTTGATTCAAGATGGTCACTAAAAGAACACACCTTGTACAGAAAATCTCAGGCAATCAAATTGCGGTTTGCCCTAAACATACTAAAAACAAAATTAACATGTCCATCCAACGAATACTTGCTGAAAGTGATCGCTGCTAAATTTTTACCCTCCCTCACGTATGGCTCCAACCTATACAGAGGCAAAGATGCGAATTTCCTGAATCTCCAACAGTCAGCGCTGTTCAAAGACCTCTACCAAATTTCGAAGTTTGCATCACAGGCGCAGGTACGCCTTGAATTCGGGTTACTTAACCAGCATCACGCAAGACAAGCCGCCATAATAAAAACTTGCTGGAAACTAAGAGCAGCACAAGAGGACACGCTGATGGGTCACTGTTGGACTGAAATCAACAATCAAACCAAAGGAAAAGAGGCATGGAAAAAAACACTGGAAGAAGCGTTGGAAAATCTTGACATGCAACAGACGTGGAACAATGAACATACCTGCGCGGCCTTTAAAAAAGCTGCCAATGGTGCGGCGAAACATAAATCCAGGATTGCTGACAAAGCAACATTGGCCAAGAAAAAACACGGATGGATGGTACTGGCCATGTACGACAGAAGCATTCCGTAACCGTATCTAGTTAATTACATAACACCATCTACGCAACGAATGCTATTACGACTGCGGCTGGGAACCTATAGTACAAAAGACCAGATCCCGGTATGGCGGCAAACATGGACAACATCATTGTGCAGACTTTGTGGTTTGGCTGAAGAGTCCCTGATCCACGTCATGTGCATCTGTCCCGCTCTGAGCAACCTAAGACGGTATTATCTCCTTCAAATATTTCGCCTTTTCCAAATCAGAACATGTCGGACTTTGAAGCTAGATAATGAAAGATAGACTTTTTTTTACGCTGAAATGGCCACCAGTCAGCAGATGCACTCTTATTTATTTTATGGAATAAGTTCTTTGAAATTTTCTCCTTTTTTGTAAAGGTTTTTATTAACCATATACAATAAAAAATGTACTTACTTACTTACTTACTTACTGCCTTCAAAAGCAGAAAAAAACAACTGAACCAAGTACAGTATCTCTGCAGCAATGAGTTACAAAAGGGGCATAATGCAGAAAAAGCACTGAAAGAAAAAAGAGCCTCTGGTAAGAAGACAAAGTCACTTCTTAAAAATATATGTGGACATTTGTAAAGAGTACACTATAAAGAAAATACAATTATGATTATCAGAAACAACAAGAGTGGACATAATATACATTGGAAGAAAAGAAAAGATTGTAACAAAGATGAAATCAACATAATCTGAAGACATAAGCAGTTTAAGGAAGTTAGAGCTAGGATGTTTGATAGTAGAGTGGCTGTAAATTTAGTGAGGAATTTAAAAAAGTGTAGAAGAATGAGAGATTCAGTGAAACAGAAAGAACTAGTTGAGAGAGTAGTTGATAAGGCATTTGCCTTGAAGAGAAAGCTTTACATTTTGATTCTAAATAGAATGAATACTCTTGACAAAATAGTGTTGTGCATGAGGAGTCAAAACCAGAAGAATAGATTTGTAAATTGAAGTACCTTTTGTACAGTTTTTAGTGGAGAATGGATACATACTTCGAGTACAGAGCTGTTCTCTAATGAAGAAAGCTATCTCCAGGATAACAAATTAGTTCATGTGATTGATGAAAGAGGACAATATTATGTAATGAAGAATGGTAGTCCTATAGCAAAAGAGGTGATGGTACCTGGAAATGTTGAATAAGTTATTTCAGAAGAGGTTCAAGAAAGGTGTAGTCAGGGTCCTTTATACCAATGGAATTGTAGTAGTGTTTGTACTATTAGACAACAATCCATTGATATATTAAGAAAATTCCTTCGTATCTTTCCAAGGCGAACTTTAAAACACAAAATGAGGTATACCATTTAACAATGCAAACTTTAGCTAGGAAGTTGTACAATGTGAAAACTCCTGCTTTCACATTGAGGAGAAATTAATAGAGCACGTTTGCAGTTTCATTTCTCAGGTGCTGAGCAGGATTCTAGGGAACATGAAGAGTCATTAAGAGGAGGATTTGCAGAACAGGACACATATATTACAGTTGTTAGTTTTAACGAAGAGATTACAACATTTAACACAGTGTTGCCTAAAAATACAGAGTATGTTTGCATATGTTGTCGATGAACTTACTAGAAGATTCAACACAGACTGTTGACTTATATTTAAAAAGTAAAAAAGTAAGTAATAATAACTGGCAAATGTTAGCTGTGTATGTATTTGTAGAGGGACAGTTTGACTTGTGTATATGTCAAGTTATATGTAAGTAGTGTTACAATAAATTAGAAGCTAATGACATCTACCACACGTAGATATTAGACACCCTTTTCAAAAGATAATAAAATGTTTGCTAATATAGAAAGACTATGAAAGGCCCGAAAAAATAATAAACAACATTTATTATTCTTTGCAGCACTGTGAAGGGCAGTTATGGACTTCTCTCCAGCACTGACTACAACGCCACAATCCATGCAGTATGATGCCATCGGGGAAATCTGTGGAGCCACATCTTAAAGTTGAGATTGGACTTTTCAATAGACTCTTTGCTTCAGTGTTGTTGAGGCTGATATTTAAGTGAAGGGTCCTTCAGACTTAGTGCCTTCTTGATGCTCACTATGAACTCCTCTCATGTAATGTGCAATAAATATAAAAGGGGGGGTTACCATGTCGGATTTTTGGCAGCTTTGCGAATAGCTGTACCACACTGCTCACCAGCTGTTATAACACCACTGCAGTCTAAGCACTACATGCCCATTCTAGAAAACTCTGGAGCCATATCTGTTGTATTAGTCTGTACCTCTGAAGGGATTTTCTGGCTGGGAATAGTTGCTGCTGCCACTGATGTAGATGGTCCTCCAGCGTACCTCTGCTTGATCAGCAGTTAGAGATCTTTTCTGTGATAGGTTTTAAGATGATATAACATGAAAGTCATCCCACATGAGCATTTTTGATTGTTCCCAGTAGAGAGCGTATTGTAACAGATTGTGCATTGCATTAGTTTTGCAGTAGGTTTTGATACCCCAGATAGTTTTTTTTTTTTTAAAACAAGCCGCACTCTTTTGGGGAGGCCTCTCATCTTCAATATCTTCGATGTGGATCTCCTCTACATCCGGCTCCTGCTGTTCTTGTAGGTGATCCCATCTCCTTGCTGTTTTGCCATTTACAGTAGAAAAAAAGTCCACAAAAAGCCTCCAGCCAAAATCTATTCACAGGGGCCTGGGCAGCCTGTAGGTGAGGGTTCCGCAGGAGTCGTTCTAGTGTTGGTCTGTATCTGGAAGTGGAGGTGCTCCATGAGGGTTGTTGTGTCAGGAGGGAAGGTGGTTGTAATGCGGAAGGTGCTTTTTGTGAATGATGGTGTTGCCTTCTCCTAGACCGATGGGGCAGTCCTTATGCATGATCTTGTATCCATCGGGTATAGCAGTGGTGATTTTGGGTGCCTTATTGGCATTGGCCCAGGTTTCTGTGAGGAAGGCGATGTCGGATGAGTAGGTATTGAGGAGGTCTCAGATGTCTATGTCGTGCTTGTGTAGGGAACGTACGTTAAGGAGGATGCAGTTGAGCGCTTTTGCAAGTGGTTAAGTCCTGATGGCTGGAGGATACAGAGGTGGGTGAAAGTGCAGTGGCAGTGAAGGCAAGAGAGGCGACAATGAGTGTTGAGAGCTGGCAGGTGTTACAGCGCCCAGGGCTGAGAGCTTGGAGAGTGCTGGAGTCATAGCAGAGGTGGTTCAGAGGACCAGGGTCCTTGGCACTGGTTGTGCTCAGGTTGTGGACGGTCATAGATGGACTTGTCTTTGGCTGTATTAAGTAAGGCTGTGCGAGGGTTGGTCAGCTGGGAGGCAGGAAGGACACACTGGAGGGGAGAGGGTCCGCAGGGACAACAGCAGCAGGTTAACTCCTTGGATGCTCATGACGAGGTCAGCTCGTCATGATGTACACCTCCATACACTCATGACAAGCTGAGCTCGTCATGAACAATGGGAATCAAAGCCTTCCAGCACAGGAGGAAAATAACACTAGCATCGATGGTGTTAATAAACACAGCAAAAGGAAAAACTTGATAAAAAGGAAAAGATGGAGAAAGAAGAGAGACAAGAGGGCACTGATTAAAAGAGGCAGAAGGAAAAAAGAGTAAGAAGCGGCAAGAAGGTAGAGGCAGAATAGCAGAGTGCTCTTCCACTGGACCACCACAGGTGAGGCACAGGCACCCTGTGGGTGGAGAAAAGGCCTCAAACACCCTGAAACAGGAATCTCAGGGCACAGAGGGCAACACTCAGTGGTGAAGCTGTGCAGGGGAGAGTGTGCACACTGACCAGGTCAGTGGTCCTGTTCTTCTTGCCACACAGTGGCCCCCATTTAGTAGAGATCAGGGTGAAGGCAGCTCAGCTGGAAAGCGGGAAGGACACACTAGAGGGGAAGGGGCCGTGGGGGCAGCAGTGGCAGTGGAAAAACGGTAAAAAGAAAAAGACAGAGGCAGAAGAGAAAAGAGGGCACAGAGGAAGAGAAGCAGGAGAGAAAAAGGGAAAAATGAGGCAAGAGAGATTGAGGCAGAACAGCATAAGAGCGGAGTGCTCCTCCATTTGACCACCAGGGAAGAGGTGCAGACAGGAGCCTGTGGGTGGAGTAGGGCTTTGAACATTCATAAACAGGTAGCTCAGGGGGCAATACTCAGTGGTAGAGCTGTGGGGGAGAGCAGCCTTACTGACCAGGTCAGTCTTGCTCTTCTTGCCACGAAGCGGCTGCTATGTAGTAGGGATCAGGGGAGTGCGTGTAAGCTGGGAGGTGGGAGTAGGAAGGACACACTGGAGGGGGAGGGTCCGCAGGGGCAAAAGCGGTGGGGAAATCAAGGGAAAAATAAAGGAAAGCATGAGAGAAGAAAAGTGACAGAGAGACAGACAAAGGAAGAGAAAGAAAGAGATGAAAAGAAGAGAAAGAAAAGAAAAAGAGGGCACAAAAGGAAAGGGGAAAGATAGGTAGAGGCAGAACAACAGAATTTTCTCCCACTGGACCACCATGGATGAGGTGCAAGCAGGAGCCTATGGGTGGAGGAGGGCCTTGAATACCCTGAAACAGTGAGCTAAGGGGGCAGCACTTAATGGTGGTGCTGCATGGGGTAGACAGTCAGTGGTCTTGCTCTTCGGGCCGCGTAGCAGCCGCCATTGGGAGGAGGACAGGTCAGCTGAGAGCAGGAAGGACACACCTGAGGGGGAGGCCTGCAGTGGCATCAGCAGTGGTGGAAAGCATAGGAAAAACAAAGGAGAGAGTGACAATTGATAGAAGGGCAGATGAACAAAGAGAAAGAAGGAAAGGAAAGGAAAGAAAAAGAGGGCACAAAAGGAAAGATGCACAATAGCAGAAGAGCAGAGTGCTCTCCCACCTGACCACCAGGGATGTGGTGCAGGCAGGTGCTTGCTGGCAGAGGAGGGCCTTGAACACACTGCAACCATGAGCTCAGGGTTTAGGGGGCAGCACTTAGTGCTGGAGCTGCACAGGTTGAGAGCAGTCACACTGACCAGGTCAGTGGTCTTGCTCTTCTTGCCATGCAGCAGCCACCATTAAGTTGGGATCAGGGGGAGAGCGGGTCAGCTGGGAGGTGGGAAGGGCACAATGGATGTGGGGAGGGGCCATGGGGGCAGCAACAGCAGGGGAAGAACACACCAAAAGGAAAAATGCTGTAAAAGAAAAAAAGACAGAGAAAGAAGAGTGAAAAGAGGGCACAGAGGAAAAGAGGCAGGAGGTGAAAAAAGAGAAAAAAGAGGCTGGAGGGGAAGAATGAGAAAAAGAGGCAAGAGATGTAGAGGCAGAACAGGAGAAGAGCGGAGTGCTCTTCCACTGGATAACCAGGGATGAGGTGAAGGCAGGAGCCTGCGGGTGGAGGAGGGCCTCAAACACCCTGCAACAGAATGCTCAGGGCTCAGTGGGCAACACTCAGTGGTGGAGCTATGCTGGGGGAGAGCAGTCACACTGACCAGGTCAATGATACATCTCCTATGAAATCAGCAGCAATGGATGCAGATGCATACACAGTTCAAAAACTCCAATATTCACTAACTGAACCAGTAAGCAATCCATGAAGATCCTTACATACACATTGAGAGAGCTATAATGTAACTAAGAGAGAAATACAAAAACCTATAAAAGTACTTAGATATGCTGAGATGTGCACATACGCACTGAGACAGTCTTTGAGCTATGTACTGAAGCACTGACACTAACAAGGCACTGAGCGAGAGAAATAGATGTTTAAACATTTCTTGGGCCTGCTACTGTAGAGCCTGTGCATAGACGTTTTCTTGGTAGACCAGCTTGAGATTCAAAACATGTATCTAACCCTAAAACTCCAGGTCTACTCTATATAACTCAATCCTGAAGCAGGATGTATGTAGGCAAGAGGACAAGTAGCTATAAGCTTAAAGATAACAAATGTTGTTTTAAGTTTGATTGTTACATGTGCACTTGTAGACCTGTCTTTTCAGTTACAGAGCCACTCTTCTACCTATACTGCAACTCACATACCTAGGTGTAAAATGACATAACCATTAATTAGGGTTAAGCAATAAACTCTTCTCCACTGGCGGAGTTCATTGAATTTTTGGCACTTCATGCTCAGCTTGGAGTGTGCAGTTCGGCAAAAAACTCTGCCGACTGTAGGTTCAGTGGATTTTACCAACATGCTCACCCAAAAGTACAGGTTCCCTCAATTTTAATCCTATGTACGATGAATGTCAAAGTGTTTCCATGGTCCAGCTTAGGAAAACGTTCCAAGCAGGTACAGAAAAGAGACTCTTCTCTTTAGAACTGCTCCAGGTAATACCACAGCTACATTCTTCCAGAGAGTATTCCAGTTCTGACTTCCGAGACGGTACAGATGCATGCTTTCTGGCCCTGTGAGCTCACAGTGCTGTCCCATCTCACTGTGCATGCCGTATGTGTAGTCTCTGGTTGCTTCTATACACACTTATCCCCATGAGGGGCACCAGCTGTTCTGGTGGGAGCCTGGTGTGGTCCCTTGCATCACTCACTGACCCCCGACTGAGCAAAGAGGCTTTGCATCCCGCTCTGTGCCCTCTTCAACCATCAGCCAACTCAGAGGCAGCAACAAGGCTGGGCTGTGCTTCACTGCAGGATAGTGCCCTGTGATTCCCGAACATTTATTGTAAAGTTCAAAGTGAAAAAGCTGAGTTAGATATGTTATGTTATGTTATGTTAGTGTACTCTTGTATAGTGCATGACTCACCCGGGGCAACTAGGGGCTTACCTAGAAGAAAACAAGAAAGAAGTCCGGAGAAGAGCTACATAAAAGGGAAACAGAATTAAAACAAAAAGGCTTTAAGTTGTTTTCTAAAAACCAGATAGGAGGTGGAATTACGTAAGGCCTCTGGTAGCGAGTTCCAATACTTGGTGGCACTATATGAAAAAGCTCTGCCACCTGTATGGATAAGACAAATGCTGGGGGTCTTCAGGAGAGCCGAAAGAATTTGACCTTAGATTGCACCCAGACACCTGCTTTCAGAGCTTTTTTTGCAAATAGCCAGGACCCATTCCATTGGTTGCTTTAAAAGTGAGGCAGCAGATCTTAAAAAAAAGATATTTTATTTCAATGAAAGCCAGTGAAGTTCACTGAGCAAGGGAAGTGATGGGGATCCCGGGGGACAGTTAAGGACCATCCTCACTGCAGTATTTTGGATAACTTGAAGTGTGGCTAGCATGGTTTCACCCACTTCTGCCAGTAGTGCATTCCCGTAGTCAAGGCGACTCATAACCATCGCCAGGACCACCATTCTGCGATGTTCTAATGGCAGGTAGGGGAGAATCCAACGTAGGAGGCGAAGACTGTAATAACAGAAACCTGTGGTGTTCTTGATATTGTCTTTCATAGTCAGCTTGGGATCCAATTGTATTCCCAGGCTTTTTACTGAGGAGGTTGTACTGGGGGCCACTCCCAGCTGGGATGGACACCAGTCGACCATCCAGATGTTAACGGCTCTTCCAAGGAGCATGAGCTCGGTTTTCCCGGGATTAAGTTGGAGGCAACATTCAGTCATCCTTTTTGAGATGGCAAGCATTTCTGCCAAGAAACGCAGTTTCTCGTCTATGGGATTGGAGCCAATTGGGAATATCAACTGGGTATCGTCAGCATATGATACTATCTCAAAACCAAATGGTTGAACAATCTTAGACAGGGGAGCCATATACACATTAAAAAGTGTGGTGCTTAGGCATGAGCCCTGTGGTACTCCCTTATCCAGCAAGAATTTCTGAGATGTAAACGGACCCAGAGCAATGGTTTGCCATCTATCTAATAGAACATTCTTAAGCCAATCCAGAGCTAGACCCCATATACCACACTCATGTAGCCTCTCCACAAGCAGTCAATGAGAAATGGTATTGAATGCTGCAGAGAGGTCCAAGAGGACTAGTATCATGGATCCTCTAGCATGAGAGTCAGTCTTATTGAATCAGTGACAGCCAAAATGGCCGTCTCTCTACTAAAACCCGGGCTAAAGACCAACTGTAAAGGGTTGAGAATGCCATTAGATTCTAAGTGAAGGCTAAGTGCTTATTGATTACAGTTTCCAATATTTTATCCAGTAAAGGCAGCAAAGATATCGGTCTGTAATTGCTAAGAACCTGAGGATCGGCCGTCGGTTTCTTAAGGATAGGCCGGACATTAGCTTCTTTTAAGGCAACGGGGATTGAACCAGTTAAATAGAGGAGTTAAACATTTTCTGTATTTCCGGAGCACACACAGGGGAGAGAAGGGCCATAATGTTAGGGGAACATATATCACCCGGTGAGCCAGATTTAGCTGCCGATAGTAGACTGCTTACATCCTACAGCGGAATGGTCTCAAACTGATTAAGATGACAAGCAGTAGATATTGTAAGAACATCCATAGCTTTGGTAGATCTAATGTTATTTGTGCTGGTAGTAGGTAAATTAGCATAGATCAAAGAGATTTTTTTGGGGAAAAAATTTGCTAATGAATAGCAAAGTTCCTGGGATTCTGGTTGCAACTGTTTGCATGCTTTGGGTGATGCAAAGTCCCTGACAATAATAAACAATGCTTTAGAGGAGTTGCTAGATTGTTCTATTTCATTACGAATATACTTACGTCTGGCAATTTTAATTTTTGGGTGGTAGTGGGATAGAGCTAATTTATAACTTTGTTTATCAGCAGAGTTTTTAGTGCTTCTCCATCATCTCTCTAAAACTTTACCCAATGACTTATTCATTTTCAAGTCGCCTGAGTACCAGGGGGCAGAATGCCGGCGGGTAACTAGGTTCTTCTTACACTCAGGAATAACTACTTCTAATGTCTTTACCAAAGCTGAGTTAAAACTGGCCTACATGTAAGATGTATCCTGGTAATTTTGCCCAAATCCTTATTGTAAAAAGGAAATGTCTCATTAAAGGCTTCCAAAGTGAGTTTCTGCCAAGGCCTACGCCATTGTCTCTTTGTTGGATTTGAATGCCTCATATGGATTGAGCCAATTTGAGGCAGGAGAGTAATTAAGATCTGTCCATGTGAGAGTAAGCGGGAATGGAACTTTAACTGCTCCATATTTGTAAAAATAAGATCTAGCGTGTGGCCTGCACAGTTGGTGGGCCCAAACACCCGTTGTGATAGACCTATGTCGTTCAGACTGGAGGTGAGCTTCATTACTTCAAGGTTCATCTGGTCCTCTCCATGAAAGTTAAAATCCCCCAGTAAAGTGAATTTACTGGAAGCCAAAGCCTGCATGGCGATAAATTCCATCAAATAATTGACAAAGTTTGTTTTAGGTCCAGGTGGCAGATAAAGTAATGCTCCTTCTTATGTCTCCGAGGGAGACATAGTGACTTTGAAAATTCCCAGTTCCATTGTGTCGTTACAGATAGTAGACAACCATTGTGCTTTAATATGGTTTTTAAAAGCGATCCCAATTCCTCCTCCTGTGTTCCCCACTCTATCTAGATGGATGAATTTGTAGTCATCGGGTATTGCTAGATTGATCGAAGGGTGATATGGGGGGGTTAGCCATGTTTCAGTTATGAAACACAGATCTGGGGAGTGGGTAGAGATCATATCCCAGATCTCAATAGAGTGTTTCACGAGAGATCTGGCATTACATACAATGTAATTTGGGCTATTATAAACTTGGGTAAGATCATTTGAAAGCTCATTTAAACGATCCATACCCGGAGTACACTGAAACTTGCAGGTAACAGGGCCTTCTAGCAGGGCAGGGAGCTTAGTGTGACAACTATTCGCAAGCCCTTGCTTGCTATATGCGGTGGATCCTATCTTATGTAATGTCTCTCCTGTGTATGTCAAAAGGGCAGCAGATGAATCCTTGGGTGCACTTTGGTCAGAGTTTCCCGCCTCCCAGCTCGGTCTGGCATGGACGGGCGCAGACTGGCTTGCCTTCGGTGCACCCGCCGCTCGCGTCCGCTGCGTGTCCGAACTAGTGAGGTCATTTTATGTTTGTGAGGGCAGGTGGGGCCAAGACAACTAGCCCGCCAACACAAATTCCACCCAAGATGGCAGCTGGAGTAGTGAGCAGGGCATTCCTTCCTAAGTCCCCAAACAGCGCTTAATCGGCTAAAGGGATGAGCATGAAGTAGTTCAAAGTAGCAAAGGTGCGATAAGATTTTAAAACTATTACAATTAAAAACAACTGACCTATGATTCCATGCTTTCCACCTCAGTAATCCTCTTGGTATGTGCTCGAGCATACTGTCCCGGCTTTTATGCTTGTGAGGGCAGGTGGGGCCAAGAGGACTGGCCAGCCAACACAAATTCCCACCAAGATGGCGGCTGGAGTAGTGAGCAGGGCGTTCCTTCCTAAATCCCCAAACAGCGCCTAATCGGCTGAAGGGATGAGCGTGAAGTCGTGCAGACAAAGTAGCAAAGGTGCGATAAAATTAAAAAACAACTACAATTAAAAACAACTGATCTACAATTCCCGACTTTCCGCCTCAGGAATCATCTAGGTATGCACGCAAGCGTACTGACCCAGCTTTTATGCTTGTGAGGGCAGGTGGGGCCAAAACAACTAGCCCGCCAACACAAATTCCTCCCCAAGATGGCGGCTGGAGTAGTGAGCAGGGCGTTCCTTCCTAAGTCCCCAAACAGCGCCTAATTGGCTGAAGGGATGAGGGTGAAGTCGTGCTGAAAAAGTAGCAAAGGTGCGATAAAATTAAAAAACATCTACAATTAAAAGCAACTGATCTACAATTCCCGACTTTCCGCCTCAGGAATCCTCTAGGTATGCATGCGAGAGTACTAACCTGGTTTTTATGCTTGTGAGGGCAGGTGGGGCCAAGACAACTAGCCCACCAACACAAATTCCCCCCCAAGATGGCGGCTGGAGTAATGAGCAGGGTGTACCTTGCTAAGTCCCCAAACAGCGCCTAATCGACTGAAGGGATGAGCGTGAAGTTGTGCAGACAAAGTAGCAAAAGGGCAATAAGATTTAAAAACAACTACAATTAAAAACAACTGATCTACGATTTCCGGCTTTTCGCCTCAGGAATCCTCTAGGATATGCCACTTAACTTTAACTAAGTGGACAATTTAATGAAAAGGACAAAATCCTCCTGTTAGAATGACAGGTTGGGGTTGGTGTACCATGTCAGTAGGTACTGATCCATTGGATGGTGACATTATATTGTGCCAGTTTGACTTCATTTGTACCCTCACAGTTTTCTCAGACATGCGTGATTAGCCAAAGTACATCGATGTGTACATGCAACATTTCATTTTTGGGTTTGTGTTCTATTTCATTTACCAGTACAAGTCTACAGCAGTTAACTTCTTGAGCTATGGTGATCTTGCATCCCATGAGAATTAGACGTGTGTCTTTACCAGCATCTCAGGATTTACTGAGCGTGGGAGTTAGATCTTCTTTAAATATTGTGCACTGAACCTCCCATTACAAGCGTGAGTCTGTGCCATGAAGAAATAATTAGTGGTGTGATATGCCTAGGAGTAGCAGGTGCTTTGCTTCCCCTTACTTCGACTATGTACAGAACTCTGCAGAATTTCATGGAGTTTTCCAGTAACTCTGCAAAATTCCATGAAGTGCAACCTTGCGAACTCCGTCCAGCCCTCCCAGTAATATACCCAGTCAGACAGTGACAGAGGCACCCAAACTTTCACTCACTTACATATACAGTCCTCATGCCTCCAGCAGTAATCGAGACTATAGTAGACACACTTAAATATCCCAATACTCACTAACAGAACCACAAGGCAATCCTTGCAGCCCCTAAAAGCACATTGAGAGAGACATAGAGTAACTAAGACAGCCAGACATATACCAACATACTTACTTGCATATCCAATGACACACCCACACAGGGATTGAGACACTCATTTAGATATGTGGAGAAGAACTGACACTTACTAGTGGAGACAAGTAGACATTTAACAATGTGTAGGGCCTGCTACTGTAGAGCCTGTATATGTAACTCACCCCTAAGGCAGGCTGTGTTTAGGCCACTGGACAGGGAGCTATGAGCTTAAAAGATAATACGTATTGTAACTGAGTTACATGTGCACTTGTAGTCCGATGTATGTTCAGTTATAGAGGCACTCTCCTACTTATACTTTAACTCACATATCTATGTGTAAAAGTATACAGAAAGTAATACACCCACTCAGACAGTGATAGAGGCATTTTGGAGCCTATACAATAGTACTCCGATTGTTCTCTGTTATGTACCCCTACATGCCTTCATGAATTGGCCCCAATACATATGAAATGGGAACCAAACGGGAAACCTCACAGTATAGTAATAAACAATTAGGAACATAGAAACGACTCTTTGCAATTTTACAAATAGTCCCCAAATACTAAATGCATCTTTGGAAACATTCCCAGCCTGGTCCACAGTAATTCAGTGCTCTGGAAGTGCACATCACAGTTGATATCCTTCATTTGTATGTAGGTCAAGTACTGCTGGATAGAAAATGATCAAGAGAAAAAGAAGGGGATATTGAACATGAATCACAGGATAGGGCTGATCACATCCAGCTTTTGTCTTTCATCACCACTCCATCGAAGTCTTAAAATACGGAAAAATGGAAATTAATTTAAAAGTATCCCACACTCTGCAATTGAGATCAAGGATAACATGAACATGTAAGGGGGTTAATGTATTATTATCTGTAATACTCGATTTAATAGACATATCCAAGACTCGGATTAATCAAGAAGGATAAAACGAGTTTCAAGATTCACTAATCACGTCATCTTATAGACCTTCGAACAGGAACAATAACCACTCATGTTTCTATAGTTCAGAATGAAGAGGACTCACTCCATTGAATTCGATGCATGCTATTCGAAAATTCATATTTTTTAAGTATTGCTTTATAAAAGGAAACTTAATTTCGATTATGTCTTCCAGGAAACATTTTATGTGTTTAAAGAAAAATATGAGCGAAAATTGTCTAGCCTGATATTAATGTGAAGGCACAAAGACAGACAGTGATGCTTCTGCAAGGAGGAAAACAATCTCACCACTATTTGTTGGCGTGTAAGGCTCTCACGCCGTCGCTATTGGTAATAGAAACGCAGATATCATATGCAGCCATTTGGCCTCCAAATGACTTTGAAAAGGCTTGAATTACAAAAATTATTTCTAGTATCTTTGCATGTCCATCTTGGGATAACACATTTTGTGAATTACTGATAGAGCGCGCAGGTCACCCGACTAACTTTGTTACCGGATAATGCACACTTGGGCCCATAAAAATAACATATGATTATATTCAATCAGGTAACCTACACACTATTATCAGCAATTAAGTTCACTTCTGTTTGTTTCCGTGTACCTGATTTACCAATCCTCGAAACAGGTACCTATGATCACAATGGATCAGGGAGCTAGCTGTGTGAGTAAGTAGACAACACAGTACCATATACCATCGAATAATGTTATACTCTTTATAATGACCACAGATGCAGGACGTTTTGAAAACCTTTATCTAATCATCATCATTATTATCATATGTCATGAGCCAAAGATTAACACAGATTAAGCTATCTATGACTAGAATTAGAAATATCGTATAACTATGAATGAGAGTAAGAATCATTTAGAAATTGGACATAAAGGGAAGGAGAAATAAGGAACACGCTATTTTAGATTAACGGACTTGCATCATTTCACTAAAGGCGGGTAAAGAAAGGGAACATACTAATCAAAGTAGACAGTTCAGAGGAAATGAAACTTATGCAATTTGATTTATCCAGATATACTTATTCTCTATAGGGAGGGTAAGAATGGAACATACTACATAAGCAAACGATTCTGCATTTGACTAAAGGTAGGTAGAAAAGTGGAACATGCTAATAAACAAAGTGCATGAAAAATCTCATTTATGAAAAGAAAGAGAAATGGACGTATGCAATTATGCTTCATTTAGGAAAGGAAAGAAGTTTAGAGAATAGACACCCACATGGATTATATTTACCTAGAACAGATCGAAGACTAACCCTGGCCACGGGTCAGTTGGGGAAGGTGGGAAAGGACCCTCAAGGACTTAGGTTGCCAGTAGGCGAGCAGGTACAGCTCATGGACAATCAGGACAGGATAACCCCTGGATTTGGATCAGGACCGGGTTCACCAAAGGGTACGACCAACACCTGCAGCTTCGGTTGCAACGCCTGCGCTACTCCCTCTCTGCAAGGAATCTGCCAATAACCCTGATTGGGTTCTCGAATCTCCCAGCAAAATGCTTCGCCAGCACTTAAGGTTTCCCAAACCCCGACTGAGTCTGTGGAAATGACGGACAGAGTGCTCTGCAGCTCTCTGTATCAATCACCTATAGAGTTCGTTGGGTCAGTGACAGGTCAGCTATTCAGACAAGTCGGACAATTTCTCTAGCTAAACCTAGGCTAGTTATGCTATTTTTCGGGTCAGTGTACCACCCACCAATGTTGCAAGTGAAAGGTTCCCCAAAGTCATCTCACCACCTTCATTTTAGACTTTCTCAGGCTTAATATTCAATTTTCGTACCCACCCCTTAATTTCTAGCTTCCCATGACATATGATTTACAGTGAACAATAGAGTATACATAAGTTAATACAATTGTATCAAAATTAGGTCAGCTTCGTCTTGCTGGCTAACAGGTCGATTCCCAGGAGCATCTTGGCTTTGGCTGCCAGCTGGCTGGGTTCCATTGCTGCAAGGTTCATTTCCCCCATCACGTGACAAGTACCATACGGGCTCTTCATGATGGAGTAGAAAGCGCCTCCCAGGCTCAAAGAATACGATACATGAAAAGTAAGCGAAAACAATTTAGAAACACAGAAAAAAATGAATACACTGTATACCATGATTGGCTATACTACACCCCTTACTTTATAATAACTATAGCATTAGGGTAAGTGCAGAACAAACAGCTTTGCAAAAGCGGCAATGCAAGCACGGAGCATATGAGAAAACAAAGCGGCCATGTCAGCTGTATTGCGCATGAGCAACAAATTCCCACCAGAACTGCGAGTGCGTCACATCACATGGGTATGACCGACGCATGTGCAGTCTAATTCCCACAAAGTAGTGGCCATTTTTGAGGCAAGCGTTAATACTGTTTGTTAAACACATAGGCAAGCTTCTCTGGGACATCCCCGTGTAGTGTAAATGTGCAATATTAGTAAGACAAACAGATTGAATACAAAGTTAAGGTTATTTTTAGGTTCTTGAATACAAGCAAGACACGTAACATGCGAATACTTGCTCCATCATTACCACATCCACACAAACACTTTGCTCGATGGAAAATTCATCTTTCGGAATGGGATCTCAGTACAACACAGACACAGAGACCATAAACACAATGTTCACCTTGAAACAGCACAGAAAAATGTTCATGCTTCTTTCACAGTGGTGGGCGACGGTCTTCGTGTTTTTCTACAGCTTTTTATGGGGTTTATGTTATTTGCGTAATGTAACCCTGAGCAATTTATTGTTATGGTATGTACTTTCCAATGCAAATCAGGCTTTTGTTAAAAAATAGGCCAGAGTAATAAAAAGTATCACTGTCCCCTACTTTTCTTTACCTTGTCTCAAGGGCGCATTTCCATTTTCTAGTACATGGGAATTCCAGTGCAACTACCCAAGAGTTTTGACATAATTCCCTATGTACTAACAGTGTACCAATACATTATGCCTCCTTGAGGAAGGCGCAAAAGAGCACAAATGTTTAGAATTTCTCTATACATTTCAAACTTTACCTGTGTGCTTCATTGTACAGGACATAGACAAAGGGGTCGATTTTGATACCGTTCGGAAGGGCTCCGAATGGGATTCGGTTCTTCTGAATCTGATTCGGAAGCCGTTTTCCGACCGATTCGCAAAGGTTTCTGAAAAGTCGATTATAATGTACATAAAACATTCAGACTTTCTGACTCGGTTTTGGTTGGAATTCGGAGGAACAGAGTCATTCGGAGCCGACTCATAGAGGTCTACGGAACACGTTTCTGACCGAACGATTACGATTTCAGATTCGGACAGCCTTTCCGAATTGGTTGTTCCCACTTAGATTGGCTGTCAGAATCTGACTTTGGGGGCCTTCCGAATGGGGTCCATGGGGGTACACAAAGGACCCCCCTTTTCAACCATGCACAATGTGGCAGGCACCAAGGGGTGCCTGCCACAGGGTGCTCGATATTCCCCAACCTCTTGTTTCTTCAATGGGAGCCTGTGTATTTGGTCGGAACACAGGCTCCCATTGCGACCGAATCGCATCTGGAAGCGTCATAATCATTCAGTCAGTCTCCCCAGATCCCATTCGGTTGGAAACCATTCCGAGATTGATTCGGTCAGAATGCTTTCTGACCGTCATCGTAATCGACCCCAAAGCGGGAAAAGTGTTAAAATGCAGTTTTTATTTTTGGAGGGCTCCTCTTCTAGTACAACATCTATGCTCAACAGAATGACCACACCATTGCACGATGGTACAAGGGAGTGTGAAGTGGCAGTGCAAATCCTCCAGTGGTAAAAGAGAAACATAGTGCTGACACTGTTTTTCATTCTCCCTTTGATGCAATCCAGCACTGCAAGTTTGGTTCTTGTGCTGCACTGTCCCACATTTTAGTAACTAAAATTGTTGCTCTGCGTCAGCGGGAAAAACCGTGCTATATCTAGAAAGATAAAGCTCAGAAAACATTTGGATTTAATGGAGGCATACATAAAATGCAGCTTGATGAAAAGAATGTAATTGGGCAGTCATAAAGTGAATAAATATAGTTTTTTGAAGAGTGAACGCATTCATGGACACCCTGTAAACAAGAGTAAAACTCTAATTTTGTACACCTTTACATATGTACCTAACCTTGAAAGGACGATTGATAATCCTGCAGAAGACTGAATCATAGCTCAAGGGATGCAGCTTGAAGAGTCTTCTCAGAATATGTTCTAACTTAATATCCATTGTTTTGACATTTCTAATCAGTGCTGCAACTGCATAGTCAGTAATAAGTAGGAGATGGAAACTCTGGACAGAATCTCTATCAATTATGGGTCATTTAAGGAAAGTCCAAAAAGTTTGGCATAATAATAGATTACTTTCATAACCACAAATGAATTATGACAGAGATTCTGCATATCAATCACTGGAATCTCCTGGTCTTTTCACAGGCATGATAATACTTTGAATTCTCCCTCTTGTTGATGTTATGATCCTTCCCTCCCGAGTTTATAGGGTAATAGTGTGGATGTCTTAGTAGAACATATGCTTCTGAAATTTAAGAAATCATGTTAATTGTATTGGGAGAAGATAACAACTTCATGAAATTTGAATTATTCACTGTCACGACCCTTATGGATCATCTTGCTCTTGTGGAGATGAAAGAGAGGTTTAATGGAATTACACTAAGGTGTGGCCTGAAGGTGAGTATGACATTTTCATTAAATAATTTAAATTGGGTTTTATCTCCCTTCCACTGTTGCGGATTAGCTACTACTAAATTTGGGTTCACTTTATTTGCTGTCTTACTTAGTGCCCTGATGCCAAAGATTTCCAGGAGCTAAGAACCAGAATAGCCAAATTCCACCAGTTACAATTCCCAAATGCTCCTTCAAAGCTTTCCCTAAAAGGAGGACGTCAGACCTCTGTTTAAAATGAATAGTTGTCAGGTGTCAGAATTTCGACCTTACGACCTATAAAATAACCTCTGCCCACCCTACTCTTCTTTATAATAGGCCTGGGCGGAGAACGCTAAATTGCCCAAAATTCTGCGTTCCGCGACTTCGCGAAATTCTTTGCTTGTTCGCGTACTCAAAATGCGTGTTTGCAAGATATTTCCCCCCGAGCACGCAAACAGCAATTGCGAACAGGAGAAAAGCACCGCGAACAAGCAATTTCGCGTGTTCGCAGAATTTCTGTGTGTTTGAGGAGATTTTTTACCGTTTCGCGGAAATTTGCGTAACATGATTATGCAAATTCCTTCCTCCCCTACTTTATATAAGCCACTTGCAGTAAAATATGTCTTTTATAGGGTATTGCCCAGGCTGACATATATTGTTAGACTAAGACAAACAGTGGTGCTCTAATTGATAAAAAGATTTAAGGAGTAAGTACATGATTTTAAACTGGATTTTCTGCCCAATACGGAGCAGGATATAGCAAAGGGTTCACCCAAACAGTCACTGGGACCTGGGTAATATCAGTACTAAGAAAAAGGGGGTCCCAGCAAACAACAATAAATTCAAACCAATCAATATCAATAAAGAAACACTTGATTAACCTACACTGTTATTTATTCACAATGAAGGTATATGTTAGTTACCATGAATTTAGATGAACAATCACACAATGTATGGTGCACCAGGAGGGAAGGGAAGTGGTATAGTGCAGGTAGTGTGGGTATTTAATAGTGACAATAAAAAACAATCAAATGGCCTGACTGTACTATATGTCAATTTCCTACATAAACAGACAAACAACCGTAGGTTCAATACATCATTAGATATAAATCATACTCCACATATCACATTGAATGACTTAATGATGCAGGTGCAGACATCTGCGAGTCCAATACCTTTTTCACACTTTGTAAGTTTACCAATAGAAGTCCATTACATTAATCAAGTCCCTAAAGCACAAACGCTCCTATATTTTGTATGTAGGATTTTTCCGGAATGAAACGGCGTTTGGACAATCTTAATGAGTGGAAACTAGAATCGGCGGACTGTATTAATCGATTCATGGAAAGAGATCTTACTCTCCATATTCATACCATGGGATTTTGCTATTTCTCATTACAGAAAGATGTACCATTAGACAGTATGGAGTTGGACCATAACTTATGTTTCTCAAATAACAGAGACTTTGTTTTATTTACATTGATTTTAAGGAATTTAGAGGCCATCTATATCGGCACCTCCAACATGCAATCATAGAAGGGAACAATCACACTGTCTGTGTTTTCTCCCCGCACTACGGGTAAGGAACCTCTTTGAAGTACAGTTCCTCTCTTGATAAAAAGATAGAATTAAATAGCTGAGTCAATCTCAGATAAGCGTCCTAACGAGCTGGGACATGTCAGGGATCAAGTTAGTTTTACCGATCATGATCTCATGTATATATTTTTAATTTGCTAATAGCGAGAACTGCTAATCATTTACGCTCTGGCTTTCTTCCAATACACTTCTTAAACTAAGATCTGTAGTCCGGCCAGCGCCACCAGAATAATTTTAAGTATCAAGATAGAATAAATGATTGTATGTCCACATACCTGCTACACAGAAAAGAAAAAAAGCAAAAGCCGCTTAATTTATATTCTGGCTTGTTTTCCCCTTTTTCCTTTATATTCTATCTTCTGCGTGGACAACATTCTGGCATACTCATTATCGCTCCAGGGATATATTCCTCAGAAGTCTCCACACTGCCCACGCTTCACAAACGTGGACAAAGACACAATCCCGAGCAACTTACCTTGAAGATTTCTTTATTTAGCAATACTACTGATCAAAGGTGAGCCCAAGAATAACCCACTTTCGTTATAGTGAGGATCTAGCAAGAACAATGCTAACTTCAAATTTACTCAATTGGAACCTCATATGGTCGAATTTTCTTTATAGCTTCTCCACATACCCGCTGGAGAGCACCACTTCGGAACTACGTAAGACGTGATCTGACGAAGACTAAAACCCGGTCTCGAGCGGAGCCGGGTCGGAATTATCACCGGCACTGCGGTGAGATTCCCTTTTAAACTCATTCCATTAATAAAGTGCTCCCAACACGGCTACATTTAATTATTGTGTGTGACTTTCTCCCACTTCCACCTGTATCCTTATGGTCCTTTCCCTTTCTGTTTCCTTCCATCTTGTGGCATTATAGACCTGTGGTTTTATATTCATTACCTACAGGTAGGATGCACACTTCCACTCAAATCTCATGGATTTGTTCTACATAACTACTACTATCCCTCTTCCTCACACCGTGACTACTACTCGCTTTTAGGATACCTATGCCTCACCGCCCCACCCTTCCTTGCTTCACTTTGGTAACGAGTTATTAATATGTAAATATAATAATTGTTGCTGATACCACATATGTATATCCACCGTCGATCCCCTTCCCTGCCTGCACCAACAATAACGACAATCACACCGGTATTAGGGTTGGTGTTGTGTGCATCCACTACTGTGCTACTGTTTACTGTCACATAATTCACCCACACCTCACTTTTGCACCAAATACAGTCACCATATAACCCCTATGATCATTGTAAAGCTACAATGTGCTCCATCCTTTATTTTTGTATCCTCCCCAGCCCTGAGGAGTCGCGGAAATAGTGTTTTTTCTTGCGATGAAACACGAGTCGGCTTGCTATCTATGAACACTAAAAGAGGAGCCAAAATACTGGTGGTCCCCTTCTTCGTGTATGAAAATTTGAACTTTTATGTCCATTGAGACATCCCTTGTGCTGTACTTTGTATTTAGTGTGCAGTAGTTTTTGTTTATATTGTATACGGTGTGTCCTCATAACACACTTTTTGAGAGGTTATAGGGATTTGCCCCTCACCTGCATGCACCTTCTGTTTAACACCATATCTCCTGCGCATTACCTGTGAGCAGTGCGCCCAGTATTTCCCTCAACCTAAAAACCCTGTCCGTATTTGTTGAATACATTGTGTGATTGTTCATCTACATTCATCTAAATTCATGATAACTAACGTATACCTGCATTGTGAATAAATAACAGTGCAGGTTAATCAAGTGTTTCTTTATTGATATTGATTGGTTTGAATTTATTGTTGTTTGCTGGGACCCCCTTTTTCTCAGTACCAATAGGGAGCAGGTGCAGACATCTGCGAGTCCAATACCTTTTCCACACTTTGTAAGTTTACCAATAGAAGTCCATTGCATTAATCAAGTCCCTAAAGCACAAACGCTCCTATATTTTGTATGTAGAATTTTGCCGGAATGAAACGGCGTTTGGACAATCTTAATGAGTGGAAACTAGAATCGGCGGACTGTATTAGTCAATTCATGGAAAGAGATCTTACTCTCCATATTCATACCATGGGATTTTGCTATTTCTCATTACAGAAATATGTACCATTAGACCGTATGGAGTTGGACCATAACTTATGTTTCTCAAATAACAGAGACTTTGTTTTATTTGCATAGATTTTTTAGGAATTTAGAGGCCATCTATATCGGCACCTCCAACATGCAATCATAGAAGGTAAAAACAGCGTCATGGGCATCAGGTACAAAGCAATTTTACTGTAGCAATGGTCAAATCAGAGTCTTTGCCACCGCAAAATGGCATTTTTTGATGCACAAAACCCAAATTGAGATTAAGCAACACATTACTGTTATCGCAGTTTGGGTTTGTGAGTAAATACTGACTTGTAATTTGTAAGGGTGTGTGTAGTGTGTCCCACCCAAATATTGATTCCTTAAGTTATGTATTAAGAATTTGCTACTGAAATTCACAAACGGCAAGGGGACCACAAGGGAGCTTTTCTCTTTTGTTAAAGTAGACAAAAACATTTTTAGGAGTAAGAAGTGATCCTTGGGGCCAATGACACATTAAAAATCAGTTAAAAATATCATGTAAAAAAGAAGTACATTAACAGGGAAAACTGAGTAAATAACAGCGTGTAGGACACATAATTATAATATGCGGTTAGAAACAAGTGATCACATAGAGATGGGCTTTCTACAAGAAAAAAACGATTTTAAAAACGTGGAGACAGAGAAGATTACAAGGTCTTCCCCAAGACATTGCATGACCATAAAAGCAGGGCAACATTGTCACAGACCAATTGATTTGAGCACCGGGGGTATCCATCTTATCCTCTGTCCATGATAGTATTTACAGAAGAATAAAACATGCATAGTCGTCTGTGAGGATAACTCATCACATGGGCATTTAGTTAACTGTCTAGACCAGTCATTTCTGATTGGGAAGCCAAGTGATCAGTGAATGATGCTCAATCTAAAGCGTGTGAGAAAAAATCTTTCATAATCGGAAGTAACCAGTTTTAAGTAGGGCTGCATCATCAAGGTAGTCAGAGTATTTTGGTGGGAAAGCACTGTTATTTTAGAAATCTCTTGATTAAATCTAATATTTTCAACAAAGTGGAGAAATATATTTTAAGAAAACGTTCCTGTTTACATTGGTCATGGTTGTAGGGTTATCAAAATATTCCTGGTGGTCTAATTTACACAAACAATCTCTTACATATTTCAGCCAACCTATATGAAGGGCCCCTGCTAACCCACAGCAATCGCTAATTAAGCATGGGCGAATTTTGCGAATCTCGCGTTCGCGAATTTTGCGGATTTGCGAACTCGCAATGCGCAAAATCCGCGAATTCTCGCGAATTTGCGGATTTTTTTTTTTTGTGTTTGCGCGGGTTTCTGCCAGTTCGCGAGGGTTTTGTACAATGTCGCAAATTGCGAACTTACCTGTCGGGTCGCAAATTTCGCGAACTTGTTGTTTCTACGTGTCCAGCCTGTTTGGGACACTCTTCTTCATCACTGCCACTCTCTGTCACCACTGCCACTCTCTGACTACTCATGCCACCCTCTGGCCCACCCATGCCACCCTCTGTTTCATCACAGCACCCTCTGGTTGTCCTGTCAGTGTACATTATTGTGGCAACGCAAGCACACCTTCCCTGCCTCAAGTGACCTGAATTAATTTGGGGCTGATTAATGTGTCACAGAATATTTTTTTAGCTGGCACCTGCTTCCTTAGTGCTTCCTGATTAGTGATCTTTTGCACTTGCTAAGTGCTTTCATTGTTGCAAAATTAGTTACAACACCTGCCCTGCCCCAACTGACAATAATGAATTAGGGGCTGATTAATGGATTTGAACTTCCAGCCTTGCTCCTGCTTGTCTCCCTTAGCTGTAATTCAGGACCTTTGTGGCATATGTGTAACTATTCTGAGGTTCAGAGCAGGGTCACATAATAGTTGCAACTGGCAACTGATCTCTGGAGGGGCCCCTCAGGAAGCACTACAGGAAATGGCTACTAATGATGAGCCTGAACTTTTTAACCTGGTAAGTAGTTTCAGTTTTGCTAAGATCGTATTTCTGCAATTTTGCACTTATTCGCGGGGCGCGAAGTTGTACTGGGAAGCCGCGAACTCACGCGAACAGTGCGAGCAAAATCCGCTGCTCGCGGATTTGCGGATTTTGCGGGAGATTCGCAAATCTCGCGGATTGCGAATTTACCGAAAATCCGCAAAATCCGCGAGCGAAACGGATTTTCCGCCCATGCTTATCGCTAATTATTTGGCAGTTTAGAGTAGTCTTCTCTGTAGTCCAAATACGGAACCAGAGAAGAATTGGTTGGATACAAATATCATCCGCTATATGTGGTAGACCAAGTTCCATGTGACAGTTAAAAGTAGAAACACGCTCCGGAATGGCTAGCAAAAATCGGAAGAATTTTTTTTCAGCCGTGTGGAGAGCAATAACATCTGCATGACCACAAATGCCCGCCCCGTAGGTTGTAATAGCAACACATTTGGCTTTATAAATATGAAGTAATTCAGGGGGAGGGCGTTTACCCAATTTCCTACTGAAATTGATCAGAGCTGCCAGGGCCTTTGAGAATAACAATTTCCTTAAGTTAACAGCCTGGGACCATGAGCCAGTTTGATCAAATAAAACCCCCAGATAGCAGAAGGTATTAGAACATTCTAGACGGTTATTCTCTAGATAGAACACACAGCTATTCTTGCTCCCTGGGCCGAATTTTAATATAAAAGTTTTGGAAGTATTAATTGAAAGGCCCAACTTGGACTTAAAATTAGCAAAGCTGGAAATCACTTGCTGGAGGCTGATCGGGGTGCAGGCCATGAGAACTGCATCATCTGCATACAGGAGCACAGGGAGTGAGTGCTTCCCTACCAATGGTAGGTCCTGGCACTTGTCTATCAAAACCTTTCCTAAATTGTTGATATACAGAGTAAATAGGAAAGATGCCAGGACACAACCTTGTCTCACTCCTCCTCCAAAGGTAAAATATTCAGTGCACTCACCCCCTGCCCTGTAGCGAACCCTGGCCATGGCCCCAATATAAAATTATCTCAAAAAGACGATAAGAAAGATATCCACTCCCATACTCTCCATGATAGCCCAAAGCTTATCGTGGATAACGCAGTCGAAGGCCGCCGTTAAGTCCACGAAAGCAAGATAAAGGTTACCCCTTTTGGCCTTGGTGTATTTGCCAACTATTAGTTCCAAATTTAAACATTGATCTAGGGTTCCGAGACCCTTGCAGAAGCCATATTGAATATCACTAATTATTGAGTGGTCATCTGCCTAGTCCAGTAATTGTACTAAAAGAACTCTCCCAATTACTTTGACAGTTGAGTTCAATAACGAAATTGGCCTGTAGCATGCATGTTTGTGCCTGTCACCTTTTTTAAAAATGGGGACCAGAATTGATTCCCTCCAAGTTGGGAGGAAACCAGACGAGCTGCAAGCATTAATTACCTGAGTTAAAATGTGTCCCCAGAACTCAATATTATGTTTAAAAAGGTCCACGGGTATACCATCTGGCCCAGGGACTTTACCCCCTTACTCATTGTGATCGCCTCCATAATTTCTCTTAGTTCAAATTGAAGATGTGATTGGATGATTGTGAACTGAGGTTCTTCCCTATCCTCTACCAGTTTACTATTAAATTATTCTAGGCTAGGTTAATATAATGCTTGGAAAAATGTTCAACCCATTCGCCCTTTGTTATTGCAATATCTATAGTACCCCTCTCTGCGTCTACTAAAAAGGGGGCATTAACAGCATTCCAGAAAGCTGTGGAGTCTCTTAGTTCTGACACTTTCCCTTCTAGCTTCTATTATTTCTTGATGGTTTTTGACGGCTCTGTGGAATGCAAGTTTAAGAATGGTGTGAGCTTTTGAGCAACAGGAGTCAAACCAACCCCTCTTTTGTGGGAGTTTGTTATATGATTTTATGTAGAGGGCATTGCTAACAAACTTTGCAATTTCCAATAAACCCTCCACAATATCGTTCTCGACGTTGCCAACACCTAAACACTTATTAATAGCATCGCTGCAGTTTGCGATAATCTTGCTCATAAATAAATCTGGGTCAAGTTTTTTCCAACGCAAGGCATAGCCATTTGGTCTGACCAGGGTGATATCCGCCATGGGGAGGGTGATAGAAGCCTTCCAGCTGACCAACTTACGGTGAACCTTGACTCTTATGCTCTGGGCAAAATGATCGCTAGGAGAGAAGTCGTGAGTGTGAAAAACCACTAATTTGGAGGCGTGTCTTGCTGAGATTAAAATAAAATCAGTTGAGATCGTCGAGCTACATAAGGTATTTTCAAATCCCAAATACTCAGTAAACATTATTTCGTTGAACAAATCATCCTGGGAGGAGTGGTTAAAATGGGGAAAACTAGGGTCTTTATCAAACCCAAAACTACAAACACCGTTATCCTCCTGTTGACATATGGTAATGTTAAAATCCCCCCCCCCCAAATGATGAACAAGTCCTTTCAGGTAGCTAACTGTATCGTATTGATGTGGGAAGTTATTACCCTCAATATCCTCGCGGGGGCCGATTCACAGAATGAACTTAAGACTGAATCCTAAACTTACTACTATTTTGGTATTCACAGAATGCACTTACTCATTTCGGTATTCACAGAAGGCACTTACTCATTTCGGTATTCACAGAAGTTAGTAGTCCTAACTTTAGGACTCCTAAATTCCTTCTGTGAATACCGAAAGTCTTAAAATTAGGATTTTTCTCAGTTTAGTAGTAGTAAAGTTAGGACTCCTAACTTTAGAAATCCTAAATGCCTTCTGTGAATACCGAAAGTCTTAAAATTAGGATTTTTCTCAATTTAGTAGTAGTAAAGTTAAGACTCCTAACTTTAGGACTCCTAAATGCCTTCTGTGAATACTGAAAGTCTTAAAATTAGGATTTTTCTCAATTTAGTAGTAGTAAAGTTAGGACTCCTAACTTTAGGACTCCTAATTTTAAGACTTTCGGTATTCACAGAAGGCATTTAGGAGTCCTAAAGTCAGGAGTCCTAACTTTACTACTACTGAATTGAGAAAAATCCTAATTTTAAGACTTTCGGTATTCACAGAAGGCATTTAGGAGTCCTAAAGTTAGGACTCCTAACTTTACTAGTACTAAACTGAAATAAATCCTAATTTTAAGTCTTTCGGTATTCACAGAAGGCATTTAGGAGTCTTAAAGTTAGGATAACAATTTCTGTGAATACCGAAATGAGTAAGTGCATTCTGTGAATACCGAAATGAGTAAGTGCATTCTGTGAATAAGAAAACAGTAGTAAGTTTAGGATTGAGTCTTAAGTTCAACCTGTGAATCGGGCCCTAGGTCTTCACGTGGCACGTTGCTGTAAAAAATAATTAATACAATGCCAATAGTTTTATCCACATCAGCCACTAGTATTTGGACATAGAGATCAAGCATCAGAGTTACAGTAATCTCAAAGTTTAAGCGATTTGAAACATAGATACACAACCCCTCCATGGCTCTCCCATGGGTTGATGCTACAGCAGGCATATGAAATGCTTTGAAGCCATTAATGTGGATGGGGTCTTTCAACCACGTCTCTTTTTGACAATATACTTCAAAACCCATAGCAAACTCTGCCCACAATGGGTTCACAATCTTTGCCTTTAGGCCTGCAATGTTCCAAAACATAAAATGACAAGAGATATCCTTCTTAGTTTCAATTGCAACCTGGTTAATATTTCCAGAGGGAGAAACAATAGGGACCGCATGAGGTATATTTAAGCTATCAGCTAGAATATGTACAGGGGAAGCAACCAAGGTCAAGATGTTCCTGATCTCTGGTCCTGCAGTGTCAATCGGCAAAAAGTTACTGTGCCCCTGGCCGCCCATTGAGGTCAAATCTAGAGCTAATGGATCACAGACAGAGGCTTTAACAAGGCCATTTTCCCTGACACCTAGTGCAGGGGTGTCTACATTGATAAAGGCACTCCCACTTAGCATATACTCACGTAGGGGTGAGATCGAGATTCAATCCACCTGATCTAGGCGAGAGAAGAGGTCAAAACAGTTATGAACTGGGACATTGTACATGGGAAAGGGATCCAAAGAATATACCCCGTTATGAAGGTTTAAACAATTAAGGCGGGGTAATTGGTAGAAAAACCCTAGGGGATTCACATTGATTGCGTGATTTGAAATAAAATGGGTATCTGCCCCTACAAGAATGTGATGTACCAGTTGCGGGGATTTAAAGGTCAAAATCACCCAGTCCCCTGGCAAAGACTCCTGGCCTTTCCCTAACCAGCTGACACGTCTAACCATTTAGAAATTTAAAAAAAAGACTATCTAAAGACCCAATTTTAGAGCCCAACCAAGATAGTGATTTGTTCCTGAGTGACTCCCAGTATTTTTCTACCCAAGCTGATAAAACAGGAACATTGGCTAAAATGACCATGTACAGGGTCACCGCTGGGGGTAGATCCAGGACTATCGTGGGCGGGTCACTTACATAGTTATAGATGGGGGCCAATGTAGCGGGAATAGAAAAATTAGAGGTCCCTTGATGAATTAACGATTGGTGTCCTAGCTTAGGGCAGTTATTTCTTGCCTCTGGGGGGTGTGAGGTGTCCTTAACTGCCCTAATTTGGCATCATCTTGGGGTAATCACCTACCAGAATCACAGGAGGTAAAGATGGAATATTGGATAGATTTATACAATCCTTCCCCCCCGATTCGTCCAAATACTGTTGGTTGGTTACTAGAAGTAATCGCCCCACTCTGTGACGGATTATTGGCGCTACCATCAGGGTGATTGCCCCTGCAATGCACTACATTATGTACTTCAAGATTAGATGGCTGTCGAAAATGGGGGAATTTAGTTAAAAGCTGTTCATTGGCGCCCACTCCACTAGATAAATTAGTTAAAAATTCTCTCGAAAAGAAATCTAGTGAACCAAACTTACTATTTAGTTCCAGTTCACTGTGGGGCTTAGACCTGGGGCCATTAATTGCATTACCCTTACGTCCTTGCTTTAGGGCCAACAGAGGCTTGTCCTTAGTTGCTGTTTTCCTCTGCGTTTTACAAGGGGTCGGTCTGTTCTCAGTTACAACAGCCTCTGGGCACCTGGGGAGGGTAATAATAGTGTTTCTTAAAAGTTTGGTTGGGGGCTAAGCCATTAACAGAAATCTGATCTGAGAGATTCAGGACACTACCATTAATAATTGCTCCACTCTTTGGAGATTTAGTACTAGACATTGTGAGGACGGTAGTTCTGGGTTCCTCATTACCTGTGGAAGGACCTGAGGCCACTCCAGATCTTTTTGTATTAATGCCCTCCTCCACTGAAGTAATATGTTGCTCTATCGCCCCTATTGCCCCATTAAGGTAATTTAGAAGGGGCTGACCGCCCCCCGTATGGGACTTTTTTTAGGGCCACTCAGAGTTTTCCTTTTCACCATCTAGATATTACAACGCAGGATGGGCTCAATATTCAATAAATGATTCAAAGTAAAAGAACAACAAAACTATACAAAGTTGCATGATCAACAAGTTCATAGACTAGCGTTCTTGTGAAAAATAGAAATAAATCACTGAAAGTCCACTTGGGGAAGAGTCCGCAGGCCTACCACTGAGCAGAATGCAGCAAAGAGACGTGGCCCAGCCCAGCCTCTACCGGCCTATGACGGGTTAAGACGTGCCGAGCCCGGGCATGCCCACACGCGTCCTGCGCTGCAGGACCTGCTCTGTGGATTTATGCACGCCGGCCACCTCCAGGGACTCCCGATAAAGTGCTCTGTGCTCACCCGGTAGGGCTCAGCTCAAAATGTCAGTCTCCTCATGATGCAGAGAGGTCTTCCGCGCTGCGGGACATGGTCTGTGGATTTATGCATGCCGCCCACCTCCAGGGACTCCCAATAAAGTGCTGTGTGCTCACCCACAGAGAGGTCTCCCTTTATTCAAAAGCAATCACAAACATTATGGTCTGCCAATCGTAGTGGGTCACAGTTTGCGATCTTCATCCTGGATATTAATGAGGTAGGTCGAATTGCAACCCACTTCCATTTTATGAACCAACCTATTTGTACATAAATTGGTTCACAAAATACCAATGCACTTGGTAGGGTTCTGTGCAAATTGCAACCACTTTTACCAAATACATATTAGTGCATTCCATAGCAGAAATTTCAAATTGCAAATGGTTATTATTCACAAGTGACAAATTCTTATTTGGAATATTAGTACACGAGGTCCCCATTTTCTTAGGTTCAAGTTTTAGGTTTCGAGTCTTCTTTGGAGGATGGCTTACAGCCACGGAGACAATTGACTAGAATAGCGATTGCACATTTGCATTAAAGCGCAAAGGAGAGAGATCAGATCCACGAGGCACCCTACATCACAATCAGATTCCAGAGAACACAACATTTCTAACCTAAATGCCTGAAATATATCCTCTACAAAGGATTTGAACCAATTTAGAATGGCACTAATAATAATAACCTCTGCGCAATGGTAGATAAAGATGTTGTGACTCAGCATATTAAAGTGCAAGAAAAGCATTGCTGTCATGTGGCCTTCAGCTAATTGCTATCTGTCTTTCCTCGGTAGACAGAATTAGTGCCATTTCAGCTCCCATGCAAGGTTGGACAGCAAATTGGTGTTCATTAAAGATCTCGTTTACCTCGAGAAAGTCATGGAGTTGTCTGGCCACTAGTATTTCCATGATTCTGCCCAGAGTAGATAGCAGGGTAACCGGAAATCAATTGGAAACCTCATCTGGGTCCAAAGAGCTTTCTTTAGTAAAGAGAACTAATAGCCTTCTTCCAAACTTCTGTAGAAACACTTGAGACCAGAGAAACATTCTAGTATTTCTCAACAGAACCAGACAAAAAGTGGTGCACATACTCCCAAACGAATGCCGAAGATGGATATAACTTCGAACCGATTTGATTGATCAAAGAGCTGCCTCTTCTGTCTGCCTCTCTAGAAGCTACCACATTCTCACGGTTACTAGTCAAGGAACAACAAGGATGTAGCCAAGTTGTTAATTTCTAGTCATGTTCGAAAAGGCTCAGTTTTCCTCTGTTTAAATGATTACCTGTATTTAATAAATCGATTGATGAATGTTGATACCATTGTTCTTGCTTTCAACAACTGGTTGAAATCATCTATTGTGATACAAAATAAGCAGCACAGCAATAAGCCTAGGGGTAACTTTTGTTTCCCAAAGGAGATGTTCATCAAGATGAAACTGTCCAGCGTTTCTAATTCTATGCAACTACCATTAATGGTGGCGCAAACACCTCTAGTGAGGTTAACAATTTCAAGGAGCAGTAATCGCTTCTCGCCCCAATTTCCATGTACTCATACAATTTCTGAATAGTCTGGTAATCTACCCAAAATGATGTCTATGATGTACTGTTGGCGGAGGTCAACATAACAATGTCAATCAACTCATTAATATGTTCCTGTGTTCAGGTCAAGTTCCTCCCGTAATTTAATGTATGTAAATGTAGTTGTACTTGTAAAGCGCACAGCTGCTTCAGCAACGGGGCGTCCCGGCGCTGCACTCATACCGCTGTGGAACCCTTCCTGGATTTCCTGTGTGATGTCCACTCCTGGGCACCCCCAAGGTGAAGCCAGGCATCCACAGCACTGCTGGGGCCGGTGTGATGATTAAGCAAGCTATTGCCCAGAGTCACAGAGTGGGACCCATGGTTAGACTAGGCACCGAGGTGAGAATTATCAGGTCCGGGGAAATTGAGTCCAAGAGTCACAGAGGCGGGAATTGAACCCTGGTCCCGGGCCAGACCTCTGCATCAGGGTCTGCCGCTCTAACCATTGAGCCATACTTCTCCAATTTAAGAGGACTAAAACAACATATTTGCTAGAGAAGCTATTGGTAAGACCTAATAAATGAAGTAACTTCAAGTGCATTTTTAACTTTTCTTGTAGAGTTATTGGGAGGTGTCATATCTAATGCACAATTTTCTGAAGAAAAAAAACCTTCTACCTTCTTTTAAGAATTTATGGACGAGGCATCAAAAGGTGTTTTGTGACCACAGAACACGATTTTACTATTTATAGAAGCCCCTTTACATAATGGTTGGAAACATCTTTCTGACTCCTAAAAGGGATCTTGCAATCAAAAATAGCAAGGGATGTGAACGGGGCAGCCCCCTGATGACTGCGCATTTGTTCATAGATCACATCCTAAAGTGCATTTCCATTTGTAAATCAGTCAGTGTTTGCGAACAGGAATAGTACATCAGGCGCTAGGTCTTTATCTGAGATTTGTGTCTGTCCAAGTTCTACTGACTGATGATCCCCACCTGTAAGAGGACAGCAATACAGTCCTTACCATTATCTGTTGGACTTATTGGCTGCAATGTCTGTTGGCATAGACTGGATCAGGTTGCTTTATTACATATCTAAATTCTAACCCAATGAATAGCTCACGTTCTGCAACTGCTATTATGTTTTATTTACATATACGAGGCCCATATTTTTCTGAAATGTAATTGTTCAAAACATGCTTCCCTAACAGAGTGTGCTAACACAATTTTCCTGTGGAGGCAACAAAACTGTCTAAAGCTGAATGACAGTAAGACACTAATACTTAGGAATAGTGACAACAATATTTATTTTCTAGATGTTTTGTAGGGTTTTTGCAAGGGCTTTGACACTTTCCTAGTTAGATCATTGCATTGTTCCTTTTCATGGACCACCTCAAAACATGCTACCTCAGCTATAGGAAGTAAAGTGTGGTATAACACTGAGGGCCCGATTCACAAAGATAAAATCATTTTGTGTAAGTTTATTATTTTTTACTGTTCACAAAGGTATTGTATTAGTATTATTTTTACTGTGTGTAGTCTTCACACTCATGATAGAGATTCTGCACATACATATATGGGACTGTCCTATCGTTTTATGTGTGGAGTAAACAGCAATTATATATTTCACCTGTCCAGTAAAGTTCATAAGGCTTCATCTGGTGCTCGTCCTGAGGCCTATTGCCCTGGAAAAACTGCATCAACGCTCTGTCCTGGGAATATCGTATGCTCAGTAGCAAGTCTATCTTTTGGGAACAAAATCCTACTGGCTGGCAGGATAATGGGGTTTCAGACTTTATTGCCTGGGTACTCGCTACTCCCCTTTATTGTAGGTAAATCAATCACATTTTCTTTGGGAAACAGTGTTAGATTTTGCTGTTTGTTGGTTCGGGTCAGGTTGATTATTTTCTAGTAGTACTTATTCTTTCAGTTTTCGGAGAGCACTTGATATTGGTTGGTGTGAGTAAAACCTGTTAACCATTCTATAACTTAAAATTCGTTTTTGTGTAAAAATCTCTTTTTGTAGTATACCAATGTTATTCGTTATTATTTTAGGAGCCCTAAAAAACAGATACACGCTGTTTTGCACCAGCCTAACCATAATTTTACATTAATTCAATGACAGGATTATTTGACATTTCATTTTTTCCTCAGGGACCTGATTCTTCCTTCCTACCTCTAGTTATCTAAAATGATTTGTGATTTTTCATATGCATGTCTGCCAGTAGGTTTTGTTCAACTACCAAAGAAGGACCAGAAACAAGCATCATGGGCAGCGACGGCTCGTGGAGGGAGTTACGGTGGGGCAGGAGGGCGGGGAGGGGGAGGGGCAGGGCGGAGGTTGCTAAAAACCGGCATATGGATAATTGCAGGTAAGTAAACAATTTAATTAATAAAACGAATTTCGTAGTGCGCCTTGCATCGCAAAATGCAATGCAGTGCGAGCTACGAAATTCGTTTTATTAATTAAATTGTTTACTTACCTGCAATTATCCATATGCCGGTTTTTAGCAACCTCCGCCCTGCCCCTCCCCCTCCCCGCCCTCCTGCCCCACCGTAACTCCCTCCACGAGCCGTCGCTGATCATGGGACTGGTTACGGGGCATCACCCCTCATCAACATTCCGTCCATCATTTGCTCCTTTTGCTTTTGTTGCCATAAGTGGAAATTGTATACCCAAAAAAATGGGTCTCATGTTCAATGTGCCACTGGATTCAAGCTAGCCTGGCTGATGAGGGATGATGCTACGAAACTGTTCCCAGGATGCTCGTTTCTGGTCTCGAGAGGACCTGAATTGGCAGTTCGGGCTGGACTGTTCCCATGAGGAACAGGGTCAAGACTGATTTGCATATGGCTGGGTCCAAACTTGGGTGGAGTGGTGAGCAAAAGATCGATGGATTAAACCCAGATCCTTTTGACTGGAGGTTAATGTTTGCATTGTTCAGCATTTGTTCCTTTTGCACATGATAATGAAAAACATTAAAACAAATTATCATGGGAATATACATATATATTCATGTTGTAGCAAAGAACTGTAGAATAACATTGCTGTAGGATAAAAGATCAGATGACAGTTGCACTGTCAAGCCAGATCTGAACATCCATGTAGGTTAATGACTGTCCTCCTCCCATTTGTGCTGCTGCCAGAGAAAAACACCACAAATTATCTAGTTATCTAGCACACTTTAATAGCATTACAATGCTATGTGGGTGCCCTAGAAAGTTAAAGCTGAAGCAGCTGTATAAATAAACAAAATGATCACAGCTGTGTGGAAGTTAAGCATTTTTTGTGAAAGCACACCACTTCTGACCAATCAAAATAGGTACTCCTAGTTCCCAACATATGGGTGAAGGCAAGTTCTTCTCTAGTTATGCTCACAATATGGCTGACGACAGCTGTGCCGTGAAGCCAGACCCAAAAATCCGCAACCAGTCCCCCCAAAATCCTGACTTTTTGTTGGCCTACCTTAGAGATACTCATTGCAGACCCTAGGCTGCTTGTGACCTGCCTGACCTTTAAATGTATCCCCCAGGTGAACAGCAGTACTCGGCTACTGTTTACTCTACTGATCTACTTGACAAGCTTATAGACGAGTTGATTCATGCGATTTCAGTAAAGGTAATTTCCGAGACCGAGTCTTAGACATTTTCCTTCCAATAATCTCCAATCTCAAGATTGCTGCCGCTGCCATTGTACTCGTCTATACCGCAAAAGAAATGTGAGTAATAAGTAAAATCGTGCCTGGATACTTGTTTAAATATACTTCTGTCAACTTTAAGCAGCATTTACTGGTAGCACCGACTGCGTGCATTTAAACCGCCGTATAGGCATATGCATCAAAGTAAATACCTGGAGCAAAGGGGCAGATTCTCAGAATCTGCCCTTTTGCTCCTGGTATTTTTGCATTTGGGATGCATCATCCCAAATGTAAAAATCGCAATTTAAGGAATCTCTAAATTGAGATTCCTTAAAATGCGATTGCATTTAAGGAATCCCAAATTGAGATTCCTTAAATGCAATGCATGAAAGTAAAAAAAATAGCAAATTCGCTAATAGGAGTAGCAAATTACCATGAAGTTGAACATCATGGTAATTTGCTAAAACTTTGAAAAAAAGCACTTTTGTGCATTTTTCAAAGTTTCATGTTGCGCACACACATGTCCTTAGGGCATGTGTGTGTGCAACATATGTGCAGAGATCAATTTCAGGGGTGCAACAGGGTGTCATTTTGACACCCTTGAAATTGGATGAGCAAATTGCGAGTACCTACTGGTACTCGCAAATTGCTCATGCAATCTCCAATTCATTCCTATGGGCCTGTAGGCCCATAGGAATGAATGGGACAGCATTCCTTAATTGCGACTAGCAATTTGCGAGTAGCATTTAAGGAATGTTTAGAAATCGCTATTTTAATAGCGATTCCTACATGCACAGGCTTTTGCTATTCCTAAATAGCGATTCCTTAAAAATCGCTATTTAGGAATAGCAAAAGGTAATGTTGATGCATCTGCTAGGTAGTGTTTAAATTATATAAAACATCGTAATTTGACACAGGGTTTCGTTCTAAAAAATGTGCGTGCATTTGAACTGCTACATTGTTACAATTGAAATTTGCAATTTTTAACCTAAAGCATTATTTACGGGCAGCACTGATTGCGTGCACTTTAACCGCTGTAGTGTGTAAATTATATATAACATCGTAGTTTGAAACAGAGGTTATTTCTAAAAAACGTGCGTGCATTCGAACTGCCACATTGTTACAATCGCATTGTAACCGCTTCAGATTTGTAACCAAATGTAACATTGAAGGTTGACACAGAGCTCCTCTTTTAACAATGAGCAGCAGGGACCGCCTTTTGTCAACATTAACCCTGGGCGGAGTTCGCGGAGTGGGGCTTCGCGGAGCTACGCGAAGTGGGCGAGAAACTACGCCCACCTCCGCACTCCGCGTAGCCCCACTCCGCAAAACCACTGGCCGGCAGCCCCGCAACCCGCCTCCCTCCCGCCCTCCCTAAATACTTTAAAATAAAAGAACGCAATAATTTTAAAAGCACTTACCTTGCCGCCGCTGGCCGCCGCGTTCCCCGGGGCTCGTTCTCTTCCGTCTTCCGTATTTTGCAGTAATGCGCATGCGCAGGCGGCCGCGCATGCGCATTTTCTCGTGAAAATGCGCATGCGCGGCCGTCCGCGCATGCGCATTACTGCAAAATACGGAAGACGGAAGAGAACGAGCCCCGGGGAACGCGGCGGCCAGCGGCGGCAAGGTAAGTGCTTTTAAAATTATTGCGTTCTTTTATTTTAAAGTATTTAGGGAGGGCGGGAGGGAGGCGGGTGGCGGCCAGCTACGCTCCGTCTGCGGAGCGTGCGTAGTGCCGCCTGGCTCCGCCAGCTCCGCAAAATGCGGAGTAGGCGGAACTACGCACACTCCGCAGACGGAGCGTAGCTGGCCGCCCACGGTTAGTCAACATACTTTTTGATGGAGCACGTTTTGCTGTGTTGCAAGACGTGTCATTGTAATATTGTTACAACACACCCAGTGAGTTGGTTTGAACTCTTGACGATAATTACATAAATTACTCCACGTGCACGAGTACAGCAGCACTGAATAAAGTATTATAGATGGCATTATACCATTTTAATGACAAAGTTGGTTAAAGTTGTTATGCTAACTATGTCGATACTCATTATTTCCAAATCTTTGAACAACTAGCTATAACAGCGGTATTGTCCTTTTTCTAGATTGGGCACCTGAAAAAGAAAAAAGTGTGATTAATAACACGCCTTCGAAAATATTGATTTTGCTCTTTTGTTCACGCGTGCAACACTGAACACTACATGCTAGCTCCCACAGCTTTTTACCGCTGCCTGATAGTTTTACTCTACTTTAAAAAAAAATTGCATTTATTGTATTGTTTGCCTACCTGCACCTCCTCCTGAGCTCCCCTGCACCTCCATTCCTTCTGCCCCTACCTCGGTCCACCCCGGGCTTGCCCGATTGATGTGGAGGGTAGGCAGGGTGGCCAATTGCTACTTCTGGCTTCGGAGGATGGAGTCAGGGGTCAGCGCTCCAGGCACTTAGGGGGATGCCTCTTCCTGCTCGCAGTGGAAGGGCGCAGCACTGAACACTACGCGCTAGCTGCCACAGGGTTTTAACGCTGCCTGATCGTTTTACTCTACTTTTAAAAATTGGATTTCTTGTATTGTTTGCCTACCTGCTCCTCGTCCTGAGCTCCCCCGCACCTCCATTCCTTCCGCCCCTACCCCTGTCCACCACAGGCTTGCCCGATTGATGTGAAGGGTAGGCAGGGCGGGCAATTACTACTTCCGGCTTGGGAGAATGGAGCCAGGGGTCAGCGCTCCAGGCAGTTAAGGGGATGCCTCTTCCTGCTCGCAGTGGACGCGCGCAGCACTGAACACTACGCGCTAGCTGCCACAGGTTTTTAACGCTGCCTGATCGTTTTACTCTACTTTTAAAAATTGCATTTCTTGTATTGTTTGCCCACCTGCACCTCGTCCTGAGCTCCCCGCACCTCCATTCCTTATGCCCCTACCCCGGTCCACCAGGGGCTTGCCCGATTGATGTGGAGGGTAGGCAGGGTGGCCAATTACTACTTCCGGCTTGGGCGGGTGGAGTCAAGAGGGTCAGTGTTCCAGGCACTTAAGGGGAAGCCTCTTCCTATGCGCAGCGGACGCGCCGCTCTTGTGCCAAAGTCAAGCCCGTCTGCACTGTCCGTGCCTGTTCCGCGACCAGTGCCAGCCATGCTGCCGGTGGCCTCCCAAAATCTAGTCTGTTGGTCTAGGTATCAATTACTGGCTTTAGAACAGGGATATGCAGTCGCAGCACTCACTACAACCCATCCCTGCTGCTAGCTACTCGTTTTAATTGCAATGAGTGTCCATTCTCCCTCAGCCCTCTATCACAATGATCTTGCGTATGGGGCAGAAAACATTCACTTAACAACCCACCAGTAGTTGTTAAAGCTTGCCTCCGCAACTGCCGATCCATCCCCGACATGCGGGCAATATCTGGCTCTCCCTGACCTCCCATTCCTGGGACCTGTTTTTATTGACCGAGACATGGGTCCAAGACTCATCCAATCCTGATATTAGTCTGGCGATGCCCCCAGATTATCGCTTTGTTGGGATTAATCGTCCAGGCACCAAAGTAGGAGGAGGGATCGCTGTAATCCTCCACTCCCACTGGAAGATTACTTCCAGGAAATTGGAGAACGTAGGCTCCTTTGAAGCTATGTATTTTAGCATATCTGATGCAACACACCTTATTTTAGCGGGGGTGTTGACATACAACCCCCCCAACACACTGCCTTCCTCTCTCACTGAGCTCCTAGCTACCATTGCAGACCTCTCTCTGAGACATCCGCATTTCACTATCCTTGGAGACTTTAATCTGTATGTAGATGATACGCCATGCTTGAAGGCCAGCTCTCTGTTGGACACACTGGCGGGCCTGAACTTCACTCAGCAGGTACTAGCCCCCACCCATCAAGCGGGCCACACCCTTGACCTCCTTTTTACAAATTACAAATTTTCCTGGCCTGTCCACCTCGTCCCCACTACCCCTTACTTGGTTGGACCATTACCCATTTAACCTGGCCATCTCCTTGCCACCGGCCATTCCTATTAAAGCTAGAGACCGATGTAGGAAGTGGTATAAAATTACCTGCAATGCCCTTGAACCTATGCTAGCTAAATCGAGGTGGCAGCCCTCTGGCGATCTGAACACCGATGTTGCTAATTTTAATACCCACCTTTCCTATGCAATAGATGCCATTGCCCCAATACAATCCCTGTCATCAGCCAGAGCTAAACCTTCAGCTCCGTGTTTCTCCCAGGCTCTACGCTAAGAAAGAAGTAGTTGTAAGAAGCTTGAGCACCCTTGGCGACTCACTTATCTTATGATCCTATCACTAAAGCCATCTATAGAGCTGCGATAAAAAAAAAGCCATGAACTCAAGCGCGCGACAATGAGAGAATTCTTTGTTGATAAAATTAATGCGGCTGATAACTCTGCCAAAACATTGTTCCAAATTGTGAAGAATTTTACTAAACCAACGGCTCTTACCTGCTCGAGTAAACCCAATCAAGATCTCTGTGATGGCCTCTCTGATCTTTTTTCAAAACAAGATCACTGACATCTTCTCCTCCTTTAACCAGACCTACGCTGGCCCTGTTCAGGATACCATGATCCCCCAAGAAAAGGCGTTCATTGCCTTTGAAGTAATTTCAATGGAAACTGCCCTACTGAAAATGCAACAGTGCAAATCGGGATCACCATTAGACCCAGTTCCCGCCCAGGTTATTAGTACCCTTGCCCCTGTCATCATAGCCCCTTTAATCTCTATCCGGAACTCCTCCCTATCCTCAGGTCAGTTCCCCACAATATGGAAGCAGGCCATGTTGATCCTCATTTTGAAAAAGGCAGAGGCTGACCCTGCAGTATTCAGCAATTACCGGCCTATATCACTTCTTCCTAAACCAGCTAAGGTTCTGTAAAAAGTCATGCAAGAACAACTGGCCGACTACTTCGAGTCCAGGGAACTCCTCCACGATTCTCAATCGGGATTTAGATCCAGAAATAGTATGGAGACCGCCCTGCTGGAAGTAAACAAGACCATCAGAGAGTGAGTGGACAGAGGTGAGGTAGCCATGTTGGTGCTCCTCGATCTGTCCGCTGCTTTCAATACCGTCTCGCACACCATCTTAGTTGATAGACTCTATAATCTCGGGATACAGGACACTCCCTTGGCCTGGATAATATCATTCTTGACCGGAAGAACGCAGCAGGTCTGGTGTCGGCCATTTGTTTCTAAAGATAAAAAACCTCTTAGCTGTGGAGTCCCTCAGGGGTCGGCATTAAGCCCCCTTTTTTTCAATATATACCTATCTCCTCTAGCTAAGGTAATTGAAGCCTGTGGGGTCAGAGTGGTCTCATATGCTGATGACACCCAGCTGGTGTTTTCATTTAGAGATTACTCTGACAACGGTCTAGCCAACTTTAAACGCTACCTTTCTAACATTGTATCGTGGATGACCTTTACTACCCTCAAGCTTAATACTGACAAAACCGAGGTATTGTTTTTTAATCAAAGGGCCCCTCTGCTACCGTCTGAGTGGTGACCATCCGAGCTCAACCCCCCCACCCCCTTCCCCTGTTAAATCTGCCCAGAATCTGGGCGTTCTATTTGACAATGAGCTGTCTTACAAGGCCCAAATTAATAAGGTCACCTCTGCGTGTTTTGGCAAACTGCGCATGATTAGGAAAATCTTCCCATTCCTCCCTCTGGACTCTCGGAGGACGATCATTCATGCCCTTATTACCTCCCACTTGGATTATTCCAACAGCTGATATGTGGGAGCACCAGCATACCTTATCAATCGGCTGCAGATTGTGCAAAATGCGGCTGCTAGGCTGATATGTAACATCCATTATCGCCACTCAATTTCCCTGCATCTATGGAAACTCCACTGGCTCCCAGTACCCTCCCTCATTCAGTTTAAAGCCCTGGTCCTGTCCTTCAGGGCTCTGAAGGGCAAGGGACCAGTGTACCTTAGACAGCAGAGGCTGAAGCTGTTGCACTCATCCCGAGCACTTAGATATAACCACCTTCGCTTCCTTTGCCCCCCCCGTTTTCAACGAGAAAAAGGGGTAGATCTTTTGCAGTGGTTACGGCCAAGCTCTGGAATAGTCTACCGCTAAGTCTCCGGCTTACTGAATCTGAATCCTGGTTTAGGTGCAACTTGAAGACCTGGCTGTTCTCCAACCCCTAGCCTATATGTGTTTTTGATGCTCAGCTGTCTACAGCGCCGAGACACCCCATTCGGGGGTAGCCACGCGCTTAACAAATTTCAATAATAATAAATAAATAAATCCCTAATATTTGGAAATATGATTTGTTAAAGAGTTCTGTTTCATTATCACATACTTACTGCCAATGTTTAGCTTTAGTTCTTCCTATCTCTTTCTGTAAAGAAAAAAAAGGATCATACAAATATGTTTAATAAGTGAGTGCTAATGAGCACTGTTAGACATGGCCCCTTTTGCAGGTTCACCCCTAAACTTTTTGCCTCTTAATGTGACCTGATATTAGTACTTTTTGGCCTCTGCTCACTTTAGCACTGTGTCCCAGTGTAACGTTTGTGCACACTCTGAGTGCATGTGGTGAGATTGGCCTGCCCTCCCATAGGAATGCACAGGGGATATGTGTGTCCATGGTAATTCCTGGTGTGAGAGGAGTGCAGGGCGAGTTTTTACTATGTGCGAACTGTGAGAATAAATGCTGCGCAATGGTGTGCGCAGATTTATTGTGACTAGTGGAGAAGTGCCATTTCTGTGTGCTGTGTGTCTGCCTGCCTGATGTGGAGTGCATATCTGGCTTGTGATTGACAGGGGCTGGATGGTGTGTTTGGCTCCAGGATCCAAGATGAGTCTTCCCAGTGGTGAATAGGGAGATCTGCATGTAGATGGGAGGGAGGAGTTGCACCTGGGACCTGAATAGGGCTTTGCCTTCCCTCCACAAGGTTGGCTCCGCCCCCTGTGGTGCGTCTGAGTACCTAGCCCCCACCTAACAAAGGAGAGAGGAGCTGAGCACAACCAAGTGTACCAAAGCTCCCCCAAACCAGTCCTAACTGGTATCCCCAAGCCCTGTGTGATGACAAAGGCAAAAAGTAGTTAAAATGTAGGGGCTGTGACCCCAGTGTTGTGTTGTGCTTGTGCTGAATTAGGGCATGCTGCCAGGAGGAACAGCCGCAGGACCCAGCTGCTGCTTCCTGAGGGACCCTGCGTGCTGGCCTACCTGGATGCGCTTTTCTAGGTTCTCCCCAGCACTAAGGACTTCTCCTGTTTGCCTTTTTAAGGACTTTTGAGGCTTCCAGCGCCTGTGAGCGCTTCCATTTAAATTTTACCAAGAAGAGGACGCTTCTGTTTTTTAATTGCAACACGGAGAGGCTGCCTGGGGATTCCCCCATGTTTTACTCATTGACGGGAGCCCACTCAACTTTATGCTTGGAATTAAGCGGGTGCCCACCCCGCATCTCTGCCTTGTTGGGTTTTGTGTTATAAACGTATTGGGTGCCCACCCTGCTTTTGTATCTATTTGAAACGGGAGCATACCCCGTATTGCGCTGCTGAAAGGAATCACCGCCGCGGCCCGGCTTGGACAGGATGCCAGGCAGACCTGTGTTGGGACGTGGGCGGGGATGCAGGGAGACAGGAAGCGGACGGGAGCCAACCCTGTGCTCCTGGGACCAGAAGACAGGAAGCAGACGGGAGCCCACCTGCGCTCCTGGGCCAGAAGAGGCAGGGAGCAGACGGGAGCTCACTCCGCGCTCCGGTGTCCAGAAGGAGTGAGAGCGCGGCTGTTGAGCGGGACCTCCCCGTGTGGAGAGTTCCATGTCTTGCCACAGCCCCGCAGAGTCCCAGCAGAAGTCCCGGTCCCAGGATGGGGCCCAGGTGAAGTTGCAGTGAGCGGGACCTCCCCTGTGTGAAAAGGGGGTTGCCGTGCTCCAGGAGAGAGGCAAGAATCAGGCCAGAGGGGAACAGAGAGTATTCCACCGTGACAGGAGCAGAGAACCTCCTGCCACAACAGGAGCAGCCCATCAAAGTCCCGGTGAGTGGGGGCTGAAGGGAGAACCGTGTTAGCCCTCCCCAAGCACTGTGAGAGCCCGGTGAGTAGGGATCATTACTGCAGTTGCTAGAGGGGGCGGCAGGGCACATTTCCGGTACCCGCCCCTCCTACTGACAGTATTAACTTCTTTTGGGGGCACATTGTCTTTGAAAGTCCCAAGGGGACTTGGCAGCCATTTCAGTTAGAGAGTCCTAGTGTGGATTCTAAAAGCCCCCGCAGTGCCAGTGCTTGTTTTGGTAGTTTTCCAGCTACCCTGCGAGAGCGCAGGCAGCTGCAAGGTGGGGGCCAAGTGTTTTTAGGAGTCCCAGAGAGGACCCCTGACGGCCCGTGGCGGGTCAGTACCATTTTTCCGCAGCTGCCCTATCTCGCAGAGGGCAGCTGCTACATTGCGCAAACTAGTGACTGAGTCCTAGAGAGGGGCTCAGGAGGCACGCTGGTGCCCAGGCTAAGCATGGGCGGAAAATCCCTTACGCTCGCGGATTTTGTGGATTTTCGGTAAATTCGCATTCCGCGAACGCTTGCGAATTTACTGAAAATCCACAAATTCGCATGCAGCGGATTTTTTTTCTTGGTGATACAATTTTGCGGCGTGCGGTGTAAGTTCGCAATTGCGAAAATGTAGGTGCGGCGGGCAGCAACAATCTCGCACTCGCGAAATTACAAAAATTGCAATTCTGCACAAGAAATCCACTAGCAAGCAGCATAGACCTTCTGAAAATGATGATTATTATCAGAATAACTCCTCAGGTTGACATTTGCCTGCACTTTTTTGGATTTGAGGCCTTTTGACTTTCTTTGGATCACTTTTGGATTAGAAATCAACTTTCACAAGAAAGCTTGTTTGGGGCATTACAGTTGCTGTAATGCTGTTCTGCAGAAAAACGAGTTTTGCAAAAGTGAAAGCATTCAGCAGGTGCAAAAGTTCAAACTCATCATTAGTAACCATTCCCTGTAGTGCTTCCTGACTGGGGCCCCTCCAGAGTTCAGTTGCTAGTTGCAACAATTGTATGGCCCTGCTCTGACCCTCACAGCAGGCTCATAGAATAGCTACAAGTAGGCCCCAAAGGTCCTGGAAAAAAATTGCACTGCAACAGAAAGCAAATTACAGATAAGGAAGCAGGTGCCAGACTGGAATTTTAAAACAGTGACACATTCATTAATAAATCAACCCCAAATTAATTCATGTCAGTGGAAGCAGGGCAGGTGTGCTTGCTTTTCCCCCCCATAATCTACAGTGATGATGAACCAGAGGGTGGCATTGATGTACCAGAGGGTGGCATGGGTGAAACAGAGGGTGGCAGGGGTGAAACAGAGGGTGCTGGGAACCTGTGATGATGAACCAGACGTAGAAACAACATAATCGTGACCGTTGCGAGCCGACATGTAAGTTCGCAATAGCGAACTGGTACAAAACCCTCGCAAACTGGCAAAAATCCTTCCGAACACACAAAAAAAAATCCGCAAATTCGCGAGAATTTGCGGATTTTGCGGATTGCGAGTTCGTAAATTCGCAAAATTCGCGAAAGCCAGATTCGCAAAATTCGCCCATGCTTAGCCCAGGCTCATTTCTACAGGTGCCCAGCAATTAGTGGGCAGCTGCCATGTTTAGGCCTGAACTTTTGCGCACTCTTTGGATGTTGATGCATTTGCAGCCAGTCTGGACATTCGGGACATTGGGCATTGGAGCCCTGTGAGAGGCCAGTTGGCCTGGGCCCAGTTTTTAGGTGTGGTGCCCCCACTTGGGGCACATTGTGTTTATGATAGTAATTACATGATGTTTTATACTTAACATGATGCCTAATGTGATTTATTCATAATGTATTTATGCCCCTGAGGTTTGGGCAGGATATATTTGATTCCTAATGTGTAGTGTATTTATGCTTAGGATATCAGGCATAATAGGATCTATGCGAAGTTGATGATGCCAAGCTCATTTCCTCTACCAGTAGCAACTGGTTGTTATTACTGATTGACTACATTTATTATTTTGTGCTACAGTTAATGTTAATATATGTTCTACATTTGCCAATTTCCCTTTGTGATTGTTCTCACAGTGGCCCAATTGGCCCTGTCATGTGTATATAATCCCCTGTAGATACTGCCCAGTGCCAGTTGGCACAATGTACATTGTGTGATTATGATCTAATGTGTTTATGGTAATATAAAGGCTATTTTTATATATAACCTTGTGTGGAGTTCCTTTTGTGGTGTGCCTAGTGTGTTGCTGCTGTGTGTGTGTGTGTGTTGCGCAAACGCTTTACACTTTGCCTCCTGGATAAGCCTGACTGCTCGTGCCAAGTTACCAAGGGGGTGAGCAGGGTTTATCTTTGGCGTGTAACTCCCCAGTCCTGACTAGAGTGGTGGTCCCTGCCTGGCTTTGGCGCAAGCCTTGGCCAACCAGAGATCCCATTTCTAACAAGCACATAATTTGGCACAAGGGAAGTATGTGAGTAATGAAACATATGTCCTTCTGGTTCCAATGTTTTCATCTTATTCATTACACAACAAGCGGGGTATATGTGGTTTCAATCCTATGACACAGGGAATACTTTCACTAAATTGTAATATAGAGTTAATGACCAGCATATTTGGCAGTAAATCTAGTATTAAGCATCACGTCTCCTACTGACATGGCAGAAACATTCACTCTGTACCACATCTACCAGTGGGTGTTTATATCCTTTATTCTGTTCTTGGAAAGAGAATTGCCTACAGGCTCGACTCATGTAAAGCTTTGCTGAAATGCAATACTCAGACCCTGGTGCCAATAGTGTGTGTGTTTCACATGTATGGAGGATTTATGGCATACATGAGTGCCCATTCTAACCCATCTCGGCACCAACTCTCTATCATGGGGAAAACTGAATTGGGCAAAGACCAGAGTCAATTGTGTAAATCTATAAGCCATCTGTGTCTTCTTTGGCCTTTTAATTAACCCAGTAAGCAGGACAGTGAGGTTTGGCTGATTCTGATGCATGTGATTCTGTGGATCTCTGTCAATACATTTGCCCAGTAGCTTCATATAGTTGGGCACCACCCCGTCAAGTGAATGAAATCTGCTCCGTCCCACACCGAGGACAATCTTTAGATATGAGTGGGGTTTGTTCTCTGTAGCTTTCTTGGGATTATATAGGTCGTATGCAGGAAATTAAAATGGATCCATTTGAACTGGGAATTGTGCAATACTGTACCTGTGAGCCCTGCTACATTTGCCCATTCCCTGTCCGGCTGTGAGGTCACATTGTCCATGTCCCACAATGCCCGTGATTTAGGCAATGGGCCAGTCGAATCCTGTCTCATAGACCTGTAAAGGTGCGTTATTAAATGTCACCCTGCCCCATATGTCAATATTACGTCAAGTGTATCTATAGTTTGTGGAATAGCCGGGTTTGTAGGCCATGTTGTGTTGGCAATATCTGCCAGCCCGCATAATACAGGCATTGCCCTTTCCCTAGTGTAAAGGCAACACAGGCTTGTTCATAAGTGAGGAAGGAGTCGCCAGGGTACAAGTCACCTAATAATTCAAACCCCCCCTTCCTGCCACATGTGGAATGACATGTGTTCCATTATTTGACAGACCGGAGCTAATATCCATATGGGGAGTTCCTTATGAAATGGAGCATGTTTTAGTACTGTTTCTACAAACTGCTGCCAAATATGTGTTGTGTGCCGTACTATGTATGGAGGTTCCCCACTGACCACAGAGGCCTCCATCAGGGACAAAGGCAATAGGTCTGTCACTACTCCTGCAAGTAAGCGCTGTTCCAAAATGCCCTGTGTCAAACCTCATGACTTGATGCTGTAAGTGTGCTATGTAATAGTATAGCTCGAATCGGGGCACTTCCAGGCCTCTCTCCTAATATCTCAGGGCAAGTGTAGGTAAGGCTACTCAGCTATGTCGGCCCGCCCATAGCAGCGAGGTTAGTGCAGACTGTAGCTGGTTAAAAGACAGTTAAGGTATCGGACATGGTACATTCTGTAGCATATATAGGCATCTGGGCTATGCATCCATTTCAGAGGTAACCAATCTGCCCATTAAAGGCAGAGGTAGGGTGTTCCATGTTCAAGTGAAGTATCTAAGTATCCGTATGGGCCACCTGTATATCCAGGTATAAGAAATGGGCCAGTTCCCATTGCAAGCCTCGGTTGTGGAGACCATCCATTGGCACCCCAGTGAGTTTTGCCAGAGGGAATAATAATGACTTGGCCCGGTTTAAAGAAAGGCCCGATAGGTCTCTGAACTCATCCAAGAATTTTAGCAACCTGGGGACTGAGTCTCATGGGGGGCTATGTAGAACAAGGCATCTTTGGCATATAAGGAGAAGGTGTGGCAGGTATCCCCTAACCTGATTCCTCCGTCACCCAGTTCCAGTCGTGCTCTGATCGCTAAAGGTTCTATGGCCAGCGATAATAACAACTGCAACAGGGGGCAGCCCTGCCGCGTTCCCATGCCCACCTGCCATGCTTCCTAAGGGTCCCGTCCGACTCCGACCCTGGGCCAAGGCTCCGCATATAGTAGCTGTATTCATCGTCTGAACTGGGGCCCTATTCCCACTGCCTTCAATACCTCCAGTAGATAACCCCAGTCGATGGTGTCAAACTCACTCTCCAGGTCTATCAACACCAATTCATGTGTGCTCACTGGGAATGAAGCTGCATTGATCTTGATGAATTAACTGCTGCATATGTGGCACTAGTCTATTAGCCAGTAATTTACATATTATTTTGATGTCTGTAATAATCATGGTAAGGGGTCTGTAGGCCACAGAAATCGATTTGTCTTCCCCAGGTTTCAATATCATACAAATCTCCCATTCCCTCATCAACAAGGGAAGCGCCCCTGTTCTCTGTGCTTCCATCAGGACCTGAAGTAGGCTCCTGGATGTCTCCATCTTGAAGGCCTGGGGAAATTCGTCCAGAATCCAATCCTCTCCATGTGCCTTGGCCCCTGGGAGCACCTTCAAGGATTTCAGTAGCTCCTCCTGTGTCAATTGAGTCTAGTTCCAGCACACTTGTGGGTTATAGTTTCTGGAGCGGCAAGCCCTCCAAAAAGGGGAGAAACCAGTCTGGAGCAACCGCTGGGTCTGCTGTGTATACCCCCTGCAAGTGCTGCCGGAATGCATTTATTATTCCGGTCATCTTGCTGACTCTGTTACCATCAGTATCCAATAGGTATGTAGTCAAGGGTTGTGTGATTTTTTTTTTCAGAATCCAGGCGAGCAAATTGCCAATTTTGTCCCCCTCTCTATATAGACTTCGTCCATATTGTTTGAGCGTGTATTTATCTAGACGTTCCAGATGTCACGGATCCAAGTATTTGTTCCCTACGATAGTACTCAGCTTGTATCATCCCTGTCATCTGCAGGTTAACCAGTTCCCTCTCTCCATCTGCAAGTTCCCTTTGTAGCTGTCTGCAGACCCCACAAGTCAGACCCAGGCTTATCCCTCGCATTTCAGCTTTAAAGCATCCTATTTGTTGGGTCAACTATCCATTGTTCCCCAATTTAGTGACATATAGTTCGAGAATGCCCATTTGAGGGCGTCCTTCCCAGTTGTGTCTTTGAGGATGTCAGCATCCTCCAGCTATGGTTCACTGTCATGGATCCTCCCCATTTCATAGAGCAACTGACCATTGTATGGTCAGATAAAAATCGAGCTAAATCCGTAACTACTGCGTCCTCCATCCTAGGCATGTTCGCCGCCAGTATTCTGTCCAGTCTACTCACTGTTAAGTGCGTAGCTGAAAATCCTGTTTAAACCCGCTTGGGAGGGTGGCTCAGTCTCCAAATGTCATGAAAGTCCATGTCTTGCATGACTTTCCGTAAGGCATTAGTTATCTGTGGCTTTGTGCCCGATCTGGGTTGGGAACTGTCTATGTTGGGATCTAATATACAGTTAAAGTCTGCCATCCATAGCATGAGTCTGCATAAGTCGTGTACTAGCAGGTCCTGTAAGGTGCCATAGAACAGGGGATCATCTGTGTTTGGTGCATATGTATTTAGTACAGCTAAGTCGCAGCCGTCTAGTTCCACGTTTATGTATACATATTGCCCCCCTACATCAGCCTCCGAGTATGTAAGGGTGAATGGTATTCTGAGTGCTACCCATATTAATGTCCCCCCTGCGTACATAGAGTAAGAGGAGTGATACACTTGTCTGCAGCATTTGCTAGTTAGTCTCAAGGCGTCTGAATCATCCAGGTGGGTTTCTTGTAGATATGCTATGGAGATCTAATATGTCTATTTAAAAAGGATAAGACCCTATATATTTTTACATATGTTCCAAGCCCCTTGACAATCTATGCCAATACCTTGATTTATCGACATCCTGGTCGTGTAGTATTATTAAATGTCTGTCCCCGCTCCTCCCCCGTTGCTCACTCCATTCACTTGTAGACTGAACGTATAACTGATACATAACCTTCAAGTTATAAACTCCCCCCTCCCAAGGGCACATATAGCATAACCATCTAGCCACTATTGCCCACCCCTTGCTGGTGTCAGGCAGCCCAATGGGGACCACCTAACAAATTATAAATTCAAACTCCTGAACCACTCAGACTTCTCTATGAGAATTGCAAGTAACAGCAATTTGTTTTCTTCTATCTTTCATCCTGTCAGACTTGCACCCATAAATCAACCCACTCCACTTTCAATCCGTGAACAAAGTAGCTCCGCTCCCGCAGATCTCATCCCTTAGTCCACCCAATCCACTGCAATGTTCTCGCCCCAGGTATGCATACCCTACAGAGCTAATAATCATTCATAGTTTAGGTATTCAGTCAATACCACCCCTCTGTGGAAGCTCCATCAACATATCTGGTAAACAGTTTAGGGAGGTGGTCAGCGTGCCCATAATCTCCATATCTGAAATCAATTCCTCCTCCTGCCCAGCTTCTCCTTCCGTGTCTTCTCCAAGTTGTATAGCACCATCCTCCCTGACTGTTACCCTTGATCCACTAACGGGTTGGTACCAGGGTCTCTGCTTGCTGTATGAGTTTGTCACCTTTGTCAATATGATTTGGTACCCATTGCTGTCATTAGATGCATAGTTTGTTGGGAGGAAGTGTTCACCCCACAGTTCCAGCCAATCCCAAACTTCCTCTGGTGTCTCAGACAAATGGACCTTTTCTTGTGCCAATACCTTCAGCTTTGCAGGGTATAGGAGCATGCATTGTAAATGGAGTCTTTGTTTTCAGCTTCTATTTTACCCCCACAAAAGATTTCCTCATGTCCTGCACTTGTTTTGTGTAGTCAGGATACATAGTAACCTTGGTATTGCCATAACTTAGCCCTGGATGTTTACCGGCCACCCTGAGGATAGCATCTCTGTGTCTGTGTTGAGGATTTTGGCGATCAAGGCCCTCGGCAGCACACCCGGGGGTGACAGCAGCATCAGGGCCCTATTGCCCTTTCCACCATGAAGAACTCAGATAGCCCTCATGGGCAAAGTTCAAGTGCAGATTCAGGACTCCAGGAATTGTTCGGCTGATTCCTTTTTCACCCGTTCTCGACACCCCAGCACACGAAAATTATTCCATCTGGACCTGCGCTCTGCATCCTCTACTGGTTTTTCTAGGGTTTTTGTGAACGTAGTCATCTGCACCATCTGCCATTTAAGGATAGACACCTCTCCCTGGAGATCGGCTATATTCCCTTATGTCTCTATGACTTTATCTGCCACTTTACGTAAATCCGCTCTCAAAAAATTCACATCCAAGGATACTGTTTGAATTTATTGTTCTAGTGCAGCGCTAGATCCCTGAATTGCAGCCAGTAGCTCTGCTCTAGTTGGTTCCTCTTGCATCTGTATCTCTCCGTCTTGGTTAGGACCTGTTTGCCTTGTGAGTCTTTGGGTCGGGTGCCGAGGGGTGGTGCATTGGGTTATGGTGTTGGAGCTGGCATCCCACGCCATCTTGTCTTTCCCCATATTGCTTTTTCACTACAGGTACCTAGGTAGGGTTTCTCAGCTGCCTCAGGGGGTTTACTCCATAGCATTCACTTCAGGACCTCTGCCTGTTCTTCTCTGCGAGGACCCGAATTCTCTTCGCCAATCCCCAATCCGACTAAGTTCCACCTGTTCCACCTGTTCTATTGTCTGATGAGGCTTTCTACCAAGTTAAGTTACCCCAAAATCTGTGAGGGATAGCGTAGCAGAGGTTGTGGTTCAACCATCCAGCGCTCTCCAATTAGTCGCATATGCTTCCCAGTCCCTCTGCCTCCTCAGGTCCCAAGAAGGTAAGCCAAGGTCCAGTTGGCTACCCACAGAGACAACGCCGTTTGCAGGACCCACTGTTCATCTCTGAGTCACTCGCCATTTTCCTAGTTTCAGTTAGCCGCCCCCCGGGGTGTGCCGCTCCCTCCTGTGTCTTTTGCTGCAACCACTCTGTCTGGTTTCCTCTGCTAGGCCCTATGTTCTCCTGGCCTGGCCCAGACCTGAGTGGGGGCAACCCCTCAGGCTTAATCTACCATCTCGTCTTGTTAAATTTTCCCAGATCTATGGGAGGTGTCTCAGCGGGAGCCACGGATCGGCTGGCTAGTGCTCTCCGATCAATATCTCCCGGGTTCAGGCCCCCCAGGCTCCAAGGGGCAGGCTCATGTCAAGTGTGCAAAGAGAGCTCCCCCCTGGGTCACGATCAGAATGCACTGGTCACCTCTGGTCTGCTCGCTGCATTCCTGGTATCAGTCTGCTGCCCTGTACCTGCTTGTCAGCCTCTGGTTCTTGTGGGCTCAGTCCTCCGAGCGGCTCTGCGTCTGCTCCTTGTGCTGCAGTCAGGGTCGCCCTGCCCCTCGTCGAACTCAAGGCCCGAAATGACCATTGATGTCTGTTGTTCAGGTGCCCTCGCCAAGGATTCAGATTATTTTTTGGGCATCCTCTCTATTATTGCTCTCCTCCAGTTCTATTTGGCTTCCACAGCCAGTCTCATTCGCTCCGATCCCATGAAAGTAGGCAGGGGCTTCCGCGGCCGCCGCAGGTCCGAAGGCCCCGCTTGGGACAGAAGCAGCTCTCAGCTGGTTCAGCCAGGGACGGTGCATATTAACACCTACTCCCACATTCTGATGCTTTAGTTGTCTGCAGGGCTTTATATCAGTCTTGCATTTCCGGCAGATTTGATCAGGATTGTGCAGGTTTCATGGCGAGTTGGCCGGGAGCTCCGGGGCTCACATCCTGATGGCCATGTTGCTTGGCCACACCCCCAGATTTATGGCACACGTTAGCAAAACTCATTGTGTTGTGTGAGTATAATTGCTGAGAATATTTTGATGACCCTTTATTTAGCATGACATAAGATGAAGGATGGATGAATATTTTCCAGATAGGGGAAATATATTGCCTGCATTCCTTTTTCTGAAATTTGCAGACTCAAACACTGAAATGATGGAGGGTGGGCACTGGGGTGCCCTTGGAAAATCTATGAGAACCATTTTAGCAAGGGATTGCTGACATTTGGGGCCATAATATGTAAAGGGCGCACTTTCTCTTTTTGCACCTGGCGCACCATAAAACAGGCGCTTTGGGCGCAAACAGGGAAAGTGCGCCCTGTAACATAAAATGTGCTTCCCCCAGGGCAGCCGTGAACTAGTGCTGTCATGTGAAAAATGGATCAGCTGCTTTAAAGCCGCTCTGTGGGGCATATTATCAAGGGGGTTTATCTCCGCTTTTTTGGCTCTAAAAGCCAAGAAAGCGGAGATAAAATTATCTCCCTATTACCTAGCTGTCGCTAACACCAGTTAGCAACAGCTAGTAGGAGATAGAGACCATCTTGGGCCCCACTTTGCATGTCAGTGATATTTATCACTAATGACATGCAAAGTGGGCGTGTCAAGATGTTAGCGACTGGAAACAGTCGCTAACATCGCTATCTCCTATTACCAACTTATGGAGATATTTGCCCTAAGCGCGAATATCTTCAAAAGCTAACACCTGCCTTGAGCAGTTCTTAGCCATGTTATCCATTGGGAGGTGGATAACATGGCTACGAGCATTAGCTCGGTAATGCATGAATATCGCTGACTTTTCAGCGATATTCATGCATTGCGGCCGATTTTTATCGCATTTGCGATAAACCTTGATAATACCAAGGTTTATCTGCGATAAAAATCGCCGCAGCTCAGCGGTAAATTTTTGTCTCTAACCAAGCAATCGCGATAATTATCGCGATTGCTTGGTAATATGCCCCTGTGTTTTCACAGTGCAGGTAGCAATCTGCCTGCACTTTTAAAGGTGATTAGAGATCCCCTTGCAGGAAGATGCAGTCAGTGACTGCACCCGCCTGCAAGGTGATGTCCGGAGGTCCATGAGACACCCTTTTCCCCACCAAATGGCTGCTCTCTAGGGATGCACTGACAGTACATCACCTTTTAGGTGGCGCACGTCTGAAAACCTACTGAGAGCTTTTTTGAGTCTGGGCCCATGTCTGTAATACGTCGCAGGCACAGAGGCAAATGGATTCCCACATTTGCATGGGGCACGTCCCCATGCAAATAAGGGAATGCCCTCTGAAGATAGTGCAGGCACTTTATGTGCACCATCACTAACAGTATTACAAAAGGGGCCCGACAAGAATCTGTGGCCTCTTATGTAATACCACAGTTTCACGGAGGTGCGCAAAGCCAGCACAAATCTCTGTTGCGCCTCTGGGGCACCTTATGTAATATGGCCCCAGGTGTCTAGTCCAGCTGTTGTTGTTAATGATGAGAAAGTTTCTAGACAGGGACTGTTTTTTTCAATCTTACCTGATTACTACTTCTCTACACCTGATGACAACTTGGTGCAAATTCTTCAACGTTCGTTGTCATCATGTTGTTTCATACCTCTGCATGGAGCAAGCATCATTACAACGTGCTGTGATAGCCATCATATGACACTAAGAATGTGTCTGCATTACTTCCAGAAAATTACCTTTAACCCCTTCTGTGCTTGTACCGGAACCGCTCCGTCACGAGCCTCGGGTGGGCTGTGCTGGTGACGGAGCGGTTCCGTCACGGCCCGCTCGCCGTGCCTGCGCGGCGTGTTTTATTAAGCAGGCAGGGCCGTGACGGGACCGCTCCGTCACAAGCGCAGCCCACCCGAGGCCCCTGACGGAGCGGTTCCGTCATGAGTACAGGAGCGCCGCGCGGCCCCCCCTCCCCCATAGCGCTGCGGCGGAATAGCCGCCGCTGCTAAGGGGTTAAAAGGGAACCACCTTAAACCGGCTCCGGAAGCCTAGGCAGTAGTTTAACACCTCCTGCTGGGAAAATGAGTTTAATCCTGGGACCCAAAGCATCCCACTTCATTCCAGATTCAAGTTACCTTACTGAACAGTGTTGTGAAACCAAGACTTCTGTCTACATGGCACTCTGGCTCCCAAAGGCAAGCGGTAGTCTGCATAACTTGCTAGAGAAGCAGAAGGTCTGCCTTTCAGCTAGAAGTCTGCCAGCCGGCTCCTAGATGAAAGAGGAACACAAGGTCCTGCAGAAGTAGTGTCTGTCCAGGAGGATATGCCCACTTGTGGTGGGTCATGCATTTCATACACAGCCTAGAGGCATGCCCAATAAGAATTTGTGGTTTTGGACAATGAGCAGGAAATTAACCTTGTTTGCTGGACTGGACATAGTATGTACATGCTTTAACAAAGGAAAAATTATTGTGCACAAATCCCAAGGTAAGAGTTTGCATAGGATGTTAAGTCTTGACAACTGGACTTTTGAAAGGCGACTGAAACAGGGATGTCCCCATTCCCTTCAATTATTTCCATAGCATTGGAACCAATGAGCTGCCCTTCATTAATTACTTGCCTGGAGTGGGGGATTAAGACTGCAACTATGTTTGACACATATCTATCTATTGAAGAAACTATTGAGAGGGCTACCCAAATTGGGAAGATATCGGGTTGCTTGCCAAAACTGTTGCATTGGGGGAGGAACTGAAGTACACGGAGAGGGGGGCACCTGGATCTGTATGTAAAACGGGAAACCACAGGGTTCCATATGTGGGCATCCGAATCACGTATGATGTTGGAACACAGCAGTGACAGCACAAGCTTCATGTGAGCAAAGTGATAGGAAGTTTGGAGCGCACTAATGAATTTTATAACGGACTCCCTCTTTCTGTAATAGGCAGAGTCTCAGGGGCAAAAATTGTGTTTCTGCCTTGTTGGCACGCTTTTGCAGGGCCTAAAAACATATACAAGAGCTAGATCCATGATAAGTGTGACTGTTGTGGACTGAGATATGCAGTACGGTCAGGTTTGAACTATTCGAAACTGCCATGAGGAAGAGGGTCAGTTTGAGTTAATGGAGATATATTCTGTATTATCCTAATTAGAGTATACAGTGCAGTGGCTGGATGAAGGCAGCAAATGTACGAGGCGTTGCCCACAGTACACACATGAACATATATGCCACTTCTGAAACTATTAACAATGGGCAACACACCTGGATGCTTTCCTTCTATAATTAAGCAAGAGGCACACACCTCTGACAAAACATCATGAGGCATTCCACATTTGCAGCCGAGATTAACTGATAGTACCTGTAATATCAGGAAGATTTTTTAAGACATTAATGTGAAGAAATGCACACAAATTATTTTATCCCAGAGTAAATCTTGTAGTGCGTGTGCACATATATCGCAGATGCCCAGAGACATCTGAGGAACCTTTCGCTTTAGACGCTATCCAAACTTTGGCGATATTAACCATGTTGTAAGGGCGAAGACTGGCGGACATTTTCGCGCTTTACCACGACATGGTGTCGATTCGGATGAATCCAGGAAAAGGTGACTGTGGCAAACTGCTATCAGCGTGGGACAAACCATGTGGTCGTGTTGGGACAGCCCATGTGGCCGTGTTAAAGATACATTCACCAATGTACGATTCAAATGAGCCAGGTTCACTCACACGGCTTACCTGACCAAGCTTAAACTAAGTACAATCTATCGAAGTGAAATTTACGGTGCCCATTGCGCCATGAGCCCAGAGGGGACACATGACAGGGAGCTGTCTGCAGGCGTGCGCCTACTGGACTGAGGTGGTGGAGAAAAGGCAGGGGCACAGAAAGAACATTTGCTGAGCGCACTTCCCTTTCGGAAAACTGCCAGATGAGAAATCAGAAGCTTATTTACAAGCCTCTTGCGCCGCTTTTGCGTCACTTTTCCCATTTAGAAAATGACGCAAAGTGGCGCAAGGGGCTTGTAAATCTGCCCCTCAGTTTCCAGCATAGACGCAGTACTAGCCAAGTGCATAATAGCCATTCTCTGGTTATGCCCGAGATCACTGAAAATATGCCCGCGTTACAGATATGTTTTATATAGGCCACAGCGGATTGCAGATTAATGAAGGCTGTTGGAAATAATGAAACACTCACTAAGAATCAGGAGGATAGAGCAGCGATGCTGCAGGCACTTACCACTCCTTCCATGCACCGAAGCCTAATGAACAGAGGAGTTGGAGGCACAGATTAGCACTGTAGAATGAGAAAACTCAAAGTAGTATAAAAAGAACTAAAAGAAAAATGGTGCACATAGAGACCCAAGCACAATAAACAAGCAAGGTTCAACTGCTTCCCTGTGCTATGGAGAGTGAGGACACAGGCAAGGACCAGACATTCCATAGGATGGTAGACAGTGCACTGGGGTAAAAGACAGGAGGTCGTGCTATTTTATGGTTGATACACATTAGAGTGAGAGAAGAATCTACTAATTCATGAAGTGAATCTCAAATTCTACTGCATGTGCGATGATCACAGTTTCCCTGACTCACGTGTCTTTGTTTCACTCCTAGTAGATATAGAGATGTTCATTGTGATGTATAAATGCATGTTAATGTATTGCCGAATTTACTGCCGTCAAACTAAAACACTTGAGGCTGTTTTTATCTCTGATAAATTCAAACGCCGTCAACACAAATTCGACACTAAAATGTTTATGTGTTACAGCCCTGAACCATTTGTCTTTTAATAATGTATTCTTAGGTCGTTCTCTATGCAATGCTTCTGCAGAGCAGACATTGAGTGCTGCAGCTTAGTCAGAGTTGAGCCCAATAAATAAGGTTATCTGCAAAATAATGCATCTGAATCGCACACTACATATACTTTGAAGGCAATACTGTAGCAAACTATGCTTGCTATAAAGGAAATACACATAGTGGCAGAAAGCACTCTTGCTTTGTAATTACACCCTTTAGTCACGTGCCTGAACCTCCATGGTAAAAGTGCAAGCGCCATTGACATAAGGTTTAGTCAACCATGCTGATTGCAGTCAAACCCATAGACATGAGTTAAAACTGATGCTTTAATTAATGTATGATACAAGCCTGCAGTCCATGTACAAAAGCCTTTCTTTAATTTTGCCATTAAAGGCAGCTTGTGATATTCTTTATTAATGTATTACAGTTTAGTTTCAAGTTCTAACATCACAATGTCTTTTGGTAGCACCAGCAGCCCAAGTGATCACATAGCATAATCAAAGCTGCAATTTAAAAAACAAAAATGAAACATAGCCTTTTTTTCTTCTGCTAGGTTTTTCTAGCTGAAAAGCAATAAGATAAAGGCGATATTTATGGCAATATGTTTATTGTTTTCACTCTGTTCCAAATTATATGAATGCTCATCAAAATGATCGAATCACTTTGCATGTTTCTAGGCATTTTATTCTGATTAGTCTGAGCCAGCTTCAGAGGCAGACAACAAGAAATGGGAACAGGCCTCTTCAAAATATATGTGAAGATCAGTGAAACATGCCTAGGGACACAGCCAATTAAAAGAAAAGAATGAATAAGACTAGACACATGGCAAGCTACTGAAGTCAGGAGGGCAGCACAAATAAACTCGTAGAGGCCAAATCTGAGAGTCAAAAAATTAACTTTATTTGGTTTATCACAACCATAAAATATACATATACAAATTTCAATTTAGTAGAAAAGAGGATAAAATTCATTTTCTTAAAATATATTTTCCTATTCTTAAAAAGTAAAACGTTATTTTCCAGACCACTTTTTTAGGTTGTTTCGGCTTTTAAGAACAAAGTCTCTACTATTTTCATGAATTTTACCCCGCGACATAATAAAATGTTCGAGAGAGCTTCCAGGAGAAGTACAAGCTACAGTACACTGAAGAAAACAGAGCAGTCATGAGAATGACAAAAGCAGACAAGCAGAAGTACACGGATAACATTGCCAGCCAAGCAGAGGAGGCAACGAGAAGAGGAGAACGTAGGCATGTCTTCAAAATCATGAGGATAGTCAGTGGCAAATCTAATGCAACATAGAACACCCCTGTCATGGACAAGCAAGGCAGGCTACTCTCAACAGAGAAAGAGTAGGAAACACTGTGGCTGAGCACTTAAAAGAAGTGTTGAGTAGACCGGTGCTAACAAGGAAAGTGAACATCCAAGAAAAAGAGACAGACTTGAATGTGAACACCATCTCAACACAGAAATAAGATATCATCACTTTAATTCCATCCCTCAAGAATGGAACAAAAGGACATGGCCAAGAACACCTGAATGCAGAAATGTTCAAGATAGAGCCTGAAACATCACCCACGATCTCCCAATCGCTATTTACATTGATTTTGGAGGGAAAGAAAGCACAAGACAACTGGAATCAAGGCATCATCATCAAGATTACAAAGATGGGAGCCGTATCTAACTGTAGTACAGACGTAGGTTCATTAATCTGTCAAACCCAAGTAAAACCCTGGCAAAAATCATTGTACAGCACATTTTTTATTCCTTGGACAAGCAGTAAGACAAGAACAGGTTAGGTTATGCAAGAGCAGAGGGTGTGTTGATCAGATCCTTACTCTACTGAACACCATAAAGCAGTGCAGGAAGTGGCAGAAACAACTAAGCATAAACTACTTTGATTTTTAGAAAGCTGTCGACATTATCCACCATGACTGCCCTGGGGTATACTGAGCTAGCTACTGACCAAGCTACAGGCATCCGATGAACTTTTTTCTCTACACTGAAGGCCCTTGACTAAGTGGAGGCTTACCTCTGCACTTTCAATAATATCAGAGTAAGCAGAAAAAGACAACCCTGCTCAACATGTATGCACAGCAAGCATGTCTGAATATGAAGTTATGCCACTCACTATCACAAACCCATCACCAATCAAGATGGAAGAGACCCTAGCCTTGAGTGAAGATTTAATCTACCTATCTAGTTATTTTAGAATTGATGAGGGGTCAGGCTGTTGCACCAAGAGCAGAATGAACACGGCCAGGAATGCCTTCAAGATGCTGAGTAATGTGTGGATGGATGTCATCTCAGTACAGGCCCAACACCAAGCTGAGGCTTTCCCAGATCAGTATTCTGTCCACACTGTTGTATGGACCAGAAGGATGGTGGATGATGAAAAGTGACACCAACAAACTGTCAGCCTTCCACACCAGTGACATCAGAAGAATATTGTACTTTTTATTCTTGTGAACTATCTTTTACCACTAACCGCTCACTAGATGCAAGCAACAGAGCATTGGCACCATTATTATTAGACAAATATGGAGATGGATAGGGCACATCATCGGGAGAGAACAGGAGTTCATCATAAGAACAGCTCTCCACTCGAGTGCAGAAGGCAAACAAAAGAGAGGCAGGCCAACGAACGCCTGGAGACAAAACTGTGGAACTGTGGAAACAGAAATGAAGACCATAAAACACTGCTGGGGCATCATACAGAAATTTGCCCAAGACACACAGAAGTGGAATACCTTTGTCGCTGCCCTACATGCCCTTAGCATAACAGACAGTAAGTAAGTAAGGTGCTGTTGGGGTTGTGATTTGCCTGGCAAGCATATTCTGGAAGAGTTTCTTCAAGTATATTGCAAAATGACATATATGTAATCACCGTACATTGGACAAAGCATGTTAGAAATCACCGGATGATTTAAAGAGGATTGTTCATTTGTAACAACATTAGTAAAAACATACCACTTGAGAAGCTTGAGTTCTCCTAAAACGTTTTAAAATAATGTACCACACATGGGAGCAAACTGCATAAAAAAGTATGGTTCTTCTTAAAGAACAAGAGGCCTCTCAAATAGGTTGGTATTAAAGGATCCTTGTATGTATGTATGTACTTATGTATGTATGTATGTATGTGTATGGTATTTCTGCAGCAGAATCCTAGCTAAAAAGGATTGGAGCACTCTATATGGTCAAAGACAAGCATAACGTCCATGAGTAATTGGAGATTAAACTGGGATGTGGTCGGTTAATGCATTGTGATGTAGTGTTCTTTAAAGAGGTGAGTCTTCAACTCTTCTCTAAATTGGTGCAGCATTTGGGCAGTCCTGATGGATACAGATATGGTGTTCCAGATCCCGGGTGCATTGATGGAAAAAGCTTGCTATCTTGTTTTTTACTCTTCTTATTCTGCAGTCTGACGATGCCCTGGCTGTGGGTGTGTCAAGAACCACAAGAGATGGCGAGCTTGTCTGCAAGCTCAGAGATGTAGCAGAAATCAAGCATCAGACATGGTGAGCATGTCTGCAAGATAAGATGGTCGTGATGGCTTTGTAAGTTATGCAGCTGGTTTTGAAGAAGGTGTTGCCCGTCAAGTAGAGCTAAGGGAGTTATGAAGGGATTGAGGTGATCATATTTGTTCAGTCCATTTGGAATCTTTCAAATAAATAATTTGTTTGAAGAAATGCAAGCAAACGCAAACAAAGTGTTGTTATTCCACAGTAGAAAGCAGGATATTCTATTACAGATTCATCTACACCGAATTTGGGGAATCCGTTTCCTGGTCTGCAGGAATCATCTGATGTTTCTTTGAATTCCAGTCTCTGAAAGGGCATTTGATGAATATGGTGTAATTATAACACTAAAGTCTTTTCTGTAGCCACCATGTAAAAATCGAATGACAAGCTTTAAGATATTAGAAAACGCATTTACATATAAATGCGCTGTAGAAGTGTATCCTAAAAACAAAAAACAGAAAGCAGTGCCAATGTACCATGACCTATGCAGCATCAAAACATCTATAGACTGGGGAACATCTGCTAAAATATTGCCCATTTGCCAGTACCTGCAAAGATTCATTGAAAAAAATCAATATATAGACTTCAATATGGGAAGCTGATAAGGGGAGGAGGCACACTTTAAGTCTGTAAAGGTACAAACAGAACCACCTTTCAATAAGATTACAAGTATTCTCAAGGAACTAGCTGGACACCTACCTTCAAAAATATTCTTATCATCTGATTCCAAAGAGAATTGTGCATACTTTGCATTATGCTCTCAACATATTTTCCTAACTGATCCTTATTCACCTCCATTTAGCTCTCGTCTCACCATTAGAGGCCATCATGACTTTCTCAGGCACACACAGCGGTTCTTGAACGCTCCAGCTCTTACACTCAGAGACCCTTGGCATGTACTCTTACAATCCCAGAAGGCCTTCAGAGAACCATAAGCAGTGCCCAAGAGACCTAGTGCCTGATTTAGACTTTGGCTGAGAGGGTACTCTTTTCCAAAGATAAAGGAGTGCCCTCTCTGCCAAATCAAAGTTCTGCAGGCCTCATTTAGAGGCGGGCAGAACTTCAGTATGTAGATGACGGAGCCTACTTTATGACCACCATCCTACACCTCCCAGGGCCGGACAGAAAAAAGGCTGTCAGAGGTTTGGTTATGTATTTGCCCTCCCTATTTAGTTTGCACTGTCTACCACGACTAGGTAAACCCTGGAGGCTAGGGGCAGTGAAAACCGTAGAATGGCGAACCAGGGGGGTCATAACCTTTTTAATTTTCTAAAGTAAATTTGTATGTCAAACTTCAGCCTCCATGCTAGTGGTTCTTGAAAATGCAAGAGATGTCATCTGGGCTTGTGGGCATCTCTACATTTGGTGGGATGGATACTCTCAGCATGGCAGGAGGAGAGTACTCCGTCAAGTAGATGGTAATTAATCTGTCCATCAACGTTAAAATCAGGCTCTTCTTGTGTAGATCATAAAGCAGTTTGACAGACATTACTGCATGCTGTTGGTGGCAAATGAAGTGATGCTTGCTGAAAATACCTTTTACCACAATATTATGAAAGTAGATTTGAGTATGTAGTTATATGTGACAGGAATGATTGGACATATTTGATGTGTTGCATTTCGTTCTGGTTGTGATACCTGGTAGAGGCTTTTTATGTTTGTTTTTGTGTTGTATTTTAGCATTAAGTTGTATTGTGGTGTGTGTTGTGTTGCAATGTCATGATTGTTTTGATATGTTGCACTCTGTTATGTGTATTTTATGTACCCCTGGGTTGGTAACTCTGCTCCGCCAGCGGAGTCTGAACTCCATTACGAACGTGGGGCTAGGCAAAACTCCGACTCTGTGATGGAGCGCAGTTAGCCAGCTCTGTCACCTCCCAGATTATTGTAAAATTTAAATAATAAGGCACTTAGCTGCGTGGGCGCCTCCTCCCATGCCTGCCCGCTCTTCGTCTTTTTGGGATACAGCCCTCTTCATTAAGACACCCTTTAGATCCCAACATATGTCCCATGAAGACCCTGAGCCTGCCTTCCAAAATTCACAACATGCCTTAAGAAACCCTCTGCTGGTCATCCTCAGTCTCCATTAAAACACCAACTCCAATCTCAGAAGCCTGAGTGAATCTCAGAGACACTCAGCAGGCTGTTATTCTGACCCTTAGACACCTATATTTGCCCCTGAGACAAGTCCAGCTGCCCCTGAAGCTGCCAGAAGACATTTCCTCTTAAGAAATTTCTGAAAGTAGCTAGGCAATGTCGATCGATGAATTTGTTTAAACATTTCCTTTCATATCAAATCCTGAAACGATCTGGGAGTGCTCTCAGCTTTGGTTCGAAATAATTTGATGTTTTGTGGAAAAAAAACCTTGGGGCATATTATCAAGACCGGCGATAAAATTATCGCCGCTATTATGGGCAGAAAACTGCTGATAAAGCGTCGATAATGGGCTTGATAATATGCTCTATGGAATTCCAATCGAAGCCCATGTTAGATGTCTTCACATCTAACATGGGCTTCGATTGAAATTCCATAGAGCATATTATCAAGCCCATTATTGACGCTTTATCGGCAGTTTTATGCCGATAATAGCGGCAATAATTTTATCGCCGGTCTTGATAATATGCCCCCTTGAGCAGTTTATTGCTTCTTCAATTATCGAACACGTGCCCATTCCTCATAGCCTTCCCTGCATAAGTGGGGCTTGAATACGCACCAACATCACGTTTTGGTGATAAGAGATCCCATCCCCACTAGGGACGTTTTCCACATACATTAACCTCATCTTCCAGATAAACATCTGCCCTCGACCCCAGTACCGCAGATGTGCTCTTAGAGATTCTTTGTGAGCCCTGATTCACCTCTAGCATGCTTCAGAAAGCACGAGAGTGCCCTCAGAAACTCGCAGACTGGCCCTGTTCTCAGCTAAATAATAAATGCTTCAAATCAGTGATGTTGCTATGCTATCAGATACCTCCAGCATGTTCTCAAAATACCTTCGGCCTGTCTTCAGACATCACAGCTACCACAACAATCTCCAGCCAGCCCTTAGTGACCCTGACTAGGCAGAAGGCCACCAAAAAACTCATAGATCACACTCTGTCTAACTTCTGAGCTCACTTCAAGACACAGCCAACTGGCCTTCAGAGAGTGCCATTCAGCCTTCAAATACACTAATTCGGTCCACAGACACAAATTCAGCTATCCTTATTTACATTTAAAGAATGTCCTGGCCTTCAGTGAGTGGATGGCTGATTGCCCCTGCCCATCAATACCCGATTTCCGTACTTCAACACCATTCAGATAGGAGGGAAGTTTGACAAACACAAACATTAAATACTTTATTTTAGCGAAAGTGAAAACATTTCCCTAAATGCTATTCAAAGTATTATCTGTTTATGTATTAAAATACTGATATACACATTTACATTGCTTATAATCGTCTTAAAAAGCTAATGGTTAATGATAACCGAAAAACAAACTTCTGACCAAATAGTTCATTTTGTTGAAATTTTCAACTTGGTTGTAAAGAAAACGTATTACAAGGAATTCACAATAGGAGAAATAACTTTAACTCATAACCGTGGACAGGAGAAGTGTTCTGCAAAAAGGTGCAACATAATTTCTAAGTGACATATGAATATAAGGTGAAAATTATTTCAAATGAAAAAGATCATCAACAGACTAATACCCTTCCTTAGAATCTTAATTATTCATTAGCACATGCTGTACGGTCTGCTAAATATAACTTTACACTTCTACCACATCATGACAGCATTAGAAAGTACCATGGCTTTAAATACATTATGCTGTACAATGAGCTCTGTGAAGAGCTAAGCAAAACGAACGCATTGATTTACATGTTTTCGTGTTTTTTTCAAATGACTAGAAATATGTCCTTATGAGTATACAAAGAGATTTCTGTAATAAATAATGGTATACATACTTTACCTGCCAAAATAACCTTTTATTTTAACCTATATGTCTTATATTAAGAAACTTCTCAGATGCTCCAAAACTTTGGTGCGCCATCACAATTCAGACAATAACGGAACGGTTTTATCGGAAATTACTTTTGCACTTTGCCCACTTTTGTGTTTTCCGCGTAACCATTGAAGTGCTCGCTTGCAGAAGACCAGGGTGGGTGAGATGAAGAGTGGGAGAGGGGACAGATTTAAAGCCATAGGTAGACTCCCATTGGTTAGCACTCTCATAAAAGGAAAATCAAATGCCTGATCTGCTCAGCCAAAATAAACTGACCTGTTCTGCCGGCACCTGGTTTTGCACTTTGTGCACTTTACTGCCCTGCCCTCACACCGGGGCGTGTGGCAATCTTGGGCATGATGGTTGCAGCTTAAGATCCTGATGGGAGAGACGCAAAGAGGAGACATAAAACGGAGCAGCTGGAAAGTAACAGCTGCTTACTACTTGGTGATGAAATTGGCTGAATCTGTGCTCTATTTTTCCTGGTGGGAAAGGAGGTTGGAATTCGATTGTGGCTTGATGTGGATGTTGTGGTCTGGCCGAGGTCTACTTCACTCGGAAAGGGATAAGCTCCAGCAGTGATATCACAGTGGAGCGTGTGTTGGATTACAATGGCATGCATAGGGTTGACATTAGGTTGTTTATTTCTATGGCCAAGGGTAGAGTTCGTGGTGCTCCATTAATTTAAATGGACAGGGAAGGACAGGGCTGGAAGATGCAAACATTGCAGGAGGGGGAGTCAAACACTTTCTGGCATCATGAGGGGAGAGGCAGATCAGAGCCTGGAAGAGGAGTCCAACTAACCAACTAAATCAAATTAACTCTGTGATTGAATGGGCAGCATGTTTATGTATTTTCAATTCTGCAGGTAAGAGCTACATTTAGTAGGCAGTGTGTAAGAAATTGGGTTGACGGTTGACTGGGAAGAAAGCCTTGGCGTAACAAATTGGATTACTGGTTACTGAGGTGTTTGCCCTGGTAAAGCATCAACCACAATCCTTGTCAGGGGACGGCACAAACAACAACAAATTAACCTGTTCTAACCCCCCTCGGTAGCTTGGCACAGAGCAGTCTGGCTTAACAGAGAGGCAATGTATAAAGTATTTGGGCAACACTTCAAACAGTAAAACTCTGCAACCACATCACAAAAAGAAGAGTCCATAACAAAGATAAAAAATAGTTTTTTTTTTTACAAAATAAAACAAGACACAAATGACAAACCAGGAGGACCAGAATTAATGAATTTCAAAGTTTTTAGAGAAAATAGCCCCAAAAAGCACAAAATGCCAACAGTGGCTATCTTGTCACGCCAGATCATGACAAAGTCACAAGTTCAGGCCAACCGCAATTGAGCACAGGAACACAGCAACTACCACTGACCAAAGTACCTCAAATCCTGGCTGAGGTTTTGTGTCAAAAATGTGTCACTTCTGAGATGTGGCGAGGCTGCATTGCGAGGTCCTTTTGCGTTGTCGTCGCGGTTCCCATCAATATGGCCTGTGATGCGAAGTCAAGTTGTCGGGGATAAGGTGTGCAGTCGGGATGATGCGTTGGCTCTGAAGAGCTGTGATGCTGCGATACGGAGTCCAGTTTCATTGTCAAGGCTGCTGATGACAGAAGATGTGAGGGCCTGCCCCGAAGTTGTAACGCACAGTCAGGGAGATGCATCAGTTATGAGGACTGTGGTGGCAATGCGGGTTTTTGTGATGGGTCCAATCAATGCAGCAGCTGCAATGGAATATTACTCGTTACAACGCAAGCCATTACTCCGGGTGCCATTACAACATGGTTGTTACAACGACCACGTTGTTACCACGCAAAGCAATTACTACGCAAGTCATAACATCTACTTGCAGTAAATGGCGCGCTAACATTAGAAATTTATTATTTACTATTCCAACTCCAACCTACGTAACAGTAGGGAAGTTGTTGGAATAGTAAACTATACTATTTCTAATGTTATTACGCCATCTACTGCAAGTCGATGTAACGACTTGTGTAGTAATGGCATTGTTGGTAACAACACGGTCATTGTAACGACCATGTTGTAATGGCATCGCAATGTGATGCCCGCGTTATTAGGGTTGTTTCCGGCTGCAAGGCATTGGTTCTGCTGTGTGATACGCTGCTCAGCCAAGAAGATGCACTGGGTCTGCTTGCAGATGCACCCTTCAGAAGGGAAGGTACATTGATTCTGCTGGGGGAAGCTCTGCTCAGCAGAGAAGATGGAACCGTTTCACTGGCATGCACCTTAGGCCCACTTTCAGTGGTGCAGGAATGGGATGGCACCAATTGGCAGGGTGCACTCACAGATGGCAGAGTTCAGGTGCAGGTGTAAGGAAGCTGGAAGCCTCTTATGTCCCTGAGGCTTTTGATCAGGAGGCCAGACAACAAGCTCTTGGAGTCACTCTGGGTTCAAGAGATGCAGGTCCGGTCCTCCTTCCCAGACAAGAGTGCAGCAGGCAGCGGGTCAGCATAGCACAGCATATATATATATATATATATGTATATATTGCAGTTTTATAAAGCACAGGCACAGCCCAATGGTATTGGATCACTGTACAGGAGCATCGATTATATTACACAAGATCAAATTCATTTTATTATAAGCACAGGAGATTAAATGATTTGTCCAGGAATAAAGGACGTTGAGTCAATGTCATGACTCAAACCTGGCTCCCAAAATTCAAAGTTGGTTGCTCTAGCCATTAGACCACATCCATATTTCTCATTGTATATGTGAAAGTCACCTTCTTCATCTTAGTTTTTTCTTTTATCCTACTTTTCTTCCACTCTCCCTTTTTCCTTAACTGTTTCTCTAGCTTTGTTTCGCTCCCTCCTCTAATTTTTCTTTTTTCTCTCCCTCCTATTGTCTTCCCTTCTCCAGTCATCTTTTTTGTCTTTCAGTCCCTCTTCTGCCTCTCCTTGCTCGTTCTATGTCATCCCATTGCACCCCTCTCTATGCATTTAGATTTCTCTCTCCTCCTCTCATCACTATTCCTCCCCATTCACCTTTTCTATCCTTCTTCCATTTAACTTCAAAGTGTAGTCATCCTGTTCTTGAATCCTTGATTCTCACCATCCCTTGTCTCCTCTCTGAACCTGTTTCCCATGGCGGCTCCTTCTTTAAGGGGAAGGAGCATCCCCCCACTGAGCAGGCAAACAAGAAAAAAATAAAATGATAATAACTCATTGTTATTATCATTTTCTTTGCCCCTACCTTGTTCAGCTAGGTAGGGGGGGGGTGCTGCTCTGCTCACAGCGCAGGGCATGAGTGGTTTGCCCACTTCAAGTGTGCAAGACGCTTTGACTGGCTCTCATGCACACTTTGCATGTTCTGAACCATGCTGAATTACTGCCTGGGTGCAGAACATACTGAGTCTCCCATTCCCTTGCTGAACGGCGAACAGACCAATCACAATGCTGCTTGCAGCATTACGATTTGCTATGGGGAGCCTAGGAGCTGGGTGGTTCCTGCATCCAGTCCTGGAAGTGGGTGAAGATGAACGAAAGATGGTGGAGGCAACAGCCAAGTGCTTTAATTGTTTTTCATTCCCCTCTCCTCCTGCCCCCCTGCAACCTCCCCAACTGCGTTAAATACCACCCGAAAAGAGAAAGTGTTCCCTTTCCTTATTTAAATAAGATTTGTTGTTTACAACATTATAAAAATGTATAAATGCTTCTGATAAATGGGCAAGAAGGGGTATTGGAACTTCTCCAAAGGATATACCCATAAAACCTCTCTATCCAAGAGGCCAGCCAGACCCCAGGCAACCAAAATAAATGCAACTGAAAAATTGCAATGCATCAATGAGTGAACATAAAGTAAACAATTTAAAAAAATAAAGAACATATCAATTGTTCCACAAAGAACTGCATGTTATTGTTATTTATAAACAATTCATTAAGCACATCAATATCACATAATGTATAAAAAACCACAATGCTACAATTATTACAAATATATGTTAAAAAATTCTGCACACAATTAAACCAATGTTATTACAATGCAATACTCCTGAACATATCAGATCACTAATTTAATTTATACATGGATCAATTCGTAGCAATTTCATAAAGATTTTATAGGGATGAATTTCTAAAGTACCAGCAAGTGCCTATGGGACTGGCTGAATCATAAAGAGTGTTGACACAGCGTTTCGGTGAAAACGACAATATTCATCACCTTCATCAGGACAGATTATAATTATAATTATTGCTAAAATCTCTATATAATTGAGGTATCCAGTAACTCTTAGATCTTCCAAGTATTTTGGGCAAGTATTGAATTTAAGATGGGTTGGTATCCTTAACGAAAAATGTCTAAGGGGAAAATACCAAATGTAGTATAATAGATTGTTAAGACAATATATCTGAAGAGTTTTTGTATCCCTTCGCTCACGGGGCGTATCAATTGCCCATTGATGAGACCAAATATTGTGTATCCTATCTGATTTGCACGTAACCAGAATACTGTGTCCACACTATTGTTTGTGTGAAGGATTCAATCACTTCTGTTCTGGGTACCTACGTATCACTGGCTATTGCGATAGTAGTACTGTAAGTGGCTCCATGGCATCTGTGCATTCGACTTGTGGAGGGGATCAGGTTTTATCTTTGTCTCTCTCCTCACTTCTCCTTTCATCTTCAACAAGATCCCTCTGACTCGCCCATGTTTTACTAATCTCTTTTAATTTCGCCTCATCCTCAACCCCCTCTTCTATCTCGTCTCTTTTCCCATCAATTTCACCTCCTAGTTTTTTCTATCCCCTCTCTTGCCACTCTCCCTCTCCTCCTCTCCCTTTGCATGTTCCTCTCTATAATTATTTCTTCCTCCTTTGTCAGTGTTGAAATTACATATAAAAAATACATTCATTTTGGCCAGTAAGTCGCTAATTTGGACAATATTTATTGGTTCATTTAGTCAAATAACTTAAATCATTTGGCCCAGCAATTCGAGAAAAAAAGTTTTTAACTACTGATTGTCAGGATTAGTAGTCTTCACTCTGATTTAGAAGTGCACTGATCAACAAAGTTGCTTTTTGAGCATACAAATATCTTTTGCCAGGTGGCTATCTATTTGGGTGCACGATGTATCTGGCAGTTTACTAATACTGCTCAAGTCACAGAAGTTGCTAATAGGAGGATGGTGGTCAGATGAATGGTGGCTGAAAGAAATCTTGGCCTCCAGGCAATAGCTGCACTCTTCTCTACACCAACCTGCACAGTGAAGCACTGCTTGCCCTCATGTCACACCAACCAATATTTTAAGATTCTGATGTGCTCATAGCAACCTCACCTCTGCTTGACTTCAGCCTTTGTCTGGGCACCTGGCAGCAGCAATCAATCAATCAATCAGTGAACTTGTAAAGCGCACTACTTACCCGTGAGGGTCTTAAGGTGCTGTGTGGGGTGGGGGTGTTGTTACTGCTCGAAGAGCCAGGTCTTGAGGAGCCTTCTGAAGGTGAGTAGGTCTTGGGTCTGCCGTAGATGGGTAGGGAGGGTGTTTAAGGTCTTGGCAGCAAGGAAGGAGAAGGATCTGCCGCCGGAGTTTGTTCGTTGGATGTGCGGGACGGCGGCCAGGGTGAGGTTGGCGGAGCGAAGCTGACGACGGGGGTGTAGAAGTTGAGTCTGGTGTTCAGGTAGGCTGATCGGGTGTTGTGGAGTGCTTTGTGTGTGTGGGTGAGGAGCTTGAAGGTGATCCTTTTGTTGACGGGGAGCCAGTGCAGGTCTCTCAGGTGGGGGGTGATGTGTCTGCATCGAGGGATGTTGAGGATCAGGCGGGCGGAGGTGTTCTGGATGCGTTGCAGCCGTTGTAGGAGTTTGGCAGGGATTCCTGCGTAGAGTGCGTTGCCGTAGTCCAGTCTGCTGCTGACGAGGGCTTGGGTCACCATTCTTTTGGTTTCGATCGGGATCCACTTGTATATCCTGCGAAGCATGCGGAGGGTGTTGTAGCAGGAGGAGGAGATGTAGTTGACCTGCTTCGACATGGAGAGGGAGGAGTCCAGGATGAATCCTAGGTTGCATGCGTGGTCCGTGGGAGTTGGTGCTGTTCCCAGTGAGGTCGGCCACCAAGAGCCGTCCCAGGCAGAGGGGGAGGGGCTGAGGATGAAGACTTCCATCTTGTCCGAGTTCAGTTTCAGGCGGCTGCTTCTCATCCATTCGGCCACAACTTTCATTCCCTTGTGGAGGGGGGTTTTGGTGGTGTGCGGGTTCTTGGTGAGGGAGAGGATGAGCTGGGTGTTGTCAGCGTAGGAGATGATGTTCAGGTCGTGCTGGCGGGCCACTTGAGCGAGGGGGGCCCTGTAGACGTTGAACAGGGTCAGGCTGAGGGATGTGCCCTGGGGTACGCCGCATATGATGTCAGTGGCTTCGGATCGGAAGGGTGGGAGGCGGACTGTCTGAGTTCTGCCGGAGAGGATGGACATGGTCCAGTCCAGGGCCTTCTCCTGGATTCAGGCTTCTTGGAGGCGTGCTCTTAGTGTGCAGTGGCAGACCATGTCGAAGGCGGCTGACAGGTCCAGGAGGATGAAGGCTGCTGTTTTGCCGTTGTCTAGTTGCTCCTGATGTCGTCTGTGGCGGCAATGAGGGCTGTCTCGGTGCTGTGGTTTCGTCTGAATCCGGACTGGGATGGGTCTAGGATGTGTTGTCCTCGAGGTGGCGGGTCAGCTGCAGGTTGGCGATATTCTCGATGACCTTCACCGGGAACGGGAGCAGGGAGATGGGCAGGAAGTTCCTGAGGACCTTCCGGCCTTGGGCTTCATGAGGAGGGCATTGATTTCGGTGTGCTTCCAGCTTTCCGGGAATGTAGCTGTGTTGAAGATTTTGATGACCTTCCGTAGTTGGGGTGCGATGGATGTGTCTGCTTTGTTGAAGACGTGGTGTGGGCAGGGGTCTAACGGAGATCCTGAGTGGATGGAGTGGATGGAGTTCATGATCTTGTGTGTCTTGTTGTCGTTGACGCAGGACCAGGAGGACAGCTGGTTGGTGTAGGTGTTTTCCGGGTTGGGGCTGTCGTGGTCGGGGCAGGGGAGGTGTTGAAGCTGTCGTGGATGTCAGCGATCTTGCGATGGAAGAAGTTGCCCAGTGAGTCGCACAGATCTTGCGAAGGCAGGATGTCGTTTGTGTTTGCGCCGGGGTTGGAGAGTTCCTTCACTATGCTGAAAAGCTCTTTGCTGCTGCGTGCATTGTTGTCCAGGCGGGCTTTGAAGGAGGATCTCTTGGCTGTTCTGATGAGGTGGTGATGTCTGCGGATGGCTTCCTTGTGGGCTGCGTGGCTGTCTGGTGTGTGGACGAGGATCCATTTCTTCTCCAGTTTCCGGCATGTGCGTTTGGAGATCTGGAGTTCTTCGGTGAACCAGGCGGCTTTCTTGCTGGGGTGGTTGATGGAGGGTTTCTTGAGTGGGGCGAGAGTGTTGGCACAGTTGTCGATCCACTGTCTGAAGTTGTGGGCGGCCGAGTCTGGGTCGGAGGGGTCAGTGGGTGGATTCTGGGCGAGGGTGGAGGTCAGCTGGTCTCCGGTGATTTTGCTCCAGCAGCGGCGAGACAGCTGTTGTGTGCGGTGGTGAGTGGTTGGTTTCTTGAAAGTGAAGTGAATGCAGTGGTGGTCGGTCCAGTGGAGTTCGGTGGTGTGGTTGAAGGGACGTGGGTGCCTGTGAAGAAGATGGGGTCAAGCGTGTGGCCGGCGGCATGGGTGGGTTCGGTGATGAGTTGTCGGAGGCCGAGGTTGGCGATCAGGGTGGTGGTGTTGGCATTGTTGTTGTTCTCGAGGTGGAAGTTCAGGTCCCCAAAGAGGATGTAGTCCATGGAGGTGAGTGCGTGGGTGCTGGCGAGGTCGGCGATGAAGTCGCTGCATCCGGGCCCCGGGGCCCAGATGGTCTGTAGACGAGAGTTCCTCTGAGGGAGGGGTTGGGGTTGGTGTGGATCCGGAAGTGAAGGTGTTCAGCGGAATTGAGGGAGTCGTCTGCGTGGGTGTGGACCTGGAGGGTGGACTGGTGGACGATGGCAATTCCTCCTCCGATACCGTTGGTGTTGTCTTTGCGGGAGATCTTGTAGCCGTCTGGGATGGCTGTGGCGATGTCAGGTGCCGAGGAGTCGTTCCACCAACACCGGTGGTCTCGGCCGATGTTGGGAGCAAGGAGGGTATTGGCGTCGTATCGGAGTCTGGCATTGTGGCAAGTGCGGGGTCCAGGGGTTCTGGTGCTGGGCGCGGTCCAGGCGCGGACGGGCGCAGATGGGCTTGCCTTTGGCACGCCTTTGGCGCATCAGCTGTGTGCGTCCGCTGCGCGACAGAGCAACGGCCACCATTTAAAGCGGGGAGGGAGAGAGGAGCAGCTGGGAGGCGGGAGCGGAGCGGTGAAGGGGCGTGGCCGCAGGTTTTAGCGGTGAGGAGAATACAGGTATAGAAAGCAAAAGGGGGGTGGGGGAACGCGCTAGGCGGGAAGAACACCAAAATACGTTGCACACTAAACAAGTAATACAGAAGGAAGGCAGCAAAAACAGCACAGAATATACCAAACCACAATCAGACGGCGATCAGTGCAGAGGGGCACAGCTGGCGTGAACTCGTGTTTGGCTCACGATCAGGAATGGGCCGCAGAGCAGGTGGAGCTGTTGGGCGACAGGTGGGGTGACCTGGCCTGCAAGCAGCAGAATGATAGTACATACAAAATCTATAGCATGCTGTGCTGAACACCTCAATCAACAGTAATAGAAATGTAGAGAGGAGTTCTAATTATGTTCTAACTATGCTTTTAAGTACAGTACTGTGGGGAAATTACTGAAATGCATTAATCTAACCTGAAATGCATGACACTGGGCCATTCCTCTGAAACAGGGGCCGACTGGCCGGACAGCCTGGGGTGGTTCAAAAAAAGGAAGGGAGTAAACTATTTCATTTTATTTTATTACCCAATATAGCGTGGGACTGTTTTGAGAGGTTAATAAGGGGGCCCTTTTAAAGCTGGGGGCCTGGGCCAGAGCTCACTTTGCCAATGCCTCTTAAAATGTCTCTGCCCTGCTGTCCTGGTCCTGGAAGGTGGGAGAAGCTTCTAGACAGTGTCCTTAAAGTGCATGGCATTCCCTACCCCTCCTGCCCTGACTCCCAGCTGGTAAAGTGACAATGCAGGGTCTTTATTTCCTTTATTTGGGACAGGGCACAGCCTATTCAAGTATAAGTGAGACCAGTCGAGGAGGAGTACATAAAGCTCAACTGCCAACAACACCCTGTCATTTTTTACAATATAACATAGCAGGAGAATGACTACATAACATGTGTATCGGGATAGCTATAAAGCTACTTGTACATATCAATCCAGGGGTGAATCTGTTGTGGATCACAAAATGGTTTAGGAATGGGGTTTTGTCATATCATTTGCACCTATGTGTACCTCTAAAACAATGAATTCAGGGTAGGGGTGGGGGAACATGGCAGCACTAGTTGTAGGAGAATGTCCTATTGAGAGTAGGGAGTAAGACTGATGTAGGACTCTCAGGGATCGTGGCTCCTGATATAGTTGAGCAAAAGATGACACCAAGGGCCATGCACATGTGAGAACACAAGGGGCTTATGTTGTATGATCGGGGAGCTATAAATGTATATAAGAAATCAATCAGGGGGCTAGAAGGGGTGAAGAAGGTTGAAGGTGGGCCTGTGTCTTGACTATTCGAGGGACTGGAGGGATCATCAACATTCTGCATGTCCTCACGGAATGGCTTATGGATGGAATACCATGCATCAGCTATGAACTGATTACGGAGGAGTTGGACCACTTTATAATGTAGGTTCATACTTTTGGCGTGTCCCTACAGGAAAGGCGTTTCACCACTGGGTCAGGAGTGGTGGCTGGTAGTCCCTCCAATGTAAGGTAAAACTCTCTTAGCAAGCATACTGCAAAATTGGCAAATTGAACCCCAATTGTATGTTTTGGCTTCCTCCTATAGACCCTTAGGGTAGTTGCCTCCCATGTATTAAGATATGTGAGTTCAGTCACATATACTAGGGCTTCATGTACCTGCTGCCAATAAGCGGCTAGTACAGGACACTACCACAACATATGCCGGAGGTCTGCGGTATCAGAGTGGCACCTAGGACATGTAAGGTTAGCAGTGGGGAATATGTGATTGAGTTTCTCTGGAGTTAAAAAATGGCTCGGTCTAAGACTGTATATTGAATGCATTTAAATTGTGCATTGAAGGAAATAACGCTAGGTGATTCAAGCACCTGCTACCACTCTGAGTCACGTAGTGGTCGCTTAAAGTCATCTTCACACCTGTGCCACAGAGGCGTCAGGGAGACTACGGTATGTTCTGTAATAGCCTTGTGTAGACAAGTAATCAAGTGTCACCCTGTACTAATAGTGCTTGAATAACTGCATGTGTGAGGGGTCCTCGTGCTGTAATTTAGCAGCGATTAGGTTAAGCATTAGCAGAAGACATCTCGTATTTAGAGACTATCTTGACCATTTTGCGGAATCCATTTTGTATTTCTGGCAGACATTTTGTTTGCCATGTGCTCGCCATGTGCTCTGTCCTACCTCCCTGTTAACTGCTCTTGAAATATGCCTAGAGACAAGATATATTTAGCCTCTTCTGCTTTTGCACAAGCTCAGTTGAGCTTACAGCTATCCTCAACTTGTAACTGTCAGGATGTGTCCACTGGAATGAGCTAACTGTTAGCTCCTCCCACTTGTTGCTTGTACACTTTCTGTATGACCTTATATGCACTTACAATCAGCATTATGTACTTGTACCGCCTTCGTTTGAGCTCCTGTGTGGGTATAAAAGGACCAAGCTCCTTCCATTCAGTGAGCTATTTCATGCATTACCGAAGGGTGCTGTGTGAATGTAGTTCCACCTCATGAGGTTTAATAAACTCTGTCTTTTCTATCCCAGTTTCAGTGCCAACATCTTCCTATTGGTCTGAGGACTCTGTGCAGAGAAGGGCGAATCCCTTGCACTGGTAGGCCTTGCTGAGTCTCACCACCACACTCGCCCATTATGTGCCACAACCAGCAGCTGGTCATGGTGGGGGAATTGGCCTGGGGAAGTTGTTGTCCTGAAGCAGTTGGTCAAAGGTCAGCAGATGGTGTACTTGGAACAGGTCTCAAAAGGTGGTAAGGGACCTATCATGCCATGGGACCAGGCCTTTTTATATAAACGCTCCTGGAAAGCAATGGAGTCCCTGGATGGGGATTCCAAGGCCATAGGGCAGGACATGGAGCATCAGCTTAAACATCCGTGCCAGGCATTTACAGGCAACACACGGCAACATTGACCAAGATCTATGGATTTTATTAGAGGGGAGTAAGAGTTGGCACAGAACAGCATTCGGTAAGGGACCATCATCATTTGCTGTTTCATAGAGGTTGCTTCCTGCATACCAGTATGATACCCACTAAAGCTGTAATGCCAGAAAATATGATTCAAACGAAGGGGCACCTAACCCACCCTGTCTCACCAGCAGATGGAGTTTAGTGAGGGCAACCTGGTGGAGTTTATCATCCAACAACAGTTCCCCGAGCAGAATATCTAGGTCACTGAAGAATGGGCTTGGCGGATACACCAGAGCATTTACAAAATAATATATCAAACTTGGGGGAACTATTATCTTGGAAAGAGTGATTCTACCCGTAATAGCCAGAGGTAGGCACTTCAAGAACTGGGTCTGTGATTTTGGGACGTTTTGGTCTTTGAAGGTTCATCACAAAGGGATTCATTATTTTTTTATTTACTTCTTGGGTTGTTGCGTTGGGGAGGGAGACTATGAGTGTTTTGACACAGGGTATGAAATTCCTAGTTTTTCATGGAATTCATTTTTGAATGTGGATATTGGAAATATATGTCCAAACTTGTATTTATATTTCTGGATCTTAAGCAGGTGCTTCAAATAAAGAAGATTAACATTTTAGGCAATTTCACATATTTATCAATTTAAAAGGTATTTTAATTATAACTTTAATGATTTAGAGACAGTTATGTGACTGAACATACTGCCTTGAGCTCTAGCTCTTGTTTGCGGCAACTCTCAGCTCAACTTGGCCTTCAAAAGCTTGGCAATGGAACAATTATACCAGTAAGAAAAACCCTTAGGAGGATGTCCTTCCTGTGCTTCAAGAAGTATAGATTGTTTTCATATCTAAGACTTTGTCTACTTCATGGTTCAAAGTATTTCTTTCAGAGAAATCATTTTGGGTACTACCCAAAAGGAGAAGGTACCTGGTCCATGCACTGAATATTAGAGACAGACACAGTATATGCATGTGTGTAATAGAATCTGTGAAAAGATGCAACAGAGAGGTTCACCCTAGGTAGCGTAGAGGAATGTTAAACATACAATATAACCTAAAGATAAAAATACATCTAAAAGTATTGACTTGAGAGATGTATTCCCGGGACAGCATTTGAAAGACTTCTCCAGGTCAGGAATCAGGGCCACAGCATGTGAGAATAGGAGTGATGCCTGATCCTTCACATAGAAGAGGTGCCTGAGGTTGCTGGAATTGTTATGGCCAGGGAGAAACCCATTTTGATCTCGATGTACAAGATGGGGTAACACCTGAGGATAACGGTCTTTGAGTATTTTCCCCAAAATGTTATAGTCAGCCCCTAAGATTGCTTTTGGGCAGTAGGACGATAAGTGTGTAAGGTCTCTCACAGGCTGCATTAGGGACTTGATCGGGACCTCCCTGAGGGTGAGGGGTATGATCCCTGTTTCAAGTTCCTCATTATACATATCTGTGAGTTTCTGAGGTGAATGGGTCAAGAAGTGATCACAGGATTCGATGGGCAGACCGTCTATACCAGGTGTTGTGTTACAGACAAGATCGCAAATTTTGTTGACTTCTCGTTCAAAACATTAGGTGGCTGGTTGAAAGATTACCAGAAACAAGACTGTGGTGGGCTTTATAATTTAATTATGTAATAACATCTGTTAAGTAACCGTGCTTCTGAAAAGTGGTATCAATACGTGGTCAACCTAGGTCCAGTTCATACCCCAAACTTGGGAAAGAAGGCTGACCACTGGGTCAAGACTAGGGTGTCCAAGAAGTCTCATGGAAGGGGTGACCAAAAGAAAGGAGTTGTTAATCCTCCCCAAGGGAAAGAGTGTGCACTCTAAAGATAAAAAGAAAGAGTCCTCTAAAGGCCCTAAAAACCAGTTCAGGAGGTTGGGGCCGAGACAATACACAGTCCAAGGGAAGGTACCAGGCTAAAAACAGGGGTCCCAAGATGACTTGGTGCTTTAATTGTAAGATCAAGGGGCATCGAACTAAAGATCCTAACTGTCCCAAAGAGGCTTCTTCTAGTGCTCTTGCAGTTCCGGCTGCAGTGCTGAGTCACCAGATGGAATATTTTGTGTGCCCTGACCATGTCAGAGAGCACACTAATGCTACTTTAGTCTCAAAGGATGGTGGGGATGCAGCTACCCTGGCTGTCTGGCCCAGTAACTTAGAAATATATAGACAACAGCCACAGAAAAATGAGGTTAGATTGAAAGAACTGATGGATTTAGGTGCAACTGTCACCATGGTGACTGAAAAACAGATATTCCGAGAGCTGTACTTGACTGGAGACACCTATCTAGTCACCAATGCTGACAACCAAACTAAGGTCCACCCATGGGAATGGTGTCCTTAGAATGTGGAGGGGTTAGTGGCCAAAAGAAGGTGGTTGTATGCTCTGCAATTCCTGTAGCCTGCCCAATAGGAAATCATCAGGAGTGCTGAGTTCGGGTTGAGGTTGAGCTGAAGACCCATACAGCCATGCTGGGTATGCCTACATGGATTTGTGTGACACAAATTAAGTTTGGTAACCAGGTAATGCTAATGGGCGCTCTTCTCTTGTCACGGGTTAAGAACACATATCTATACTACTATAATAAAGGAAGAACTTTGAGGCTTTGAGGCGGGTAAACTCGGGAACCACAGCGCCAATCCACACACCCGATACACCGTTGTAATCGTCAGGGTGTGCAGATGGTTATAGGCTATATAAATAAAAGTAAAAAACGTTATTTAAAAAATGTACATAAAAAAAGTAGTCCCTCCGAAGTAGCGCCGGCCGCGACGTGCGTGCTCACATCAGGAGCGCGGGGAGGAGCAGCGTCCAGGATCGCGACGAGGAGCGGCGGACATGGCGCGGGGGAGGAGCGGTGACGTGAGGAGCAGCGGACATGCCGGAGGAGCGGTGACCAGCGGCGGTGAGGTGACGAGCAGCGGACAGGCGGGAGGAGCGGTGAGGTGACGAGTAGCGGACAGCGGCGGTGAAGAGCGAGGAGCGGCGGACCGGTAAACTGAGGAGCGCGGGGGAGGAGCAGCGGCTGAGGTAAGGGGACCCACGGACAATGTCAGGGCAGGCGGTGGTCGGGGCAGGCGGGGGACGGGCCGGGCGGGGGCCTGGGCTTCTGGACAATGTCGGGGCGGGCGGGGTGCGGGAAAGCCTGATTGCTCCCAGACAAGGTCGGGACGGGCTGCTAGTACATTATAATCTAAGTGGTGCTCAAAAAAGGGAAGAAAGATTGGTTACCAATTCAATATTGTGTTTACCCTCCATCAAAGAGTAATAATATATTCAAAATCCACCCAGAGCACTCAATAAGTAAGTCCATGAAATATTGAGAAAGTCCAATAGTTTTCAAACCAATGTCCATATATTTATTCAGTCTTTCCAATTCTCAAAGTGAAAGCAGGGAAACCTTTCTAGACTAGCTTCATCTTCAGTTCACAAAGCAACAACAGCCAACACGTGTTTCGTCGTGCAGTATGGTGCACACATGACTTCTTCAGGGCTGAAAACCCAAGAGGAACACATTTACATTCAATACAGTAACATGTATGTATCACACTGGAATATACTACAGTATCAATCGGGAGTAAAAAATTATTTTCTTTGTCACAAAAATTACTTTCTTTGTCACCGGATTTTGGCTATACTTCAGGTGGTGGATGTGCTCACCTTATCTGGAACTATGGATTACATTTATATAATCTACATTCTATTTTTACCCCGGATCAATACTCTTAAGTACATGGAGAAAGCATTCAAAAACCTTGGGGCCAGCCAAGAGCTCTAGAACATCTGGTGTGACCAAAAGGCGGCACTGGTGGACTTCCAACCAGGGCAGCATGTGTGCGTTCTGCAGCCTGTGGCTCGCAGAGATTTCCAGGACAAATGGAGTTGTCCTTACCCTATCCTTATAAGTAAAGATGAAGTCACCTATTTAGTTAACCTATACACTAGCAGGAACCCTCATAGGGTAATCCATGTGAACCGCCTAAAGCCTTTCCAAGACAGGGCTGATGTGGTCATGCTGATGGTCATTGACGAGGATCAGGAGGAAGAAAGTGAACCTCTCACTGCCCACCTCTTCCACAGTCCTAAACATGGGTCAATTGATGAAGTGGTCTTCTCAGACGACATCTCTGCCTTCCTTGTTGAGTTGGAAGCTTTTAATGCTACATATCTAGATGATATTGCTGTCTGTAGATCTACTTGGCAGGATCACTTGATCCAACTTGGAAAGGACCTTTAGGCTATGCAGAGTGCTGGCCTCAATAACGAGACAAGTAAGTGTTAGATAGGGCAGGAATCTGTTGTATACTTGGGCCACTTTTTCGGTGGAGGCCAAGTTCAACCCTTCAAACACAAGATCCAGCAAATTTTGGACTGGGTAGCTCCAACCACCCAAACTCAAGTCAGGGCAGTCCTTGACTTGACTGGGCACTACAGGAGGCTTGTGAAGGGGTAGAGCACCATTATGGCACCCCTCTCAGGACTGACCTCAAAGAAGATGCCAAAGAAGGTAAACTGGACAGTGAGCTGTTAAAAGGCTTTTGACACTCTGAAGGAAGCAATGTGCTCAGCACCCATTCTAAATGCTCAAAATTATTCTAAGCAGTTAATATTGCAGACAGATGCTTATAAACATGGAATAGGAGTGGTAATATCCTAGACCAATGATGATCGCCTTGAAAAACCTGTTGATTTCAATAGCAGGAGGTTAATTTTCAGAGAGTAGCGGCCATTTTCAGGAAAGCCTTTGCTATGGTTTGGTCCCTGAAGAAGTTGAGAGCATACTTGTTTGGTTCTCATGTCCCTTTCGAGACTGGCCACAGGGCTCTCAGATGGTTGATTCACATGAAAGGTGAAAACCTCAAACTGTTGAGGTGGCCTATCTCCCTACCTGAAATGTAGGTTACATTGGGGCAAGGACCTAAGACTAGCCATGTCAATGAGGATGGCCTTTCGAGGTTTTTCCACTTGGATGATGATAGTCTCATTCTCTTTCATTTAGGGGGAGGGTTACGTAGGAAAGTTCCCCATTTTTGACGTAGTCACCGACACTTTTTGCCTGGTTATTGATGCAAGATGATAGAAATACACTGGGTTTCTTGTATCCAGGTCCCCAGTGCCAGATCTCATTCCTAAAACTGTACAATTGTTCTCCTCAATTGGCAATACCTTTAGCATTCCTTTAAGTTCCTAGTAAACGGTACCCCTGGTACTGAGGGTATGGGTACTAAACAGGGTCCCTAAGGGCTGCTATGCGTATTGTACCACCCTAGGGGTCCCCTCACCACACTCATGCAGACGGCCAATACAGACTGCATGACAAGGTGCAGACAAAAGTGAACACATGACTTGGCACACCTCCTGTGTGGCATGCCTGCAGACACTGCATGCAATATATATAAGTCACCCCATACACCAGGCCTTTCCGCCCTAAGGCAGGGTGCATTATAGTACATGTGAGGACATATCTGAATGTCCAAATCGATTCGAGGACAGTATCAGTGAATAGGGATGTCATGTTGATTATATGTACTGGGAACTGCTGAATACAAGTTCCCAGTTGCATGATGACTTCATTGAAACAAAGATATTTGGTTTCAAACATGTCATATTAACCCCTTTGCTGCTCATGACGAGCTCAGCTCGTCATGAGGCACACTGGAGCTGTGCTTATGACGAGCTGAGCTCGTCATGAAACAATAGTATTTCAAGCCTTTCAGCACAGGAGGGGAAACGCCATAGCAGACAAGGTGTTATTACACCCATAGTAATTTCATTGATGAATTTACTAATACATACACCCAGAGGGGACCTTAGTGTGCTGGCTGACTGGTCCAGTCTAGCCTGCCAACACAGGCACCTTTCTGATACCCTAGGAGGAGAGAGCCCTACTCTCAAAGGTCAAGAACAATGCCTGCTCTGGCAGGAGGTGGTTATACCTCCTCCAAACAGGATGGCTAGCAATCAACATATCAGGGCCAGAGGCTTCAAAAACCATACCCTTTGATATGCGACCCCAGCATCCCCCAGACCTAAGAGATGATACCCCCCTGCTCTGAAGCTTAATTGACACCAGTACAGGCGGCAAACTAGTTTGTGAAGAGGACTTGGACCACGCCCAGGTCAGTCACACCCCTAAGGTGAGCTGCCTGATGTGCCCCACTGTCGGAAAATTCTACTATCTTGGAGATGGCACAATTTAGAAAACAGAGACAGAGTTATGTTCACTTCCCACAAGAAGTGGTCATATAGGGGTTGTAGTGACCCCAAGGGTAGGTAACCCACTGGCTACTACTCTCCACTCCCCTAACGCCCCTATAACTTGTCCTGTAGGTGTGCATACCTCCACAAAGCCCCAGGGGTCGCCAGCACTTCACCCAGAAGCCAGCATCTCCCTTGAAGTAGAGGAGCTACTCCCCTTCAGCCTGCAGGTGCTGACCAGAACATCCGGTTTAAAGAAGTTGCAGTCCACTGGGTCCACCAAGAAGGAGAGACGCAGGAGAAGGTCAGCACACTCAAGGTGGTTGGATTTGTCTTTCTGCCAAACCTGAAGATGCCATGAGACCTCCTGCACCAATACCCGTGGTACCGGACCCGTTCCGCGACCAGTGCTTGTTGAAAATTAAACCCGGATTCCAATTACAGCACCAAAGACCAGCTGATGATGGCCGTCTTCACTGCCAGCATCAACAGTGGCTCAGCTATCCTGGTTTTTCCCCCTTGCTGGCCCTGGCTTATACCAGCATGAAACATGACACACGAGAGCCAACCTCCTGCAAACACTCTGCACTCGGGCTGCCCGGGTTTAAAGATACTGATTGCTCCTCATGCTTTCTGAGCCCCCACAAACTTGTCCCAAAGTCTCCATCTGCAGCTTATTTCCAGGTGGCCCCCCTTTCTTTCTACCGTGAAGCGTGCATGGCTACCAACCCATCCAGCACCTCTGCACTTGGACTCACCAGGGCAGATACAACCAATCTGCTGGTGAAACTTTGGTCCTTGTCCCCCTTCCACCTCGCAACAGAACAGGGTCGCACGGTAATATATTGCAAGTACATTGCAAGTATATATATGCAGAAAATGCTCTTTCTTCCATCGGAAAGCATTATGTGTAAAAACACAGTGTTGGTTAACATTGCTAAACTTTCAAAAAGTCTATTACAAATAAGTACTTACCTAATAAAGAAGTTGTTGGGTTCAAAATATATTTATTGATGCCTGTTAGTTTTCCAAATTGTTGTGCAGCTCCTTTTTGAATATGTGCATGATGTATTGTCTCTGTGTGTGCATTTCTCTCTGATAAGCCTATGGCTGGTTGACCACACTACCTTAAATAGAACACCTTGGGATTGCTAGAGCAAGCCCCTATTCACTCATAACAGATACATGGACGAATTACACAGCATACCACTTCTGGTATACTATCTAAAAAGCTGCCTACAACCATATACTATGGCCTTAGATAAAAGTTAAATATGCCACTTAGGTTTTTGGCCAGCTTCAACATATTTTAGGGGGTGGAGCACATGCACTGGGGCTTGATTAGTCATGTCGCCAAACAGGACCCAAAATCTGGGTCACCTAGACCAACACTTAATGTATGTCCGATATGTAAACATAGGTGAAACATCTATCTGGAGGGTGGCATTTTGTTCATGGTTAGTTTGTAATAAGTGCTAGCTTATTATCTGAATTCACTCTGTGACAAAAAAAAATTCTCAGCTGACAAAACTAGGAAGCCTTGGAGGCTTCCTAGGAGAGAAAATGAGGTCCCTGGATAAGTAATGAATATGCATTTCTGCCTCACTAATGGCCACATGTACTAACATTTCCATTTGGAATTTCCAAATAGCAAATATTTGCTGTTCGTTATTAGAAAATAGCATACATCTATGTACAACAGTGTGTTTAACACTGTTTGCGATTCCCAGTGGTTTGCAATTGACCTACCTCATTAATATTCATGAAGTAGGTTGCAATTTGCAACCCATTAGTAATCGCTAATAACACAGGGATGGTGGCCTGCTGGTGACAGCAGGCCACAATGTATGTGTTTGCTTTTAAATAAAGCACAGTTTTATTTTAAAATGCAGACTGTATTCCTTAAGGAAAACGGGATGCATTTGAATAAGAAAAAAATAGTTTTCATTTAATCTTTTCAGAATAGGCAGTGGTCCGTGGGACCACTGCCTGCTCTTCAAAACGTTTTAGCATGTATTCATAATGGGGAATGTCAGTTACAAAACATTAATTCATACCACTATAAGTTGCTATTAAGATGGGACTGCCCCTTCCTAATACCTAATTGCTAAATCTATCTTGCAATCCGGTAATAGGCTATCGAATTGTAAAATAGGGCTTGGTACACTGACAAAGCCTTTTTACCAGTCGCAAACACCCTGATTCTGCGAATCGGGCTGTTCGCGAACAAGAAAAAGCTACGAACATGTGGCCTTGAATGTAGGAAATCTGAATGACGAAAGAAAAAACTATTAAAAAAATACAATTACTGTATTAATCATTGAATTTAGCAGTGATATACTAAACATTTCCTCGTACAGTATGGTTGGAACTGAAGTAAGAATTGGTTAATATTTTTCGAGACAAAAACTCAAGTGAATTCTGCAGGGCTGTAAAAAATGAAACTTTCTTAAGAGACCAAAACTGAATAAGAATCAGAGAGCCTTTTCAAAAAATCCTACTGGGACGCAGAATCGCTTACTTTGTTTAAATCCTTGCCAAGTGGTTCCAGTTCACATACTGCAATCAATATTTTTTGTAATCTGTAAACTGTTTTAATGAAACTTTATTTCGTTTTTGCTTCGCAACTAATTCCTGCTGTTTGATTAGTGCCAAAATGTTCTCTGCAACGAAGTTCACACACAAAAAATTCCTTTAAAGAGTTCTTTCTGAGTAATCCGAAACGATTAGCAAAATACCCTGCCACTGCCTTTTCAATATCCTTCCCTGACTTGCTCCTGGTTACTGCAAGCATTAGGTTTAGTATATAAAGTGAAGTTCGGTCTGCATTTTAATTGGAAGTGCTCATGCTTAACATGAACTCTAGTTAAAAAAAGTGTTTCAAGTGGACGATGAAAAACACAGGGCTAAACATTGAGATACTCCATGCCGAGATTGCAAGACTTTAAAATAAAAGAAGGTGTTAAATATGGTTGGCTTTTTTTAACGTCAAACACTAGTTGACTATGAAGCAACATGATGATCAATGATAGAATGTACATCCTCAGTTTGAGCTGCTTAGTACCAGGATATCAAAGGGACATTGATAATAATAGTGCAGTGAGTGCAAAGCTGCAGTACAGGGGGTGTGAGTGGCCTACTTATACCAAATAAGTAGCTGTATTTTACTACCAAATTACTGGATGAGGGGCCTAATTCCACTTCTTGCATCCTGACACATGACTCCTTTTCTATTCCACTGAAACTACTGGCAAAGAATGTGGAAATGCTCTGTGTTCTCAGCTTGCTGCACCTCCGCATTATTTAGAGGGGAAGGTAGCTCTTGTGATTTAGCTAGCGGCTAGAATGCCAGCCTGCATGCCGTGGATGATTGCCTGTGTAGTGGCTTAGAAATGATGGAACCCTTTTGGCTCCTGATAAACTCCATAGAAGTGAGACATAAGTGTTAGAGCGGAATGCAATGAAGGCTGGCTTAGAATGTGGAGTTCGCAGTTACACAAAGCAAAAAAAGACATGTAATACTATGCTTTGAGTGTATATAGTCAGGCTGGGGAGAATGCTACAACTGGCGACGAGTTTGGCGATAAGTAACCTGAAGATCAACCATGCTCTCCCAGAGAGTTTGCCGTTGTCCATGTAAACTGCTTGTGCATGCCAAGAGTGTTGCTGTTGAAGTACGGAACCAATGCTTAACACATTTAGAGTTGAAGCGCAACTCCAGCTGCTGTAAAAAAGTTGAAAACAATTAAAACATTGCAAAGAAATTTATATATTGGTGGCCAAGAACCTGCTGGTCAGACCGTACATAAATGTACCATGGTGCTATGCAATGTATAGTCAGAGATAATACAGAGTGTTAACATTGCAGTCAGATACAACCAGGTATTAAAAGAGCAGCTACTAATAATCACAAATTGCAAGATAACCATACAATTAGAGAGTGGTGCAGACAAAGAGTGCACAGAGAGACACCAAAGAATAAAACAATTATTTACTCACCAGAACCTTAGTAAAGTGAGCCGGTATGTCCTCACTGCCAGGCGCCTCAACCCAGGCAAAGCACAGGGGTTTTGCTTACCATGTTGGCAACAATCCAAAGCGACCAAAGATTCATTCTGAACTGTGGAAGGCTGAGAGAATGGAGGCAAAGACTGAGGCTATCTTTCCAAATGTATCAAGGATGACCTAGAGGCCAACACATCTCAAGGCTTTAAAGATGGCTCACATGAACAGGTTCAAGAAGAACAGCATAGTGAGCCATAGAGGGCTCCACCCTCAACATCAGCCGCTCCCATAAATGGCTACAACACTGCTTCTTTCCTCAAACACCCTCCACTGTTCAGTTTCTCCAAAGAGCAAAATATTGGCGATAGATAGACTGCTTGGAAAGAGTCATTTGATGATTGTCTTGATGCACTTGAAGAGACTGAAAACGGAAAGTTTATTAAGTATCCCAAAAATCTTGCTTGTGATTATGTAAAAGAAGTCATAAAGAAGATGCAATGAACTGAGAAAGGAGTCACATATCGTCAGATTAAAGAAGTGCTGACTCTCAAGTTTAATCCAATGCCAAACGTTGATTACAAACGATACATCTTCAACTAAGAATGCCATAAAAGTGGTGAAACCATTGATAAATATGTGGAGAGACTCAACACAATCATCAGACATTTTAAGTTCAATGAATTCAATGATGAAGACGCAATGCATCTGAGAGCTATTGATGGATGCTTCTCAGATTAATTCAGAAGAAGAATACTGGGAGAAACTCTTAATTTAGAACAAGTTTCAATGGCTGCTAGAGCTGAAGAGCATGCTGATAGACAATCTGCTGACATGGAAGTCAGAGGTGCCCCGAGTAAATCTTTCATGCATGTGAAAAGTAAGCCAACACAAAAGACTGAAGGACACAATGCACTGCTGATGACGTCACATATTACATCACTCATGACATGGTCAGTGACATCACTGATTACATCATCCAGTGACTGTGTGTTTCTGTAAAGTTTAAATATGGTTAATATATATAGGGAAAGGCATATTGAAGACTGAGTGGGTGTATAAGTGTCTGAATGAATGATTTAGTAGGTGCATGACTGGCTCTATAAGTTAGTGATTAAACGTATCTTACTGAATGCATGGGATAGTGACTAAACTGTGTCAATGGCTGTATCCATCTGTCTGTTGGTATGTAAGAGGCGGCATGGGTTTGCAAATAGCTACAAGAGGGTCTATATGGGTTATTGATTGGTTGTGTGAGTATCTGTATGGGTGCTTTAGTGTTTGTGTGGGTAGGGTGTGTGTGACTCTGTGCACAGATGTGTGAGTGGGTGATTCACTGGGTGCATGGTTTCAAGAGTGCATCTGTGATGGACTGTATGGGTGGGTAAGTGTGTGTATGGGTGTGTTTGTGAGTGACTGTATATCTCAGAGGTACATGTGTGAGTAACTACATATGTGAAAGGCAGTATATATGTGTGTTGGAGTACATAAATGGTATAAGTGAGAGTGTGTGATTGTGATAGTTGCGGGTATGGATGAGTGTGTGCTTGTGTCAGTGATTGTATAAGAGCATAAGAATGTGCTAGTATTTTTATGAGTAATTGAGCTGGTGTGTGTATAACTGTATAGGTGAGTAAATGGCAGTGTGGTTAATTATTTGCATGACTGACTAAGTGTGTGATTACCTCTATGGATGAGTGACAGTGTGTGAGTGTCTATAGGTGTATGAGTGCACATGATAGTCCTGTACTGAGTGACCATAAGTATGAGTGACTGTACGGGGGAGTGAGTGGATGTGTGTGTAAACCATAAGAATCAGTCAATGGGTATGTAGTTATAAGTGTTGGAGTGTCTATGGCTTTGAGAATGGCAGTCTGTAATTTAGAGTGGGTGTATCAAAGGTTATATTAGGGTGTGAGAAGATGCATCAAATTATCACATGGATGATGTCATCTGTGATGTCATCAGTGATGTCATTTGAGATGTCATCAGTGATGTCACCAGTGATGTCATTTACCATGTCATGAGTGATGTAATATGTGACGTCATCAGCAGTGCATTGCAGGGGCGTGACTTATAGTTAGCGGAACTAACTATAACGGGGGAATTTCTCTGGTTTTGTACGAGTGAAATGTCCAACTAACTATAACTTTCCCTAAAACCTATGGTTTTTTTCAGTGAATTTCTAAGGTTTTTTAAATGCTAATTTCTAACTATAACATGCCTGAAACCTATGTTTTTTCAGTGAATTTCAAAGGTTTTTTAAATGCTAATTTCTAACTATAAAGTGCCTCACACCTATGTTTTTTTTAAAGTGAATTTCGAAGGTTTTTTTAATTGCTAGTTTCTAACTATGCATACAGAGGTAGGGCATGTGAAGACAGAAGAAAAACGTACAGAAAGAAATGCAGAGAGAAGCAACAGACGTCCAAAAAGACGAGGAAGAAGTGTAGGAAGAAGCAAAACATGTGCAGAAAGAACCAACAGAGGAGCAAAAAGAGGCCTTGTTGCAAAATCAACCTGTGCTCACAACAGGTACTGGTGGTAACTGACTCTGACTAACCAGGCCTAGAGCCAGTGCTATGCTAAAAGACACAAGAATACAGTGAAAACACCTACACAAACTAGGGAACACAATGCGTTGGGGTACCCCTGTGATAAGCATGACCTTCTCTGTAAGACCCTAGTATATAATAGGGCAGGGAGATTAAAATTACCTCTAAGTCAGAGGTGCAGAAATATGCTACTTTAAGTAGTAGTCGCGTTTGTAGAGTGGTGGAGAAAGGGTGCTAGGCATCCAACTAATGCTCAGGAATTCTGCTGCGTAGGACTTACAGGAGGTATCAGGAAGGATTCTTGGCCCCCAAACTCCCTCAGGATTAAATTGGACTTCATCCCCTATCCCGTAGTCTGCCTCCAGGCACGCTTCCAGAGTGGTAGAGAAATGGCGCCATGGCCTCCGAAGCAGGTCACCCCCGAGCACACTCCCCGTGAGTGAGCCCGTCCCCTGGTGCCGCCTCTGCCCTGAGCTGTGCCCTGTGCATCTCTGCCAGATCCGCTTGTTCCACGGATCTCCAGTGCCTCCTGCCACCAGCTGTGCCCGACCGCCGGATCCGCTTGGTCCGCGGATCTCCTGTGCCCCCTGCCACCAGCTTGCTTCGCCGCCTTTTCGTTTATCTTTCTCCGCCGTTTTGCCCTAGCCCCCAGTGCTCCCCCCTCCTCGCCCAGCCCCGGCCGCGTTTCCTGCCACCTCCCCGCCGCTGCCCCCCTGCGGCCCACCCCCTTCCCTCGCTCGCCATCCCCATTCGCCACCCCGCTCCCCCTCCCAGCGGCCCCTCCCTCCCACGAGACTACTTATAGTCCTCTGTGGCCAGTGAGGTGCAGTGACCTCTGTCCCTCCGGGCAGGTCACCCCCCGAGCACACTCCCCATGAGTGAGCCCGTCCCCTGGTGCCGCCTCTGCCCTGAGCTGTGCCCTGTGCTTCTCTGCCAGATCCGCTTGTTCCACGGATCTCCAGTGCCTCCTGCCACCAGCTGTGCCCTCAGCTGTACCTGACCACCGGATCCGCTTGGTCCGCGGATCTCCTGTACCCCCTGCCACCAGCTTGCTTCGCCGCCTTTTCGTTTATCTTTCCCCGCCGTTTTGCCCTAGCCCCCAGTGCTCCCCCTCCTCGCCCAGCCCCGGCCGCGTTTCCCGCTACCTCCCCGCCGCTGCCCCCCTGCGGCCCCGCCCCCTTCCCTCCCTCGCCATCCCCATTCGCCACCCCGCTCCCCCTCCCAGCGGCCCCTCCCTCGCTCCGCCCCCCCACTCTCCTCATATGGCAGAGTGGCCAACGCGCAGCGTGTACGCGCAGCGGGCGCGCCCTAAGCGCGCCGAAGGTGCGCCAAAGGTAAGCCCGTCTGCGCTCGTCCGTGCCTGGACCGCGCCCAGCGCCCGAACCCCTGGCCCCCGAGGACCCCAGCCCACCCGCCGGACATACAACGCCGCCACCCTCAACGCACTCAACACCGGCCGAGTCCCGGGATGCTACCGAGCCACCCCGAGACGCACCCACGGACCCTTCAGCTGCCACACCTGCAAGTTCACCTGCATCCGGACCTGCCCCGCACCAGCACCCGCCAAGCCGAACACCAGCAGCAACCACCTCAAGTGCATCCTGCTCAACACCCGCTCCGTCCACAGACACGCCATCAAACTCTGGAACCTCCTCGACACCACAGCTCCTGACGTTGCCTTCCTCACGGAAACCTGGATGAACGACTCCTCAGCGCCCGACATCGCCATCGCCATCCCAGAGGGATACAAGATCACCCGGAGAGATCGCGACATCCAGACTGGTGGAGGCATCGCCATCATCCACAGGGACACCATCCACATCACGACCAACACCGACGACACCCTGACTACCGCCGAACACCTACACTTCCAGATCCACACCGACCCGAAGACCACCCTCAGAGACACCCTGATCTACCAACCCCCAGGACCACGCACACAATTCAGCGAGGACATCGCCGACTTCGTCAGCCTGCATGCCCTCCCCTCCGCTGTCTACATCCTCCTGGGGGACATCAACTTCCACCTGGAGAACAACAACGACCGCAACACCACCACCCTGCTTGACAACCTCGCCAACCTCGGACTCAAGCAGCTGGTGTCCACCCCCACCCACCTCGCCGGACACACACTTGACGCCGTCTTCTCATCCAGCAAAGACATCGCCTTCAGCCACGCCACTGGACTCCACTGGACGGACCACAGCTGCGTCCACTTCACCTTCAGAAGAACCACGATCCACCACCACCAGCAACAGGTTGCTCGAAGAAGCTGGAACAAGATCACAGCCGACCAGCTCGCCGCTTCCCTGAGCCAGCACCCTCCCGCCAGCTCAGCGAACCCCAGCCAGGCCGCCGACAACCTCACAAAGTGGATCAGCAACTGCGCGGACGAACTCGCCCCCCTGCGGCCCACCCCCTTCCCTCGCTCGCCATCCCCATTCGCCACCCGCTCCCCCTCCCAGCGGCCCCTCCCTCCCACGAGACTACTTATAGTCCTCTGTGGCCAGTGAGGTGCAGTGACCTCTGTCCCTCCAGGCAGGTCACCCCCCGAGCACACTCCCCATGAGTGAGCCCGTCCCCTGGTGCCGCCTCTGCCCTGAGCTGTGCCCTGTGCTTCTCTGCCAGATCCGCTTGTTCCACGGATCTCCAGTGCCTCCTGCCACCAGCTGTGCCCTCAGCTGTACCTGACCACCGGATCCGCTTGGTCCGCGGATCTCCTGTACCCCCTGCCACCAGCTTGCTTCGCCGCCTTTTCGTTTATCTTTCCCCGCCGTTTTGCCCTAGCCCCCAGTGCTCCCCCCTCCTCGCCCAGCCCCGGCCGCGTTTCCCGCTACCTCCCCGCCGCTGCCCCCCTGCGGCCCCGCCCCCTTCCCTCCCTCGCCATCCCCATTCGCCACCCCGCTCCCCCTCCCAGCGGCCCCTCCCTCGCTCCGCCCCCCCACTCTCCTCATATGGCAGAGTGGCCAACGCGCAGCGTGTACGCGCAGCGGGCGCGCCCTAAGCGCGCCGAAGGTGCGCCAAAGGTAAGCCCGTCTGCGCTCGTCCGTGCCTGGACCGCGCCCAGCGCCCGAACCCCTGGCCCCCGAGGACCCCAGCCCACCCGCCGGACATACAACGCCGCCACCCTCAACGCACTCAACACCGGCCGAGTCCCGGGATGCTACCGAGCCACCCCGAGACGCACCCACGGACCCTTCAGCTGCCACACCTGCAAGTTCACCTGCATCCGGACCTGCCCCGCACCAGCACCCGCCAAGCCGAACACCAGCAGCAACCACCTCAAGTGCATCCTGCTCAACACCCGCTCCGTCCACAGACACGCCATCAAACTCTGGAACCTCCTCGACACCACAGCTCCTGACGTTGCCTTCCTCACGGAAACCTGGATGAACGACTCCTCAGCGCCCGACATCGCCATCGCCATCCCAGAGGGATACAAGATCACCCGGAGAGATCGCGACATCCAGACTGGTGGAGGCATCGCCATCATCCACAGGGACACCATCCACATCACGACCAACACCGACGACACCCTGACTACCGCCGAACACCTACACTTCCAGATCCACACCGACCCGAAGACCACCCTCAGAGACACCCTGATCTACCAACCCCCAGGACCACGCACACAATTCAGCGAGGACATCGCCGACTTCGTCAGCCCGCATGCCCTCCCCTCCGCTGTCTACATCCTCCTGGGGGACATCAACTTCCACCTGGAGAACAACAACGACCGCAACACCACCACCCTGCTTGACAACCTCGCCAACCTCGGACTCAAGCAGCTGGTGTCCACCCCCACCCACCTCGCCGGACACACACTTGACGCCGTCTTCTCATCCAGCAAAGACATCGCCTTCAGCCACGCCACTGGACTCCACTGGACGGACCACAGCTGCGTCCACTTCACCTTCAGAAGAACCACGATCCACCACCACCAGCAACAGGTTGCTCGAAGAAGCTGGAACAAGATCACAGCCGACCAGCTCGCCGCTTCCCTGAGCCAGCACCCTCCCGCCAGCTCAGCGAACCCCAGCCAGGCCGCCGACAACCTCACAAAGTGGATCAGCAACTGCGCGGACGAACTCGCCCCACTGAGGACCCCGCCCAGCAGACCCGGCAGCAAGAAGGCCCCATGGTTCACCGACGAACTCAAGAGCTCCAAGAAGAACTGCCGAGCCCTCGAGAAAGCCTGGAGAAGGGAGCCAACACCGGACAACATGACCACCCTCAAGCTCGCCACCCGGAAGCACCATCAACTGATCCGCGCCACCAAGAAAACAGCATTCAAGGACCGGCTGGACAACAACGTGCACAACTGCAAGGAACTCTTCAACATCGTGAAAGAGCTCTCCAACCCCAACGCCGGAAACAACGACATCACCCCATCGCAAGACCTCTGCAACTCCCTCGCCTCCTGCTTCCACAACAAGATCGCGGACATACACAACAGCTTCAGCACTCAACCGACGCACGCCACGACCGAACCACCGCCCCCCACCACCACCCTCCGCGCCTGGACTCCGATCAGCACCGAAGACACCGTCCGCACGATGAACTCCATCCACTCCGGATCTCCGACCGACCCCTGCCCTCACCACGTCTTCAACAAGGCCGACTCTGTCATCGCACCCCACCTGTGGGACATCATCAACACCTCCTTCAACACCGCCACCTTCCCTGAGAGCTGGAAGCACGCCGAACTCAGCGCTCTACTAAAGAAACCAACAGCGGACCCCACCGAACTCAAGAATTACCGCCCCATCTCGCTCCTCCCGTTTCCAGCCAAAGTCATCGAGAAAACCGTCAACAAACAGCTGGCCGCCTTCCTCGAGACGAATGGATCCCTCGACCCCACACAGTCTGGCTTCCGAGCCAACCACAGCACCGAGACCGCCCTCATCGCTGCCACCGATGACATCCGAGCCCTGATGGACAACGGAGAAACAGCGGCCCTCATCCTCTTAGACCTCTCCGCGGCATTCGACACTGTCTGCCACCGCACCCTAGTGCAGCGCCTCAGCAACGTCGGAATCCAGGAGCAGGCACTGGAATGGATCATCTCCTTCCTCGACGGAAGAACACAGAGAGTCCGCCTACCACCGTACAAGTCAGAGGCCACCGAAGTCATCTGCGGCGTCCCTCAAGGATCCTCGCTGAGCCCCACCCTCTTCAACATCTACATGAGCCCCCTCGCGGCCATCGCACGCCAATACAACCTCAACATCATCTCCTACGCTGACGACACCCAGCTGATCCTCTCCCTGACCAACGACCCCGCCGCCGCCAAAGCCAACCTTCACGAAGGGATAAAAGACGTAGCCGAGTGGATGACGACCAGCCGCCTGAAACTGAACTCAGACAAGACGGAAGTCCTCATCCTGGGCTCCTCGCCCTCCGCCTTGGATGACTCCTGGTGGCCCCCCGCCCTGGGCACCGCACCCAAACCGACAGACCACGCACGCAACCTGGGCTTCATCCTGGACTCCTCCCTCTTCATGACCAGACAAGTCAACGCCGTCTCCTCGTAGTGCTTCAACATCCTGCGCATGCTACGGAAGATCTTCTGGTGGATCCCCACCGAGACCAGGAAGACGGTCACCCAGGCCCTCGTCACCAGCCGACTGGACTACGGCAACGCCCTCTACGCCGGAACCACCGCCAAGCTCCAGAAGAGACTCCAGCGGATCCAGAACACCTCAGCCAGACTCATCCTCGACATCCCATGACACAGCCACATCTCCGGACATCTGAGAGACCTGCATTGGCTCCCCGTCAACAAGAGAATCACCTTCCGTCTCCTCACCCACGCACACAAAGCCCTACACAATCAAGGCCCGAGCTACCTCAACAACCGCATCAACTTCTACGCTCCCAAACGCCATCTCCGATCAACCGGTCACGCCCTCGCCGCCGTCCCCCGCATCCGAAGAACGACAACAGGAGGAAGGTCCTTCTCCTACCTGGCCGCCAAGACCTGGAACTCCCTCCCGACCGACCTGCGCCTGACCCAAGACCACCTCTCCTTCAGGAAGAAGCTCAAGACCTGGCTGTTCGAGCAGTAGCAGCACCCCCCCCCCAATCGCCTGAGACCCTCCGGGTAAGTAGCGCGCTTTATAAATGTCTTTGATTGATTGATTGATTGAAGACGTCTTAGCAATCCCACTGTGTGGGACTCACTGGAGGTAACAAGAGGGGTAGTTGGCCCATAAGGACATCCTTGTGGGCCATCTTCGAAAACTATTGCCTCCAGTCACTCCCACACAGCAGCACTGGTAAGTACTCGTACCAGGCCTCCCCCACTTTGCCCACCACTCTACAAACATGTTTCCTAGCATGCTCTTGAATGGGGATTGAAGTCCCCTTCACTGCTGGAAGTCCTTTAAGGTGCAACTATCCTACCTTTTACGCCCAGTAAGCCCCACACAGTGGGATTGGTGAGAGGTAGACAAAGGCCATGCCTCCTTTTTCCACCACTATGCAAACACGCCCACTGGGGTGTTGTAAGTTGGGGGATTAAGTCCCCTTGAATCCAGACTGTCCCTGCGGTCCAACAAGCCCACAGGTACCTCCAGTAAATGCCACAGAGCTGTGTTGCAGAGAGGTGTAAAAAGGGGCATGGCCTGGCCCACCTCTCTGCAACACAGTGCAGTGGCGCTTACTGGAGGTACCTTGTGGGCTAGTTGGCCCCAGAAGCCCTCAAGATTGAAGGGGAATTAATTCCCCAACTTAAAACGTGCCACAGGAAATGTTTATACACATGTCACCTCAGGTCCCACCCCTCCTTCACCACTGTGCAAATGCACCCCGTGGCATGTTTTGAGTTGGGGGATAAAGTCCCATTGAATCCTGAGGATCCCTGGGGTCCAACTAGCCCGCCAGGTACCTCCAGTAAGTGCCACAGAGCTGTGTTGCAGAGAGGTGTAAAAAGAGGCGTGGCCTGGACCACCTCTCTGCAACACAGCCCTGTTGCGCTTACTGGTGGTACCTGGTGGGATAATTGGCCCCCATGGACTCCCAGTATTGAAGGGGAATTAATTCTCCAACATAAAAAGCTCCACAAGGCGTGTTTGCAGAGTGTTGCTGAGAGGTGATGGGGCATTGGTGATGCTGGTCTTTTTTTTATTTTTTATTTATGAACGGGAGCTGTGTGACCCCCCCTTCCTTTCCAATTTATGGGCCCTGGAGACACCATCCCCCAGGGCCTGACCCCTATTTTTATTTTTTTTCCAAAAATGGAAGGGGTCCGCGAGCCCCCCCCTCCGAGGCCATATTCAGCCCCGGGGTCCCATCCCCTGTGGCATGGCTAGTGTTTATTTTTTTAAATATATTTGGAGGGGGGATGCATGGCTCATCTCCTCACGCTATTTATGGCCCTGGGGACCCCATCTCCTGGGGTCGGCCTTTGCGTGTATTTTATTTTTTTATGTTTTTTATTATGGGGAGGGGGCCACATGGCCCCCCTCCCGGGCCACTCCTTGCCCCAGGAACCCCATCCCCTGGCCTCTCATTGGGGACCGTGGGGGGAGCCAAAATGCCTCCACGGTCCCAGCCGGCTCCCCACCTCCTGCGGAAGCCAGCAAGGGGAGTTGCTGACATGCAGCTCCCGTGTGGAAAAGCAATCTGGTTTGGATTTTGGAAGGTTCCTTGCTCTCTCTTCCAAAATCCAAACCATAGTTTGCTTTGACAGGGCAGGAGCCGCGAGACTCCCGCCCTTCCTTGGCAAACAGCAGTGTTGGGCACCCCGGGACACTGCAGGAGCCGGCCCTGGGGAGGTGGTTGTCCCTGGGGCTCGGGGGTCTGCAAAGGACCCTCAAATTTGCATTTTAGTGCCCGGGAGGTGGCGGTCCCTGGGGTGTGGGGGGGGCTCAAGCCCCCCCACAGGTTTATTTCTTTGAAAAGAAAACCCCAGGGGTGCTGGTCCCCGGGGCTGCGGGGGGCCTTTTGCCCCCGCAAATATTTGATAGAAGCCCCGGGGGTGGTGGTCCCCAGGGTTTTGGAGGACCTTGGAGGCCCCCCAACATTAAAATACAAGCCCCAGGAGGTGGCAGTCCCTGTGGGGCCATGTGCCTCCCCGCAAATATTTCAGAAAAGCACTGCAGGTGGCTGTCCTCGGGGCTGCAGGGGTCCCCATGAGTCCCAGCAATTCCATTGCTCCATGCCCCTGGGACTTGGCCCACCTGGGGGTTAAATAATAACGTATTGTAATGTTTGAGCACTATCTGTTTTCACTGTTTACAAACTGCCAATTACCCGTGACCAAGGTGCGGCTGCACCGGAACGCGTCAGGCGTTTGTTTGCTATGTTGTAAATAAATAATTCACGCTTATGGAGTTGGGCTCGAGACTGCTTTTGCGAATATATCAAAATATCCTGTGGAAATCTTTTGAGGATCGCTACCTCGCTTGAGCCCGCCATCGAGAAAGCAGCAGGGCGATCAGCGAACCGTTTTTGAATATATATATATATATTTATATATATGCAGGTACAACCTCCGATAAGGGAGCCCCGACACTTCAGGACGGCCTCTTCAAAACGGGCATGGAGAAACCCGACAATTTCCATACACAGAAGCACCAAACAAGAAGCCCACTTCAGCGAACAGGAAGCTTTTAATGGAGCTTGTAGCACAGCATTTTTTCATGTCCCAACTAGTTTCGGCACCCTTTGGCCTTGATCACGGGTTAATATTGCACCAATAGCATCTGTGCCTCCAAATTTAAAGCAATTCCGGTCACCTGTCCGATAATTTGCATTCATCTTCCAGAATGCACTTTGTCGTGTGGGTAAGTATTGGAAAATCCCTCGTGCTTTTTTGTCAGCAGAATGCGCTGCTCATCACCCTTGTGCATTCGCAATAATGAAAGTTAGTATAATCCCAGTGGTAATCATGCAGGATTCCTTGTCACAGCACAATCCTGAAATAAACACCTTGCTCACACTTCACGCTTCTGTAAACTGAACGATTGGCAGGGGGGTCATCCCCGGGCAAATCCCTTCCAGCGCTGCCAGCATTTTGTACCTGATTGGCATTTCCTTAGTAGGACTGGAGGCAGCGTGTGGGTCATGCACCCTCATGTAACATGCAGGAAAACCTCCGATAGGGGAGCCCCCAACCCTTCAGGGTGGCCTCTTCAAAACGGGCATGGAGAAACCCGACAATTTCCACACACAGAAGCACCAAACAAGAGGCCCACTTCAGCGAACAGGAAGCTTTTAATGGAGCTTGTAGCACAGCATTTTTTAATGTCCCAACTAGTTTGGGCACCCTTTGGCCTTGATCACGGGTTAATATTGCACCAATAGCGTCTGTGCCTCCAAATTTAAAGCAAATCCGGTCACCTGTCCCATAATTTGCATACATCTTCCAGAATGCACTTTGTCATGTGGGTAAGTACAGGAAAATCCCTTGTGCTTTTTTGTCAGCAGAATGAGCTGTTCATCACCCTGTTGCATTCTCAATAAATAAATTGACTATTTCAAAATGGAGGCCTAGTTTGCATGTCTTTCATATTGAGTTGGGGCAGGTAATCCTACCTTTATTGTAATGTTTGAGCACTATCTGTTTTCACTGTTTACAAACTGCCAATTACCCGTGACCAAGGTGCGGCTGCACCGAAAAACGTCAGACGTTTGTTTGCTATGTTGTAAATAAATAATTCATGCTTACGGAGTTGAGCTCAAGACTGCTTTTTGCGAATATATCAAAATATATGGTGGAAATCTTTTGAGGATCGCTACCTCGCTTGAGCCCGCCATCGAGAAAGCGGCAGGGCGATAAGCGAACCGATTTTGAATATATATATACTAGCAGTCCGTCCCGACGTTGTCCGGGTATGAATTGCTGCCGGCCAGTAGTATATTGTTTTGTAGGCTTTCGTTTTGATAGCATTTCTTATCTGTGACAGGCCTGTGAAACACTCCGATTCACAGTGCACGGTTCATGCACTTAAGAGTGCGTGTTCAGTAGTGTGTGAACTTGAGTTTCCCTACTTTATTTTTCCTTGCAATATTATATTGCGGGAACTCGACAACATGGCATGAGCATAATTTACATAACAGAAAAACACATTCATTTGTGGTAGGCAGAGGGAGACACACCGATTTGCCTGGAATCACAGGATGTTGAGCTGATGCCGAGATTCGAACGTAGCCCCCCAGCTCTAAAGTTTGCAATTCTAGAACTTGAGGCGGGAGGTGTGTCTAAAAGTGTATGTCGTGCTGGCCATCAATGAGAGAGACCTGTGAATTTTTCAAATGGGTGGTGAAAAAATATGAGTATGTTGCTGGAGATGTGGGCCGCCGTGCCACCAATGTACTTACCGGGGAGGGTAAACACCCATTATTCCGCTACTTTCTTTCCGCATACCATCACTCCGCATACTTTCATTACGAAAGTACCATGACTCAGCAATGCCATTATAACGCATGGCATTACATTTTATATGCTTTTACCACGCATACATTTACAACGAAATTCGTTGTAAATGCATGAATGGTAAAAGCATGTTTTTTTAATGTTTGGATAAGGTAAGTATGGGTATAGGGGTATATGTTTTGGGGTACTGAGATATATGTTTTGGGGTGTTTGGGTATTTTAAGGTTTCAGATATAGTTTTGGGTTATGGGGTACAGGAGTAATTCTAGGGTTTAGGGATAGGTATGAGTTTTGGGGTACAGGGGTATTTTTTGGGTTCAGGGCTAGGTTTGGGTTTTGGGGTATAGGTGTATTTTTAGGGTTCAGGGGTAGGTTTGGGTTTTGGGGTACAGGGGTATTTTAAGGGTTCAGGGCAAGGTTTGGGTTTTGGGGTACAGGGGCATTTTAGGGTTCAGGGGTAGGTTTTTGGTTTTGGGGTACAGGGTTATTTTTAGGGTTCAGGGCTAGGTTTGGGTTTTGGGGTACGGGGTATTTTTAGGGTTCAGGGGTAGGTTTGGGTTTTGGGGTACAGTGGTATTTTAAGGGTTCAGGGCTAGGTTTGGGTTTTGGGGTAGAGGGTATTTTAGGGTTCAGGGGTAGGTTTGGGTTTTGGGGAACAGGGGTATTTTTGGGGTTCAGAGCTAGGTTTGGGTTTTGGGGTACAGGGGTATTTTCAGGGTTCAGGGGTAGGTTTGTGTTTTGAGGTACAGGGGTATTTATAGGGTTCAGGGCTAGGTATGGGCATTTGAGGTACAGGGGTATTTTAAGGGTTTAGGGATAGGTTTGAGTTTCGGGGTACAAGGTATATTTATAGGGTTACGATGGGTTAGTGTGCAGGGTGGGATTAGTTTTTAGGGTGTAAAGGGTAATAAAATAAAATAATAAATAAAAATAATATAAATAATGCAATTTAAAAGAATATATGTTTTAATTAAATAAAAAAATGTGTGTATATATATATATATATATATATATATATATATATATATATATATATATATATCCACAAGTATGGCTCAGAAACTGTAGTCCAACGGCGCTCATCCACCGGTGCTGACTTCAAAGCAGAGCCCCGCTTTCTTAAATTCACCAGAAGCTATCGGTCGATAGCGCAAGTCAGCACACAACACAGAAATTCTTTCCCAATTCGTCTCGGTTTATTTATCACGAAGCAGCATGCATCACATAGCACCAACGCGTTTCGCAACCCACTGTTGCTTGATCACGGTAAGGATACAATGTTACAGTTCCATTTTGTATTTAGAAAACACCGCCTCAAACTTCTAACACTGACATCACTTCCTGCCAAATTCAGGAAGTAGCTTGGGAATTGTAGTTTTTGTCACAAAGGGAGTGTGTCTTATAGGAAACAGCGATATACTTTGTACACAAACGTATGTTATATTCTGTTGATATTTACATTTCTCAGGTAGTTACAAAAAATGTTATATACAAAAGGATCATTATTGTTCATTGGTCATTTATGTTAAAGCACACGGAGACCGTCAAAACTCACGAAATGAGGGTGCCATCTGGTGGGCAAATTAATTATGACAGGAAAAATGGAATTTAGCTCTCTGGTGAGCATATTCTCTAAATTTCAACTCAATCAAGCCCTCTGGTGGGCTAGACGTCATATCTTAATGATATTTCAAAACATTTTATCTGTTTTAGTCCCCGCACTAGGTTCTAGATCATGTGGTAGATCCTATTATTAAGTCATATAGATCTCCTATCTTCGAACAATACCTGATCTGGTTGTCCCTACTGCCAACTGTACAATTACGCTGTTGCAGTTTATTCCAACTACATTATCCACTCACATCTGTAGATTTTTAAAAAATTCTGTCAAACTCTGTTTCTTGTTACCAAAGAAAAATAATTCCATCCACAACCAGTTCCCATATTGTTCACATCATCATAAATGTACATAAAGCTCCTCGCTCTGATTAAGACCCCAGGGGCTCATTGTTCGGAAATTGAGAATTTGTCTCGATTCTCTGCATCTGAGCTGTTTCTCTTGATCCCCGCCCCTTTCATGTGGTAAGACACATTCCAATGCATATGTCTTCAAGAGTTTCCAGTCACTATTGTGCATTAATTCCATGTGTTTGGCGACTGCGTTATTTTTGTCTTTATTCACTGTCGCTCTGATATGTTCAAGGATACGTAGTTTGAATTGTTTCTTCGTACTTCCAATGTATTTTAATGCACATGGGCACTCGATCACATATACTACGTGGGTGCTTGTACAATCTATCAACTGGTTGATCTTCCACAATTTGTTGTTGGGTAAGTTCACTTCTTTTTTATTTACGGCAATTTGGCAAACCTTACACTTTTGGCATTTGATAAAGCCTTTTGTATTCATCCATTGAATGCCCTTTTTCTTTTTAGATTTATCCTGGAAATGGCTCTGTATCAACCTATCTTTTAGGTTCTTGGCTCGACGATATGTAACTAATGGATGATTACCCATTATTTTGCCCACAGTTTGATCTAGTTGCAGTAATTTCCAGTTCTTTCTGAGAGTATTGACAATTTGTTTTGATTCTCTCGTGTAATCCAGGATTAATCTCACTTTTCTTTCATTAGGTTCTTTGTTCTGGGTGGTGATTACTGCTGATTTTTAAGTTATCAAGGCATCTTCTCGTTTTTTCTGGTTCGCTCTTTGCCACCCTTTTTCAATGATGGTTTTATGGTATCCTCTGGTTTTGAACCTCTGCGCCATGTTCTTACTTTTTAATTCCCATTCTTTTTCTTCTGAGCAAATTCTTCGTACCCTTAGAAATTCCCCATACGGTATGTTCTCCTTGACTGCAGGTTTGTGAAAACTGTCAAAGTGTAAGATTGAATTCGTCGCCGTATCTTTTCTATGGAGCGTTGTCTCCACTTTGTTGTCTTGAATGTAGATTTCCGTATCTAGAAAAATTGCTCTGTCTTTACTGATGTGATACGTAAAGCGAATGTTTGAAGTTGAGGAATTCAAAATTTGGAAATAATTCTCAAATTCACAGGCCGTTCCTTCCCAAATTATCAAAAGATCGTCTATGTATCTTATCCATTTTGCTACCTTTTCTACATAGATATCATTGTCAGAATGCCATGCAATTTGTTGCTCCCACCACCCCATGGTGAGACACGCATATGCTGGGCTGAATGAGAAACCCATGGCACAGCCATGGATTTGTTGGTAAATTTCATCTCCAAATAGGAACACATTTTGGGTAAGGCACATCTCCACCATGTCAATCAACATCTGATTGTGTTGGTTTAAATGGATATCCCGTTCTTTTAGGAAAAAGGCACAAGCATTCAATCCGATGTCGTTATCAATATTTGTGTACAAAGACACAACGTCCATTGTTATAAGTAAGTAGTTAGGTTGCCATGGGAGGTCCTCTAGATGTTTCAATAGGTCTGTTGTGTCACGTAGGTAAGAGCTTAAGCTGGTAACAAACGGCAAAAGGAAGAAATCAATGTAATTTGCAATTGGCTCCATGAGGGACCCCTTCGATGACACAATGGGTCTCCCTGGTGGTTTTAGTGGGTTCTTGTGCACTTTCGGAAGAAAGTAGATAGTGGCCATTTTTGGATGGTCTGTGCACAAAAATTTCTTTTCATCCATGTCAATTAGATTTTGGCTATTCCATAATTGAAGTTTTTGATCCAATTTCTCTTTGAATATCTTCGTTGGATTAGATTCCAATTTTCTGTAATATTTTTTGTTGTCCAATTGTAGATGCGCTTCAGCCATATAGTCGGTTGTATTTAAAATGACAATATTCCCGCCTTTATCGGCTGATTTTATAGTTATTGTTTTGTCATCTTTTAAGTTGTTCAAAGCAGTTCTTTCATCTTTTGATAGGTTGTCTTTATACTTGAATCCCTTGATTTTGTAGATATCTTTGACAATGGCCTCTTGAAATAGGTCAATCTTGTTCCCTTGAGGCAATTGGGGATAGAATTTCGAGGGTGCTTTCATCCCACTTAATCCTGCGCCCTTTTGGAGAACTGTTTGTGATTCTGAGATATTATCCCCCTCATTGTCTGTGTCCAAGTTGGTAAGTACTGTCAAGGCCGGTAAATCCGCCGAGGTTAAACTTTGTTCTGTACTAGATTCATTAGTTCGTTTTTGGTTTTTATTCTTTACATAGGTTGCCATTTTTTCATTTTCCTCAAAGGTTTTCATGAGTTTAATTTTTCTGATATATTTATATATATCTATTCTTGTCTGTGCCATATCCATTGGTTCTGATGGGCAGAATGTTATCCCTTTTTTTAGTAAAGATGTTTCATGTTCATTGATGTTTCTGTGAGAAAGGTTCAAAACCACTAAATCGTCTTGTATTATGTTGTTTATTTGCCCCTCTTCTGACGCATTGATCTCGTTTCTGTACCTATCGTTTCTGATCCATTTTTTTCTCCTTTGTCCCCTTCTGGTTGTTTTTTTTGTGATGTTCCTGATCTGGGTACCCATCTGCGCCCTTGACCTCTTCCTCTGATACTTTGATTTTGATTGAACTCCCATGTCCTTTGTTCTAATACCAGTCTCATATCTCCTAAAAAACCCTTGTTTGCTGGATCCAGGTTCTGCGCTCCATCTTCACTTGTTCCCGTGGAGGTCAATGATGTCGCACTTGATGAACTTTGTTTGTTGAGACCTTTGCGTTGTTTTTTGAAAATATCAAATTTTCTGGCATATGTAAAGATGCACCCATTGGTGTAATCCTCTTCATCTCTTTGAAATTTGGATTGCTTGCGGTTTCTTACTACTTCTTCATGTTTGTTTACATACTTTTCCAACTCTTCCTTGAACTTTATTTGTTCTGGGGTAAGTTCTAAAAGCGCTAGTTCTTTTTCCAACTCTGCCAATTCCTCCTTTATTTTGGTTAGTGAGACTTCCAGGTGTTTTGTCAGGATTTTGATTAGTCCCAAAGATGATTCTAATATATATTCACCCCATTCATTCAGTAATTCATCCGACACATCTTGTTGGCTGGGCATTAGTGAGATCCGTAATCCTCTTGGGACCCTTTTCACTTCAATGTATTTTTTCAATGTGATTAGTTCCCACCACTTGTTGATTTCTTTCTTGCTTAGTCGCTCCCACATCTTAAGCTTACTTTTTGTATCCGATTTCTCATCTTTATTTTTATTTTTATTTTTATCTTTGTCAAGTTCTGTTTTTCTTTGTTCGAAGAAACGTGAGTCTAACAATTCAGTTCTCTCAGCGTCTCGTTTATCCATTGTGTATCACACAAACAAATGTGCTGGTGCTGCTTAGGAGAAAGCTACCGACGTACTTATTCTCCTACGTTTCTCTTCTGATACAGATTAGTTAATCTCCTGTTTCTTTTGTGTGTACAGGAGCAAGCTGGGAAGTACTGTGTGTGAGAAAAGGCGTGCTACGAAATTACTGTGTTGAAATTACTTTTCCGCTTATGTGTATCGTACACATTCCATTGCGGTATAGTGCTTGTTCAGTATTTCAGACGGCTCCAATTCACAATGTAACCAAACCCATTATTTTTTTGCAAACAGCATATTGACACAGAAGCGTGTGTCGGAGGTACCGCGGAGGTACCGCGTCACAGTTTCCCGTGCTTACCTCCACCCTTCGATGTCGGTCCGCCAGGTCCTGTGCGTTTCCCTCGTCCAAAAAACGGCCTGTGAATTTGAGAATTATTTCCAAATTTTGAATTCCTCAACTTCAAACATTCGCTTTACGTATCACATCAGTAAAGACAGAGCAATTTTTCTAGATACGGAAATCTACATTCAAGACAACAAAGTGGAGACAACGCTCCATAGAAAAGATACGGCGACGAATTCAATCTTACACTTTGACAGTTTTCACAAACCTGCAGTCAAGGAGAACATACCGTATGGGGAATTTCTAAGGGTACGAAGAATTTGCTCAGAAGAAAAAGAATGGGAATTAAAAAGTAAGAACATGGCGCAGAGGTTCAAAACCAGAGGATACCATAAAACCATCATTGAAAAAGGGTGGCAAAGAGCGAACCAGAAAAAACGAGAAGATGCCTTGATAACTAAAAAATCAGCAGTAATCACCACCCAGAACAAAGAACCTAATGAAAGAAAAGTGAGATTAATCCTGGATTACACGAGAGAATCAAAACAAATTGTCAATACTCTCAGAAAGAACTGGAAATTACTGCAACTAGATCAAACTGTGGGCAAAATAATGGGTAATCATCCATTAGTTACATATCGTCGAGCCAAGAACCTAAAAGATAGGTTGATACAGAGCCATTTCCAGGATAAATCTAAAAAGAAAAAGGGCATTCAATGGATGAATACAAAAGGCTTTATCAAATGCCAAAAGTGTAAGGTTTGCCAAATTGCCGTAAATAAAAAAGAAGTGAACTTACCCAACAACAAATTGTGGAAGATCAACCAGTTGATAGATTGTACAAGCACCCACGTAGTATATGTGATCGAGTGCCCATGTGCATTAAAATACATTGGAAGTACGAAGAAACAATTCAAACTACGTATCCTTGAACATATCAGAGCGACAGTGAATAAAGACAAAAATATCGCAGTCGCCAAACACATGGAATTAATGCACAATAGTGACTGGAAACTCTTGAAGACATATGCATTGGAATGTGTCTTACCACATGAAAGGGGCGGGGATCAAGAGAAACAGCTCAGATGCAGAGAATCGAGACAAATTCTCAATTTCCGAACAATGAGCCCCTGGGGTCTTAATCAGAGCGAGGAGCTTTATGTACATTTATGATGATGTGAACAATATGGGAACTGGTTGTGGATGGAATTATTTTTCTTTGGTAACAAGAAACAGAGTTTGACAGAATTTTTTAAAAATCTACAGATGTGAGTGGATAATGTAGTTGGAATAAACTGCAACAGCGTAATTGTACAGTTGGCAGTAGGGACAACCAGATCAGGTATTGTTCGAAGATAGGAGATCTATATGACTTAATAATAGGATCTACCACATGATCTAGAACCTAGTGCGGGGACTAAAACAGATAAAATGTTTTGAAATATCATTAAGATATGACGTCTAGCCCACCAGAGGGCTTGATTGAGTTGAAATTTAGAGAATATGCTCACCAGAGAGCTAAATTCCATTTTTCCTGTCATAATTAATTTGCCCACCAGATGGCACCCTCATTTCGTGAGTTTTGACGGTCTCCGTGTGCTTTAACATAAATGACCAATGAACAATAATGATCCTTTTGTATATAACATTTTTTGTAACTACCTGAGAAATGTAAATATCAACAGAATATAACATACGTTTGTGTACAAAGTATATCGCTGTTTCCTATAAGACACACTCCCTTTGTGACAAAAACTACAATTCCCAAGCTACTTCCTGAATTTGGCAGGAAGTGATGTCAGTGTTAGAAGTTTGAGGCGGTGTTTTCTAAATACAAAATGGAACTGTAACATTGTATCCTTACCGTGATCAAGCAACAGTGGGTTGCGAAACGCGTTGGTGCTATGTTATGCATGCTGCTTCCTGATAAATAAACCGAGACGAATTGGGAAAGAATTTCTGTGTTGTGTGCTGACTTGCGCTATCGACCGATAGCTTCTGGTGAATATATATATATATATATATATATTGCAGCTTCAAAGGATTCTCCTCGTTACAAGGAAAAAGACAGCACTCACGGGATATTTACAGCAAAGCAGTGTTCTTTAGTTCACTGACAAAAACTGACGCGTTTCGGTAATTCCCTTCTTCTGTGTCTACCCGTGCAATGCACTGGAGCGCCATTTGTAACCTGAGTAATGGTCATAAACAAAGGACTGTCGACGACCCACATTATTGTGGGCGTCATCTTGGAACACTGTTTTTATCGTTCTTTTATATATTTACAACTTGCTTCATATGGCTAACAATTTTCATTGAAAAACAAATGCCATTACATTAATCAAACTTATTTCGATGTCGCCCGTTTGGACAGGTCTAATCTCGCCGTGGATCGGCAATGGCAACCAGCTGGTTGCCCTGATGTCCTATTGTTCTAACCAAATAGTCAACTTTTATATATTGTTCTATACATTGTAGCTACCCATATTTACAATAAGTCATTTAATTCAATTTCTCTCCATTGACTACAACACAGAAAGCACTACAGAGCGTCCGGGAAATCAATACGCAATTTGTCAGATATCTCAAAATTTCAAAGTTTCAAAGTTTGTACTCCTGAGAAACATCATATCATTATACATTCTTCTAATGATTTTTACACACCCAAATGTACTGACAGTTCTTCCCCCCCATTTAGGCCTTCTGGGCTTTTGGTCTGAAGGTCTACAATATATCTAGATTCTAACCTGCGCAGTTTTAGAAGTCTATCTCCACCTCTGGCTTTTTCAGGTACATGATCTAGACAAAAATATTGTAACAGATTTCTGTTGCTGTTATGTTCAATGAAGAAATGTCGAGCCACTGGGTAAGTGAAGTCCTTGTTTGCTATGGCACGCATGTGCTCCAGGACTCTCAACTTGACACATTTGATGGTACTGCCCACATATCTCATCCCGCAAGGGCATTTCAAGCAATATACTGCGAATGTGGTTTGGCAAGACATAAACTTCATAATCTTTTTCCCTTCTTTCAGACCCTTAACCTCATAGGACAAAGTGCGTTTGCTGGCCGAACATGCCTTGCACTTTCCACAAGGAAAGAACTCTTTTGCTTCATGCAATGTACTTTTAGACTTTTTTACAATTGGGTCCAGATGACTATGGACCAAACCATCTATTAGGGACCGTGCTTTTCTGAATGTGATCAGAGGATACAATAGCACATCATTTCCGATGATATAATCTGTTTTTAAGATGTGCCAATGTTTCTTTACAATACCTCTGAACCAGTCTGCACCCTGCGAAAATGTGGTTATAATTCGAAATTTACCATCATCAGGTTGTTTCTCTTTCTTTTTGAAGAGATCCACTCTCGGAATCTTTGATACCTTTTGAAGAGTGGTTGTGAGTAGTTTCGCGTCATAACCCCTTGCAAGACATGACAGTGTTATTTCTTGTTAGGGTTCCCCCTTGAAAGTTCAGTGCCACAGATTAGGCAAGTAACCCTTGGCGCATTCACTTTTTTGAGGTCCTTTGGGATGGAAAAAAAACTCCCATATAATGGGCTGCTTTGGCCTATATGGGGTATTATCTTCTGGCAGGAATGTCCTCCTCCCCTCCTCCTCCTCCTCCTCCTCCTCCTCCTCCTCCTCCTCTTCTTCATCTCCACCACTGTGGTGTTGTGGTGGTCCTCTTGGTGGTGGTGGTGGTGGTGCTGAGATGCTTCTCCTGCTGCTGCTACTGAAGCCATTTTTCAGTCGAAAAAGGTACAGAGAGGTCTTTCAACAGGTCTTCTTCACTCAAAGTACAAAGTGAGAATGAGGAAAAAAGGTTGGGGCTTTCATCATTAGGAAAAAAAACTGTCCTGAACCAATAAAAAGTGTTATTTTCAGGTCACATGACCAGGGCTTTCATCATTTGGAAACCAAAACTGTCCTGAACCAATAAAAAGTGTTATTTTTAGGTCACATGACCCGATGCACTTACGCTACGCGCCCCCGCGTAAGCGCGTCAGATGCTTACGTTGAGCGATCGTATGCGCTCGAGTGCTTCCGGGTGCGTTTACGCCGTGCGTATCACGCGGACGCGGCTACATGATACATCATGATGATGTTTTCGTTTGTGGCAAAAGCGCTAACGGGACGCTCACCGGTACGCGCCCTGGGGCGCGCCGCAAGACTGCGCTTACCGGTGCGCTCACCGGGACGCGCATCGGGAGCGCTCCAGGACAAAAAAAAAAAAAAACATGAATATACATAAAAAAAATTGTATTACATAAATATACAATATAGGATTCATTATAAAAAATAATACATTTCATAGCTATAGAAATTTGCTATTGAAAAACCTTTGAAATTCACTGAAAAAACCAAAGGTTTCACACCAGTTATAGTTAGGAATTAGCATTTAAAAAACCTATGAAATTCACTGGAAAAACCATAGGTTTCACACCAGTTATGGTTAGGAATTAGCATTTAAAAAACCTATTAAATTCACTGAAAAAACCATAGGTTTCACACCAGTTATGTTTAGCTGGAAATGTTACTGACATAAAACCATTGACATTCCCACGTTATAGTTAGTTGGACTCACTATAACTTGCGCGCCTGCAATGCACTACTGATGACGTCACATATTACATCACTCATGACATGGTCAGTGACATTACTCAGGACATCACATACTCCTCCCATTTGCATATAGATATGGAAAACAGACTGTTCATAAATCTTTAAACATCCACAATATGTGACATTAAGACCATGTTGTTTAAAATAAACACATGCCTGTATTAATACACAGATTAGAAATAATGGGCAAGTGCCCTTAATTGTATTAAAAATACACAATTTCTCAGACTTAACCTGCTAGTCATTGAATGCATGTTTTGAACAGTGAATTCATATTACCAATGTGTTATACCCAAGGTGAAAATAATCATACTAATAAAAAAGTGCAATCTATTGATTTTATAACTAGCAGTTTCTTTATGAATTTGTACATATATAAAAAATATATAATTAGATGATCCATCTGACCATTATACTACTCATTGTTGTACCTATTCATTGAAGTGCTAGATGCCTAAAAAGTGACAAGTGCAAATAACTGTCAAAACTCCACGCTGCAGGATCCGGTCGATGTACATATAACTCCACCTCCCAATCTCACCAACACGCCGGCACTAACAACACAGCGTGTTCGAGGGATAGGGCGAGGGAATAAAAAAGGAAACAGAACAAGGAGGGGACGGAAGGGGACTGCAGGGAAGGGATGGCTGAAAGACAAGAAAACAAGCATACAGGTTATAAATGGTCACAAGGAAATCCTACTCTCATTTCATTCTCACTACGTAGAATAAAGAGTTTCACCTTTCCTGAAGAAGTGCGCTCCACCTCCTCCCTGTATCTCGAATATGAATAACTTCAACACTAGTCCCTATGGAACATAAACACCAGTTACTCTCAGATAACCCAGAGAACATGTATTCAATTCTCTCTAGTGGATTTGTACATACCCCGCCTTGTGATAGTACTGTGCTCAAAAATAAACGTGTATATATCCAACAACCAACGTGAACCCAAAACAAAGTCAGTCACTTGAAAGACCAGTTCTTCCTTTAGAAATGTACCAATATAATCCTTAATGGAAACGGCAAGACGTAGCGTCCTACTACAGACTTCTGCTCTCAAATCCACAACCACAGTGTCCGTAAATAATGAAGCTCCAAACACGGCAAGGTGTAGGCTTCCCCCACTACCTTCCGCTTTGGCAATTGACTCGGAAGACACTAGTGCCTATCTTCGTAATGGTAGTAAGCAGGAGGATTGCACCCACTACACTCCGCTCTCACTTTATAACAAAACAAGTATTCCACTGCAAGACACAGCAGCGCCTGACTTACGCTTCGCCGTGTAACAAATAGCCGCCTAGGAAGAACTCTTCAATACTATTCCAGCAACGCGTTAGCAGTCACGCGCTGCTCGATAACTCACAGTACTTGTGCAGCGTAGTCCCGGTCCGTTCTTCCTCCGTTTAGATACCTCTCCTTCCAGCCACAGAAAAGGTGCAGACAACTGGAACGTCTGGGGAAGAAACGAACAGAAAGCGCAACCCACGCGCTACTTGGTAGGACCCAGTAATCCACAGTCCAAAGCGCGTTTCCTGTTCCACTCGTGCTGGAAACGTTTGTGAAAAGGAACAAAACTCTCTCTGCTGATTCCAGAAAGAAGACAAGCACAGCACACATCTAATGTAACCCAAAAGCACTGCTGTTAACAAAATCACGAACAGAGTGGAAAGGGCCCACCCTGCTTATATAGTACCACGCCCCCTCTCAGGAATTCTGGGAGATGTAGTTCCAGTAATTAGGTAGGCGCCTTGGCAGATCCTGACAATAACAATGTAAATAATTATTGCAACTCAAGTTGATTGTCGATAAAGTATCTCATACAAACATCATGATTTAATAATCTTGTGCAAACAGCAAAATGCAGACTCCCCACTCACAGATACCAGATAAAAACTAGTAAAACCAGAAATCCAGTAAAACCAGCTTAAATCTAGCATAAATAAGGTAAAAAAAAGCCCCCATGAAACCATCTACACAGATAAAAAATCATCAATTACAAAAATTAAATACAATTAAATAGCATACATTTCATTATCAATTTAGAATACAAATATAGCAGCAAAGAAGGATTTACATAGCATTCAATTCATAAGTAATTGTAAAGATCATCTCCCGTATTTAATTCATTTGGCATTTTGGTGTCAAATTGTACAATATATTGACTTTCCAGCTGACGTAATTTTCTTTCTCTATTGACGCCTCTGATAAACTTTGGCACGGCATCAATCACAAAATAATTTAGATCATTAAGATTATTGTGATGTACTAATTTGAAATATCGTGCCACTGGGTAGCTAGAATCAGAATTGACAATCACACGTAAATGCTGTAAAATCCAATTAAAAACTGGTAATTTTGTATTGCCTATGTATTTTAATTGGCAAGTGCATTCCAAAATGTAAACAGCAAACTCTGTTTTGCATGTAAAAAATCCTTTCAATTTGTATGGTTCTAGGGAGAATGCATCCTGTACCTCCCTTCTATTAACACCAAATGTATATGCTCTGCAGGAGCTACACTTGAAGAAACCAATTCTTTTGGACAGCCAGTCAGTTTTCTTTTGGACTTCTGGACTTGATCTATCTAGAGCATCCCTATCATGTCATATCAGACTTTAAAATAGGCCAGTTTTTGGATGATAATCTGTCTGATCTTTTTATGATGACAATTATAAGTTGTTATAAGTCTGATAGGAGCCTTTTCAGTTTCAACCCCTTTCCCATGCATTCTTGAATCAACTTCCTGGTTCTCCCCTAAATTTTCTACATTCTGTGAGATGTCTAATTTAGACAGACATTTCTTCAAATTCACCATTTTGTAACCCCTTGATAAAAATCCCTGCACCGCCTCATCAAGGCAAGTAGTTAAATCCTCTTTATTGCTGCATATTCTTTTAATACGCAAGAATTTCCCATAGGGGATACTCTTGACAAGGTGTCTAAGGTGGATACTGCTAGCATGGAGGATCGAGTTACCCACATTTTCCTTCCTGTGTAGTTTGGTATTTATGATGTTATTACAGATATAAATCTCTACATCTAGAAACTCAACCCTCTCTCTGCTGATATTGGCTTTGAACTTCTGGTTTAAATTGTTATCATTGATGATGTCAGCGAACCTGTGAGCTGTTTCGACAGATCCCTGCCAAATCACACAGACATCATCTATGAAACGCCACCATGTGATGATGTTATCAGGAACCCCTTCCTCCAGGACGTGCTTGAGGACATGTTCCTCCCACCAGCCTACATGCAAGCATGCAAAACTAGGGGACAAACATGCCCCCATTGCCATGCCCGGGAGTTGTTGGATTACTGCTGAATTAAATAAGAATAATTGTTCTTTAGACATATGCTCATCATTTTTAACAGCATCTTGTTATGTTCATAAAATCTAATATCTCTATATGGGAGATATTGTTTAGTAGCTTCACGACCCTGTTCATGATCTATACTAGTGTATAATGAACATATGTCCTTTACAATGAAACAATAGTTGTCGCGCCATGTAATTTTTCTGAGCTTTTCTATGAAATAGCCTGTGTCTTTAATGTAAGAAGGGAGGGTTTCCACAAAACCTCTGATAAATAAATCTACATATTTAGACATAGGTTCTAACAGTCCTCCCTGTGCAAATACATATATGCATAAGTATGCATGTTATATACTTGAAAGTTTGAAAAACACTAATAAAAGCAAAGCTAAAAAGCTACCTAATTACAAACAGAAGTGCTTTAACTTAAACGAGGGCGAGATCTATTGCATTTTTCAATGCTTGTTTACTTTGGTTCCATCAAGAGGGCATTCAGATGCGTCACACATTTGTCATAAATTCTGAATGTTAGCACTATAGTTGCTCATTAGATCACTGTAGTAAAGCTACTGCTCACCAGGGAAGTCTGCTGCTGGTATTCAAAGTGTATGTTTCAGTCTGCATGTTAGAATTTTTTAATGAAATAGAAGAGGATTTGAGAAGTCAAAATGTGCCCTCATTTCTCTTTCGGCAGCACTAACCATAATTTCTATGGCAAAATGAGGACCCTCATTTTGTTCCTTTGCAGAGTAAATGTTTTAAGTGTTACCACTTTATTCCAATCAAGATGGCTTCATGTGTCCCATACTTTTGTCATAAGTAAGACTGTTAGCGCTCTAGTTGTTCTTAAGAACACTCTGGGATATTCGGTCATTGGGCTATACTTGGGCTACATCTGGGTGATATGTTTGCTACATTTGGGCTCTTTTGTCTCTGGTGGCCATCTTGGGAGACTTATTTGTTATGAAGTTTCCTAATTTCTTCATTTACTACAGTAGGAAATAATTTCAGTTTTTTACTTTGGTTCCATCAAGAAGGCATTCAGATGTGTCACACATTTGCAATCAATTCTGAATGTTAGCACTGTAGTTGCTCATTAGATCACTGTAGTAAAGCTACTGCTCACCAGGGAAGTCTGCTGCTGGTATTCGAAGTGCATGTTTCAGTCTGCATGTTAGAATTTTTCAATGAAATAGAAGAGGCTTTGAGAAGTCAAAATGTGCCCTAATTTTTCTTTCTGCAGCACTAATCATAATTTCTATGGCAACATGAAGCCCCTCATGTTGATCCTTTGCAAATTAAATGTTTTCAAGTGTTACCACTTTATTCCAATAAAGATGACTTCATGTGTTCCATACCTTTGTCATAAGTAAGACTGTTATCACTCTAGTTGTTCTTTTAAACACTTTGGGATATTCTGACATTGGGCTATTCTTGGGCTACATCTGGTTGACATGTGTGCAACATTTGGGCTCTTTTATCTCTGGTGGCCATCTTGGGAGACTTATTTGTAATGCAGTTTCATAGTTTCCTCATTTACTACAGTCTCCTCAGTAGGAAATATTTTCAGTTTTTACTATGGTTACATCAAGAAGGCATTCAGATGTGTCACACATTTGCAATCAATTCTGAATGTTAGCACTCTAGTTGCTCAATAGATCACTGTAGTAAAGCTAATGCTCACCAGGGAAGTCTGCTGCTAGTATTCAAAGTGCATGTTTCAGTCGGCATGTCAGAATCTTTTTAATGAAATAGAAGAGGATTTGAGAAGTCAAAATGTGCCATAATTTTTCTTTCTGCCGCACTAATTATAATTTGTATGGCAAAATGAACCCCCTCATTTTGTTCCTTTTTAAATTAAATGTTTTAAGAGTTATTACTTTATCCCAATCAAGACGGCTTCAGGTGTGCTATACTTTTGTCATAAGTAAGGCTGTTGGCACTCTGGTTGTCCTTTAGAATACTCTGGGAAGCTGCAGCAGAACACAAAGGAATCAACTGACAGTCTCTGCCCTTGTTGGATATACATGTTTTACTGATAATGTCAGACTTCATTCTCACATGGCTGAGAAAGATAATGTAAATTTACAGAAAATATGCTCTCAGTTTAGCTTATAGATCACCTTCCAAACCTCTTTGGGAAAAGCATGAGAAAATAGTTTTCTCTCAAACATGATTCATGATATCCCAGCAGAAGGATTTTTCACATGGTGAAATCACCTTAGAACACACCACAATTCCTAAAATGAGTATGGTACCATCAACAAATGTTTTATAATGTAACTAAAGTCTTGAAAACATCTATTAACTGCAATGCTTTTTAATGAGGTGCTATCATGTATATTGGTCCCAAGATGGCTGCCAACACTTCTTGGATGAAGTGCTGACAGCCAATCAGATCTCACGATGAGATGTGCTGTCAGGCTCCGCCCAGATATATATGTATATTTTTCCTTTAACATCTAAAAAACTACTGAACAGATATACACCTTTTAACCAAAAGGCACAAGTGTGAACCAAGGACTACCTAACTTTCAGGATAGAAGCGGACCGGAGCGCCCCACGAGTTTTGAAAATTTTGCGAAGATTCGTCAATCAGTGTCAAAGTTATTGCAAATAGAATGTTGCGGATTTTCTATGTAAAATAGGTCCTAACTATAACTACCTACTGGCGACCGCCAGTAGGTAATATATATATATATATATATACTGAAAAAACCATAGGTTTCAGGCACATTATAGTTAGGAATTAGCATTTAAAAAACCTTAGAAATTCACAAAAAATAACTTAGGTTTCAGGGACGTTATAGTTAGTTGAACATTTAACTCATATAAAACCAGAGAACTTCACCTGTTATAGTTAGTTGAGCTAACTTTAACTTGCGCGCCCGCAATGCACTGCTGATGATGTCACATATTACATAACTCATGACATGGTCAGTGACATCACTGATGACATCACTCATGACATCATCCAGTGAATGTGTGTTCTGTAAAGTTTAAATATGTTTGACATATATATATGCCATGGTGTATTGAAGAATGAATACATTTACAAGTGCCTAAAGGAATTATTTCATAGGTGTGTGACTAACTATATTAGTGAGTGATTGAACATGGCTTACTGAGTGCATGGGTTAGTGACTAAACTGTGTGAAATTCTGTATTAGTCTCTCCATTGGTTTGTAAACAACTGCATGGGTTGCTGAATAGTGTCTATATAGGTTATTGATTTGTTGTCTGAATATCTGTATGTCTCCCTGAGTGTCTGTGCGGGTGGGTGTGTGGGTGTATGAGTCTGTGCATAGATGTCTGAGTGGGTGATTCAGTGGTTGTATGGATTAAAGGGCTGTATGGGTGAGTTACTGTGTCTATGGGTGTTTTGGTGAGTGAATAAATGTCTCAGCGGTATATCTGTGACTAACTACATATGTTTTAAGACACTATATGTGAGTGTTGGAGTATATAAATGAGTATACATGAGACTAAGTTATTTGAAGAGTGGGTGTATAAATAAGTGTCTGCTTCTATCAGTGATTGTATAATACAGTAAATATGTGTTAGTATTAAGCATGGGTGGAAAATCCGTTCCGCTCGCGGATTTTCGGTAAATTCGCAATACTCGAGATTCGCGAATTACCCGCAAAATCCGCGAGCTGAAAGGATTGGGTCAAAAGTTCAAGCTGACTTTAGTAACTCTTTTAGAATGGCGCCGGCAAGCTGCCAGAGCAATTCTAAAATAGTTACAAAAGTCAGCTTCAACAGGAAGCTCTAATAGATAAAGTAAAGCAGGTGCTCCAGTTGAAGCTCAAATTCAGTTACACAATCATTAATCACCCCAAAATTGGGGTGAATAATGATTGTGTAACTTAATTTGACCTTCAACTCGAGCACCTGCTTTACTTTATCTATTAGTGCTTCCTGTTGAAGCTCCTTGTAGCTATTTTAGAATGGTGCTGGCAGCTTGCAGACGCCATTCTAAATGGGGCTGAGGGCAGAAGGGCACAAAAGTGGGACAGAGGGCAGAAGGGGACAAAAAATGAGTGGGGCAGAGGGCAGAAGGGCACAGAAACGAGAGGTACAGAGGGCAGAAGAGCATAAAAAACGAGAGAGTGGCAGTGATTAACAAGGCAAAAAAAAAAACCCGCGAACACGCAACGCACCCCGCGAACACCCGCGAACACGCAAAGCGCCCCGTGAACACCCACGAACACGCAAAAATATAAAAATCCGCAAATTCGCACAAATTCTGAATTTTGCGGATTGTGAATTCGCAAATTCGCGGATCGCGAATTCTCAAAATTCACCCATGCTTAGTTAGTATCTGTATAAATAAGTGATGTGGTATTTCTAAAAATAACCAAGTTGGTGTGTATAAATGTATACATGATTAAATAGGTATGTGATTGATTCTTTGCATTACTGACTAGGTGTGTGAGTAACTCTATGGATGAGTGGCAGAGTATGACTGCATGTATAGATGTATGAGTGCATATTATAGTCCTGTATTGATCAGTAACTACATGTATAAATGACTGGATGTATGTGCAGAACTACATGATAGCTATGTAGTATATGGCATTCTTCTGTGTATGGTTTCAAAAATAGTAGTCAGCATTTTAGAATGGGTGTGTCAAAGTTTACATTAGAGCATCAGTATGTACATCAGATTGTCACGTGAATTATGTCGTGAGTGATGTCATGAGTGATGTAATTTGAGATGTCATCAGTGATGTCATCAGTGATGTCACTGACCATGTCATGAGTGATGTAATATGTGACATCATCAGCAGTGCATTGTGGGTGCGCAAGTTATAGTTAGCTCAACTAACTATAACAGGCGAATTTCTCTGGTTTTATATGAGTCAAATGTTCAATTAACTATAACGTCCCTGAAACCTATATTTTTTTTGTGAATTTCTAAGGTTTTTTAAATATTAATTTAACATTTTAATGTTTCTAAATATATTTTTAAAATATTTTGGAACTCTTTTATACTTCTTTTTTTAATTTAAAAATGATGTGATGTTTTATATCTTCCCAAAAAATATGTTTATTTTATTTTTTTTGGGAGAAAACTGCACTTATACTGGTAGCATACAAAGCTCCATCACCACGCAAATCCTATCTGCCATATTGCTAAACTCGTAAATGATGTGCATTTCATATCCGATGACTTTGTGGCACCGCGTCCCGCGTAACATCATATACGCATGAAGTCACTCCAGCTGCTACTTTGGTATCCGACGAGTACACAGTACCAAGCCACGTGTTACATCATGTACTTATGGGTTTGCTCCAGCTGCGCTTTGCGTATGCGGCGAGTACATGCTGCCAGGCCCTGTGTTACATGCAAAAACAACAGTTGATGGACAGAATGCAGAACAATGTCATACATTCACCCCAGTACATAGATCTGGGCCTAAATCCATCGTTTTTTTTGCACTCCACACCACCCCAGTTCAGACATGGCCATATGCAAATCAGCCTTGACCCTGTGTCTCATGGGAACAGTCCAGCCCGAACTCCCAAGCCATGTCTTTCCTGGACCGGAATCAAGCATCCTAGGACCGGTTTCTGGCTATCAGCCAGGATAGCTTGACTCCAGTGGTGTGGAGAGCATGGGACTCATATCTGAGCATACCCATCCCACTTGGGGTGACAAATGCAAAAACAACAGTTGATGGACAGAATTCAGAACAATGTCATACATTCACCCCAGTACAGAAATCTGGGCTTAAATCCATCGTTTTTTTGCACTCCACACCACCCCAGTTCAGACATGGACATATGCAAATCAGCCTTGACCCTGTGCCTCATGGGAACAGTCCAGCCCTAACTGCCAAGCCATGTCTTTCCTGGACCGGAATCAAGCATCCTAGGACCGGTTTCTGGCTATCAGCGGTCTTCAACCAGGATACATCACAGACGTATAGTGTCGCTCAGGGTACGCCATTCCCTCGTTTTTTTGTCTCAAAAGTATATCTAAATAACTTTAAACAGTATATGAGAGCAAGCGATAATCTAAAATATTTAAAATATTTATATATTTCTAATTGTGATACACTTATATTATGATAAATATATTTTGTCAAAATCACGTCGGGTGCGGCCTCCTTGGGCGCTCGGTGCACGATTGCCATGTGACCAATAAAAAAGCATTTGATTGCTTCATAACATTTTATATTGTAACAGTTGGATGACCACACCCATTTTACTCATTCTCTTTGCAGCATTTGATGAGAGACACCTCTTCTGCTTATAAAGCTTTTTTGAAAACTGTTTTCCTGTATACACATATTTTATACCACACACAACATGCAACGATCATCTTGATGAATATTCATGGTCTGTACATTAGATTTCCACGTGTGGTTGCCACGCATCTCAAACGCTCCATCAAAAATCAAATGTGTGTTACACAATGCCCCTGGTGAGTGTGTTCACATTATTGTGCTCCCTTTCGACCTGGGTATTCGTGGCTCTAAGAAGTATCAGGAGCCTCAGGCAGAGTGCACATCCTAGATCATATGTGACTAACAGTAAATAGCAATGTGTAGATTTCTTTTGCTGTACACTCTGTTGTCAGGCTTTACCAATATAATAGTGTTTTATATGTGAGACGTTCTGATTCACATTTGACATGCATTCCTGGACTGTAATGCGATAGCAACACTTTCAATACTACCGCAAACCATTAACATGCGTGTCTGCGCATATCCACAACCTTGACAACGACATGTGATGTTCACCTTTCAACCTTTTCAAACACAATCTTATTAGCGATAGTTGCCACCATCCCAACATATGCTACACTAATGTAAATTGCACACTCTTTGAGGTCAAAATGACAAAAGAAACACACATAAGTACACTTCCTGGCCAGGCAGGATCTGAACAATGCCCAGGTCCCGGGAACAATTGTTCACACCCCTACACTGGCCTGGCATACGCAAGCCCAGACCACTTTGCCTAAATATAAATAGGATAACCACAATGCCACATGTCCCTCTTCTTCCACACTGCCTCAGGTGATATGGCCGCATCAACCTTGCATATCACAATGCGCAATTAAAAAAAGGAATCCATGAAGTGTACACCGTCCTGGCACTCAACACTGCCTATGAGTTGTGAGCCCTACTGCCCGTCGTCTTCAAAAGAGATCCATGAGTTGTACACCATCCTGAAATCATCATTCCAGCTGAATTGTGAGCACTGCTGCCCGTAGTGTTGGCTGACACAACAATGACAGCAGGTGAGCAGAGTGGTCTGGGTGCACAGGGACTCCAATTGAGTGCATTGCGGCGGGAGGGGTGGGGTGCATCAGCCTAGATGCGTAGGAGCGGACAAGTGATGTTGCTGTGTGTAATGATGTGATCTCTGACGTGATTCGGTCTCATCTCTGTCTCATTTTAAAGACCTGCTGGACCATACTGTAGGCCTGAGCCAGCGGGCAGCGCTGCCCTACAGACACTTGGCGTTGGCTTTTAGGGCACCGTGAGGAGCTTGTTACTAAGTGTACATGCACACAGCCTTCCGACACTGCATTACACGGACACATTGTGCTTCTACCATGTGCTCTGTTCCTTTCTATGTGAACCTTCGTAAAGGTAATAATATTTACCCTTGTGAATTCTCGTGCACTCCAAATCCTCTTTGAACCACAATTACGACTAACAGTTGGTAGATCGTACTTCAAAAACGAAGGATGCACTTAAGTCCTGTTTTCTATCAAGCTTGAAATAAACCTTCATTTACCTCCAGATGTTTCCACCATTAAATTATTTCTCCCTTTTCAGACACTGAATTGATTCGATCAATATGGGCGGAACGGGAGCACACCTCGCAATGATGCCCTGGGCATTCTGACTCTTTCGATCGTGGTATCAAGACACTCTCCCCGACCGGAGACCTGCTCTCCTACTGTACAAACGTACCCCGGATCTCGGAGCTTGCACCAACACGTTGTGGGACCCCCCGGTGGTGGCAGGTGAGCAGTGAAACCTCGATGTGCAGGACCTACAAATGAGCACAGTGCGGGGGAAGGGGCTGAGGTACAGCAGCCTGGATGCAGAGGTGCATGCAAGCGATTTTACCGTAGCTAATAATGTAGGACTATATTATCAAAGAACGGCGATAACATTATCGCCGCTTTAGCAGCAGGAAACTGCAGCTAAAGCGGCGATAATGGGCTTGATATAATATGCCCTTGTGAATTTCCAAAGAAAGGCCAGGTTCACATCAGAACCTGGACTTCTATGGGAATTCATAAGGGCATATTATCAAGCCCCTTATCGCTGCTTTAGCGGCAGTTTCCTGCTGCTAAAGTGACGATAATGTTATCGCTGTACCTTGATAATATGGCCCCTAATCTCTGGCCTCATATGTTTCATTTTAAGTACTTGCTGGACCACATTCTTTCTATTCTTTCTTGCAGACCCCACCATCCTAGACAAATGGGTGACGGGAGAGTAAAGACTAAGGGTTGGGTGCAGTAGGCCGATGCCCTGTCTCCTCCCTCTCTTCTTTTGACTCTCCTTCCCCTTCTCCCTTCCACCCACTCCCCCTCCCTCCCATTCTCACTATCGTCCTTTCATTCTGACTACCTTTCTTTACCTCTTCCACATAGCTCACATACTTATGTTAATTTTTGTCTTGCAGGTTTTCTATGCTGCTACCACTGGAGTCCAACCCACGTTTTATAGTATACTGTTTGTTCTATTAAACTTACGTTTCTATTTATTTGTGTTTTAATAAAGGTTACTTTTTTTCCAATAAATAACTGAGTGTATATGTCTTCTTTTTCAGACAACACTTGTCTACAGTTTATTGTGAAAATCATCTGTTTATAGTAGATTATGAGGGCAAACCTCTGTAATATTACAGTGCACCTACCAAACATAATCTAGCTGACTATTACACAAATGAAGCCTGAGTAATTCTACAACTGCAAGAGTTCTATGAGTGTATCATTTTATAACACCATGAGTACTGCCCGTGTGCTTACAGAACCAATAAGGCACTGCCTAGGACCACCGAGGCTTCAGGGAGTGCCGAGGCCCACCCTGCATATTCAAGTAAAGCCCCGGAGTGTGGCGATCCCCAGACTTCAGTTGGCCTTGAACCCCCCGAACAATTAGTAAACAATACCCAGGAAGGTGGCGGTCCCTTAGGCTGCGAAACGTCTCTGTCCCTTTCCGCACCTAATTTACATGTGACAATCAAGATCCTCAGTCCTACAGAGACCCCGCAATATAATAATTGGATTGGGCACGGAACATTACCCACCAGGGGTCTCATTTAAATGAACAGGTGAGACCTTGCTTTATTTTTTTTGTTTTGTTTTTTCTCTCTATTTTTACCATCTGCTTCCCCTCTATTAAAGCGATACAAGGCTTTCTTCCTGTCACTTCAAGAAGTCAAACAAGGATTTGCTATCACAGGGTGTAAGCTATGCACCCGCCCTCTAATAGCAAACACAAATATTCAACTAATGCACACCCCGGGACATTGTATGAGCTGCACCTGAGAGGTCGCCCTCCCTAGGACCATGATGCATTTGTTAGTATAAAAGCATACTAACACTTCTTACACACGTGTAGTACAGTGACCAGAATGTAGTGAAGAAGCAGAAGAAGCGCAAAATCAAAAAATATAAATACTGCTAGAAGTCGGATGACAAAGTTCAATGAGCCGACGACCCTGGCATGACTAGAAACAGCTACACGAAGAAAACGGGTCTTCAGCACAACGCAAGCAATTTTGAAATATTGGTGAGTGCTGCCTTCTTTTACCCTTCTCCCGCTCGTCGTCAAATTTATGTAGTGAAGAGGCAGACAGCAGTGGATCCAATAAATAGATTTATTACAGGAAAACAAGACACCTGAAACATCCACCAACAGGAGCAGACACGAAGGCAACCTTCTTCTCCAGCACTGTGTACAAACTCCGCAAGGTTCTCCTAATGACAGCCCTACATTCTAACATTACACACTTAGATTCTAGTAGAATTACATACTAACATTCTACTATGACTTACTTTGGAATACTACACAGAGCATATGATTTTACAGCAATGAGCTCATGGTTTCATATATGAGTCTTGACACCGGTAGGGGTGAGTAGTTCACTTCCCACTCCCTGTATTGTATAAACGCAAACTACAACTACTTCCACAGGTATGCTACAGCACCTAGCTAACATCACTTTACAGAAATGAGCTCACAATGTAGGCTTAAGGTTTAATCCCTGAATCTTCACACCAGTAGGGTTGAGTAGATCGCTTCCCACTCCCTAGATACTATAAACGCATTCTAACACTAATTACACACTTATACTGCAGCGGCTAGTATCCTACAGCACCCAGAGCCCACCAATTTACACCAATCAGCTCGGTTTGATCCCCGACTCTTCACACTGGTAAGCGTGAGTTCAACGCTTCCCACTTCTATATAGTATAAACACACAGTACTGGTCAGTAGTTCGCTTCCCACTCCCATACGGTTATAAATGCCTACTGACACTACTTGCACATGTATCCTACAGCACCCAAAGCCATTCCCTTTACAGCAATTACCTCGGTTTCATACCAAAGTCTTCACACTGGTAGGCGAGAGTAATTTGCTTCCCGCTTCCGGTATACTATGAACACACAGTAGCGGTCAGTAGTTCGCTTCCCACACCCTCTATGGTATACTAACACTCCTTGCACATGTATGCTACAAAGACCAGACCTCATCACTTTACAGCAAAGACCTTATGGTTTAGGCTCTCGGTTTCATACCCAAGTGTAGCAAAAAAACATCTTATCAGCACCATGTCACTATGAGCAACACTGTACTTTCAGACCGGTAATAGTGACTACTTCGCTTTGCACTCCCCCACAGAGGTTACAGGGCTCCTACCCTCCTTTTCAACTTATTTTCCCCTTTTTTCCCCTTACTCGCTTCAACAAAATAAAAAAATGGTGGCCATCACTTCCTAGTTGCAACCGGTCGCAGCGCTCGCAGCCAATAAGCAGCATGCTTGTGCTTGTAACGCCTCAGCCAATCAGATGGCAGAATTCCCAAATATTGATATCTGTAAATTTCAATATGTCTCAAAAACTACTGAATGGATTTACACTAAATAAACAAAAGCGTGCTTTCTAGACCAAAACCCTTCTCCCTGCCAAATTTAGGGTAATTCCGTTCGACCTGCGGCCTTGTCTAAATTTTCCTATAGAAATTAACATGGAGAAAACATGTTTTGGACCCCCCTTTTATCTTGGCCCCCCTTGACGAATCACCCCTAAAATTTCAACATAGGAGCTGTAATGAACAAATAATTAGTTTTGACAATTTTATGAAGATTCATCAAACAACGCCAGAGTTATAAGCAAAGCAAAAAAATGTCTTCCCGTGGAAACTCGGTCCTAACTATAACTACCTACTGGCAACCACCAGTAGGTAATAAAGAACAAATTAGAATAGTTCCTTCATTCTTTTAGGTTTCAAAACTTCTCTCTATTACTGTCTTTCCAATTCTCCATATAAACTGTCTTTTTAAACATTCAAGTACATGTAGAAGTCTGTATTCTATCAACACACTTCTAGAACATTCTACAACACGTGGAGGTTAAAAGTTCATCAATTCTTTTTTAACCTAACAATATATTTTTTGCAACATTTTCTTGAACATTTAACCGTACATGCAGGTTAAAAGTTCATTATTATTTTAATTTCGAACACTGCATTCCAGATGCAAGTAGCAGGTGTGGTTGAGTTGATCAAATTTTATCCTATGATATGTACTCCAGGTTCAAATTGCTTTTTCTTAACCAATCACAAAGATGCTTTTACACAAAACAAATGTGCACACTACTTTTAAAAAACAATGCTTTTCATCTCCCAATCAGGTACCGTTTTGTATGTAAAAAGAAACTAGTTCCCCATCTTTAAACATATCTCTTACTCTACGAAGTAACTGCATGAGCTACAGATATGCCTTCCTGCCACACCTTCAAAATGCTAGTGTGGATCATAGGGCATAGCTATGTTTTCTGGTAAGAGGTATGCAGAACAGAGACGTATTGAATTAGACCTCCGTTTACAAAATGTGGACATTAAATAGTTTGGACAGAGAGGATTGAAGTGGCACCAATTGTTGCCTGTTTGCATCTCCAACACCCTGATCTCGTGATTGTGCACTGTGGTAGAATCGACGTAGGCACATGACTGGGGTAGGTTTGGAAATGCTTATGAAGGACATCTTTGGACAATTGATATTACTTTTGCCTCAAACTGTTTTTGTATATTCCAATATATGCCAAAGACAGAAGTGGAAATGGCCCAAACAATTTTGTCCTCAGATTGAAAAATCTCGGAAGAAAGTCAACAAAGCTGTGTCTGCATACCTCAGAGACCACAAAATGGGGTCCATCTATTACAACAACATACGTTTTGATATGGCGGATATCTACAGAAGTGATGGAGTACACTTCACAAATCAGGGAAACCGAGTTTTCCTGAATAACTTGAAGCTGTGCAGCCGTACTTATATGTAGCTCCAACTAATGAACAAAAGGGCTCTTTTTAGAGCCTCCCTATAACTTACAACTTAGGCCCACTATTTTAGTGCCAGATAACAACAACTCCTGGACCCTCGCCAAAATTTATTCTCCACACAGCTGTGGTGCAGCAGCCAGACCATCTCACTTTGCAGCACAGAGCTCTCGCTTTCATCCCCGGCTCTACTAACCCATAGTGGTGAGTAGTTTGCGCTTTACAAATAACATATTGATTTACCTTCGCACTCCCTATACAACACCACCTAAGCACCATATACAGGTTGGACAGGTGTGGTACAGCGCCCAGAGCACATGACTTCACAGCATAGCACACACAGTTTAGGCTCACAGTTTCATCCCGAGTCCAGCTCAATTTAACAGCATGACACTCTAGGCAATACCTCACTTAATTCCGTACCCCGTACTTTCAGACTGGTAGGGGTCAGTAGTTCAACGGCTTTAGCCCGAGTCCATCAGCAGCTCAGCTTACGTCCCCAGCGCCATCAGACCCGTAGGAGTGAGTGTTAGCACTTCACAAATACCATATTGATTTGATACATGCAAATTCACCTTCGCACTCCCTCTATAACACCCCCTATGCACCATGCACAAGCTACAATGTTCGAAACAAAAGTTAATCCAAGTAGCTATAACTACATGCTCACACTACTTGGAAAGTTATGGCACAGCGCCCAGAGCACATGACTTCACAGCATATGACACACAGTGTCAGAACCAGCTCTTCTCTTCTCGCTGGCCAATGACACAGGAGCAGAACGACGCAAGCTCACAATTCCTCCTCAGAACTCCCCAGCCACACACAATATATAAATGCGTAGCCAGTAGAGCCCCAACGGGGAAAGGGGAATTGGACAGAGAAGAGAATGCACACAATGTTTTCTTCTTTTCTTCTTCTTCTTATGTGAACTTCTATTTCTTCTGCTCTACTGTTCAATATGCTGAAAAATAAATTACATGTAAATCACTCTTTGACTCTTCCTTTCTAATTGCGCTATTTCTCTGTGAATACTCTAAACTTACTCAGTAGTTGTGTGCCTTTACTTCTCTTCTTATGCTTCAGGTTCTTCTACTCTTTATATGACGCACTATAATGTAATAAATAGGTATTATTGGGTATTCTTTCACTATTTCTAATTTTATCTTTTCTTCTTACAGGTACTCACTTACAGAATAGAGAACTGAAGCCTTGGTAAGTATTTCTCTTCTTCTTCACCTGAATATCTTCTGTATATTAACTACAGTTACTTCACTGTTGTCTTTATGCTATTTCAGGAGCTGGGCGCTATTTAACACTACAGTTACCTCACTGCTGTGAATTTATTCTGTGAGAGACTCTGAATACTTCTTCAGCTAGTTGGGTACATTGAACATTATTCTCAAGAACTTTATGTCTCTACACTTGTGCTGGGACTACAGGAAACAGTCCTTCAATAAACATAAACGTATCCTCTCAGAAACCCTCGAGTACAGCGGTACTCGGAATATATTTTTGTAACTTGTGCTGACTCTGAATATTCTAGGCAGCTTTCAGTGATACTGCGCACTCGCTCTAGAAAGCGGAGCCTTTGCGAGCATGCGCAGTTCTATATTCACGGAAACCTTTCTTCAAAATAAAAGGAACATTCTTACTGGGTTGCCTTTTGATCTCGGACTCAGGTATTTCTCCTCAAAACTCGCGGCGCGTAGCTTCTTGTCCCTAAACTAGCGCGTCGCTTGGATACACCTCTTGCTCCTCTCACAGTTCAGGTGAAGTGCGCAGCCCTCTGCGCGCTCCACCTGCATCACTCAACGCTGCCGCTTTGACTAGAGCGCTGACCCGTTTCTCCTTAAGGGATTCTCTGCCGCCATGTTGAATTCGATCCTGCACCCCAGGCTGTTTACACAGCTTGGACAACACAGCAACCACCATTGCTTTCTGATACTGCTGGAAATCCATCTTGATAGGAAACCCTTTAGTTGGGGACCTGACAGTACCCCCCTCAAAGATCTTCCTTTCTTCTGGACCTTGTTTGGGAATCTTTTGTGAAATTCTGCTATTAATCGTGGAGCATTTACTTCAGATTCTGGCTCCCAAGATCTCTCCTCAGGACCATAACCTTTCCAGTCTAACAAATAATATCATTTCCCTTTCTGCAGTTTAGAATCTAGAATCTGTTGAACTTCAAATTCTTCTCCTTTCTCAGTCTGAATTGGTTTTGGGGTCTTACTTATTCTGACTTCTGGTTCTGCCTTTTTAAGTAATGAAACATGAAAAACTGGGTGTATACATAACTTCTGGGGTAATTTTAACTGGTAATTTAATGTACTTAACTTCTTCTCTATTGGATAAGGTCCAATAAATCGTGGTTGGAATTTTCTAACCCCTTTTAGTCTGAGATTTTCTGTACTTAACCAAACCTTGTCTCCCTCTACAAACTCAGGTTCTTTTCTTCTTTTCCTGTCTGCAAAGTGTTTATAGTTGGCCTTTGCTACAGTTACATTTTGGATGGCTCTACTATGAAGTTGTGTCAGATGTTCTACTAAATCTTATACTGCTGGAACATCTACTTCTTGGAAGTTCAAAGAATGTGGTGGGTGTCTACCCGCATTCAAAAAGAACGGGTTGTAACCGGTGGAAACATTTGTAGTATTATTATGTGCAAATTCTGCTGCCCAAAGATAATCTGGCCAGTCTCCTTCCTGCTCTAATAGACATATTCTTAGATACTGTTCCATTTCCTGATTGGTGCGTTCTGTTTGACCATCAGACTCAGGATGGAAACTTGTAGAGTACCTGTTCTCAATGTTCAAACGCTTAGTGAACGCCTTCCAAAAATGAGACAAAAACTGAGAGCCCCTATCTGACACCAAAACCTTAGGTATGCCATGTGCGCGAACTACATGCTGACTGAAAGCTTCTGCTAACACCTTGGCAGTGGGCATTCCTTTTAAAGGCACGAAATGTGCCATCTTTGTAAAAGCGTCCACACAAACTAAAATGGTATCATAACCGTGACTAGAGGGTAAGACTACCACAAGATCTAAAGTTACGGTGTGCCAAGGAAAAGGAGGGGTGGGTAAGGGGTGTAATAAACCTTGTGGACGTCTCCTTTCTGATTCTCCTCTTGCACAAGTCTCACATATTGCTACATACTGATGTATGTCCTTATACATACTGATGTATGGCCACCAGAACCGTCTGCGCACCAATTCCTTAGTCTTGTTGATGCCTTTGTGCCCTGCTAAAATACTATCATGACATTCTTTTAAAGCTTTTAATTGCATCTCTGGAGTGGGCAAATATAATGCTCCATTGTGATAGGGTAGGCCTTCATGAATTTCTCTTCTGGAATCTTCTTTTAACCAACTCATAATTTCTTCACAATTCAAGATATCCGATTTCTCTCGATTCTCCACAGTTTCTTGTAAGACAGCATTGATCACCTTTTCCGCTGGTATAATTGCCTGATCTAGAATCTTTTCCTTAACTCCGTCTGTCCCTAATATGGACAAGGCATCAGCCTTTCCATTCTGGGTTCCAGGTCGATAAGTAATGACAAAGTCATATTCAGAGAAATACAAGGACCAGCATAGCTGTCTGGGAGTCAAGGTTCTGGCTGATTTTAAAAATTTCAAATTTCGATGATCTGTATATACTGTTACTATGTGCCGAGCTCCCATCAGATAATGCCTCCATTCCTTAAAGGCATCCTTAATTTCTAGTAACTCTTTTTCTGTGATGGTATATTTACTTCTGGGGGTGTTAATTTGTGAGAGCAGAAGGCCACTGGATGGAGTTGACCCGTAGTCTTGTGTCTCTGTGATAACACACCTCCCAAGGCCAGATTCGATGCATCTGTTCCTACAAAGAATGGTTCCGCAGGATCTGGATGCCACAAAATAGGCGCTGTGGTGAAATCCTTTTTTAACTGCACAAATGCTGCCTCTGCTTCCGCATTCCACTGAAAAGGAACTCCCTTCTTCAATAAACGTGTGATAGGAATTACCTTCTTTGAGAAATCCTGGATAAACCTTCTATAAAAGTTGGCAAATCCTATGAAACTTTGGATTTCCTTTACTGACGTAGGAGATCTCCACTCAATCACAGCCTTTATCTTGTTTTCATCCATGGTGATACCTCCAGGAGCAAGTACAAATCCCAAAAACTCGACTGTGGTTACATCAAAAGCGCATTTTTCCAGTTTGACAAATAAACCATTCTCACAAAGTCTTTGTAGTAGTTTTTTGACATGTTCTTCATGTGTTTCTACTTCAGTTGAGTAAACCAATATATCATCGATATATACAATTGCTATCTGATCGATGCAATCCTTCAGAACATCATTTATAAAATGTTGGAATGCTGCTGGTGCATTACATAGTCCATACGGCATCACCTGGTATTCAAATAAACCTTGCTTAGTTCTAAATGCCGTTTTCCACTCATCTCCCTCTCTGATTCGGACCAGGTGGTAAGCTCCTTGCAAATCTAGTTTTGTATACATTTTAGCTTCCTTCACCTGGTCCAACAGAGTGGAAATTAGAGGTAATGGGTAACGGTTCTTGATTGTTATCTGGTTTATTGCCCTGTAGTCTATGCACGTGTGCAATTCGCCACTCTTTTTTGGAATAAAAAACAAGGGGGAAGAGACTGAAGACTGTGAAGGCCGAATGAACCCATTCTCTAGATATTCTGCCAGATACTTCTTCAAATGTTTGTCTTCCTGTTCGGTCAAAGCATAAATTCTACTGCAGGGAAGATTCACTCCCGGTTCCAAATCGATCTTACAATCATATTCCCTATGTGGAGGTAATTTCTTTGCTTCAACTTCATTAAAGACATCCTGATATTCTTGATACTTTTCAGGCAAAGTCACCGTGTTTATGACACAGACTGAATTTTCATTTTCACTCAAATGATAAGCAGGAGATTTATCTACTCCGATCTTTTTGTCTTGTCGACAATTTTCCTTACAGTATTTTGAGTTCAGAGTTATCGTTCTTGCTGCCCAATCTATGGTGGGGTTATGCTCTGTGAGCCAGGGTAACCCTAAGATCAATTAAAATTGAGGGGCATCAATTAAATTGAATTATAAAATTTCGCGATGCCCTTCTGTAGTTTCTAATTGCACAGGTTCCGTGTGGCTCACGATGGGGCCTGATGACAGGTTGGTACCATCTACTGCCCTGACTGGCTCACTCTTCTCTTTCCGAATGGCTTGTAATCCAATTCTTTCAGCAAACCGCAAATCGCAGAAATTCCCCGTAGCTCCAGAGTCAATCATTACCGCAATCTGTTCCCATTTACTTTCCCGATAGCTCAGAGTTACAGATATCACCAAATGAGGGGCGGCTGAATGCAATGTATTTGCCAAAGCATGATTCTTGGGAGCTGAATTTGTTTCTGCACCCACCAGTCCAACTCCATCTACTGGTGGTGCTGGGCGTTTTCCGCCAACTGTGTCTTGGGATTTTTGGGGCAATCCCGAACAAAATGCCCGCTTCCTCCACAATAGAGACACAATTTATTGTTTCGTCTTTTTTCCTTTTCCTCTTTAGTAAGAGGACCACGGATTGTTCCTATTTGCATGGGCTCAATTCCGCGACTTGCATCTGGTTCTTTATGTGGTTCATATCTGGCTCTATCAAAACGCGGTACACTGGGTCGATAATCTCGTTTCTTCTCACCCCTTCTCTCACTCTGGCGAAAATCAATCTCCAACACTAGATCCACCAAAGCGGAGATTTCAGTAGGGCGATTGGGAATTTGCGCTAATGCATCTTTTAATTAATCTTTTAGCCCCCGATAAAATACTGCGGCTCGTTTGTTCTCAGGCCATTCCGGTTCTAACACCAACTTGTTGAATTGTGCCAAGTATGCCACTAACTCTCTATTTCCTTGTCGGATCTCCAAAAGTTCGTTATCTGTAGCTTGAGACACCTTCTGACGATCAAAAATTCCCATGAATTCTTTCTTGAAGTCATCTAAATTAAATAGCACAGGATCGTTTCTGGTGACCAAAGGCATAGACCAAGCTGCAACATCCCCACTTAAGTGAGATAGGATAAATGCCACACAAGACTGCGCATCTGGAAATAATGCAGGTCTGCACATAAAGTGCAAGGAACATTGTGTTAAGAAGACTTGAGCCTCCTGTGGGTCTCCACTAAAGCATTCAGGAGGTGCTAGGGGAATCACTGGGGATAAAGAATGTATCACTTGTGTGTTAACTTTTGACTGAGATGAAGCTGAATCCCCAAAAGAACCCAAAACTGGAGAAGATATCTTAAACCCTTCTCCCGAAACTAAACTCCCTATTCTTTGTGCTAATTCTGTGGTGTCCTTCTTAAGTTCTCTATTTTCTTCTCTAACTTTAATCAATTCTCTTTGTATTTCATCTAAAATGTTCCCCAACTTCTTTAAATCCAAACCTTCCGCCATTCTGCTCAGGTGCCAATACCTCTTGGGCACTTCACTCTGTCAGAACCAGCTCTTCTCTTCGCACTGGCCAATGACACAGGAGCAGAATGACGCAAGCTCCCAATTCCTCCTCAGAACTCCCCAGCCACACACAATATATAAATGCGTAGCCAGTAGAGCCCCAACGGGGAAAGGGGAATTGGACATAGAAGAGAATGCACACAATGTTTTCTTCTTTTCTTCTTCTTCCTATGTGAACTTCTATTTCTTCTGCTCTACTGTTCAATATGCTGAAAAATAAATTACATGTAAAGCACTCTTTGACTCTTCCTTTCTAATTGCGCTATTTCTCTGTGAATACTCTAAACTTACTCAGTAGTTGTGTGCCTTTACTTCTCTTCTTATGCTTCAGGTTCTTCTACTCTTTATATGATGCACTATAATGTAATAAATAGGTATTATTGGGTATTCTTTCACTATTTCTAATTTTATCTTTTCTTCTTACAGGTACTCACTTACAGAATAGAGAACTGAAGCCTTGGTAAGTATTTCTCTTCTTCTTCACCTGAATATCTTCTGTATATTAACTACAGTTACTTCACTGTTGTCTTTATGCTATTTCAGGAGCTGGGCGCTAATTAACACTACAGTTACCTCACTGCTGTGAATTTATTCTGTGGGACACTCTGAATACTTCTTCAGCTAGTTGGGTACATTGAACATTATTCTCAAGAATTTTATGTCTCTACACTTGTGCTGGGACTACAGGAAACAGTCCTTCAATAAACATAAACGTATCCTCTCAGAAACCCTCGAGTACAGCGGTACTCAGAATATATTTTTGTAACTCATGCTGACTCTGAATATTCTAGGCGGCTTTCTGTGATACTGCGCACTCGCTCTAGAAAGCGGAGCCTTTGCGAGCATGCGCAGTTCTATATTCACGGAAACTTTTCTTAAAAATAAAAGGAACATTCTTACTGGGTTGCCTTTTGATCTCGGACTCAGGTATTTCTCCTCGAAACTCACGAGGCGCAGCTTCTTGTCCCTAAACTAGCGCGACGCTTGGATACATCTCTTGCTCCTCTTACAGTTCAGGTGAAGTTGGCAGATCTCTGCGCGCTCCACCTGCATCACTCAATGCTGCCGCTTTGACTAGAGCGCTGACCCGTTTCTCCTTAAGGGATTCTCTGCCGCCATGTTGAATTCGATCCTGCACCCCAGGCTGTTTACACAGCTTGGACAACACTGCAACCACCATTGCTTTCTGATACTACTGGAAATCCTTCTTGATAGGAAACCCTTTAGTTGGGGACCTGACACACAGTTTGGGCACACGCTTTCATCCCTGAGTCTGGCAGAAGCTCAGCTTAGCAGCATGAGACTCTAGACAGGACATCACATATATTCCGTACCCCAGGACTTTCAGACCAATACTAGTCAGTAGTTCATCCTACTAGCTAAAGACACATGCTGGCTCTACTTCCACAGGTTTACTGCAGCGGCCACAGCACAAGACTTCACAGCATAACACACACAATTTGCGCTCACGCTTTAATCCCTGAGCTCCGCACCAGCTCACCTTAGCAGCATCAGACTCTAGGCAATACCTCACTTAATTTCCGTAGCCCAGCACTTTGATATGAGTAGTTCACTTTGCACCGCCTGTATAGAACACCCGAAACACCCCACAGAGGTTACAATGTTCCTACCCTCCTCTTTCCAACTTTTTCACCCTTTTTTCGCCTTACTCGCTTCATCGGAATCACAAAATGGCTGCCAACACTTCCTAGTTGCAACCGCTTGCAGCGCTCGCAGCCAATCAGCAGCAAGCTCGCGCTTGTTACGCCTCAGCCAATCAGATAGCAGAATTTCCAAATATTGATATCTGTACATTTTGCTATTTCTCTAAAACTATAGAATGGATTTACACCAAAAAAACAAAAGCGTGCTTTCTCGACCAAGACCCTTCTCCCTGCAAAATTTGGGGGTTTTCGTTCACCCGTTCGACCTGTAGCCTTGTCTAAAGATTCCTATGGAAATTAACATGGAGTAAACACATTTTGAGACCCCCTTTTTTCTCGGCCCCCTCTTGACGAATCACCCCGAAACTTTAAACATAGGAGCTGATATGAACAATGAATTAGTTTTGATATGTTCATGAAGATTCATCAAATGACGCTAAAGTTATAAGCAAAACAAAAATTGCTTTTCCTATGGAAACTCGTTCCTATCTATCACTACCTCACTACCTACCGGCAACCGCCAGTAGGTAATATACATATATATATATATATATATATATATATATATATATATATATATATATATATATATATATACATATATATATATATATATATATATATATATATATATATATATATATATATATTACCACAGCTTCTTCTCTCCACTTCTTACGGATCAAAGGACTCGTTCCTATCTATCACTACCTCACTACCTACCGGCAACCGCCAGTAGGTAATATACATATATATATATATATATATATATATATATATATATATATATATATATATATATATATATATATATATATATATATATATATATATATATATATATTACCACAGCTTCTTCTCTCCACTTCTTACGGATCAAAGGACACGGCACAGCAACAGTAGTTTTTAGCGTTTTATTATTTACACACCAGTGCAAACAAAACGTGCATCAAAAAAGGACGGTCTACGCGTTTCGGCTCCTGCCTTCAACTGGACCATAGAGTCCCTAGGTCTAGACCTTGTATAAATAGTGTATTGTAAGTGTAAGTACCCTCTACCATTTCCATGGTCATCTTGACCAACCCACCCAGCAGTATACACATGGCCTGTACATGTTTAAAGGTATATACACAAAGCTATGTACAATCAACGTAAAGTACTCTACTGCATGTTCAGATCTAAACATTTTTTTGAAAATAAAGTATTTACAAGGTATCTCATTTGTACATATTTGTGTTACAAAATTAACGTGAAGTACCCCTAAAAGTAAGGAAAGAATTGAACCGGTGATTTAAATAAAGTATTAACAATTATTTACAATATGGTCTTTCTAGTAGCATGTGGTATTCATTCATACACTACGCAATATCAATTAAGGGAGTGAAGGTTATTTAGCCTAATGGGTAGGGCGGAGATTGTATGGTGGTAACATAACGAGATGATGATGTGAGGATCTAGGGAAGGATTGGGTGAGATTTCTATATTAAACAAAATCAGGTTTCTAAGTGCCTCTTTTCAACCCATTCAACTTCAAAAAAATATTTTTATAGAAATTAGAAAGATTCCTATGGTGAAGTACCAAAGTTATTACATCTCATTCTCATAGTTCCCTACAATCTCAATTTTATAGTAAGCCACAATATCTCCCTCCTAGTGAAAACTTTGTGTGTATAGGACCATCAATGTTAACCGGTTCAATGTCTATATAGATTGCAACATGTACAATTTCCAGCATCAATTAGGTAAAGACATCATTCCTTTGGAAATCAGTGTAATCAATTGACTACATTATCATTGGTTCTTCAGAAAGTCACAAATGTACATGCAGTTCAGCATCCAGATTATGGCCAAACGGTGCCTCCGTTCCCATACTCAATATCATTCGGGATTCTAGACGTCTTAGAAGTTGCATTTGATCTCCACCTCGTTCTGGTGTTTTACATAGTCTGATTCCCGAATATTTCAAAAGAGAGGTGTCACTTTGATGGTACTCAGTGAAGTGGGAGGCCATTGGGTAGCATGGGTCCTTGTTCTTGATCGCCCTTAGGTGTTGTAATATCCTCAACTTCAGTTTATTTATAGTGCTCCCAATGTAATACTTGTCACAAGGACATTTGAGTCGATAGACAACACATTTGGATTCACATGTAATGTGGTCATAGATGGTTTATTTTCTTCCATTCTGAAGTACATAGTGCTTGATGTTCTCCCCATGTTCACAGGCCTTACACTTATGACATTTCCAGAAGCCAGGTGTTGTCAGCCATCTCTGTTTCTTCTCCCTGCATACTCCCAAATGACTTTGTGTTAATATGTCTCTTAAGGAAGAGGTCTTTCGGTATGTTATGCTCGGGTTGGCTGACAGACTTTCATTCAGGGTTTTGTCCATGCGCAAGATTGCCCAGTGTTTTTTATAGGCTTTCTTCAGTTGTGTGCTCTGGTTGTCCTATTCCACAATGATTCTAGTTGGTGCACTACTCGAATCTGTGTCATATTCTTTGTTTCTTCGCAGTCTCTTATCCTTAGGTGTTAACAATTCTTCTCTCTTCTTTAGGTGCATCCGATTTCTAGCAGAGATGATAACTTCATTTGGGTATCCCCTTTCGAGGAATCTGAGACTCATGTTGTTTATCTCTTCTTCTAGATCCTCTACTTCAGAGCAATTCCTTTTTGCCCTCAGCATTTGTCCGTAGGGAATGCTCCATTTTAACCTAGTTGGGTGTCCACTGTTAGCATGCAGGATGCTGTTACATGCAGTTGGCTTTCTGTGGATTTTGGAGCAGAGTTTGTTGTTCTTGATAAATACTTCTACATCCAGGAATATCAATGATTGGGAGCTTGTTGTTGATGTAAATTTTAGAGTGAATCGGTTGTTGTTCAAGGTTTCTGTGAATTTTGTTAGCGATTCCTCGTCTCCATCCCAGATGACGAATAAGTCGTCTATAAAACGACACCATAGTTTAATTCTGGGTCCATCCGGGTCTTCCTGGTCTTTCTTGACCACCTCAGTTTCCCATGCCCCCATCACGATGTTTGCATATGTGGGCGCAAAAGATGTCCCCATAGCTGTCCCCTGCTTTTGGAGATATGTGTCTCCTAGGAAGAGGAATGCGTTGTGTGTTAGACAATATTGGAGCATGTCCAATAACATTATTGAATGTTCCAGAAAATTTACAGACCGTGTCTTGAGGATCTCTTTTACGGCCTCAATGCCATCCTCATGGCGTATTGAGGTGTACAATGATGTCACATCAATTGTTGTCATTTGATAAGTTGATTTCCATTCACAGGTAGATATTCTCTGCAAAAAATCCATTGTGTCCCTTAGAAAGGAGGGCTGAGTAGTCACATAGTGCATCAAAAAAATGTCAATGAATCTCAATGTTGATTCTAATAGAGACCCTATTGAGCTCACAATAGGTCTCCCTGGTGGTTTAACTAGTGATTTATGGATTTTTGGTAAGAAATATATGGTGGCCATGATCGGGTTGTTTGTTTTCAAATAGTTGTATTCATCGAAGTCAAGCAGACCCCTTTCTTTCCAGTTTGATAGTTTTGCATGGTATTCATTCGTCCAGCTTTCTAGTGGATTTGTGTTTAGTTTCTCATAATGATCCTGGATGAGGAGTTGCCGATTGGCTTCTTCAATATAATCCACAACGTTCTAAATAACAAGATTGCCCCCTTTATCAGAAGATTTTATGATTATAGAAGTGTCTTTTCTTAGGTCCATCATCGCTCTCTGCTCATCCAAGGAAAGATTTTGTTTTTCACTTTGTCCTCGTTTCATGGATCTGTCTGAGATCTTCATTATTTCCTCCACCATTAATTCTTGGAATAAGTCGACCTTATTCCCCGGGGGCAGTTGAGGACAGAATTTAGAAGCTCTTTTTAGTCCACTATTTCCACCTATGTTGGTGGGTAGACCGATGTTTTCACAGAAATCTTTTTCCATTTCCGGAGTGATAGTATTGTCTCTTTGGCTTTCAGAAGGGATCTCTTTGATAGATGTTAAGGTAATCATAGCAGTTAGATCTTTCTGTGTAACTGTTGTTATTGTATGACTATCCAAGGCACATGTTTTCTTGTTTTTGTTGATTTGAGTTCTCTCAGCAAAGTGTTTTTTAAGTTTCACCTTCCTGCAAAATTTATAGAGGTCGATGCGGGCATTTGGTGTGTTCATTGTTTTCGTTGGGCAAAAGGAGATACCTTTATTCAAAAGTTTTAAGTGACTGTCCGATAATTGTTTGTTTGATAGATTCACTACTATATTAGGCACGGACATTTGCTTCTTGATCTTCAATTTTTCTTTCCTTTGCCTCGTTTTGGTTTTGCTTCTTTTTCCGCCCCTTCTGGTTTTTGGCTTACCGGTGGTTTCTTCGGGGGACGTTGTTCTCTTCCCCAAGTGCTGGCTCTGCCTCTTCCTCTTTGTCGCGTTATCATGTGCGCAAGTTTTATCTCCCCCTGAAAATCCAAAGGGGTTACATTAAGATCTCCTTCAACTGAGCTTACTTCCGAACTCTCCACCTCCTCTGATGGGTCATTAGATTTATCCACGGTCTTATCCATGCTAACGTGGCTCCTTAGTGTATCGTATTTTCGGGCGAAGGTATAAATTCGACCATTCATATAATCAAGTCTATCTCTCATAAATTTGTTGGCCTTTCTTTTTTCTACCTCCATTTCATGTTTTGCTATCTTTTTCTCCATAGCCTCCAATGCTTCTTTGCTTTCTTCCGATATGGGCATGTCTTCGAGTTCCGCTTCCAAAGCCACTATTGTGCTTAAAATTTTTCAAGTTTCCTCTCTGCATGGATGATCAGGGTCCTCATTAATTTGTAAGAACATTCGTTTGTGTCTGTTTGCCAAAGTTTAATAAGGTCAGCGTCCAGATCATTTAAGGTAGGCATTATTAGGATCCTCAATCCTCGTGGTACTCTTTTGTATTCGATGTATTTCTCCAGTGATGTTTTCTCCCACCACTTGTTTATTTCCTGGATGCGCTGAAATTGTAATTCCCGAATTATGTTGGCAACTGTTCTCTCCTTCATTTTATCTCCCCCATCTTTCCCATCTTTCCTTGCATTGGAGGACGTTGGTATTTTGTCATCATTGAGAAGCTCACTCGCCCTCTGCTGGCGGTTCTTTGTTTTATCAGCCATGTATTTACTTGTAGCTGGGACGGGTTATTAATTATAATCTGTTTGATACACTGTTATACTTGTATGGTGTGTTATTTGGTCGTGATAAGATTGGGTTGTCCTGCTCTCCTGATCCCGGTCCTGGCCGGGCCCAATTCCACGCTTACTGTCGCTTGTCTGTGAAGCACCTCCGTGCTCACACGTTTATCCGAAAATGCTGCGTTGCCCCTTTAAGGAATTTCAATCCGTCAATCTCCCCGATGACGGTGTGCTTTCAGTTTCTCCTTGCCGGGCAGTTAGTTACGACTTCTTCCCAATACTCTCGGGAGTTTGACCAGGCTGTACGTTGGTGACACGGTGAGTGTGAATGCGTTATATCTGGGTTCTGTCCCCTTCTTTTTTACACGCTAGCTACACCACACCAGGGCTTCCCTCGCCGGGGTTTGTTAAAGCCGAAGGGCGGTCACCTCTCACCCCACCCGAACACAACCTCCGCTGTGTCACAGAGTTAGGCGGTCTGACAACCACCACGACGCTCCACTCACCCCAGCTCCGGTCGCCTCCGTACTCTTCCGTCTGCTTTTCTTGCTTCGAGTCTCCGCGGAGCAGTCCTTCCACGGTTCACCTGGTCTTGCAGCAGAGGCGTCGGCCGTTATCGCAAATTGTAGTCAGCTGGATTTTGATCTCAAGATCAATTGCGGCCACTTCACCTCGTCTCGGAGTGCCTGTGTTGCGCGTCCCAGCTTGCGCGCTCGAAATTACCACAGCTTCTTCTCTCCACTTCTTACGGATCAAAGGACACGGCACAGCAACAGTAGTTTTTAGCGTTTTATTATTTACACACCAGTGCAAACAAAACGTGCATCAAAAAAGGACGGTCTACGCGTTTCGGCTCCTGCCTTCAACTGGACCATAGAGTCCCTAGGTCTAGACCTTGTTTAAATAGTGTATTGTAAGTGTAAGTACCCTCTACCATTTCCATGGTCATCTTGACCAACCCACCCAGCAGTATACACATGGCCTGTACATGTTTAAAGGTATATACACAAAGCTATGTACAATCAACGTAAAGTACTCTACTGCATGTTCAGATCTAAACATTTTTTTGAAAATAAAGTATTTACAAGGTATCTCATTTGCACATATTTGTGTTACAATGTTACTGGCGGTCGCCAGTAGGTTTATATAGTTAGAATTTTTTCTCTATGGGATTTTTGAAAATTCTATGTCTAATAACTTTGGCGTTTGTGGACGGAATTGGCTGAAATTTTCAAGAAAATAAAACATTTTGTTTCTGAGCAGCCCCTGACAATTTGGGGGGGTTTCATCAAGGGGGGGCCGAGAAAAAAGGGGGTCCCAAAACGCGTTTTTCCCATGTTAATTTCCATAGGGCGGATGGCCTCACTTTTAGCTCGAACGGCTGAATGGATTTGCACAAAACTTGGCAAAATTGTAGGGACTGTTAGCCCGATGTGCCTTTGCTAGGTCTCAATATATGTGCTCCAGTGGATTTTGAGTAATTTAGGTTCAAAAAAAGATATATATCTGGGCGGAGCCTAACCACACATCTGATCTGATTGGCTGTCAGCACTTCATCCAAGAAGTGTTGGCAGCCATCTTGGGACCAATATACATGATAGCACCTCATTAAAAAGCATTGTAGTTAATAGAGGGTTTTAGGACTTTAGTTACATTATAAATCATTTGTTGATGGTACCATACTCGTTTTAGGAATTGTGGTGGGTTCTAAGGTGATTTTACCATGTGAAAAAAACCTACTGCTGTGATATCATGAATATTGTTTGAAAGAAAACTAATATCTCATGATTTTCCCACAGTGGTTTGGAAGGGGATCTATAAGCTAAACTGAAAGCATATTTTCTGTAAATTCACATTATCTTTCTCAGTCATGTGAAAATGAAGTCTGACATTCTCAGTAAAACATGTACATCCAACAAGGACAGAGACTGTCAGTTGATTCCTTTGTGTTCTACTGCAGCCTCCTAGAGTGTTCTAAAGAACAACTAGAGTGCTAACAGTCCTACTTATTACAAAGGTATGGCACACCTGAAGCCATCTTGATTGGAATAAAGTGGTAACTCTTAAAACATTTAATTTAAAAAGAAACAACATGAGGGGGTATATTTTGCCATAGAAAGTATGATTAGTGCTGCAGAATGAGACATTAGGGCACATTTTGAGTGACTTCTCAAATGCTTTTCTATTTCATTAAAACATTCTGACATGCAGTCTCCCAAAATGGCCACCAGAGACAAAAGAGCCCAAATGTAGCCCAAATATCACCCAGATGTAGCCCAAGTATAGCCCAATGACAGAATGTCCCAGAGTGTTCTAAAGAACAACTAGAGCGCTAACAGTCCTACTTATTACAAAGGTATGGCACACCTGAAGCCATCTTGATTGGAATAAAGTGGTAACTCTTAAAACATTTAATTTAAAAAGAAACAACATGAGGGGGTATATTTTTCCATAGAAAGTATGATTAGTGCTGCAGAATGAAAAATTAGGGCACATTTTGAGTGACTTCTCAAATCCTTTTCTATTTCATTAAAACATTCTGACATGCAGTCTCCCAAAATGGCCACCAGAGACAAAAGAGCCCAAATGTAGCCCAAATATCACCCAGATGTAGCCCAAGTATAGCCCAATGACAGAATGTCCCAGAGTGTTCTAAAGAACAACTAGAGCGCTAACAGTCCTACTTATTACAAAGGTATAGCACACCTGGAGCCATCGTGATGGGAATAAAGTGGTAACTCTTAAAACATTTAATTTAAAAAGGAACAAAATGAGGGGGTATATTATGCAATAGAAGGTATTATTAGTGCTGCAGAAAGAAAAATTAAGGCACATTTTGAGTGACTTTTCAAATCCTCTTCTATTTCATTAAAAAATTCTGACATGCAGTCTCCCAAAATGGCCACCAGAGACAAAAGAGCCCAAATGTAGCCTAAATATCACCCAGATGTAGCCCAAGTATAGCCCAATGATAGAATGTCCCAGAGTGTTCTAAAGAACAACTAGAGCGCTAACAGTCCTACTTATTACAAAGGTATGGCACACCTGAAGCCATCTTGATTGGAATAAAGTGGTAACTCTTAAAACATTTAATTTAAAAAGGAACAAAATGAGGGGGTATATTTTGCCATATGAATTATGATTAGTGCTGCAGAAAGAAAAATTAGGGCACATTTTGAGTGACTTCTCAAACCCTCTTCAATTTCATTAAAAAATTCTGACATACAGTCTCCCAAGATGGCCACCAGAGACAAAAGAGCCTAAATGTTGCCCAAATATCACCCAGATGTACCCCAAGTATAGCCCAATGACAGAATGTCCCAGAGTGTTCTAAAGAACAACTAGAGCGCTAACAGTCTTACTTATGACAAAAGTATGGCACACCAGAAGCCATCTTGATTGGAATGAAGTGGTAAGTCTGAAAACACTCAATTTAAAAAGGAACAACATGAGGGGGTTAATTTTGCCATAGAAAGTATGATTAGTGCTTCAGAAAGAAAAATTAGGGATCATTTTGAGCGACTTCTCAAATCCTCTTCTATTTCATTAAAAAAATTCTGACATGCAGACTGAAACATGCACTTTGAATACCAGCAGCAGACGTCCCTGGTGAGCAGTAGCTTTACTACAGTGATCTAATGTGCAACTAGAGTGCTAACATTCAGAATTTATGGCAAATGTGTGACACATCTGAATGCCTTCTTGATGGAACCAAAGTAAACGAGCATTGAAAATGCAATAGATCTCGCCCTCGTTTAAGTTAAAGCCATTCTGTTTGTAATGAGGTGGCTTTTTAGCTTTGCTTTTATTAGTGTTTTTTCAACTTTCATGTAAATAACATGCATCTGTATGCATATAAGTATATGTATGCATGCATTTATGTTTGTATTTATATAGATATACAGATGATATATGTTTATATATGTATGTATATATATATATTCACTGAAAAAACCATAGGCTATAGACCATATATAGTTAGG